>NC_090270.1:337975574-338600574 GCF_040414725.1 Anabrus simplex
TAACTTTTTACCTCTACAAAGTTCTCTTTACGGACGCTGGTTTAGTAACCAGGAATTTACTCTGGAAATATTTCTTCTGTGCTGAACTTTTATGTTATCTTAAGGTAATATGAATTCTTTGTGAGCTATGCTACATGTTTGAGCGGTAATACCCAGTAAAGAAGGGTTATCAGACTTCATGAGGTGCTCGGCTGAAGCACGCTCTTGTGTAATGAGGCCTGCAGTAATCTCGTCTTCTAAAGGCAGCCATGGAAGTGAGAACACAGACTTCAGAGAATGTGGATAGCTGATACATGCCAGATATGGCTTTGTAGGACTAAACTGCCGAAATAATCCAAGATGCCTTGTTAAATTCCCTGGACATCTATACCTACAATATCCATAAAATAATTAAACATTAGATAATAAACACATATTATCCTGAATTATTTAGACGTGTAAACGATATTTAAAACATGCATTTATAGGCCTCCTCATGAAATCGACCAGAGTTACGAAAAGGGGGTTAAATTTAAACATTTATAGCTCCCTTAGTTTACATTCGATCCCAATAAAACAAACGGTATTATACATAACAAGAGTGTCACAATTTAAGAAAATAAAATGATTTCCTTTGAATTAATATTTGCAGGTTAGACGGCATCGCAAATTTTGATGATCAAAAATTGGTTCGCCCGTAATTTTGAAGCGTTATAACTTCCAAATTTGAAACTACACGGAAACAAGGGAGAGATTAAATTAATGTCTAGAAGTGCCCTTTCATTAGGAGAGTTTTTTTTTAAATTTAAACTCGTGTGGGTCATTTGAAAAAGTCATCAAAATTGCCTGTTGCATCTAAAACACGGCTCCCAAAATGAAGAGATACGAAAATCAATACCACTAAAAGCAACAAATCAAGGAGGAACTGAGCATTAAGAACAATAACCGGTCTAGTCCGACACAGTAGATGTGTGAACTCGGGAAACGGATGGAGGCGCCAGTACAACAAATGGCTGTTTGCGTCGGACCTGGTTTTAACAACAACGGTATATATAGTATAATGATAAATGGATAAGAGTACACATAGAGACGATTATTATTCATCAAGAAATAATTCTAATCAATCTATATAAATATAGAAATAAATTTAAGCTGTAAGTATTCACCCAAACCATTTATTTCAATAATTTATTCTAATAATGGGAAGTCTATACATATACGTTTTGAAAGTTTACATGGGATGTAATTGAGGTGCGATTATTGGATTATCAGAATTGAGTCTTATAATTAAGGCCTGTGTTTGTGGCGATAACTCATCTCAGGTGGCGGTAATACGTGGTAATTACGTAACAAGGGCGGTAATATGATCATACGCCTCCAATCAGTGGTCATCTTTCTGCTTACCCAGGCTCACTAATTGCTCATTATTCTGCATCGCTTTGCCTGCAGTAATACGAGCATTGCATTGCTTCCATCAAACAAGGCTTGGCTTTGAATGTAACAATCTTGTTATTGGAAACAATTCGTAAGGGATTAGTCTAGTTCAGTATCGAATGGAATGCAATTTAATATATGGTGCTTTTGAGCCAAGCTGTTAATTTTGAAAGTAACACCTAAGGAAATAATTTTAAATGTCCGGAGTGATACATTGCAAATGCGATATTATCTTAGAAAAGTATTTGTAGTGCTTCTTCTCTTAAAACGATCACTGTAATAATAATAATAATAATAATAATAATAATAATAATAATAATAATAATAATAATAATAATAATAACATACATACATTATCATTATAGACTGTTATGCCTTTCAGCGTTCAGTCTGCAAGCCTCTGTGAATTTACTAAACGTCGCCACAATCGACGATTTGCAAGTAGTGTTGTGGCCTCATTTAGTTCTATACCTCTTATCTTTAAATCGTTAGAAACCGAGTCTAACCATCGTCGTCTTGGTCTACCTCTACTTCTCTTACCCTCCATAGCAGAGTCCATTATTTTCCTAGGTAACCTATCCTCCTCCATTCGCCTCACATGACCCCACCACCGAAGCCGGTTTATGCGTACAGCTTCATCCATCGAGTTCATTCCTAAATTAGCCTTTATCTCATCATTCCGAGTACCCTCCTGCCATTGTTCCTACCTGTTTGTACCAGCAATCATTCTTGCTACTTTCATGTCTGTTACTTCTAACTTATGAATAAGATATCCTGAGTCCACCCAGCTTTCACTCCCTAAAGCAAAGTTGGTCTGAAAACAGACCGATGTAAAGATAGTTTCGTCTGGGAGCTGACTTCCTTCTTACAGAATACAGTCGATCGCAGCTGCGAGCTCACTGCATTAGCTTTACGGCACCTTGATTCAATCTCACTTACTATATTACCATCCTGGGAGAACACACAACCTAAATACACTGACTGACAGTGACAATGCAACACCAAGGAGGAGTGGTTCGAAAGGGATGAAAGTTGGGGAAAAAACAGAGACGGCACGGATTAATAATTGATGTTTATTTCAAACCGATATGCAGGTTACACAATGCGCACGGCATCAACTCAGTAGGATGTAGGACCACCGCGAGCGGCGATGCACGCAGAAACACGTCGAGGTACAGAGTCAATAAGAGTGCGGATGGTGTCCTGAGGGATGGTTCTCCATTCTCTGTCAACCATTTGCCACAGTTGGTCGTCCGTCCGAGGCTGGGGCAGAGTTTGCAAACGGCGTCCAATGAGATCCCACACGTGTTCGATTGGTGAGAGATCCGGAGAGTACGCTGGCCACGGAAGCATCTGTACACCTCGTAGAGCCTGTTGGGAGATGCGAGCAGTGTGTGGGCGGGCATTATCCTGCTGAAACAGAGCATTGGGCAGCGCCTGAAGGTACGGGAGTGCCACCGGCCGCAGCACATGCTGCACGTAGCGGTGGGCATTTAACGTGCCTTGAATACGCACTAGAGGTGACGTGGAATCATACGCAATAGCGCCCCAAACCATGATGCCGCGTTGTATGGCGGTAGGGCACTCTACAGTTACTGCCGGATTTGACCGTTCTCCACGCCGACGCCACACTCGTCTGCGGTGACTATCACTGACAGAACGGAAGCGTGACTCATCGGAGAACACGACACTCCGCCATTCCCTCATCCAAGTCGCTCTACCTCGGCACCATGCCAGGCGTGCACGTCTATGCTGTGGAGTCAATGGTAGTCTTCTGAGCGGACGCCGGGAGTGCAGGCCTCCTTCAACCAATCGACGGGAAATTGTTCTGGTCGATATTGGAACAGCCAGGTGTCTTGCACATGCTGAAGAATGGCGGTTGACGTGGCGTGCGGGGCTGCCACCGCTTGGCGGCGGATGCGCCGATCCTCGCGTGCTGACGTCACTCGGGCTGCGCCTGGACCCCTCGCACGTGCCACATGTCCCTGCGCCAACCATCTTCGCCACAGGCGCTGCACCGTGGACACATCCCTATGGGTATCGGCTGCGATTTGACGAAGCGACCAACCTGCCCTTCTCAGCCCGATCACCATACCCCTCGTAAAGTCGTCTGTCTGCTGGAAATGCCTCCGTTGACGGCGGCCTGGCATTCTTAGCTATACACGTGTCCTGTGGCACACGACAACACGTTCTACAATGACTGTCGGCTGAGAAATCACGGTACGAAGTGGGCCATTCGCCAACGCCGTGTCCCATTTATCGTTCGCTACGTGCGCAGCACAGCGGCGCATTTCAAATCATGAGCATACCTCAGTGACGTCAGTCTACCCTGCAATTGGCATAAAGTTCTGACCAATCCTTCTTGGTGTGGCATTTGCTCTGTTAGTCAGTGTACATGAAATTATCGGCCTGTTCTAGCTTTGTATCACCATTCTGACATTCAATTCTGTTGAATTTCTTACCTACTGACATCAATTTAGTCTTCGAGAGGCTAATTTTCATACCATACATATTGCACCTATTTTCAAGTTCCACGATATTAGACTGTAGGCTTTCGGCACAATCTGCCATTAAGACCAAGTCGTCAGCATAGGCCAGACTTCTTACTACATTTCCACCTAATTGAATCCTTCCCTGCCATTTTATACCTTTCAGAAGATGATCCATGTAAACTACAAACAGCAAAGGTGAAAGATTACAGCCTTGTCTAACCCCTGTAAGTACCCTGAACCAAGAACTCATTCTGCCATCAATTCTCACTGAAGCCCAATTGTCAACATAAATGCCTTTGATTGCTTTTAATAATCTACCTTTAATTCCATAGTCCCCCAGTAAGGCGAACATCTTTTCCCTCTATATATGCTCTGTCATATGCTTTCTCTAGATCTACGAAACATAAACACAACTGCCTATTCCTCTCGTAGCATTTTTCATTTACCTGGCTCATACTGAAAATCTTATCCTGACAGCCTCTCTGTGTCTGAAACCACACTGGTTTTCATCCAACTTCCTTTCAACAACTGATCGCACCCTCCCTTCCAAGATGTCAGTGAATACTTTGCCTGGTATACTAATCAGTGAGATACCTCGATAGTTGTTGCAATCCTTCCTGTTCCCTTACTTATAGATAGGTGCAATTACTGCTTTTGCCCAATCTGAAGGTACCTTACCAACACTCCACGCTAATTTTACTTCTCTATGAAGCCATTTCATCCCTGCCTTCCCACTATACTTCACCATTTCAGGTCTAATTTCATCTATTCCTGCTGCCTTATGACAATGGAGTTTATTTACCATCCTTTCCACTTCCTCAAGCATAATTTCACCAACATCATTTTCCTCCTCCCCTTGAGCTTCGCTGTTCACAACACTACCAGGATGATTTCCTTTTACATTGAGAAGATGTTGAAGATATTCCCTCCACCTCTCCAGTGATTCCCTGTGATCTATTATGAGTTCACCTGAATTACTCAAAACACTGTTCATTTCCTTTTTCCCTCCCTTCCTAAGATTCTTTATTACTGTCCAGAAAGGTTTCCCTGCTGCTTGACCTAGCCTTTCCAGGTTGTTACCAAAATCTTCCCATGACTTCTTTTTGGATTCAACAATTATTTGTTTCGCTCTGTTTCTTTAATCTACACACAACTCCCTATCTGCCTCGGCCCTTGTTTGGAGCCATTTCTTATAAGCCTTCTTTTTACGTTTACAAGCTGCTCTCACTTCATCATTCCACCAAGATGTTCGCCTTTTCCCATCTTTACACACAGTTGTTCCAAGGCATTCCCTGGCTGTTTCTACTACAGCATCCCTGTATGCCACCCATTCACCTTCTATATCCTGAACCTGCTTAGTGTCTACTGTTCGAAACTTCTCACTAATCATATCCATGTACTTCCGTCTAATTTCCTCGTCCTGGAGATTTTCTACCCTTATTCGTTCGCAGATAGATTTCACTTTCTCTACCCTAGGCCTAGAGATACTTAGAATCGCCCATTAGCACTATTCTATCCTTGCTGTTTATCCTGACTACGATGTCACTCAATGCTTCATAAAACTTGTCAACTTCATCCTCATCTGCACCCTCACATGGTGAATACACGGACACAATTCTAGTCCTAATTCCTCCAACTGACAAATCTACCCACATCATTCGCTCATTTACGTGCCTAACAGAAACTAAGTTCCGTGCAATGCTATTCCTGAAAAAGAGCCCTACCCCAGACTCTGCCCTTCCCTTTCTAACACCCGTCAAGTACACTTTATAATCTCCTATCTCTTCCTCGTTATCTCCCCTTACCCGAGTATCACTTACTCCTAGCACATCCAGATGCATCCTCTTTGCTGACTCAGCCAGTTCTACTTTCTTTCTTCCATAAGCCCCATTAATATTGATAGTTCCCCATCGAATTCCATTTCGTTCGCCAAGTTGTTTCCAAGGAGTCCCTCGCCTGTCAAATGGGAGTAGGACTCCGTTACTCCCATAGGTCCGAGGCTTGCTTAAAATGTTCTGAGCTCAGTCGATTCATGAAGCAGGATGCTGCCCTACTTGCACATAGTCCAAGTGAGGATCTCTCCTCTAACGGGTTATGGACCACCGGTGGATTGTATAGTCCTAGCCGCCTGAGCACAAGGAGGGCCAGGACTCAGAATATGTCCGAGATGCCCACTCCCATTCCATAGCAACTGGTATCCCGACTCTCAGGACCACTTACTAGGCCACTCAGCCGTTGCCCATGGTTCACGAACTAGGACGTGACTACAGTAACCCACAAACATGAACCATAAATAATAATAATAATAATAATAATAATAATAATAATAATAATAATAATAATAATAATAATAATAATAATAATAATAATAATAATAATTTTGTGTGGCTATTTCTAGCCGAATGCAGCCCTTGTAAGGCAGATCCTCCGATGAGGGTGAGCGGCATCTGCCATATGTAGGTAGCTGCGTGTGATTGTGGTGGAGGATAGTGTTTTGTGTGGTGTGTGAGTTGTAGGGATGTTCGGGACAGCACGAACACTCAGTCCCCGGGCCGCTGGAATTAACCAATGAAGGTTAAAATCCCCGACCCGGCCGGGAATCGAACCCGGGACTCTCTGAACCGAAGGCCAGTACGCTGTCCATTTAGCCAACGCGTCGGGCATTATTTACCGGTACATTTAATATTATTTGTTCAGCGTTATTGCCAGATGGGAACTGGTCTAGCTGAGACAGTAGTGGTATGTTCAATTCACTCAGAAGACTTCCGGTGAGGAATTAGAGAAATGTACAAACTTTATTTTCATTTCGTAGGGACATATGACCCCGCGGTTGATTTTGCCTACAGCAGAATACCAGGTTAATTGCTGGGGGCTGCGCATAGGACTCAGAACCGTAATCCCACCTTGTGCCTAGCTTATGGATTATGAAATAATTTAGTTTGTTTTTGCTTTCTTTACTTTTAAAGTCTTTATTTTGTACTTTTGGTAAATTCATTCATTAAGGATTCATACATTTTCCAGAATTTCTCCGTATTTTTACAATCAATTACTTATATGCGAACATTTTCCAAAATTCTGTATAATACTGTATGTTAATGAAACCGAAATTTAATTCTGACTCTCCCTTTAAAGTCAGGTGCAACGCCAATGAAGAGTAAACTAAAGTTCGAACTGTCATATGCAAAATGAAATATACCTTGAAGTTGCATTTTCACCCCTACCCCCTCGCTGTTACGACGTTGAGGGATTTATCTCTCTCCCAGTATTCCATTTCCTCATTTCAAAATTTCTTTCACAGTTCCTGAAAAGAAACTCAAAAAAGTTATTTCTGTTCCATAACTCTTGAAGGAAAAGCATCATCGTGGAAAATGCTAACAACGTTCCAGATCACTTACAGTGTGGAGAGAATATTTTTCATGACAAACAATAGTTATAAACCAAAGGAAATAAATTAGTTACGTCCAGAAACAGTTGCTGGTCTACCACGGGTAACCAAAGTAAGTGCTGCTGTTACTATCTTGTTACCGAACACATATTAAAACGCTTCAGTGAGAAAATGTATACTCACAATAATGACAATCAACATCCTCTCTCTATACTTAGGACGGTCTCTCTCTATACACACAAGTAGAAGAATCTTACGACTCTGATGATTTTCAGTAAGATAAGTTCATTATTAAATGTAATTTGAACAATAAGGATTTCGTTTCTAAGATGAACGGTGTATATGACTTTTAAACTATTAAATTCTTCTTCTACTACTTCTTTTTACCTGCTGCGGCAATCGAGGACCACGTACAGCCCTTTTACATTTTACAGTGAAATTCGATTTATTTTGAGCCCAGAATCTCCTCATTGTTTCTGAATGGGACTGCTTGCGTTCCTCTGTCCAAGGGACAGTGTGCAGTCTTTTTGGTTGTTCGTCTCGGCTTAGCCCGTTCGTTACTGTGTTTTCTTCGAAAAACATCTCTGCCTAAGGTGTCTTCCAGTTTGACCTGTAGCACTGCAAGGTCTTCTTTGGTGTTTATAAACCATGGCATCGTGGTTTTAGGTTTTTAATCAAATAAGTGAAAGATCCGTTTGGTCAACCTGTTTCCGTCCATTAATTTGAGGTAACCGTCAAATCGTGTCTGTAATATTCTCTATTTTGTTGTAGACATCCCTTTTGGATCTTTTTTGTTGGATCGCATTCTTGTAGTTTGATCCCATGATTGCCCTAATTATTCTGCGCTCCTATTATTATTATTATTATTATTATTATTATTATTATTGAAAATCGACAGCCTGTTTCCAGTCACTTGACTGGCTCAGGAATGGAATGAATTGAGTATCCCAATTTAGCGGCGAGGATAAGAATTGTGCCGGCTGCCGAAGCCTGTCGCACTCTTTTGGGGCAATGATTAATGAATGGCAGACGAAATGAAATGATTTTCGAGAGTGTTGCTGGAATAAAAGATGACATTTAAAACCCGAGTATCCAGAAAAAACCCCGTCCCACCTCCGCTTTGTCCAGCATAAATCTCACATGGAGTGACCGAGGTTTGAACCATGGAACCCAGTGGTGAGAGGCCGGCTCCCTGCCGCCTGAGCAACGGATTATTATTATTATTATTATTATTATTATTATTATTATTATTATTATTATTATTATTATTATTATTATTATTATTATTATTATTTGGATAAAGATATTTTTAATCTACGAGGGATTTCCTTTCCTGAAATGTGGCAAAATTGTTTTTATCTTCTCCGTGCGTTCATTTCACTCCAGACGGCCGACGGGTGAGCGGGATTCCGGAAGCTGATTGTAATGTGGAATAAAACCCTCGGTGATTCCCCGAACTAAGTCGCCATCATTTATCAAATGGTTGGATTTCCCGCACCGCGCATTGCTTGTTCTGTGCGATTCACTTTCCTTTTTTAAATGCCTCGCCGTTTCATCTTTCGCGCATCCATGTGACGCCCAGGCGAGTGATTTACCTGTATCCGAGCATGCCATTACAAAACAAAGACGCATCCCACGATTCTCTCAAAATATTACGGCCGTGTCTGCCACTTCGCAGTACAGAAGCTCAACAGATCTACGAAAAAGATTTAACGAAATGGTGACTGTCTATCTGAAACATTTATGTTCAAAATAAATTGGGTACAATCAAACTAAGGGCAGTTGAAATGGTTTCTTCCGATATACTAACTTGTTGTGCAGCGAAGACTAACGTCTTTTTTTTTGCTAGGGGCTTTACGTCGCACCGACACAGATAGGTCTTATGGCGACGATGGGATAGGAAAGGCCTAGGAGTTGGAAGGAAGCGGCCGTGGCCTTAATTAAGGTACAGCCCCAGCATTTGCCTGGTGTGAAAATGGGAAACCACGGAAAATCATTTTCAGGGCTGCCGATACTGGGATTCGAACCTACTATCTCCCGGATGCAAGCTCACAGCCGCGCGCTTCTACGCGCACGGCCAACTCGCCCGGTAGACTAACGTCTAGCCAATGGTCTCATACTGATTGATCTTGTTGCAAGTAATTCGCTTCTTATTGAGAACTGCCAGAAGAAGACTTGGTAATACGCTAGCGGTAATAATTGTTAAATTTAGTGACAGAACAACGAGGG
Organism: Anabrus simplex; assembly: GCF_040414725.1. Taxonomy (NCBI): domain Eukaryota; kingdom Metazoa; phylum Arthropoda; class Insecta; order Orthoptera; family Tettigoniidae; genus Anabrus; species Anabrus simplex. The sequence continues at coordinate 337,985,094 of NC_090270.1, forward strand.
TATTATTGAAGAATATTGAGGAGGAGTTTCCACTATTCAATGAATGGTTTAAAAAAATGTAATTAATATGGCATGCAGTAGGCAGTAAACGCTCCCAAATTTAAGTTCAGCTACATAGATACTTTACGAACTTTTCAAATTAATATAGGCTGCCTTCAGTTCAGACGGTCCTGGGATCGATTACCGATCGGCTCGCTTGTGGGCACTTGTATATGGTGCCTGGTAGAGTAATTATGAGGAGTGTATTTAGACACACAAAAACGAAAAGTCCCGAGACGGAATAATTAATGAGGTGCGGTAATGAAAATGAAATGGCGTATGGCTTTTAGTGCCGGGATGTGTCCGAGGACTTCGGCTCACCAGGTGCAGATCTCTTGATTTGACGCCCGTAGGCGACCTTCGCATCGTGATGAGGATGAAATGATGATGAAGACGACACATACACCCAGTCCTCGTGCCAGGAGAATTAACCAATTATGCTTAAAATACCTGACATTGCCAGGAATCGAACCCGGGACCCCTGTTACCAAAGGCCAGCACGCTAACCATTTAGCCGTGGAGCCGAGCAATCAGATGCGGTTAAAATCCCTGACACGGCCAGAAATCGAAGCCGCGACGCTCTGACCGGAAGGCCTCGATGTTGTTCATTCAACGAAGGAGCTGGACTGAAAGCCAGTAGCGAAAAGCTAATGATCAAGAGTATGTCCTTCAATAAGTGAAACTGAAATATTGATAACGAACGATTATTATGGCTCTGACAGGTATAAACCTAATGATGTGAAACACATACACTATTATATTGAATAGAAACAAATATCGAATTAAAATTATGAAATTGTTTGTAAAAACATATATGAGGTAAAAATACACTTTACTTCAGTAGCAAAATTCCATTACAAACATTCAGTTACATATGAACGTAGAGTAATGAGGTATTTAAAATATTAAAATTATGTACTAACGGCTTTAAGCCTGTATTAGTACTGTAGTTATAAATGTTGGTAGTGATGTTATCGAAGATGATAATGATTATGAGGGAGATGGTATTATTAGAAACTAAGAAGACAAATAAGAAGACAAATTAAGAGTTAGCAAAGTGCGATTTTAGTTTAGAACACAAATGAATTAAGTTTTTTGCGTTGTTTTATTGTGTAGTTGCAAATATATCCAGTCTATACACATTGCTATATTTATTAAATGTTTTCATTGCATTTAACGCTGGTGAATTATTATGTGGTTGGGTTACTGATCTTAAGCGGTAGCAGGTAATATATTTTGGGCGTGTAGATGAATTTGGGGCAGATACGTTGAACAGAGAGACCAAGTTAGGGCTACCAGTAAGATTGTTAACTAATTTATAGACAAATAGAAGAACTGCAATTACCTCTTTCTGCTAAGGACTTATAATAGCAAAGTTGTTTCATTTAGTCTTCATAAGGATCAAATTTAGGGTAATTGTTAATAATTTCTTAAGTAAAGTATTTAAGAAATTTGTTTTGCACTGTTTCAACTTTGTTTTCGTGTAGTTTATGGGATTCCAAATGAGCAATGCATATTTCAGCCGACTTCTTGCAAAGGAGTTGTATAATAACTTTATTGCCTTGGGATTTATGAAGTCACGTGTGCAGCTCTTAATAAATCCTAACATTCTGCAACTATCTACAACAATTTCGGTTAAGTATAGAGAGAACGTCAATTTAGCGTCAAAATTCCCCCCATGATCCCTGTTAGAATTCACTGACGACAGATTAGTATTCAAAATATTATACGAGTGACTAATATGTACTTAGTTCATTATTTTCTACTTGTAGATCTGTAAAGACTCTGGTTTATGAGCGTGTTGTACATTCCATACGTATGTGTAAGAGCTCTGCTATTCTGCACTGTTTTCAACTCGGACAGAGGAACTGAAGGTTTATCGCAGCACTCGGTTTAAACGTGTAATATAACTTTTAGTGCCATCAGTGAATGTAAACACAATTATCAACATGAATTATTAAACATTATTTGATGTCAAATGTCATAAACATGATTTCAGCTGGAATGAATCTCATCATGTCACAGTGGAATTTTGTTTAAACATCCACGGAAATGAAGGAGTGATTTGTGGGACCGCCACACTTTGTTTCCTTTTTATATTTTTAGTGGCGGTTGTTCGCCACTCAAACAGATGGAGAAGGGCTTGGATTGTGAAGAAAGTGACCGTTGTCTTTATTAACGTATATACTCGGCTGTTGCCTTGCTTAGGGTTGGTGACGCACAGCAGCCGGATCGACATTACTAGGCAGCCAAACCACTGTGTTGTGAATTCCACCCAAATGGTTCAAAACGAGTGGGAACGTGTAAAGAAGGGGGCAGGTCATACTGTACTGTAAGGACTGAGTTTTGGTTATGAGTGATATGACATCTTGAACTTAAAACCATCACTTGTTTTTTCTATGACCTTTGCTGACATAATAATATGTCTTTTGACTCGGGGTCATCTAAAAATTTACATCACAAAATTTGCGACACGGAATGTGTGACGCAACGTTGCTTAGCAACCGTGCTTAGCGCCACAAAATGTGTGACGCAACGTTGCCTAGCAACCGTGCTTAATGCCACAAAATGTGTGACGCAACGTTGCCTAGCAACCGAGCTTTGCGACACGGAATGTGTGACGCAACGTTGCTTAGCAACCGTGCTTAGCGCCACAAAATGTGTGACGCAACGTTGCCTAGCAACCGTGCTTAGCCACACGAAATGTGTGACACTATGTTGCCTAGCAACCTTGCAGGCTGTGATGTGAAGCATCGATGGATGGCCATGACGGAGACGATAGGAGCGAGTAAATACGGCATGCATACATTCCTGCAGGAGGCCTATGGTACAAGGCTCATTTCCTGTACACATAAGCATATGGAAATGAACACAACGACAATCGCTCTGATAGACTCCATATCCATTCGTGGCTGAGAGGCGTGACCTGTCTTAGGGCAGATAATGGTTAGGAAGATCATTGACAGATACCCAATTTTTTACGCTCGTTGCAGATATAATTTATGTATTATTTTTAGTTTGTATGTTTCAGAAAGCTTTGTAACCAAGCTAATAATCAGGAGGACTATGTTATTTTGGACTTTACACTCATAACTCTGAAAAACAACACCAACACGGCAGTAATGTGTTAATGAATTAAAGGAGAGTAAAAATAGACCTAACATCAAAACTGGTTGGAGTGTCTGGTCAGTGCATTAGTATGACACCGCTCCGTAAGTATGCAGCTTAAATTTTGTTCAAATATTACCAGCACACCAACAGCGTATCTAAATGGATTGGGGAGAGAGATTACTGTTGTAAATATTCCCTAACAATGTAAGTGCTGTTCTCCATCAAGCCATTACCATGGGGTTCAACGTTTAGCGTGTGCTACCATTAAATGTGTTCCATTTTATTATCTCTACCGCCCGAGGGAATTCGTCGTTTTGATAACATATTAAGCACGCTTTACATTTCAAATATTTAACATGATTGTCTGGGAAACTACTGATGTTGTCTCAGTTCGTGGCTTCAGAGGTGCTTTAATCTGCACCCTCACTGGACGGCTCGTATGGTTCCCAATAGCTGCAACATAGAGCACAGTGTCGGATAGACTTTGCTAAAGGGATACGGCCTTAACCTTTCCACGCAACTCTGTTACGACCGTTCGAGTACTCAGTTGTCACAGAAATTGTTTACTGAGTTTTGAGAGTAATATTAGGTTACTGTTTTAACTGCGGGTTGCATAAATTATGATAAATATTTTATATATTTTATATAGTATTCACCCAGTTCAAGGTACATACCGATTATATGAACAGGATATGAATATTATGCTTCAGTTGCTAAAATGTTTAAAATATTATTTTCAGTATAAAGAAGTAATTACAAAATAAGTAAATAAATAACATATTTTCGAGACTTTCCCCTTTGTAAAGTTTGATTTTAAAGATGTTTTTCACGAACACCAGTCGAGAAGAATATTGGTCTTCACAGTCAAAGGGGTGATTTTATAGGATGTACCAGAAATGCAATCCACTAACAACAGATCTTGATAAAGAGGATCATGACAAGTCCTCATGACGTCTTAAATCACATTTATATTATGTAACCATATTCAGAATTCTAGAGTCCATGAAACAACAAGATCCGTCAGAAAATGGGTGTCAAAATACAATCACACATACAACAATCACTTAATTCACACCATTCTTCAAAAGCAAAAGTTGTTCTGAGACCAAGTGGTGATACTGTGGAGATTTGCGACTGATAAATCGTAGTTGTGTCAGCGAAAGCCGCTATGTGACACATTTCAGCTTAGAACTATGGCCGGCTAGGTTGAATATTGTAGGAATAATTTCAAGGTAAGATATGTGCTGCTGGTCAGTATATCTCCAACAACAATATCACATGGCGGTTTTCACAGCCACAACGACGAAATTATGATTGCATAACTCCATGTCCTTATATTTTCCAGACGACTCTGGATGAAAATTATGAGTTAAAGAGTTGGTTCCTACAATCATTTTAATTGTCCTGATATAAGGCATACTGATAACTAGACACCCGATTCTTAGGCTGTTAGAGGTTAGAATGCAAACTAATTTGGTTATTAGTAAGTATCGGCAGACGGTTAAGGCGCTGGCCTTCTAACCCCAACTTGGCAGGTTCGATCCTGGCTCAGTCCGGTGGTATTTGAAGGTGCTCAAATACGACAGCCTCGTGTCGGTAGATTTACTGGCACGTAAAAGAACTCCTGCGGGACTAAATTCCGGCACCTCGGCGTCTCCGAAGACCGTAAAAGTAGTTAGTGGGACGTAAAACAAATAACATTATTATTATTAGTAAGTATCGTGGAGCCCGTTCTTCCGCGATGTAGTGAGAGTAACATAACATCAAGGCGTTCTGACGGGCCGTGCCCCTAATGTTTATGCAATACTCGTAGCCTAACCATTGTGCAGGCAGCAGTGTATACTTGTTACCCGCATTCTATCCTATTACTGCCTTAAAATCCGAGCTCTACTGACAACAATTTACAGTAAATTTATTATGTATTCCTTATAGTTAAACCCCAGTAATACTTCAGTTCCTGAACGTTAGTAAAATAAAGTTAACAGGATATTGAAACATTATTAGATATTTGATATCACATGTTCGTAACAAGGCCGTCTGGTGGTCATGACTGATAAGACTTCAAGTTTATGGTCTGAAACAGTGGTTAGCGAGGTCGAGTCTCGTTGATCGAAAAAAAGTAACCATGAAGATATTGGTCAGCCGGGTAAGAGAGGGGATTGTATACAATTTATAATCACTATTTTATCTGTTAAAAACCTGGATTAAATTCCAAACCTCTCCGCAGTTTTTTTCGTCGGATGGAGACGATAAGCCTTGAGCAAACCCCTTGGTGGTAATCGATAGGGGAAGGCTATCTGCAGGCAACCGATTTCACCATCTCCCTTCTTATCATATGTCACGTCATTCATTTAGTCTCATTAACTACTCTGATACAAAGGCAAGCCTACAGGCACACAAAACTTAAAATTAAATAACACATCGATAGAACAAGTCACAGAATTCTCCTATTTGGGTTGTGTAATTACCTCTGAAACAGATTCCTGTCAGAAATCAAGGAAAGAATAGCGGTAGCAAATGAAGCCTTCCAAAATAAGAAAAATTTATTGTTAAACAACCAACTCAGTTTGGAGACCAGAAAATCATTTCTCAAGGCCTTTGTTTGGAGTGTGCTACTGTAGGGGTGCGAAACATGAACATTAGAGAAACAGGAAGAAACAAAACTTGAGGTTGCTAAAATGTGGTTTTGGAGAACAATTAAAAAAATAAGTTGGACAGATAAAAAACAAATGACTGTTTTAAAGAAAGTAAAAAAGTTCGATGTTTATTAAATACAATGCAGAAGAGGAGAACAAAGTTCCTTGGACACGTACTGAGACATGACTCTCTTCTCTAAACCATCATTGAAGGTAAACTACTGAGAAAGAGACCCAGGGGACGAACAAGGATGTCACACATATGTCGGTGGACTGCTTGTGGTTCATATAGTAACATGAAGAGGCCAGCAGAAGATCATCAGATGTGGCTACAGCGACAAGGCATTGCCTTAGTAAATGATGATGGTGAACTACTCTGATGATGCTGACGTCATGAAGGGGATCCGGAAGTAAAGAAACGGGACAAGGGGTGCACACACAAGCCTTAATTATGTACATCAGAATTTTTCTGGTAGGAAAACGGGAAACCACGGAAAATCATCTTCAGTTCTGCCAACAGTGGGTTCTAACCCAAAACACGCCGCCACTTCCTCGGTTCTTTGTGGCCTGTTGGGAGGTGGATTTATCTTACGTTGGATTCTTCTTCCTGCAAGATTTAAACATGTAAGTGGATACAGAGAGGTAAACACTTTCAAAATCTCAGCTAAAACTGTGCCGTGGAACGCTAGGAGACAGATACATGCTATTTTCAACTACGTTGCTGAAAGTGATATAAAAGTTCAATACGAGGCAGTAAACCTCTCTCTGTCGGTGTGAGTATGTACGCACGTTATTGATCATGACACAGCCAACATGATAGACAAGCATTGTCAAGTTCACATCGCGCAAAATTTACCGGACCAATAAAGAGGATTCCACAGCAAAGTGAAAGGGAGACGTAGTCTCTCAAAGGTGAACGACAATTTTTAATTTAAAATTGCGATGCGTTCTTCAGCTTCAGAAATTAATTTAAGTAGCAAATTGGTTCCTTAAACAATACTACCTGTTCTGATTTAAATGTCGAAAAGAAAGTTTAGCGTTGGAGACATATGATTTGAAAGTCTAAAAATCAAGCTTTCTGTTCAATGTATTTGTTAAAGTCGTGACCATAGCTACGAGACCTCAGATCGATTCCGAATGATAGAGTCCAAAAGTCCCAGTTGCATTGACAGAGATTCGAATTGCGACCACGTTTGTGAAAATCCAATGACTTAGCCCCTCTGCTATCACGCCCCTATTGGAATCCCGAATGACCTTGTTCCTCTTGGTGTTCTTGATGTCAACTGGGCTTGGCACTATGCCCACTTCTACGGCCGGATGCCTTACATGACGCGGGATGTACTCGCTATTGTTTGTTTCTGTGGTATGTTGGGGTTTTATGTTCACGCCAACAATCACTCAGAAGGTTATCCTTCACTGGGATTTATAATTTCGCTGTAACATGTACACCGAATTAAACAAAAAATGTCCCACAAAGAAATATTTATTTTTTTACTTTCTCGATTCGCGAGGATAATCGTAAACTGTTGATAACCAGTGGCCGAAAAGATGGCACTTGGAATTCTGCTACCTGCATAATATGTTCACCCTACTTCAAAGAAGAGGATTTTGAAAGTAGGACATCTTCTGCGGCGGCCAAACGAGAGAGCAAAGCCTGGTGCAGGTCACTCCACCTCACGATGGTGGCCTTGATCCGGGCTAATGACTGCGCGGTTTGTATCACGTAGATGTCGGCTTGCATTCGGGAGATGGTGGCTCAGAACCTCATTCTCGGTAGCCCTAAGGACGGTTTTCAGTGTTTTCCAATTTTTACACCAGCCAAGTGCTGTATTTTAATTAAGGCCATGGTCGCTTCCTTCCCACTCCTAGCCCTTTTCTATCCCGTCGTCGCCATAAGACGTATCTGTATCGGTGAGTCGTACAGGAATGGTCTTTGCTCCGTCCGGTTGTATTTGAGTACGCCTGTCTCGTGTTGGTAGACTTGCCACGTAAAATAACTCCAACTCCAGCAGGCGAACATTCCTGCACCTCACTGTCTCAGAAAACCGTACGTAGAATTCAATTTGCTGGAAGAAAGCATTTTGTACCAACAGTTTTCTGGAAGAGGGTACGTTTTGCGTGTTTTACCGTATGATTTATCTCATGGAAATTAGAATAATCGATGATCTGTTAGACGTAAAAACAAAACGAGTATATTTATTGGATTAATTACTAAATTTTGTCTACAAATGCTCCTTTTCATTTTCGTCGAAATTTTGCCAATAAATTGAGCATTTCAGCGCGCTGCTTCGGCTGCTCATATGTCCAGCGTGGAGTCGGAAAACTGTAAGTAAAATGTGTGCACGAATGTTTTAAGAACATCCACGGTCTTCTGACACCGAACTGCACACTATGGAATTGAATTTAATTACGATCAATTATATATGGTACAGTAATGTTTATTTTCGAAGAGTACTACCGTTTTAGGAAGTCTGCTTCTTTGGCTGAAAGGTGAGCGTCATGGTCCTCGGTTCAGAGCCAGGTTTGATTCCTGGGATGGACGAGGATTTTAGCAGCATTTATCGAGTATGTGGCCACAAAAAATACAACACAGCTCTATGAAGACACTTTGCACAAATTGATCTCAGAACGCTCGGGCAAGCCATCGTATGGCATTATCCTTCTTCATGACAACGCCAATTCTGTGAGGTATACACTTTAGAGCATTGGACGGAAAACTGTTCAATACCATCCCTACCATCCAGATCTTTCCCTATGAGATTGTATTACCTCTGGGGGAAAGCTCAGGAGCGACATTCGAGGATATAAGTTTGTATCGGGCGTTGACGTGTGTGACTGTGTACAGATGCGGTTCTTCGGCAGCTCGCCAGCTTCTTGACAATAAGTATGTCTTATGGCATATTTGTGTAACGTGACGTCACACAATGTGTGACGAAAGTGTAACCATAGCAGCCGTGCAGGTAGTAAGGTAAGGTATGGATGGATTGTCAGAGAATGTTACCTAGCAACCGTGCAGGCTATGTCTTATGGCTGGTTGTCATGTGAAATTAGCACCCGTTGATGGATGGCCATGACTGGGAGACATATTTATGATCATTTGATTTTCGCAAAGGGAAACGTGGTTTCCTTTATAAGAATGGAGTCGACCGTGAAGTCAACAAGGAGCATAAATATCTTAACAGTTCCGCTGATTACCTTTGAGGTACGAAATGTTATACTATGTATTGCAGTAGGTGACCCGTTTTAATTCGGCTGTCTCTTATATTTTATTAAAAGTAGATGGAGCTACTATTGGTCGAAATTCGTATCAAACTGGAAAGAGTTCTACGCTTGCCATGTCGTAGATAAGCACTAGCTTGTAATAATGTAAATAATTTGGTTTCTTCTTGAATAATTGTTGGGCCTGCTTGATGGCTTCTGCATCCGTTTAGTCTAGAGCACATACGAAGCATTTGATTTTTATCAATACCGGTATTTTTGCTCAAGAAAATCTGTTGAAGCAGAGAGGAAGTATTCTGTGTAAGCTTAAAAAAACAGATAAAAGTGGGGGAAAAGTGCTGTAGCATGAAATAGAAGGGAAAAATCGGCAACCTGTAGTAATCTCACAAAAAAGTACAAAAGTTGCAACAAACTGTGCTTATTCCGCTTCATTTCATGTTGTCATCCATTCTGTATAAATAAATAATAATCAATTGCGTATTCTGTATTGGTGCTGTTATGTTTTCTATGTTCCGATGTATTTCATCTTTAATTCTTTATTTCCAGATTATTATTATTATTATTATTATTATTATTATTATTATTATTATTATTATTATTATTATTATTATTATTATTATTATTATTATTATTATTCCGATGAGGCCTGCTAAGGACAAAGTGCCAATTTCAATTCAGTTCTACATACTTTGTTGTCTTCTTTTCCGTTACTTCCAATATTTTTTCATCCTTTCCCTATGCTATTTCTTTCTGTCTTCGAACCACTTCGTAGCAGGTTTCTTGTACAATCTTCCTTGTAATACTTCCATAATTACTACCTTCTTTCTAAAAATCTCTCTGTCCATAGTTTCTTCTTCTCTTATAGCCTAGTATTTATTTATAAATCTTTCTTTACTTCTTGAATCCAGCTAGTTGTTGCCTCTTTTGTTTCAATGGTACTTGAAAATCGCATGTCCAAGAAATTTGCAATCCCTTTTACTTAGGGTTTCTCTTATGTTTTGTGTGTTCCTGTATATTTCAACATAAGATCTTAATTTCCAGACTTCTGTTGTTACTATTACTATTATTATTTCTTCATAATGTGTTAGTTTGAAAAGTTACTTTTTCCATGTAATTCTTGGAAGAATTTTTTCGAAGATAGTAGGCTACCTAACAGAATAACATATAACATTCAATGAAGCTATCAGTCTCTCTTGTCGTCCATGTTCCGAGCAAGCTTCAGAGCTTGTCCCTTGGACACTGCCTGATCCAGTGTACTAGCGAAGAGCCACCGTAACTGTACTATGAAGCCCGTTTGCATGATTAATGCATTTCTGCTCCTAACTACAGCCAGCAGCTCTAATTGGCCTCCAACATCAACAGTCATAGATTATTTCTCAATCCCTTTAATTAGGTAATGTTTGCTAAGGGTAGCACGGCTCCTGTTGTGTTCATATTAAACCAGCTGACTTCGCTTCTACCATGTGTGGTTTGCCTGTGCTTATAGCAAACAGTGTGCATAGCTGAATGGAACTAACAGGTGTTTGATTTACTGTGCCGATCGCGTCAGGCTAACACTCCATTATGTGCTTCGGCGTCATTCGTGAGGTGGGAATTTGAGATACAGTATATTTTCTATTTGCATTATACCATTCCAGTGACAATGTATTTGAAACTTAGCGGCAAGCTACAACGAGTTTATGTGGAATACTAGCAAGATACCCGTGCTTCGCTACGGTATTTTACTGAAATTTATAATTGAATGTTTAACATTTTCGGTAGTTGGCTGTCGGTTGGGCTCATAAAATATATCCTCAGTTTGTACATCAAACGGTTTTGGAGGAATGATTATTTAATTTCGGATGTAAAACTAATATTAATACCATAGAATAGGAATGATTAAAACCCTATGTTAGTTGAAATCTAGGACGCCGAAGTGATCAACCTGCGCAATTGTGATTTGTACGTCGAACACTATTAGAGGTGTAGAATGTTTTCTTAGATAACATCTAGCACATAGAAGACCAACCTCCATATTCAACTTAAAGTTCGTACGTGAAACAGTTTTGGAAGAATGAATATTGTGCCATTTTAGAGTAAGTCCCTATCTAAACTACTTAGGGGAGAAATGTTTTGAAGTATACGATAATTGACACTTAGAACATAAAAACAACCTTCGTGTAAAATTACAACATTGTAGGTCAAACTTTTTAGAGAAATTAACAATTTCGTTTACCCCTTAGGGGTGGAATGTTTTCAAATATCTCCTATTTCACACCTGGGATTGAAAATATATTCCGCCACTTCCAATTTTATCTTCGTACATTGAACGTTTCTGGAGGAATGAATATAGTGTTGAGGATATTAAGCCCCATTTAACTCCCTGAGGGGTTATTTTTTCAAACCTCATGTTACTTAATACCTACGATATAATTTAAAATGTTTACTTCGTAAGTCAAGTGGTTTCAGAGAAATGAATATTTTTGTCATCAAACCTCACCCCACCTCCGCCAGTGAAAACCCCTCAGGTTTGTATTGTTTTAAAACCACCTCTTACTTGAAGTCTAAGACATATAGGAGCAACCATCGTGTGAAATTGCAGCCTCGTACGTCAAGCGGTTTCAGAGGAATATTTACTTGTATTTTGCCTGGGCGTTGATTGACAATCAGTGGATTTAGTCATTTGATAAAAGTAATCGTTCCTCGGCACTGCACTAAGACATTATCTGAAAATTCCCGAAGTGTAAAAACCCACCGAAAAATTGAGTTTCATCTACCCCAGTACCTCCTTGTAAACCACGTTTGTCGTGTTACCTTTTGGGGCTAATATGACCAGGCTACTGGCAGAGCTAACTCTGGAACATGCGACATACAACTGTCCATGTGAGAAACAGTCCTCTCTCAAGTCGATGCCGGCCAATCTCAGTGACTGCCCTTGAGATTTATTAATAGTCATGGCAAAGCACACCTTGAGAGGGAACTGTATTCTTTTAAACTCGAACGGATATTCCGTTGGGATTAAAGGTATTCTTGGGATGAAAACTGCCTCCCCCCGAGCAGACCCAGTGATTATTGTGGCTTCTACAATGTTTTTATGCAATGCTTTTACTTGTAGCCTAGTTCCATTGCACAATTTAGGCGGATTAAGATTTCTTAGTAACATTACAGGTGCTCCGAGTTTAAGAATGAGTTTATGTGACGGAAGAGCAGAAGGATTAAGAGTATTAAGAAATTCTACGGGGTAATGGATGGCGTCGTCCGTTTGGATCACTGAGTCAAAAGACCTGTATTCAACGTCTTGTTCTTTGATGACCTTTAATAGGAAGTCATTAATTGCGGCTGCTTTATCGTTCTTCGGAGTTAAGATGGCACGCTCGTACAACCATTCTATGGGCTTCTCCTTGATGTCACTTATATCAGGATATACTCTAGAAATTAGCTCAGGTAGGGAGCTAACCACTGTACCCAAATCTGAGGGGATGGTGACTTTACCTTCGACTGAAGGGTAATTTCCATCGCCTATTTTCAGTAATATCTCAGCGAAAAGCCCAGCAGATATATCACCTCTTAAATGGACCCTCATATTTCTATGAAGTGTAAGTTTCCTGATATGTTGCCACAAATATGAAGCCTTTAGGCACGATTTGACTTCATCTGCCCGTGTACCCCTAGGTATGACGGGTAATGTTTGGCGAAAATCTCCAGCTAAGAGCACGGTAACCCCTCCCATCAAGCTATTGTTTTCTCTTATATCTTGTAAGGTTCTACTGAGAGCCTCGAATCCGCCCTTGTGTGCCATTGTGCATTCATCCCAAATTATTAGCTTACACTCTCTCAAAACTTGCGCCATGTTACTCTGTTTGGAAATATTACACATAGGTGTCTCTACTCGCATCATGTTCAAGGGCAGTTTGAAAGCAGAGTGAGCTGTTTTACCTCCTTCCAGCAGCGTAGCAGCAATGCCTGAAGAAGCAACAGCCAAGGCTATCCCACGATCTTTTCGTATTCTTGCCAATAAAAGATTTATGACAAATGTCTTACCAGTGCCCCCTGGAGCGTCTAAGAAAAATGTCTGACCTATATCTCTTTCGATGCTTTCTAAAATTTGGTCATAAACATAGGACTGTTCATCGTTTAACGAATTTTCGTTAGCACTTACAAACTGTGCTAAAATATTTGCATCGTAGCTGATCTCCCGGAGGTAGTCTGTGTTTTGTAAGACTGCTTCACATCTTGATGGCTGAGGTAAACCATACTGTTGTAGGCACTGACCTCCCAAATATAGCACTGTATCTTCAAGACAAACCAAGCATTTATTGTATGCTTCACTTAAAATTAGGTGAACATATCCATGTTTTAATTCTGACTCCATTCGATGCCGTATGTCTTCAGAAAGGCTATCCTTGTATTTCTCCCAAAGATTTAAAGCATCTGACATCTGACAAAATATCAACATTACTGCAAAAAGTTCACGTAATCTAAATGGAAGACGACAAAGCGCAGCTTCTTCCATAGTTGCATCCCAGTGTCTTTCGTCTTCTAGTAAGCCTCGAGCCTTACATGCTGACTGATATGTAGGTTGAATCGTGCCATTAACAGTCTTCAAATCCAAGAAAGATGTGGGGCCTCGGACTTCATGAAGTAAAAGGCGAAGATAATAACACTCTGTATTATTAGGGTGGATAGTATACACCCTGCCTAAAGCCCGATCTTTCTTTATTCCCGGCCAGCCATTGACGTCATTTCCACGTTTTCTTCTCTCAAATCTATTATTTTTCCATATATAATAAGAGGGAACTTCAACATAAAGAAGTGTTTTTGCAAAATCATCTGTTTTGCATAAGTCAAAAAATGCTAAAAGTGTAGTTTTGGGTGGATTATTGATCATATTTATCAAGTTATTGGAGTCATTTGGATTAAAATAGACACGATGTCCATTTTCTAAATGCACAGCGAGATGGAAGACAGTCGGGAACCTTTCATGAATGGGAAAAGCCAGAATTCTCCATACAGCCTCAGAGCTGCTTATATATCGACCATTCTCATAGAATTTAACTTCATCCTTTTCATTTTCAAGACTAAATGTTGCCTGATCACTCCCTTTATTAACATATTTACATATGTATTTGATGGATTTCACGGAGTTACAGTATTCCACATTAATATGAGCACCGAAAGTACGTGAAAGAACAGGGTTATATGGCACTACCCATCGGTTATCAAGGGTCATACCATTAACTTCAACAGTGAAACCACCATCTCCTGGAGCCCTTCGTCGATATTGTGGGTATCCGTCTTCTGCCGTTTGAGTTTCTTGGATGAGAGGTCGAGGAAACTTCTTGCTGCAGCTACCTGCTTTCATACAGGGTGATCTGGTATTTAAATGACCACAAGGCCCGTGGATCATATTCGCCTTGATAATTTCATGAAGGAGAGGATCTTCTGCAGGGTCTGGTATCTCTGCACAAATAACACTGTCTAATTTATCTGGAGAAATGCGTTGTTGTAGCCACAACAAAATGTGTATATGAGGCAGACCCCGTTTCTGCCATTCAACGGAATATATAAAACAACGCACTTCCCCAAACAAATTCCCCTTTGTTAGCAATGCCAAAAACACCTTAACTTTTAAGTGAGATACCCTAGCTGTGATATCATGACGGTCGTGAGGCTGTTGTCCAGATAGTAATTCACTTGCAATTTCTTTCCATCGAGGATTACATGTAAATGTAATGAATAGATCAGGACGACCGTAATGGCGAACGTATGTCATGGCGTCCTGAGTCTTTTCATGCATATACCGTGGTGACCCAGTGAAAGATGACGGAAGTACTATCATCTGACCAAGCTGAGCGACGTCGGTATCTTGTCTACCTATAGCATCTCTAAGGTGTATGTAATTATCAACTCTGATTTGCTCCTGGTTGCTTCTAATGAAATTTAGTCGCTCTGTCTCAATTTTCGCGTACATATCAACTAAGTATTGACTAAAAAGAGATCGGCAGTACAATAAATGGTTGGTTTCCATATGTCTGATCATTATACGGTAAGAATAAAAGTTTAACGCAGAAACTGTTTTTCGAAGGGGTAATTTCGTTTGCGGGTCAACCTGAGGGATGTCAATAGAGTAACCATCTTCACCACGAGGGAAAAGTAGTGGATACTGCAACGCATCATACGAACGGTGCACTTCACTGATGCGTTGCAATTTGTTACCATGACTTTGTAATACAATATCTCGTTTTTCAAACTGTTGTCCAACTATGACCAGTGCTACTTCGCTTGCTGTCGGTACATTAAATTGTCCTCTATGAGCATTGGCTGGTTTTCTATCAGCGTGTATTACAACTTCAAAGTCTTTAAAATTTTGAGGTACTTTCTCGAGAGTAGTTTTTAAGTCCTTTATGTATGGGTTATTATGGTGAAACATCGCCTGCAATTGTTTTACCAGGCCTTGCTTTACATCGGGGAAGTTGGTGCACCTTAAGCGCGCCTCCCTCTCATCCTCTCCAACAAAATAAATCTGTAGGAACTGAGGGTCTTTTTCAGGCAGAGGTTGCAGACTACCAATTAAGTGATACACTTGACCTTGCACTTTGAAAGTTGGCATAAACCCATCTTCCATAACTTTTTTTGCTCCAAAAGAAGTCATTTGAAAGCAGCCATTGTATATTCTAATGCGGTCCATGAAATGTATGTGCTCAGGATGCATACCCATGATCAAACTATAGAGCGGCTCAGGAAGGGGCAATAAAGCCGGAAGCTGTACTTTACCAGCGCTACAGCACATACCAGGCGACTCTTCTTTAAACTTAAGGGCGTTACAGTATACGCATTTATGACTCATAGTACCCAGGGATACGGCTGTATCGGTTTCATAAGCTATCTCCGAGTCATATTTCATCCCAGAAAAAGCTTTCGTCTTCCATGGAAGAGATCGCCTTTCCAATCGTCGTCCTGGATTATTCTGCGCATGTCTACGAACAACTGCTCTGTGAACCTCCGGATGTTTTTGCTGGTAATTAGCTGCAGCTGCTCTGTGAACCTCCGGATGATTCTGCTGGTAATTAGCTGCTGCTGCTCTGTGAACCTCCGGATGATTCTGCTGGTAATTAGCTGCAGCTGTTCTGTGAACCTCCGGATGATTCTGCTCGTAATTAGCTGCAGCTGCTCTGTGAACCTCCGGATGATTCTGCTCGTAATTAGCTGCAGCTGTTCTGTGAACCTCCGGATGATTCTGCTGGTAATTAGCTGCAGCTGTTCTGTGAACCTCCGGATGATTCTGCTGGTAATTAGCTGCAGCTGTTCTGTGAATTTCTCGGTTTTTTTGTTGATATTTAGTAGAAGATTGTAAGAGCTGTTTTTTCCTAATGGCGTCGGTAAATCTAGCACGACGTTTTCTAGTATATTCCTTAAAGGTAAGCATGCTATTAGAGCTGCCACGTACAGAAATAGATGTAGTCGACCCATCTTCATGAGGCACATACACATCAAAATGTCCATGAGACAGGTCTTGCATAGAAGTAAAACGCAGTCTCTTCACGGGGTTCCCTTCTACACCAAATTTCTCATACAGCTCTCCATTGAGATAGACCTCGAACATTGTGAAATATATTTGTGCGGCAGCCACTAACTCGCATAAACCTCCATAAGTATGAAACTGCGACATATCAGTGAAGTAGTCGGCAGAACAGCTGTAATTATTTCCATCTCTATCATGTGACATTATACAAAAATCTTCCCAGTGACTCACCACGTGAGCCACTATCTCGTCACGAACCTCTCGGGCCATGACTTGAGTGTCATACAAAATAAAGGATATTGCCCTAAACAGGCAAGCTCCGTCACCAATAATTGGAACGATAGAATGGGGCATCATGCAGCCATTTATATTCAAATATTCAACGGCCATACTAAATGTATTAGAATGCCTGAAATGTTATCAGTTGAATACACAACTGTATTCTGATTTACAATGCGTACAGAAAACAATGAACGCTAAACCAGAAAGTTATGAACTTGCGCTTGTGATGTCGTGTCTCAAGGCCACAGTCCCCACCGGACGATCCAACGCCCTAGAGAAATATCCCTTGAAGTGTATAAGTAAATATACAAACGTAAAACACTTATTTTATTAATTTAAAATAATGTGTTTATGACACCGTTTAATTCTAGGTATTCCGTGTTGCAACTCCGCTATTGTACGAACAAAGACAGATAGCTCAGAGCAATGAACACGAAGTGAAACGAAGTGCTGTTGGTGTCAGTTCCATAGTTCACGCGCATGTCAGGCAACAAACACTACACTCTCCCACCCCTACCTTCCCCCACGGACCCCTTCCGTACAATCTTACAAACGCTAGCAGGTCACGTGATTGGGAAGAGGTGGGTCTTACTCATCGATGTTCGGGGATCTAAATAAAATGCACCCTACTATTTTTGTAAGGTATGAAAACACAAAATGATACTATAGAAGGCCTCCTTTAAGAATGAGTTCAGGACGGAAGATCCAGTATGAAAGAAATACCCACAGAATAACATCTTCGGTTTTAGAGATATACGTATCGGTATCGTCATTAAACATTGTAGAAGTTTTTCACTTCTTTTTAGCTCCATTCGGTGGATTTTCGGAAAACGTTGAAATACGTGTTTATTTTTAAAGGAGATTCCAACTACCAATTTTCACGCCTGTAGCATGTAGATACATTTTAAAAATTCATCCCCCTTAAGTGGATTTTCCGTAAACAAAAAATACATGTTTCTTTATTTTTATTATTCTTATTTCTTCTATTTGTTTTACGTCGCACCGACACAGATAGGTCTTATGGTGTCGATGGGATAGAAATGGCCTGGGAATGGGAAGAAAGCGGCCGTGGCCTTAATTAAGGTACAACCTCAGCATTTGCCTGGTGTGAAAATGGGAAACCACGGAAAACCATCTTCAGGGCTGCGGACAGTGGGGTTCGAACCCACTATCTCCCGGATGCAAGTTCACAGCTGCGTGCTCCTAACCACACGGCCAACTCGCCCGATGTTTATTTTTAAAGAAGATTCCAAATACCAATGTTCATGTCTGTAACATCTTCAAATAAATGGCGTATAACTTTTAGTGCCGGGAGTATCCGAGGACATGTTCGGCTCGCCAGTTGCAAGTCTTTCGATTTGACCCCCATAGGCGACCTGCGCGTCGTGATGAGGATGAAGACAACACACACACCCAGCCCCCGAGCCAGCGAAATTAACTAAAGATGGTTAAATTTCCCGACCCTGCCGGGAATCGAACTGGGGACACCTGTGACCAAAGGCCAGCACGCTAACCGGTTAGCCATGGAGCCGGACACTAACATCTTCAGTATTTGATATATGAGTATCTTCATAAAAATAATTCAACTCTTTCTTCACTTCTTTTCAACCTCCCCCCCCCCCCTTGCATAAGTGGATTTTCCAAAAAAAATGTGTTTCTTCATTTTTTAAGAAGATAGAGATAAAAAATACCATCTTTCACTTCTGTAACATGTTACGTTATACTGTAGAAATGTTCATTTTAAAAATTCACCCCCCTTTTCACCCACCCATTAAATGGATTTTCCAAAAACAAAAAAATACGTGTTTCTTTATTTTTAAAAGAGATCAAAAGTACAAATTTTCAGTTCTGTAATATCTTCAGTTTCTGAGATATATGTATCCTCATTAGAGGCATTCAACCCATTATTCACCCTTTTACACCCCTCCTATTGGGATTTAGAGACAGCAAAGAAACATGTGTTCCTTTATTTTTAAGGGAGATTCTAAACACCAATTTTTACATCCGTAAACGTTTAAAGTTCTGAGATGTAGACACACTCATTTTAAAAATTCACCCCTCTTTTAACCCCCCATTATCTGGATTTTCCAAAAACGAAAAAATACCTGTTTCTTTACTTTTAAAGTAGATCCCAAATACCTATTTTCAGGTCTGTAATATCGTCTGGTTCTGAAATATAAGTAGCCTCATTAAAGGTATTCAACCTCTTTTCCACCCTTTTCCACCCTTCCTATTAGGATTTTCCAAAAACAAAAAATACGTGTTTCTTTATTTTTAAAGGAGATTCTAAATACCAAATTTTACATCTATAAACTTTAAAAGTTTTGAGATATAGATACACTCATTTTAAACATTTCATCCCCCTTTTCACCCCCCCCATTATTTGGATTTTCCCAAAACGAAAAAATACCTGTTTCTTTATTTTTAAAGTAGATCCCAAATACCAATTTTCAGGTCTGTAATATATTCAGTTTCTAAGATATAAGTATTCTCTTTAAAGGCATTCAACCCAATTTTCACCCCCTTTTCACCCCTCCTATTGGGATTTTCCGAAAACAAAAAACTACGTGTTCCTTGATTTATAATGAAGATTCTAAATACCAATTTTTACATCTCTAAACTTTAAAACTTTTGAGATATAGATGCACTCATTCTAAAAATTCACCCCCCTTTTCACCCTCGCATTAATTGGATTTTCCAAAAACAAAAAATATGTGTTTCTTTATTTTTGAAAGCGATCAAAAGTACCAATTTTGAGGTCTGTAATATCTTCAGTTTCTGAGATATAAGTATTCTCTTTAAAGGCATTCAATCAATTTTTCACCCCTTTTTACCCCTCCTATTGGGATTTTCCGAAAACAAAAAAATACGTGTTCCTTTATTTTTAATGAAGATTCTAAATACCAATTTTTACATCTCTAAACTTTAAAAGTTTTGAGATATAGAAGCACTCATTTTAAAAATTCACCCCCCTTTCACCTTCGCATTAATTGGATTTTCCAAAAACAAAAAATATGTGTTTCTTTCTTTTTGACAGCGATCGAAAGTACCAATTTTGAGGTCTGTAATATCTTCAGTTTCTGAGATATAAGTAGCGGTATCCTGATTAAAGGCATTCAACCCCTTTTTCACCCTTTTTCACCCCTCCTGTTGGGATTGTCTGAAAACAAAAAAATACGTGTTTCCTTATTTTTAAAGAAGATTCTAAATACCAATTTTCACATCTGTAACCTTTTAAAGTTTTGAGATATAGACACACTCATTTTAAAATTTCACCCCCCTTTTCACCCCCTTAACGACGGAATATCCAAAAATCCTCTCTTAGCGAGCACCTACATTATAATATGAATATATCCCCAAAATTTCATTTCTTTATGTCCAGTAGTTTTGGCTCGGCGATGATGAATCAGTCAGTCAGTCAGTCAGTCAGTCAGTCAGGACAAGCTACTTTATATATATAGATGACAGATAAGCATGAGCACGTTGAAAAGTGCAGACTTCCACTTCGAGATTCATATCTCCTAAACGGTTTATGATATTAATAAACGGTTTGCGCCATCAGACGCCTCATTTATCGCTCTACATGTTTGTTTCGAAACCATTTCCTCGTATCTCCCATATTAAGGGGGTAAATTGAGATCAAATTTTGAATAGGGTGAAATTTGGGTGCATTTTTAACATTTTACATTACTTTTTGCCTACTTATGTATAAGCTAGAATCATGAAATTTGGTACACACATGTCCCTTAATCGTGCCAATGTGCGCACACAACGTGATGAGCCTATCATTTCTATAAGTGTGTCAAACAATGAAATATACTTGTAAAAATCACCAAATTTACGAACAATCCAGAAATACGGCCAAATTTAACGTATAACGGAGAGAGATACGACAAAATGTCACAGGACCAAAGTTGTAGATCACTCCGAATTGAAGGGACATTGTGCCATCCGTTTTGTGATACGACTTACCGTTTAGCCAAAAAATAGCTCAAAAGGAATGTCTGCACAGTCATTAAAATTGCCTCCATATTTCGATATCTTTGTGGGGTAAAAAGTGAAAAATTTGAACATCTTGGAATTTTCCCGTCGGTTAGGGACCAAAAGCTATAATTTCACCAAATTTCAATTGTCTACTTCGTCTGGCAGGTTGTGCCGCCATTTTGATTTGGGGGGATAGGGGATAAAAATGAGGAAATCCTCGACAATTTTTAAGCCCACGAAACCTATAGGTTATCGTTTTGGATATACTATACGACTGTGTTCTTATGCTGAGCCCAAAATTTGAGCCCCCCCAGCGTGCCCCCTTCAGGGAATTTTGAGAATTTCCGATTTTTCTAGGGATCCTGGGGTCATCAGTTTCCTCCGTACCAAGTTTCAAATTTCTGAGATTTCTGGTAGTGCCTCATTAATTCACGTCTTTTTTCATTTTTAAATATTTATATATACATCGCTCCAGCCCGACTTGCTTTTATATATATAGACTAGCAAATGTACCCGTGCTTCGCTACGGTATTCTACATTGTATACGGATATCGACGTAAATACTGTGCGTGCAGCAAATGAGATTGTTTTAAAATTGCATGTCTCTTAGCCTTATCCGAGAAATAGCATGGGGAGGTCCACATACGTTGTTTCCAATGTAAAGTGAGGGTTGCGGAGTTGTGATGATAACGCCAGGCTCACTTGCCTACTGCCATTCACAATCGAGTTGGCAAGTTTACATTATAATTGCAGGCCCCAATGCCTACTGCGCGGTCACAATCGATTTGGGGAGTTTTAGTTACAATGGCAGATCCATTTCCTACTTTCAGACAGGTTACAGTTGAGGAGTTTTTATTATAATACCAGGCAACTTCCCTACCACCAGTCAAAATTGAGTTGTGCAGTTATCATTATAATGACAGTCCCTTTTTACTGCTGCTAGCCAGCTTACTGCCAGTCACACAGAATTAGTGAGTTTCCATGAAAATAGCAGGCCACTATGCCTAATGCTAGTCAAATTTTAGATTGGAACATTTGTTTATAATGGCGGGCACCCTGGCCTAGAGCCAAACACAATAGAGTAGGGGACTTTCGAACAAAACTGCATGATCCCTTGCCTTCTGCAAGACAAATCGAAAAGTGAATTATTCATTAAAATGGTAGGCCCTCCTTACTAATGCCAGTTACACAGGAGTTGGAGAAGGACCCCATTCCTACTGCCAGCAGTCAAAGTCGGTGTAGGGAGTACTGATAACAATAGCAGACACATCCTTTCTCGATCTCTACAAATCGACATCAATGAATATATATACAGATGGACATACGAAAGTATATGAATGTTTACAATATTGCAGACCTTCATTTACAGATTAACTGCTGCTAAACGGTACGTCATATCGACAAAGGATTGTACCGTAAGGCGCAGTATTTAGCGATCTAAATCGCTGGTCCTATGATATTTTCTCGCATCTAATCTATTCATGGGTCAGATTGAATCAAAAACGTTGAATAGGTTGAAATTTGTGTAAGAATACCTTACATTTCCATTACTTTTCGGATAATTATGTGACATAGCATTTGGCTCACATATGGGTACTGGGTGGGCCAATGTTCGTGTAGAGTTTGATCATACTATCTTTCCTGTAAGTGATTGAAATTATGCACATGAGAAGAAAAGGTTTAGAAATTAATTTCCATTAAGGCAGGTAGATTTCCATAAAGTTTGGTTGTGTGTATTTAGAGGGAGTGCAAAATCACGGTTTCGGTTTCGTATAAACCCCCAATTAGTTCAGGGATTTAGAAACAATATTTGCCCTAAAACCTCCGCAAAGGACAGGTGGATTCTAAATATGAAGTTTGGTGGAAATATATCCAGTAGTTTTCAAGTTAGAGAAAGACAAACAGACCAACAAACAAACCAACAAACAAACAAACAAACAAAGAAACAAACAAACTAACTAACTAACTAACTAACTAACTGACACCAAGGAAACCTACCCCTGGACAGATGGATGCTATATATAAAATTTTGTTCAAATATCTTGTTAGTTTTCAAGTTGTAAGAAGTACGCTTTACACGCACCCGCTGGGATTTGTACCGAAAAACGGTCCGTTAATGATATCTCCCTTACTAAATCCTGTTATCGAAATGATGCACATGAGAAAAAAAGGTTTAGAAATTCATTTTCATTAAGGCAGGTTGATTTCCATTAAGTTCGGTTGTGTATACTTTGAGGGAGTGCAAAATCACGGTTTCGTTTTCGTAAAAATCCCCACTCAGTTCAGGGATTTAGAAACGATATTTGAGCTAAAACCTACCCAAGGAGAGGTGGATTCTAAATATGAAGTTTGGTGGAAATATATCCAGTAGTTTTCAAGTTATAGAAGGACAGACAAACAGACAAACAGACAAACAAACAGACAAACGGACACCAAAGCTAAAAATGATGCAGATGGTCATAATTACACCTGAAACGGATAACTGTACGGAAATTTCGCCAAAATAATCAATGTACAGACACACGGTCGTTACGATTTTATTTTTTGCACTAAAACCTACCCAAGGACAGGTGGATTCTAAATATGAAGTTTGGTGGAAACATATCCAGTAGTTTTCAAGTTATAGAAGGACAGACAAACAGACAAACAAACAGACAAACAGACAAACAGACAAACAGACACCAAAGATAAAAACGATGCAGATGGTCATTATTACACCTGAAACGGATAACTGTACGGAAATTTCGCCAAAATCAATGTACAGACACACGGTCGTTACGCTTTTATTTTTTGCGCTAAAACCTACCCAAAGACAGGTGGATTCTAAATATGAAGTTTGGTGGAAATATATCCAGTAGTTTTCAAGTTATAGAAGGACAGACAAACAGACAAACAGACAAACAAACAGACAAACGGACACCAAAGCTAAAAATGATGCAGATGGTCATAATTACAGGTGAAACGGATAACTGTACGGAAATTCCGCCAAAATAATCAATGTACAGACACACGGTCGTTACGATTTTATTTATATAGATGACGGATAAGCATGAGCACGTTGAAAAGTGCAGACTTCCACTTCGAGATTCATATCTCCTAAACGGTTTATGATATTAAGAAACGGTTTGCGCCATCAGACGCCTCATTTATCGCTCTACATGTTTGTTCCTAAACCATTTCCACGTATCTCCCATATTAAGGGGGTAAATTGAGATCAAATTTTGAATAGGGTGAAATTTGGGTGCATTTTTAACATTTTACATTACTTTTTGCCTACTTATGTATAAGCTGGAATCATGAAATTTGGTACACACATGTCCCTTAATCGTGCCAATGTGCGCACACAACGTGATGATCCTATCATTCTTATAAGTGTGTCGAACAATGAAATATACTTGTAAAAATCACCAAATTTACGAACAATCCAGAAATACGGCCAAATTTAACGTATAAGGGAGAGAGATACGACAAAATGTCACAGGACCAAAGTTGTAGATCACTCCGAATTGAAGGGACACTGTGCCATCCGTTTTGTGATACGACTTACCGTTTTGCCAAAAAATAGCTCAAAAGGAATGTCTGCACAGTCATTAAAATTGCCTCCATATTTCGATATCTTTGGGGGGTAAAAAGTGAAAAATTTGAACATCTTGGAATTTTCCCGTCGGTTAGGGACCAAAAGCTATAATTTCACCAAATTTCAATTGTCTACTTCGTCTGGCAGGTTGTGCCGCCATTTTGATTTGGGGGATAGGGGATAAAAATGAGGAAATTCTCGAAAATTTTTAAGCCCACGAAACCTATAGGTTATCGTTTTGGATACACTATACGACTGTGTTCTTATGGTGAGCACAAAATTTGAGCCCCCCAGCGTGCCCCCTTCAGGGAATTTTGAGAATTTCCGATTTTTCTAGGGATCCTGGGGTCATCAGTTTCCTCCGTACCAAGTTTCAAATTTCTGAGATTTCTGGAAGTGCCTCATTAATTCACGTCTTTTTTCATTTTTAAATATTTATATATACATCGCTCCAGCCCGACTTGCTTTTATATATATAGATGACAGATAAGCATGAGCACGTTGAAAAGTGCAGACTTCCACTTCGAGATTCATATCTCCTAAACGGTTTATGATATTAAGAATCGGTTTGCGCCATCAGACGCCCCATTTATCGCTCTACATGTTTGTTTCTAAACCATTTCCTCGTATCTCCCATATTAAGGGGGTAAATTGAGATCAAATTTTGAATAGGGTGAAATTTGGGTGCATTTTTAACAATTTACATTACTTTTCGCCTACTTATGTATAAGCTAGAATCATGAAATTTGGTACACATATGTCCCGTAATCGTGCCAATGTGCGCACACAACGTGATGATCCTATCATTCTTATAAGTGTGTCAAACAATGAAATATACTTGTAAAAATCACCAAATTTACGAACAATCCAGAAATACGGCCAAATTTAACGTATAAGGGAGAGAGATACGACAAAATGTCACAGGACCAAAGTTGTAGATCACTCCGAATTGAAGGGACATTGTGCCATCCGTTTTGTGATACGACTTACCGCTTAGCCAAAAAATAGCTCAAAAGGAATGTCTGCACAGTCATTAAAATTGCCTCCATATTTCGATATCTTTGGGGGGTAAAAAGTGAAAAATTTGAACATCTTGGAATTTTCCCGTCGGTTAGGGACCAAAAGCTATAATTTCACCAAATTTCAATTGTCTACTTCGTCTGGCAGGTTGTGCCGCCATTTTGATTTGGGGGGATAGGGGATAAGAATGAGGAACTTCTCGAAAATTTTTAAGCCCACGAAACCTATAGGTTATCGTTTTGGATATACTATACGACTGTGTTCTTATGCTGAGCCCAAAATATGAGCCCCCCCAGCGTGCCCCCTTCAGGGAATTTTGAGAATTTCCGATTTTTCTAGGGATCCTGGGGTCATCAGTTTCCTCCGTACCAAGTTTCAAATTTCTGAGATTTCTGGAAGTGCCTCATTAATTCACGTCTTTTTTCATTTTTAAATATTTATATATACATCGCTCCAGCCCGACTTGCTTTTATATATATAGATGACAGATAAGCATGAGCACGTTGAAAAGTGCAGACTTCCACTTCGAGATTCATATCTCCTAAACGGTTTATGATATGAAGAATCGGTTTGCGCCATCAGACGCCTCGTTTATCGCTCTACATGTTTGTTTCTAAACCATTTCCTCGTATCTCCCATATTAAGGGGGTAAATTGAGATCAAATTTTGAATAAGGTGAAATTTGGGTGCATTTTTAACAATTTACATTCCTTTTTGCCTACTTATGTATAAGCTAGAATCATGAAATTTGGTACACACATGTCCCTTAATCGTGCCAATGTGCGCACACAACGTGATGATCCTATCATTCTTATAAGTGTGTCAAACAATGAAATATACTTGTAAAAATCACCAAATTTACGAACAATCCAGAAATACGGCCAAATTTAACGTATAAGGGAGAGAGATACGACAAAATGTCACAGGACCAAGTTGTAGATCACTCCGAATTGAAGGGACATTGTGCCATCCGTTTTGTGATACGACTTACCGCTTAGCCAAAAAATAGCTCAAAAGGAATGTCTGCACAGTCATTAAAATTGCCTCCATATTTCGATATCTTTGGGGGGTAAAAAGTAAAAAATTTGAACATCTTGGAATTTTCCCGTCGGTTAGGGACCAAAAGCTATAATTTCACCAAATTTCAGTTGTCTACTTCGTCTGGCAGGTTGTGCCGCCATTTTGATTTGGGGGGATAGGGGATAAAAATGAGGAAATTCTCGAAAATTTTTAAGCCCATGAAACCTATAGGTTATCGTTTTGGATATACTATACGACTGTGTTCTTATGCTGAGCCCAAAATTTGAGCCCCCCCCCAGCGTGCCCCCTTCAGGGAATTTTGAGAATTTCCGATTTTTCTAGGGATCCTGGGGTCATCAGTTTCCTCCGTACCAAGTTTCAAATTTCTGAGATTTCTGGAAGTGCCTCATTAATTCACGTCTTTTTTCATTTTTAAATATTTATATATACATCGCTCCAGCCCGACTTGCTTTTATATATATAGATGACAGATAAGCATGAGCACGTTGAAAAGTGCAGACTTCCACTTCGAGATTCATATCTCCTAAACGGTTTATGATATGAAGAATCGGTTTGCGCCATCAGACGCCACATTTATCGCTCTACATGTTTGTTCTAAACCGTTTCCTCGTATCTCCCATATTAAGGGGGTAAATTGAGATCAAATTTTGAATAAGGTGAAATTTGGGTGCATTTTTAACAATTTACATTACTTTTTGCCTACTTATGTATAAGCTAGAATCATGAAATTTGGTACACACATGTCCCTTAATCGTGCCAATGTGCGCACACAACGTGATGATCCTATCATTCTTATAAGTGTGTCAAACAATGAAATATATTTGTAAAAATCACCAAATTTACGAACAATCCAGAAATACGGCCAAATTTAACGTATAAGGGAGAGAGATACGACAAAATGTCACAGGACCAAAGTTGTAGATCACTCCGAATTGAAGGGACATTGTGCCATCCGTTTTGTGATACGACTTACCGTTTAGCCAAAAAATAGCTCAAAAGGAATGTCTGCACAGTCATTAAAATTGCCTCCATATTTCGATATCTTTGGGGGGTAAAAAGTGAAAAATTTGAACATCTTGGAATTTTCCCGTCGGTTAGGGACCAAAAGCTATAATTTCACCAAATTTCAATTGTCTACTTCGTCTGGCAGGTTGTGCCACCATTTTGATTTGGGGGGATAGGGGATAAAAATGAGGAAATTCTCGAAAATTTTTAAGCCCACGAAACCTATAGGTTATCGTTTTGGATATATTATACGACTGTGTTCT
The DNA here is from genome assembly GCF_040414725.1 of Anabrus simplex. Classification (NCBI taxonomy): domain Eukaryota; kingdom Metazoa; phylum Arthropoda; class Insecta; order Orthoptera; family Tettigoniidae; genus Anabrus; species Anabrus simplex. Next base: position 338,012,772 of record NC_090270.1, read on the forward strand.
TATGCTGAGCCCAAAATTTGAGCCCCCCCAGCGTGCCCCCTTCAGGGAATTTTGAGAATTTCCGATTTTTCTAGGGATCCTGGGGTCATCAGTTTCCTCCGTACCAAGTTTCAAATTTCTGAGATTTCTGGAAGTGCCTCATTAATTCACGTCTTTTTTCATTTTTAAATATTTATATATACATCGCTCCAGCCCGACTTGCTTTTATATATATAGATGACAGATAAGCATGAGCACGTTGAAAAGTGCAGACTTCCACTTCGAGATTCATATCTCCTAAACGGTTTATGATATTAATAAACGGTTTGCGCCATCAGACGCCTCATTTATCGCTCTACATGTTTGTTTCGAAACCATTTCTTCGTATCTCCCATATTAAGGGGGTAAATTGAGATCAAATTTTGAATAGGGTGAAATTTGGGTGCATTTTTAACATTTTACATTACTTTTTGCCTACTTATGTATAATCATGAAATTTGGTACACACATGTCCCTTAATCGTGCCAATGTGCGCACACAACGTGATGAGCCTATCATTTCTGTAAGTGTGTCAAACAATGAAATATACTTGTAAAAATCACCAAATTTACGAACAATCCAGAAATACGGCCAAATTTAACGTATAAGGGAGAGAGATACGACAAAATGTCACAGGACCAAAGTTGTAGATCACTCCGAATTGAAGAGACATTGTGCCATCCGTTTTGTGATACGACTTACCGTTTAGCCAAAAAATTGCTCAAAAGGAATGTCTGCACAGTCATTAAAATTGCCTCCATATTTCGATATCTTTGGGGGGTAAAAAGTGAAAAATTTGAGCATCTTGGAATTTTCCCGTCGGTTAGGGACCAAAAGCTATAATTTCACCAAATTTCAATTGTCTACTTCGTCTGGCAGGTTGTGCCGCCATTTTGATTTGGGGGGATAGGGGATAAAAATGAGGAAATTCTCGAAAATTTTTAAGCCCACGAAACCTATAGGTTATCGTTTTGGATATACTATACGACTGTGTTCTTATGCTGAGCCCAAAATTTGAGCCCCCCCAGCGTGCCCCCTTCAGGGAATTTTGAGAATTTCCGATTTTTCTAGGGATCCTGGGGTCATCAGTTTCCTCCGTACCAAGTTTCAAATTTCTGAGATTTCTGGAAGTGCCTCATTAATTCACGTCTTTTTTCATTTTTAAATATTTATATATACATCGCTCCAGCCCGACTTGCTTTTATATATATAGATGACAGATAAGCATGAGCACGTTGAAAAGTGCAGACTTCCACTTCGAGATTCATATCTCCTAAACGGTTTATGATATTAAGAAACGGTTTGCGCCATCAGACGCCTCATTTATTGCTCTACATGTTTGTTTCTAAAACATTTCCTCGTATCTCCTATATTAAGAGAGTAAATTGAGATCAAATTTTGAATAGGGTGAAATTTGGGTGCATTTTTAACATTTTACGTTACTTTTTGCCTACTTATGTATAAGCTAGAATCATGAAATTTGGTACACACATGTCCCTTAATCGTGCCAATGTGCGCACACAACGTGATGATCCTATCATTCTTATAAGTGTGTCAAACAATGAAATATACTTGTAAAACTCAACAAATTTACGAACAATCCAGAAATACGGCCAAATTTAACATATAAGGGAGAGAGATACGACAAAATGTCACAGGACCAAAGTTGTAGATCACTCCGAATTGAAGGGACATTGTGCCATCCGTTTTGTGATACGACTTACCGTTTAGCCAAAAAATAGCTCAAAAGGAATGTCTACACAGTCATTAAAATTGCCTCCATATTTCGATATCTTTGGGGGGTAAAAAGTGAAAAATTTGAACATCTTGGAATTTTCCCGTCGGTTAGGGACCAAAAGCTATAATTTCACCAAATTTCAATTGTCTACTTCGTCTGGCAGGTTGTGCCGCCATTTTGATTTGGGGGGATAGGGGATAAAAATGAGGAAATTCTCGAAAATTTTTAAGCCCACGAAACCTATAGGTTATCGTTTTGGATATACTATACGACTGTGTTCTTATGCTGAGCCCAAAATTTGAGCCCCCCAGCGTGCCCCCTTCAGGGAATTTTGAGAATTTCCGATTTTTCTAGGGATCCTGGGGTCATCAGTTTCCTCCGTACCAAGTTTCAAATTTCTGAGATTTCTGGAAGTGCCTCATTAATTCACGTCTTTTTTCATTTTTAAATATTTATATATACATCGCTCCAGCCCGACTTGCTTTTATATATATAGATGACAGATAAGCATGAGCACGTTGAAAAGTGCAGACTTCCACTTCGAGATTCATATCTCCTAAACGGTTTATGATATTAAGAAACGGTTTGCGCCATCAGACGCCTCATTTATTGCTCTACATGTTTGTTTCTAAACCATTTCCTCGTATCTCCCATATTAAGAGAGTAAATTGAGATCAAATTTTGAATAGGGTGAAATTTGGGTGCATTTTTAACATTTTACATTACTTTTTGCCTACTTATGTATAAGCTAGAATCATGAAATTTGGTACACACATGTCCCTTAATCGTGCCAATGTGCGCACACAACGTGATGATCCTATCATTCTTATAAGTGTGTCAAACAATGAAATATACTTGTAAAACTCACCAAATTCACGAACAATCCAAAATACGGCCAAATTTAACGTATAAGGGAGAGAGATACGACAAAATGTCACAGGACCAAAGTTGTAGATCACTCCGAATTGAAGGGACATTGTGCCATCCGTTTTGTGATACGACTTACCGTTTAGCCAAAAAATAGCTCAAAAGGAATGTCTACACAGTCATTAAAATTGCCTCCATATTTCGATATCTTTGGGGGGTAAAAAGTGAAAAATTTGAACATCTTGGAATTTTCCCGTCGGTTAGGGACCAAAAGCTATAATTTCACCAAATTTCAATTGTCTACTTCGTCTGGCAGGTTGTGCCGCCATTTTGATTTGGGGGGATAGGGGATAAAAATGAGGAAATTCTCGAAAATTTTTAAGCCCACGAAACCTATAGATTATCGTTTTGGATATACTATACGACTGTGTTCTTATGCTGAGCCCAAAATTTGAGCCCCCCCAGCGTGCCCCCTTCAGGGAATTTTGAGAATTTCCGATTTTTCTAGGGATCCTGGGGTCATCAGTTTCCTCCGTACCAAGTTTCAAATTTCTGAGATTTCTGGAAGTGCCTCATTAATTCACGTCTTTTTTCATTTTTAAATATTTATATATACATCGCTCCAGCCCGACTTGCTTTTATATATATAGATGACAGATAAGCATGAGCACGTTGAAAAGTGCAGACTTCCACTTCGAGATTCATATCTCCTAAACGGTTTATGATATTAAGAAACGGTTTGCGCCATCAGACGCCTCATTTATTGCTCTACATGTTTGTTTCTAAAACATTTCCTCGTATCTCCCATATTAAGAGAGTAAATTGAGATCAAAGTTTGAATAGGGTGAAATTTGGGTGCATTTTTAACATTTTACATTACTTTTTGCCTACTTATGTATAAGCTAGAATCATGAAATTTGGTACACACATGTCCCTTAATCGTGCCAATGTGCGCACACAACGTGATGATCCTATCATTCTTATAAGTGTGTCAAACAATGAAATATACTTGTAAAACTCAACAAATTTACGAACAATCCAGAAATACGGCCAAATTTAACGTATAAGGGAGAGAGATACGACAAAATGTCACAGGACCAAAGTTGTAGATCACTCCGAATTGAAGGGACATTGTGCCATCCGTTTTGTGATACGACTTACCGTTTAGCCAAAAAATAGCTCAAAAGGAATGTCTACACAGTCATTAAAATTGCCTCCATATTTCGATATCTTTGGGGGGTAAAAAGTGAAAAATTTGAACATCTTGGAATTTTCCCGTCGGTTAGGGACCAAAAGCTATAATTTCACCAAATTTCAATTGTCTACTTCGTCTGGCAGGTTGTGCCGCCATTTTGATTTGGGGGGATAGGGGATAAAAATGAGGAAATTCTCGAAAATTTTTAAGCCCACGAAACCTATAGGTTATCGTTTTGGATATACTATACGACTGTGTTCTTATGCTGAGCCCAAAATTTGAGCCCCCCCAGCGTGCCCCCTTCAGGGAATTTTGAGAATTTCCGATTTTTCTAGGGATCCTGGGGTCATCAGTTTCCTCCGTACCAAGTTTCAAATTTCTGAGATTTCTGGAAGTGCCTCATTAATTCACGTCTTTTTTCATTTTTAAATATTTATATATACATCGCTCCAGCCCGACTTGCTTTTATATATATAGATTAATTCACCTGTACTGGTAATTTACTAAGATAAATTGATGTTTAATTCGAGAGTTAAAACACTCTGACAGCAGATAGTCGACCACTGTGGGAGGAGGAATTATTATTGTAGTTGTCCACAGCACTGGCTTCGTTTTCATCCCCGCCTTAATGGAGGTATATTTATAGCACTACGTGTCATAAATGAGAAGAAAAAAATCCTAACCTAGGTAATCTAAGAAGTAGTTTTCCATGGGCAATTACTTAAGTGCGGCCGGTATCCAGTATTCAGGAGATAGTTGGTTCCAACCGCACTATCGGCAGGCCCGAAGATGATTTTTCGTAGTTTCCCACTTTCACACCAGGCGAATGCTAGGGCTGTACCTTAATTAAGGCTACGACCACTTCCTTCTCACTCCCAACCCTTTCCTCTCCCATCGTCGCCGTAAGACTTATCTGTGTCGGTGCGACGTAAAACAGCCCGTAAAGGAAATGTTTTCCATGTTTTATACCATTTAATATCTAGGCGAATGTGGAACAGTTGACAGTCAGCTCATGATCCTACCGGGATGAGTGGTTCAAATGGTAGAAACCTGGACTTGTGAGTCCATTTTGGGGTTTCTATCCCACCTCAGTTCACTGGCATCTGAAAGCGTTTAACTATGCCTGGCACTTGAAGGTTGATTTGCCAGCATGTAAAAGAAAATATGCGAGACAAAATCTCTGGAACGTCGGCATCTCCCAAAACCATAAGTGGGTAGAACATGAGCCATTATTATTATTATTATTATTATTATTATTATTATTATTATTATTATCTGAAAATAGGTGCAATGTGTGTGGTATGAAAATTAGTCTTTCGAAGACTAAATTGATGTCAGTAGGGTTAAGAAACTCAACAGAATTGAATGTCAGATTGGTGATACAAAGCTAGAACAGGTCGATAATTTCAAGTATTTAGGTTGTTTGTTCTCCCAGGTTGGTAATATAGTAAGTGAGATTGAATCAAGGTGTCGTAAAGCTGATGCAGTGAGTTCGCAATTGCGATCAACAGTATTCTGTAAGAAGGAAGTAATCTCCCAGACCAAACTATCTTTATATCGGTCTGTTTTCAGACCAACTTTCCTCTACGGGAGCGAAAGCTGGGAGGACTCGGGATACCTTATCCATAAGTTAGAAGTAACATACATGGAAGTAGCGAGAATTATTGCCGATACAAACAGGTGGGAGAAATGGCAGAACGGTACTCGGAATGAGGAGATAAAGGCTAATTTAGGAATGAGCTCGGTGGATGAGGCTGTACGCATAAACAGGCTTCGGTGGTGGGGTCATGTGAGGCGGATGGATGAGGATAGGTTACCTAGGAGAATAATGGACTCTGTTATGGAAGGTAAGGGAAGTAGAGGTAGACCTAGACGACGATGGTTAAACTAAGTTTCTAACGATTTAAAGATAAGAGGTATAGAACTAAATGTGGCCACAGCACTAGTTGCAAATAGAGGGTTGTGGGGCGTTTAGTAAATTCACAGAGGCTTGCAGACTGAACGCTTAAAGGCATAACAGTCTCTAATGATAATACATCAATGAACGAATGAATGAATTAATGAATGAAGTGAATTATTATTATTTCATGGCCCCATAATTCTTAATTCTAAGCGAAATTAAGTACATACTAGCAAATATACCTGTGCTTCGCTACGGTATTCTACACTGTACTCGAATATCAAAGTAAATACTGTACATGCAGTCAATAAGATTGTTTTGAAATTGCATGTCTCTTAGCGTTATCCGAGAAACAGCATGGGAAGATTCCTATACGCTGTTTCCAATGCAAAGTGTTTGTTACTGGTTTGTGATATAACGGCAGGCTCACTTGTCTACTGCGTTTGGGGAGTTTCCATTACAATGGCAGCCCCCTTTCCTACTTCCAGACAGATAACAGTTGAGGAGTTTTTATTATAATGGCAGGCAACTACCCTACTATCAATCGAAATTGAGTTGTGCAGTTATCATTATAATGTCAGGCCCCTTTTCCTACTGCCAGCCAGCTTACTGCCAGTCACACCAAGTTGCTGAGTTTCTATCAAAATAGCAAGCCACTATGCCTAATGGCAGTCACATTTTAGATGAGTACATTCGTTTATAATGGCAGGCACCCTTGCCTACTGTCAAACACAATCTGGTAGGGGAGTTTTAAACAAAACTGCATGCTCCCTTGCCTTCTGCAAGTCACATCGAGAAGTGAACTATGCATTACAATGGTAGGCCTTCCTTACTACTGCCAGTAACACAGGAGTTGGAGAAGGACCCCATTCCTACTACCAGTCAAAGTCGGTGTGGGGAGTACTGATTACGATAGCAGGGACACCCTTTCTCGATCCCTACAACTCGATACCAGTGAATCGACATACGACATACGAAAGTATATGCGTGTTTACAATATTGCAGACCTTCATTTACAGATTAACTGCTGCTAAACGTACGTCAAATCGACAAAGGATTGTACCCTAAGACGCCGGATTTAGCGGCCTAAATGGCTGGTCCTATGATATCTCATCTATTCTTGGGTCAGATTGAGTTGTTGTTGTTTGAGTCATCAGTCCATAGACTGGTTTGATGCAGATCTCCATGCCACCCTATCCTGTGCTAACCTTTTCATTTCTACGTAACTATTGCATCCTACATGTGCTCTAATATGTTTGTCATATTCATACCTTGGTCTACCCCTACCGTTCTTGCCACCTACACTTCCTTCAAAAACCAACTGAACAAGTCCTGGGTGTCTTAAGATGTGTCCTATCATTCTATCTCTTCTTCTCGTCAAATTTAGCCAAATCGATCTCCTCTCACCAATTCGATTCAGTATCTCTTCATTCGTGATTCGATCTATCCATCTCACCTTCAGCATTCTTCTGTAACACCACATTTCAAAAGCTTCTATTCTCTTTCTTTCTGAGCTAGTTATCGTCCACGTTTCACTTCCATACAATGCCACGCTCCACACAAAAGTCTTCAAAAACGTTGAACAGGGTAATGTTTGTGTAAGATAACCTCACATTGCATTACTTTTCGGATAATTATGTGACAGCTACATACATAGCATTTGGCTGACATATGGCAACTGGGTGGGCCAATTTTCGTGAAGAGTTTGATGATTCTATATTTCCTATAATGTGATTGAAAGTATGAATTATGCATGTGAAAACTCCAGATTTACTTAACATCGATTAATAGAGAAAACTGAAACGTAAAAAGGATACAGATACGACAAAAAGTCATAAGAGCAAGGTTTTAGATCGTTCTAAATTGAACGGAGATTGTGCAATCCTTTATGTGATAGGACTTCCCAAAGGTCTGCACCATTATTAAAATTGCCTCCATATTTCGATATTCTTCGGGGATAAAAAGTGAAAAATTAAAGATTTTGGAAGTTTTCCGTCCGTTACAGGCTAAAACGTATCATTTTGTCAAATTTCCATTTTCTTTTTCGTCTGGCAGATTATGCCGCAATCTGGATTCTGGGCGAGGAGGATAAAAATTAGGACTTTCAGGAAACTAAACCAAAAAATATGCAGATGGTCATTATTATCCCTTAAACGGGTAGCTGTGCGAAAATTTCGCCGAAATAGTCAATGTAGAGGCAAACAGTAGTTACGATTTTATTTATGTAGATAAATAAGGAATCTGCTCCGCGTACAACACCTTTTGGGCTATGTCCGCTGGACTTAACCTGCGAAACTGACCATTCATGATATCTCCCTTATTAATCCTCCTGACGAAAAAATGCACATGGAAAAACGTTTTAGAGATGGAATTCCATCATGTCTGGTCGATTTCCTGTTAGGTTGGTCTTGTACTGCATATATTGTGGAAGAGTAAAATCACCATTTCGGTTCCCTATAAACCAGCAGTCCATTCCGGAACATGAAATATTATTGACCTTTGAAACCTACCTTTGAACACGTGGATGCTAATTATAAAGTTTGGTTCGAATATCTTCAGTAGTTTTCAAGTTTTAAGAAATACGCTTTACACGCACCCGCTCTTGAGTTAAGTCCGAAGGAACTTGTACCGAAAAGCGGTCCGTTGATGATGTCTTCCTTATTAATCCTCGTATCGAAAATGATGCATAGGAGAAAACAGGTTTAGAAATTTATTTCCATTAAGGCAGGTAGATTTCCATTAAGTTTGGTTGTGTGTATTTTGTGGGAGTGCAAACTCACGGTTTCGGTTTGGTATAAACCCGCAGTCAGTTAAGGGATTTAGAAACAATATTTGCCCTGAAACCAACCCAAGGACAGATGGATTTTAAATATGAAGTTTGATGGAAATATATCCAGTAGATTCTAGCACTCGCGTACATACGGAGTAATTAAGGAAGAAAATAATACAGTTAATAAAGTTGAAATTAATAGAAAATGGATTATAACTGAGGACAGCTGGATAACGACAAATATGTAAATGCCAAGTGAATGTATCGGAAAATCAATTGCCCCTCAATAAATTATGCTGGTGTGAGTTATGGATATAAGAAAGCGGTAACAGAGGAGAAATTTAGGAGCAGTGATTCTTAGGTAAACAGAGAAGAAGATGACTAATGGTTTATTACTTAATCTATTCGAGGGCGGTTATAACCTCCAACGATATTCCACAAATATCCTGCAGATAGGCCGATTGACGCCATTCTTGCCTTCTACCCAAGGAACAACCACGAATTTAAGAGCATGATGAGGAAAATGGCAATACGTTACTTCCATACTGGCAAGCAGCCAGAGACGTTGCCATGGTAACCTGTAGGTTCGTTGTTGGTCTGTCGGTCACTCAATGCAGAGCATGATACCCGCAGAAAATAGTAAATTTCTCCGTCATTTGAAGAGTAAGGTAAATTATGAACATAAAGAAAGTTATTTATAATGAAGAGACGTTTCACGTACGGTCCACGGAGTTTAGAGAAAATCAATAGTATAAGAAAAAAAGGAGGAAAACCGTTCTGGTTTTCCTATAAACACCCCGTCTATTCAAAGATTTTAAAATGATATGCATATCGAAACCTTCCCCGGGATGAGTATACTCTAAAAATGAAGTTTGGTTGAGATCTATCTAGCCGTTTCGTCGTGATGGTGGAACAAACAAATAGACAAACAGACACGAAAAGTAAAAACCACCGATTCGGACTTGAGTTGGCCTAAAACGGATAAATATCTGAAAAATTGGCAAAAGAAAAGAATGTACAGACAGCGGAACCCCTTTAACTTTATTTATATAGATACCGATAGTGTTATAAGGTGTACAGTTTATATGATTCAAAGGAGGAGGGGAAACCCAAGGGTACCTACAGCTACTTTATACTCACCAAAGTGAAACCGGTTCGAAACCAGGATAATGGATGCTGGAATTCGGAAAAGAAAAGTAATGTCTCAGTGGCTCAGATGTGACGTAAAACTGGACGTCCCGCCGCTATGATCACGATATGAACAGTCAATCAAAACTACAAGCTTGCTTGCTTCCTTTGTATTATAAGTATGCTGCTTCTTCTTCTGCTGATTTTCCCCTCGCCTGTGGGATCGCGAGTGCGAACTGTGTCACATATGTAGATTTGGCTCTGTTTTATGGCTGGATACCCTTCCTGACGCAAACCTTATGGGGAGGAATGCAATCACTACTATGTGTTTCTGTGGTGGTTGTTAGTGTGATGTGGTATGTGAATATGAAAAGGAGAGTGTTGAGACAAACACAAACACCCAGTCCCCGAATCAGAAGAACTAATCAGACGCGATTAAAATCTCCGATCCTGCTGGGAATCGAACCCGCGATCCTTTCAACCGAATGCCACAACTCTGACCATTTAGCCAGGGAGTTAGACAAACAAACACACAAAACAAACTTATTCATAAACTACTTATTCTGTGATTTCTTGAGTAGGTGGAGACAGTCAGATATTTTCTGCGTTCTTTAGTCGGTGGTTTGAGGCCAGATATCGTTCTTGAAGTCATGTGGTTTTTTGGTTCCGCCGGGCTTTCAGCCTCGGCCATATCGTCATAAGCACAGTCATCGGATACTGTACGCATAAAGGCTGATAATATCATTGTCCACCCCCACAAAGAACTCACACTTTCTTCACTACCATTCTAAAGTGTATTTCAGCATAACGAGGCAGAAAAACATTATATTTTGGTGGAAAGTATACAAATTGGATGATCATGGACATTCAGAAAGGATACTTCCACTTCCGGAGGTGCATACGATCCTCAGGTTGACTCAGTCTACAACAAGAAATGAGTACCAGGTTAATTCGAATTCCGGGGGAGGATGGGGGGTAAGAAGTACAAGGCGGCCGGGCGACCGCACCAAGTACCGTGGTTACGGATAGTGGAAGCCTTTACCTTCCACCCCTCCAAGGGCCTTCATGGTCTGTACCGAGATGACTTCGCTTTGCTATTAATTAGTTTTCAAACGCCCCTCTGTAAGGTAATAATGAGGCGGACACAAAAAGGGAAACAATATGGAATAAAGTAGAATAGTGCAAAGCTGGAATGAATATACAGCAGTAAAATATTCCTGTAGCTAGATATAACATGACTGAGAGAGAGATACGGAGTAAATTGAAGAAAGAACGACCATTGTCTCCAAAACGTTGTTCAGACAAGTAGTTGCAGGAAGTGCTCTAAGATGACACAAGAGCTCTCGAAACTGGAATACGCGTATAATGGAATTGTAGAGCAAAATCCTAGAGGCAGAAACGTTTACTTTGTCTTGATTTCATTGCACAAGAACAAGAAACGACAATGAAAAAAGCTTGATGCTCGTAGATAACCGAAAGAATACAGAATGAAGAGCACATATAATAGACAGAAGCATAAGACGAGCTTGAAACTGGATATTTGGAAATATTGAGCAAGCAACTGCTAATATAAGTGGGAAATGAACTTAGAATGCATTTACAGTTTTAACTGACTGCTTTAAGAAACGACCAGTTTCGAAATAATTTTCCTCTTAAGTAATTTGAATGTCTCTAAGAATTTAGACAGGGGTCGATAAAGGTCAGCCCTACATCATTAAATGGATTCTCAGTTACTGTGTTTTGTTCACTGTACAAAGACTGTAGTGTGACTATATTTGGCGTTGACCCTTATCCAATTGAAGACCAAAGGATTCTGGTTTTGAGGTCCGAGAACTATGATATATGCTATTCACTTAAATTAAATTAATCGAATAGAAACTGGTGACAGGAGACGAAACTAGGCCAGTAGAATTGAGATGAGGTTCCGTGTTCCATTCAGTTGCCCAATAAAATTCCATACAAGAAGTAGTTTCTTGACGCAGTAGTGCCATTTTATTGAGAAGAACTGAACATAATTAAACATTTCTGCTCCTTCGCTTATTGGCCAGCATAGTGGTCTTCAATTAGGAGGGACCAGGGTTCGATTCTCTGTAGAATCGGGGATTTAACCAAGTCTCGTCTAGCTCAGGGACTGAGTATTTGTGCTTCTATTAATACACAACTTTATTTACATACAACATGCCACACTACAGAATCTTACGCAATAATTTGTACACCCCTTCACATAGGGTTGATGCCAGGATCAATCAATCACCACTGATCTGCATTTGGGGCAATCACCGAGGTGGCAGATTGACTATCATTTGTTTGGGTAGATATCTTCTTCATAAATGATTTTAGAGAATTTGGAAATTTATTCAAACCTTTCTTGGTAAACTCCTCTTCCTATAAATGAATATATTCCCCAATTTGTTCTCCTGAATTCCAACTTTATCTTCGTATTGTGATCTTTGCTACATTTAAAGACACCACTCAAACTTATTCGTCTGCTAATACCATTCCACGCTATCTATTCATTGACAATTGGAACATACCACTTAGTCAAGCAGTTCGTCTCCTTTCTCTCAGGTCTTCCCAGCCGAAACTGCGCCACATTTTCGTAACACTACTCTTTCCTCGGAAATCACCCAGAACAAATCGAGCTGCATTCATTCAATTTTTTCCCGGTTATATAAGTTATCCTGGCGAGGCTCCCATACGCTGGTACCATACTCTAATTGGGGTCTTACCAGAAACTTACACACTCTTTCATTTACACCCTTACTACAACCCCTAAAGATCCTTACAAAAATATGAAAATATCTATAAGCTTTAATTTATTTTATTTATTTGCTCTGCGTTTAGTCCACCTTGCTTTCACACTTGCACAGTAAAGTCGGCCTGAAACAGGCGATAAGAGAAATCGTTTCATTTGTGAACTCATTTCTCCTTTCAAGGGACCGCTGAACGCAACTGCGAACATTTTACATAAGCTTCACAAAACCATAATTAGATTTGCATCATTACAGTATATTACCATATGCTCGAGAAACTGTATTGAAGATGTCTACCGGTTCCAATTTCGTATTCCATACTTTTCCATTCTCTTACGTTGTTCCTAATAGAAATCACATTCATTTTAGAAAGAATTGTTTTGAGGTCATGACTGGTAGATTTTCTTTTAAATTCCAAGATGCTACACTGTAAGTGTTCAACATATTTAGACTGCGTTCAAACTATATCAACGTTCAACCTTTTTGAATATAATGGGTGTAAATGATAAACATTATAACTGAAAATTATGACTTTATGTAACCTATCAAACAGCACCGAAGCAAGTTCAACCTAATCCACTGATATCCGCTAAAATATAGCGTGAAAGGTTCTTACAGGGATGAATTGTATATAAGGCCAGCACCCTGATTCACAGACATTTAACGATCGCTCTAACAGCGGTGAGAGGTACATATTTGTTGTGTGGCTTTCTGTTATATTACGTAACGAGACGGGGAAGCTGCGTCATACACATGGATTTTATAATAAAAGGGAACACGTGGCATCGCCTGAAATAAAGAGAATCTATTACCAAGTAGAAAGTAGACGCTGGGAACCTTTTCTCTTTGGGACTGTATACGAAGAGCGAATTTGGAGATAAATTTATCCAGTCTCCTAATCCCTTGCTCTATTAACAATAAATTCTTTAAGATCTACGCTACAACTTAATCCTAAGGGCACAACTTAGGAGGCTAATTCAACTTTTGATTGGAAACAATCCCACGATAATTTGAATTTGATTTACGTCGCACAGACACAGGTAGGTCTTATGGCGACCATGGGATAGGAGTGGAATGAAGCGACCATGGACTTAATTGCGGTACAGCCCCATTATTTTCCTGGCGTGAAAATGGGAAACCACGGAAATCCGTCTTCGTGGCTGCCGACAGTGGGGTTCGAACCCACTATCTCCCGAATGTAAGCTGGTAACTACATGATACAAGTCGCGCGGCTGCATTCTCGGTCCCCACCATACTTCACAAGGTACAGAGACTGATTATGAAATTCCTTTTAAAGTCGAGCAGCACTTCAAGTATTTTGCGGAAGTGCGCTCTAAGATTTCTTGTGCTAATAGGATGTGTAACAGACTGTGAACACACTGAAGAACAGGTTTAATCTGCTGGGTGGGAACAAGGACAGCGTTTGAACTTTATGCGAGAAAATGAGATACTTCTTCAAGAAAGCATCTCTTAAAACAACAGATAAAATGGCAATTACTGAGTACCAGAGAAACGAAGGCTATAGCGTCCATCGTGGAACGAGGTTTGAGAGGGAACCGCGTCAAATCATTGAACTTCTCACTCAGCATATTGTAAGTTCTTGAAAGAACAGTATAAAGCTGACAACTGGGAAGATATGAAGCTATTGCTCGGAGTTCGTGGAACGATCAGAAGTGTTATTGATTACTAGTCAGATGTACCAGTAGCTACAGCCTCGAGTTCGATGCCAGGGACAGTTAAGTACTTTACTCCCGGACTCAGGGCTGGACCGCAGGGGTTCACTCAGCCTCATAAGAGAAAGAAAGAAGCTGTCTGCTATGAGAGGCAGTGATCCCGGTTATAACGTACATTAACTTGCTTTTCTTCCTGGTCTTTTTCTCATGTTGGGGTAAGCCCAGTTTTATAGCCACATGCCCTTACTGACGCCAGCCATATATGGAGGGAGTGTGTTGGTGGTGCGGTGTCTTGTATTTAGATGAAGATAATTATTGTATTATAAAAACATAAAACCCAATCCCTAAGCCCGAAGAGTTAGCGATACACAGTTAAAATAGTCGATCCCGCCGGAAATCAAACCTGGGGCCCTCTTCACTGACGGCCAGTACACTGACCATTGAGCCAAGGATACGAACAACTTGGTATTTGCTGTCACTATAACAAATGCCCTTTGTATTGTTTCCATACGTTAGATATTGTAATGTCTGGAACCTCAGAATGCAAGAAGCTTGCAGTTTCACACAGTGTGAGGATAGTTTCATCTGCGAATTCACTTTATCACAATATGCTAGGACTATTGACCGGAATTTCCCAAGTCGACAACGTAATTGAGTAGGATAGAAAATAATTGACGATGGCTCTGTCAGGTGACGGGTACTTATTGACGAAGTAAAGGGGTCTGTCTGTCTGTAAGGGGTCGGAAATGTTATTGTTCCCACTTTATTTCACAATTCTTAATTTATTTTACAATTGGCTTTACGTCGCATCGACACAGATAGGTCCTATGGCGACGATGGAATAGGAAAAGGCTAGAAATGGAAAGAAGCGATCATTCACCACTACTGATCTGCATTTAGGGCAGTCACCCAGGTGGCAGATTCACCTGGTCTCTCTTCTTAAATAATTGTAAAGAATTTGGAAACTTATGGGAGATCAATCTTGGTAAATTATTCCAATCCCTGTCTCCACTTCCTATAAACGAATATTTGCTCGAATTTGTCCTCTTGAATTGTAACTTTATCTTCATACTTTCTTACTTTTTAAAACAGCACTCAAACGTATTCGTCTACTAATATCATTCCACGCCATCTCCCCACTGACAGCTCGGAACATATCACTTAGCCGAGCAGCTCGTCTCCTTTCTACCAAGTCTTTCCAGCCCAAAATTTGCAATATTTCTGTAACGATACTCCTTTGTCGGAAATCCCGCAGAAGAAATTGGGCTGCTTTTCTTTGGATTTTTTCTAGTTCTGGAGTCAAGTAATCCTTGTCAGGGTGCCATACACTGGGGTCTTACCAGGGACTTATATGCCCTCTCCTTTGCGTACATACTACAACACGTAAATACCCCCATAGCAATGTGCAGAGATCTGTACCCTTTATTTACAATCCCATTTATGTAAATACCCCGAAGAAGATCTTTCCTCATATCAACACCTAGGTACTTACAATGATCCGCATAAGGAACTTCCACCCTATGAAAGCAGTAATTCAAACTGAGAGGTCTTTTCCTATTTGTGAAATTTACAACCTGACTTTTAACCCCGTTTATCGTCATACCATTGGCTGCTGTCCATCTCGAAACATTGTTGAGTTTCTTTTACATTTGCTCACAGTTTTGTAACTTATTTACTCCTCTGTACAGTATAACATCATTCACAAAAAGCCTTATCTCTGATTTCAGTTCTTTTTTCATATCATTTATATATATTGTGACCTTATCGGTCATGTACATATTTATTTATTAATTATTTGGCAGTGAAAAACCTTTGTAAAGCTCCCTCGTACTTGTTACAAAAAGTTGCATTAGGTTGCACATGCTTACACAACCTTTGTAACCTGCTAAACACCACTCCGTCTTAACTAAAAGGATACACAGATAGAGAGAGAGGGAAGAAAATCTCAAGCCAGAAAAATCGATAATGATACCGTCACCCGTTGAAAAAATGACCGAACACGATGTTGCCAGCTCGCGAATCGCATTATTATGATGAGATTTCGAGACATGCATAATATTTAATATGGGAAACCTCGGGATGTGATATGATTTAATTATAGACATCTGCCAAAATTCTAATTCTTTATAATATATTAACGTGTGGAAGAATACGCAATCGTTGCATTATATAACACGCTCAGCGTCCCTTGTACGCAGCACCTTCATGGAAGACATTGTTGGGGCATTATTTTGATAATTAATTTTAAATAAATGGCCGAACATTTCAGGTTCCGCACATAACCAGACTACTTAAGAATCTGAGTCACACGTTTGAGTGTATTACCGATGTCATATGACACATGGAACTATTAATTAAAAAAAAGTAGTGGGGACTATCCATTGTCTCTTGCATGGAAGGGGGAAAGTTTATAAAAGGAATCAGATGATGACAACAGTATCCATTTCACGCGAAGGATCCAAAGCAGAACCACGGTTTGATGGTGTTCTGATCTATTTAGTGTTTCAGACTGTAAATGTACAGTTTATATCTTCGAGAATATTGTAATTGTCTACAAACAATAGTATTTAAAAACAGGTTGAAGTTATGTGATCGCAAGAACGGTATAATTGTAACTTTTTAAGTGATGCAACAAGTATTAATTTCATTATAGTGCTATTAATTGTATTTTTTGTGTTAAAGTGACGCAACAAGTCTTAATCTCATAAAAACTGTTATAAGTGTAGAAGATAACCATTGGAATATGAACGTGCTCAGCGGGAGTAGCAACGGACATGAACCCGTGACCAACGTCAACACCATGGAAGCTTAAAAGGAAAGAATGAGGGTCTTACCCGGGACCCGAACCTTGGATTGTTACGACATGATGATAAGTACTAAAATGAAATAATTTTTTTATAAATGCGCGGTTATTCATTATGCAGATCACGTAAATTAGGTTAGACATGTAAATTGCATTTATTTTTTTTAATTAGAAAGAGAACTTGTGAGTGGTCTTCATATTCATTTATATTCATTTCATGGAATTTATAGTCTACTCCATGGGCTTAAATATATATATAATTAACGTAAGGCATGTATTTGACGTGATGATAAAATATTAGTTAGTCAGAGTGCTTAGATTAGGTAAATGTAATAGATAGTGGATTTGTTTTTGGCACTGAGCCAAGCCGTAATTTTGTATAATTTATTTACGTGATATCCAAGCTTATTATGATAATGCATGGTGATTATGCTTGTAAAAATGGATTATCGACTGTTAACATTAGGATAGCAAGGCACTCTTATTTTCATGTAATTCGCATGATGATATATTTGTAGATGGCTGTATTAATTATATGCGTAACTTGTGACATGCCTAGACATCGAACAGACGCCCTCCTATTGAGATCAGCGTTTTCCTTTTATGTGAAATATTTTCCCTTTCTATATATGCGAAAAACGTTATGGATATGTTTAAAATCCATATTTGATTTTATTGATTTGATTTTAAAACGTAGGAAAAACCTAGGCTGTATTCTGTAATCGGATGGATCCGAAGTTGGTCATTCTGAGTTGATGGATGTGAATATGAGACAATGAACAGTGGATTGATATTGTATTATATAATTGTGGCAGGACAGTGAATTTATAAGCCAGTGGAGCTTTGGAAATATGATATGAGAATATATAATGAAATAAGATTATTTAACAAATATGTGTTCCAAGGGAAACGATTTGCTTTCACCTTGAGATGTTGAAAGGATATTTCTGCCACACTGGGCCATTATTTACCCGGGCTTTGACGTCCAGAGATTTATGATGAGGGGAGAGTGAAGAAGGTTTGTCCCTTTTAACGGATTACTGTATGCTGTATTGTTCGAGCTATTCCACTTAGAATGAAGGCCGTGCGAAACCGATTATTGTTTAAAGGGTTCTTTGACTTTTTCATGTATGATCTTATAATAATATTTAACTAACTGGAACGCCAGTATTATCATTTATTTGTTGACCATATGATTAATTAAGAAAGGCATTTTTTTAGTCCCGTTTGTCGATGCTATCTTGGATATCATTGGTTCGAGTTCTGAGGCAACCATGGATTTTTGTTGTCACATTTTTTTATATATACAGCCAATTGCATGTGTATATTGTTATTGATTATTTTCATATTGTGTACATATTTTCCTTTTTTATACATTCTTTTAGTCGTGTTTCACTCTTTATGTGGATGACAAATCGAGTTTTATTTTCGTAAATTTTGTCATTGGATTCATTGGGATGTGGGTTCGATTTCTGGACCCGACATCAGTCATTTTATTTTGATTAGGATTATATCGACTAGCATTAATTTTTTCTTTGTTTATTTTTGTAATATAATTAATTTAGCTAGGTGAGCACTTCAAGTTATCTTCAATTTATTTTGTTGTATAAATAATTGCTTCTTCTGATAGTGAAGAAAGTTCGTAATGATAACCGTCGCATTTATAAGGATATTTCTGATTTTTTTATTTGGAAAGTATGTTATACAAATTATGATGTAATATTTATCATCATGTCGGGAAGAAGAAAGAAGTAAAGGAGAAATAAAATTTTTTTGACACTTTACAATTTGTATTTAGTCCGTTGGACATTGCATATTCAACATTGATATACTATAAATATTCAGGATCAACCTTTAATTAATTTGATTTATCAAGGCTCAATAAATAGGTATTTAAATTTTTGTCTGCCTGTCATTTTGCCGAATAACATTGTATCCCAGGTTTCCTTCCGTTCATTTATGCCTTTAAGCTAGTTATGTGTTATTTTCTTTGATCTTCTGCCGCGAACGCACCATGGCCTTGGGAGGTCGGTGGTTTGATTCTATGGAACGGAAGGGTGCAGTAGACCCTTGCACGGTCGGAAGAGCATTTGCTCACCCATCATTCTGAATTTTTTTGTTCCTTCCTGATGAGGTGGCATTTGACTCTAGACTAAAAAGGTCCCTTTCCATCAGGCGCTTTGGCGTATGGTGCTATATGGCGGTATCCCGACTTTTTAGGGATTATCATGCAGTCATTTGGTTCTATGCAGCAAATGGCGTTGGGGTGGAAAGGTTGCAATATGAAACAGAAAGGTCCAACAATACTGCCTTGAGGAATTCCCCTATTCTACTCTAATTCTTTGAGTTCTGTTTTCTAGAAAGCAACCCATTCAGTCACTGTTTTATCAAGTCCAATTGCACTAATTATTGTCAGTAGTATCCCAGGATATAACCTATCAAACGCCTTAGAGAGGTGAATCGCGATACAGTCCATTTGGCCTGAATCTAACCTGAATCTCGCCCCAGCATTTGCCTGGTACGAATGTTTCAGTTGTGACTCTTGATGAGGAAAGATATAATTCTACTTGTTCTTATGCCGTCTCTTGATGACCATCAAGGAGCAATTATTCCTATTTTGTATTTCCTTTTCGCTGTTTGACGTTATGCGCCAGGAAAATATTCTCCACGATCATCCTCATTTTTCTTCTTTGACGAGTAGACTTCGCATTTTAAGGCAGTAATAGGATAGAATGCAAACTTACTGAAGCTAGTACAAGTATACACAACTGCCTGCACAACGATTATGCCATGAGGTTTGCATAAACTTCAGGGATACGGCCCATCAATTCTCCTGGAGTTTCTGTTACTCTCGCTACATCGCGGATGAAGGGGGGTAGAGGGCACTTCTTAATAACCAAATTAGTTTTCGTTCTAAACTCTTACATTCTGAAAGCCCGTCATCTAATGATGAGATGTATCAGGCTCTATTTGTTATTTCGGAAGATGAGACTGAAATAGGCTGTTTTCCCGTGATTATTACTGGACGGCGTACCTTCTCGTTGGTGACATCTTCTAACCACGGGATCTTGAATATTCTGCCATGCATTCACATTTCAAAGGTCTGAAGTCGATTCAGTGACGAAACCGTCGACACCATAAAGACGTACACTTCACGACACGCCAATGGTGTTTGAATCAAAGGTCATGGTTGGAGGCGGATTGTTTTAATTTCAGAAAATAATAAAGAAGACATCAGCTAAGATTTATCTCAGAATGAAAGAGATTTTATTGTACTTCTTAGATACTTCAAAACGTAAGATAAATGAAAAATATTCTAACGTTGATGCGCTTCTTCTTAAGCTTTTTATATAATAACAGCTAAAACTTGGAGAAAAAGAGATAAAATTAGAATATTTTGATAAACGAGCTTCGTACTTTTTAATATTTTACGACCGCTCCAAGGAATTTGCCTCATCCTCCAGTTCCAGGGAGAGGCCAGCAAACTTCATACATAATAATAACAGCACATGACAAGCACATAGACTGAAACTCATATATCATGTTGTGAAGGTACAGGAAAACCCGTGTTCTTTTAAACTGACACTTATTTAGGTCGTAAATGTAATTTAGCGAATATATATCATCTGTTGCGCAACATAGGCTAGTTCCTGAAGCACATTATTTGAAGTGAATTTGTGTGCTGAGTAATTAATGACTTAGAGGGTGTATAGTACAGAAGTTTGGTTACATAATGACTTAGAGAACGTATTTTATGGAAGATTAGTATTACAAATGTAGATTATGGTTTTGGATAGTGTCTATGGCTCGATACTCCCGACTATTGGGAGAGATGAAAGATACGAGGTTGTTTACATTTTCTAGACTGTACGTATGCAGCGAAGCTGTTACAGGACATCGGCTTCATTATCTGTAATTTACGAAGCGTTACTATTATTGATTTTAGATTCCGAAGAGCGTGGGTTAAAACCTAGCTCAGGTAATAGGATTCCAAGAATGGCAAAAAGGTCAATTCTGAATTCTAGATCGTATGAATGTCGGTATACAGAAGATTTCTAGCCTCAGATTTGGATCTTCCAAACAAACAAACAAACAAACAAACAAACAAACAAACAAACAAACAAACAAACAAACAAACAAACAAACAAACAAACAAACAAACAAACAAACAAACAAACAAACAAACAAACAAACAAACAAACAAACAAACAAACAAACAAACAAACAAACACACAAACAAACAAACAAACAAACAAACAAACAAACAAACAAACAAACAAACAAACAAACAAAAAACAAACAAACAAACAAACAAACAAACAAACAAACAAACAAACAAACAAACAAACAAACAAACAAACAAACAAACAAACAAACAAACAAACAAACAAACAAACAAAATAATTAAAAACTAATCATCGAACTAACAAACTAACTTAGGTCCGCGTAGCTATTAGCTTGAATTCGGGAGAAGGTGGGTTCAAATCCCACCATCAGCAGCCCTGAGAATGATTTTCCGTGCTTTCACCACTTTAACACGAGGTAAATCGGGGGGCTGTAGCAGTCCCTAGCCCTTTCACAAACTTGCGTCGTGACATAAATCTACGACCGTAGCAGAAAACACAAAAACAAACAAAAAACAAAATATAGTGGCGCAACAGCCCATTAGGGCCTTCACATACTATGAGTATTGCTGCCCAGCCAGATGGCCTGCAGATACTGGGGTGCCATGAGGCCAGCGTGACGATATCCTTCTCAGCATATTGATTATTTTTCTTGACCGAGTCCGATACCACTCCTATACATACCTTATCAGTTGGCCTCACGCGGCGGAGTGAATTCCGTTCCAGCCTTCAGAACTCCTGAACTGGTCGGGTATAAAGCCCGCGATCTCTGGGTGAGAGGTAGGCATACTACCACAGACGGGGCTGGCCGATTTGGTCTTTATCCGACAAAATTAAATAAATACCAAATCAATCGTCTAACACAGATCCATTCCTCTGCCATCTAGTACTGCAAAATGGAACGTTAAAATTGACACCCAGGGAGTCTACAGGACGTCAAATCTAAGTGCCTACGTATGGCAGGTCACGTCATGCGATTAATAATAATATCACGGAAGAGAGCATATTGTGGATCCTTTAATACAATAGTAGCCAAGCACAAATTCGTGGAGAAACCTAGGAGGAAAACTGGCAGAAAGTGGTCCACAGAACGCAAGATGCACCACAGTGCATTCATAAAGAGATTTTGGGAACAAAACAAGGCGAAAATAATCAGACCTTCGAACCCGCTCTTTGAATTAGCATAACGAAGAAATAATAATAATAATAATAATAATAATAATAATAATAATAATAATAATAATAATAATAATAATAATAATAATAATAATAATAATAATAATAATAATAATAATTGAGAATAGAATATATATTTCATTGAACAGCAGTTCTTGTTAAATCTTCTCCAGACTACTCTGTATACAACTTGTTTGAGGAATATCATTTGCATAATATTACTTTCTGTGTACTCTTTCTACTTCCGAAGAGGCGGGATGGCTGACAGATTTTGTCACTGGTTTCCCACGAAAGCGCTACGGTTCGAAACCCGGTTCAAATTTTCTCTATTTTACACTAACTTCAAAGTAATTGTAGGTTCTAACATCGCGTATCCCTTAAGCTCAACATAATTTCGGTGGTTAATTATTATTCCTATCGTTACAAAATATGGCTCAATTTTTTTATAAATCGGTCGATCTCTCCAAGTATGAATAAGTGTTGAAAGTTATGAGCACTTGGGTTTATGTGGAGGATAACTTAGAAGGGAAGATACGATGCTATGTTGCGGTGGTGGTTGTGACGGTAGGTGGCAATTTTTCCATTTACTGCCTCTAAAGTGCGTCACAAGCGTACATAAACGGCTTACACCAAACTATGTCTTATATATTTATTACGTTCTCTCCACCTCTCAAATGGTTTTAGCCAAAACATTATTATCTATTCATGGGTTATCCAGCTTCTTATGTGTTTATATATTCCGCGGCAAGAACGTGAGCGTTATCTTTTACGAGGCTCAGCAATACGAGTTCAAACAGAAATCTGACAGTTCAACTGTTCTCTTATTTACACTAACTTTCTGAGGAAGAGAAAATAAGTTAATGCGTGATACATTCTGAGATTGAAATGCTGAAACATTCTTCTGTTGCTTGAAAATTTCTATAATTTCACCATAAATTCACGCTAGCTGGACTTCTGACGATCCCTGAATTTTCCTTCTTTATTATTATTATTATTATTATTATTATTATTATTATTATTATTATTATTATTATTATTATTACTCTTGTTTCGTTATGCCCATTCATATAACGCGTTAGAACTTGTTCATTGGCTTGATGACTTTCGCCTACCTTTTCTTCCAAAATTTCTTGATGACTTGTGTTGCCTCTTTTGTTCTTCTGAACACTTTGTACCAGTCCTGCTGCTAAGTTGCACCAAAAATGTGTGTCTATCACTGAGGTCCTGAATAATTTGTGATTTTCCACGAAGTCTTCCATTAAATTTAATTCATTCACGTGCCCTCTTGTTTCCTCCAGTCATTTTATTCTCCTGTTTTGGGAATTTATTGCATTGAATAATCTTTTTTTTTGAGTCTATTATTATCCATCCTAAACATGTGTCCAAAATTTCAAATGTCTCCCTCATACAGTATTGATTAAAATAGCTCTGTAACTATAGAGGTCTACAGTTCGGCTTTTGTTCCAAATTTCATTTTCTTCTATTATTATTATTATTATTATTATTATTATTATTATTATTATTATTATTATTATTATTATTATTATTATTCCGTTAGGGTCTTGTCGGGACCACGTGCCAATTTCAATGCTTCATCATTTGTTGTTTCTTCTTCTTCCTCCAATATTCCTTCATCTGCTCACTATGTCTCGTTCTCCTCGCCTCGGACAATTTTGAGCCTGTTTTATTTCCCTTCCGACCTTAGAATCCTTCTATTTTTAACACTTTCTTTCTATAAATTTTCTCTCTCTATATCTGTTGCTTCTTTTCCTCTTATATTATTTCTTTCTAAATCTTTCGTGACTTCATGAATTCAGGCTTTTGTTGACTTCTTGTTCCAGAGATATTTGAGGATATGTTTGGTTAACCTGTTGTTATCCATTCTGTATAAATGTCCAGAAAATATGAATCCCCTCTTCCGCATTGTTTCGTTATGGTTTCTATGTTCCGCTATATTTCATCAATACTTCTTCATTTTCATATTTCTGTAGTTCTTAGTGGACCGAGTATTTTCTGTATAATTCTTCTTTCCAGTACTTCTAATTTATTCAACTTGTAATTCAGTACTAGACAGTTCACTCGCTCGTAGGCATTAAGATCTGACTACTGTGCTTTAGTGTTGTATTTTGAGGTTTTTGTTGTACAGTAGATGTTCCTTCCTATACAGCGGCACTTTCCAAACCGTTCCCTTGAATTGCTTCTCCCAAATATTTGAATTAATTTACTTTTTTATGGCCAGTTTGTGCTATTAAACATTCTGAAGCATTTTTTATGTTTGATATAAATTTTATTTTTTCTGCAGAAATTATTAAATTTGTGCTGTTGACTCTATTTCTTGGAAGAAATTGACTTGTATTGTTGCATTTGTTAGATTTCCTGAAATTATGCAGACTCCAAAAACGATTATTATTATTATTATTATTGTGATTGCTCCTTTTCAGGGAGAAAAAATGTCAGTACTCACCATGTAGGTGTTATTACACACTGCTGACTCGCATCCGATAAACCCTCGGCGTCACCATCCACTTCTTTCTCTCGCGGAAGCCATTTGTTGCGAAACTGCCCAACGTTCTGGCCAGTCATTGTCAGAATCTATTTCCTTTTGACCTCGTGGGTGTTCGATATTCTTGATCCTTTTCACCACCTTTATTTCTGATAATAGTTTTGTGTTTGACAGGATCACATGTAGACCTGACAATTTATACTTTTTTCAAGGTCCTGTCACTCTCTAGGCCAGAAGAAGAATGAATATATGCCCATCGGATTACACTGAAACTTGACATTACCACATTACCACTGGTAACTGTTTTCTTCTCGCGTTACTCACCCTGTTATTGAGATTTTGTATTTTAGGAGACGATATTTTTATTGTTTTGCTTTGCGTCGCACCGACACAGATAGATATTATGCCGGCGATATGATAAGAAAACGTTACGAGCTGGAAGGAAGCGGCCGTGGTCTTAATTAAGGTAATTAATGTACATGGTCTGGTATGAAAATGGGAAACCGCGGAAAACCAGCTTCAGCGCTGCGGAAAGTGGGATTTGAACCCACTATTTCACGAATGCAAACTGACAGATGCGTGCCCAAAACCACTTTACCACTCACTCGGTTTTATTAAAGGATGCTAAGGAAATAGTTAAACAAAGACCCTAACCACAAAGAATAGAGTTCCATTAAGTCAATTAAACTCCTCCCACAAAATCATACATTATCAATTAAAAATCAGGATATCTTATTAGTGTCAATTGAAACTGTATCTGTGTTGTCGCACTAAATCGTCTGGCTCAAAATTAACATCTCAAAAAGGCTACTTCCGTGTTGTATGGGATTGAAAGTTTACGTGTCTCTATAAAATCAAACACTCTTGGTGGCTTCTTATTCTTTTATCATTCCGAGCTATTCTAGAAAAATGACGCATGACATACTGTTACGAATAAAACATCGTCTGTTTGATTATAAGTTATTACAGGATGACCCAATAAATGCACACGCACACTATTCTATTCGACCATGAATGACCATACTTACTAATTACTTTCTATTTATGATTCTCCCACAGTAAGGAGTCCCCAGCTCATAGGAAACACCGAGAAAACTTTAATCCCATTCACATGTTCCCCTTACTTTCACCCCTCCAAGTCCACCCACCCCACACAGCAGCTCGTGCAAACCGCAAAGTTCGAACACAGTGCTACTTGATACACAAAACGCGATATCTGTTCCTTGGTTCGACTCCAGAAACAGTCCAGTAATTCACATAGTATACCACAGTGAACAACTAAACAACAATAGCTGAACAGTGCTGACCAGCAGGACAATACTCACATTAGCACAGTTCCTATTGCACTCACGATAGCTGCTACAATCGCCGACTCTACGACGATTCTTAGTCCACAGAAGTACGAAAACACACAGTACTCCAAGGCAGTGCACAGACTTCTCTCCCGTACACTGTCTCCAGTCCAGCTACTCACTGGACACCCCGACACAACAAACACAACTCCTTTTTCAGACTTCCGTGAGAGACTAGCGAGAGCCAAAACCTCTGTCGCCCTCAGCCCAGCCACCGAACCCCAACACACTGAGTCTCACACCGACCCAAACACGGAGTCCAACACTGCTCGTGAGTCCAGCACCTAACACTGACTGCCTCTCCGCCAAATGTAACAGTATGGGCGCCCCACCCCCGCTTAATTAAGTTCCAGTACCGGTTTCGCTATGCGCGATCCTCACATGGACTGTTCAGAAAATAGGTATAAGAATAATAAGTATAAGTGGATTGATAATAATAACAGTAATAATAATAATAAAATTGAAAGTTAACTGTATATGATATGTAGTTACGAATTGTTTGGCTTGCAACGGACTGTCGCGGTGTGTTTGACCATGGCTGAGGTGTTAAAAGTTAAATTAGTGAGTATGCTTCAGCGAGAAGTGCTAGGCCTGTATGGTGAGCCATCCAGGTACTGACCACATTCAATGTTTCTTGTAACATCGGGCCTTATCGTTGGTTATCGCGCCAAGAGTATATGATTACAAATGTGTGTCGGGTGGTATTGATACGTTATGTTACTGTAATTTATAAAATAGCAGTGTGGTATTGGAAGCATGTTGGGGTGTCCCGCCTTGGGGTCCTTACTGGCTTCTAGTGCTTCAGTAGTGGTGGTGGTGATTATTGTTTTTGTGGGAATGGAATATGAGGCTAGTAGTTTAGGAAGAACAATTTGGGTGGGGTGGGGGATGCTTGATGGTTTCTGGTGGTGTCATGGTGTGTATTTATTTAATAATGCTATTTGCTTTGCGTCCCACTAACTACTTTTACGGTCTTCGGAGACGCTGAGGTGCCGGAATTTAGTCCCGCAGGAGTTCTTTTACGTGCCAGTAAATCTACCGACACGAGGCTGTCGTATTTGAGCACCTTCAAATACCACCGGACTGAGCCAGGATCGAACCTACCAAGTTGGTGTTAGAAGGCCAAACGCCTTAACCGTCTGAGCCACTCAGCCCGGCGGTGTGTATTTCTTAGGGAGTGGTAGCTTGGCGAGGGTTTTTATGAGGGGGGAGGGAAGTAGGTTTTTGTGTTGCGTAGGTCGTGGTTGACTTGGCAGGGCGTGGGTTGTGAAAAGGTTTAAGAGTTTGAGCTTGAGGCGGTTGTTGGTGTCTTGATTGAGTGGGTAGGGTATTAGGCTCAGCATAGCGGGTGGGCGTGGTACCCGTGGCTAGCCTCACGTTTTATATCTCGGGTGATGTGATCCAGAATATTCGCGATGTGGTTAGAATCGGAACATTCTAGTTGCATTCTCCAGAAACTCGCAGGTTAAACAGCTGACGAGAACAATACACGGGAAGGCCGGGCATGCCTTCCAGGCCGGCTGGGCATGATCGTCTGAGTCAGTAGCCCCTTGCAGGAAGTACTGAAAGAGCTATCACAGACTGACACGTTCCTGTTCACAACTACTGTATTTCGAAAAGGTGCAGTTGTGAAAATTTCAACATGACAATTGTGAACATATCTATATTATTCGGTATAGTTCCGTATTGATTAGCGATACGAATTATTGCAGCATTCAACTAGATATAGCTTGAAAATGGAAGATAACAATATAAATAACTCAAAATCGACAATTTTTGAGTTGTTGCATTTTGAACCAGATGATCGATATGAATTAGTTATTGATATATCATTAACCATTTCAGTTAGATTGTCAGTGCTTAAACGAACATAGAAGTTTGCATAATAAGAAGGAAATTAACGTCTCCCAATTCCACAGTGTTATAATTCATAGGATTTTAGTACGACTTTATAGAGACCGTAGTCTGTCAGTGAGTGCTGTACAGTGTAAGGACAATTAGTTGTGATTACAAGGGCGAGTCCCTACGCGTCGACCAGGCTAGAAGTCACTCCAATTAGCCACCTCTCCGCCCTACCTCCTCCCTCGCCCGCTAAACAGTGTTACTCAAGCCAATCTCCGCGGCCGCTTCATCGGATTGTCGTGCACCATTCATCTTTAAGTTCAGATCTCATACATCCTTATTCGACCTCTGACTGGGAGCCCAGCGTTTGCGCAGGAAAGGTTATGAAGATATTTGAGTCTTGCGACTGACAATACGGAAAGGTAGTATTCCAAAACTCATCTCGTTGATTTCCATCAAATATGTCCAAAGATTACCCTGTTTAAAAATGTACGATACCTAAACGAATTAGCTGTTGTTATAAAGGTCCGGTTTCCGTGTTTACTGGATAAAGTGGGTTTCGTTCTTCGATCATATTTAATAATTCTGTTCAAGGAATCTTCTGGCTCTTTGAAAAATTAGTTCCTGGTTGAGATATTTTTTAATTATACTTATTTAAATATTTTATTTATATTGCTCCATTTAGAGCCTCCGTGTCTCAGGCGGCAGTGTGCCGGCCTCTCACCGTTGGGTACTGTGGTTCGAATTCCGCCCACTCCGTGTGAGATTTGTGGTGGTTAAAGTCGAGGCGGGACAGGTTTTTCGCAGAGTACTCCAGTTTTCGCTGTAATCTTTCATTCCAGCAACACTCTCCAATACCATTTCATTTTATCTCCCAATTATTAATCATTCCTCAGGAGGAGTGCGACAGGATTCGGCATCTGGCACAGTTCCTATCTTCGCTGCTAGATGGGGCTTCATTAATTCCATTCCTGACCGTGACGAATGACTGGGAACAGGCTGTGGATTTTCGGTTTCATATTGATTTATTTATTCACTCCATGAGATTAATTCCACATGATTCATACAACAAAACATGTATGACGCCTTTCTCGGATAAAACACCAGTCAGCCAGAAGAAATAATCAAAATCAGATGTTTGCAGCGATTTTGTGCACTCGTAGCTTTCGAAAATGAGGCGAATATATGTTAATTAATATAAGAATATCAGCACTCCTACTGTTTGTGACCGCAAGGATACTGAATTTTACAAAAACGCCAGTAGACGTAATGTTACAATTTTGGAAATATAAACAAATTATTCCTCTCACAAACAAGAAACTGTTTGGGAAGGATAAAAATAACACCCGCATGTCGGTACATTTGTTGGAAATGCGAAATTTTAACACGAAATAATTCCCAGAAGTACAATCACTTCATTACATCTTGCAATGTTGCTACCTGTGTCGTGTGCTTTGTGCAAACTCAGGCAGCCGGCGTAGGGATAGACTTGTTGGAAGGTCGGCGGAAATGCCGAGAAGTGGTGACGGGGGGACAACCACTATAGTAAAGTACGCGTCAAATGTGGTACAGTGATACCAGATCCACTGTAGATACAAATTTGTGCAAAACCAGTCACATGATATGACAAAACTCTTCCCCACGCTTGCTTTTAGTGAAAGTTGTAAAACATCAACATTTCCGATATAATTGTTTGTTGCATATAATTGTACTTGACGCTCTACTGATCGGACTACAGCTATAATACGGAAAAGCTTCAGAGCACGATTTAAATGCAGACAATATAATAAATTATAATTTTCAATAATAAAAATACAATTATATGATAATAACATTTTCACGAATATACGAAGGGCGTACTCTATTATTTTACCTTTTTTTTTTGTACGCCAGGGTATGCTTGACATTTCATTTTTGGAGGTGGTGACGTGTAACTAGTGTCTTATTTTTCACCGTTTGGTAAGTCCGACTCGTTGGCTGAATGGTCAGCGTACTGGCCTTCGGTTCAGAGGGTCCCGGGTTCTATTCCCGGCCGGGTCGGGGATTTTAAGCTTCATTGGTTAATTCCAATGGCCCGGGGGCTGGGTGATTGTGCTGTCCCCAACATCCCTGCAACTCACACACCACACATAATACTATCCTCTACCACAATAACACGCAGTTACCTACAAATGGCAGATGCCGCCCACCCTCATCGGAGGGTCTGCCTTACAAGGGCTGCACCCGGCTAGAAATAGCCACACGAAATTTAATTTACCGTTTGGTAACAGTGCCAGCGTAGGAGCGGGTAAAACAGAAAGCAACCGTCAGGGACAGCGCTATACGGCTTGGTTCCTATGGAAAGAAGGCGTGATCACTGCAGAAATTCATCAGGGCTTGGTGGCAGTCTGTGGATAACATGCGCTGTCACGGAAAAGAGTTTACAACTAGATGGAAGATTGGAAAACAGGGCGCACATCGGCGGATAAGGGAGTCAGTTCTGGAAGGAATGTGACAGTGTCAATGCCAGCCAACATTGCCCAGGTCGAACAGGCCATTCAAAGAAAAAGTGCACCATTTTTACGGAAATGAAGGCAGCCACGGGCATTAGCCGAAACACCCTGCAGCGGATCGTGCACGGCCGCTTAAAGTTGGGGAAGGTGTCATCCACGTGGGTGCCTAGACTCTTGTCTGCAGACGAAAAGCAGAGGCGTGTGGACGTGTGCAGAGAACTTTTACAACGCCATGATCAAGATACAGACGACTGCATGGCTAGGCTTGTGACTGGTGATGAGACATGGCTCCATTACCATGAGCCGCAAGCGAAACAACAACCGATGCAATGGAAGCATAGGGACAGTCCATCGCCAAAGAAATGTCGAACATGAAGAAACCTCTGCGTAGTCGCCGTTTTGCGGATTTTGCAGAAATGGACACAGCTGTCAAGGTATGGGTACGCAGCAGTCCGAAAGAATGGTTTTAGGAATATCTGGAGAGACTGACTCATCGATGGCAAAAGTGCATACCGTGGTTACAAGGAGATTATGTTGAGAAGGTGGACGTAACAACTAATGTGTAATGTACTTCATTTGGGTAGAAAAATAAAGTGTAAAACAATACAGTACGCCCTTCATATTATACACTGCTGGAAAAAGAACATGCACCATTACGAAGGACAAAGTCATTTCGTTTACAAGCTTTGTGACAGGTAGCTCACCTTTGCAGGAGTATATGATTACAAATTCACACCAAATAAAACACTCATGTCACAGTAAAGGGTGCGCAAGCAGTGTATCCCCCTCTGTGTATTCGCTCATGCAAACGATCATAACGGTTCCTAATGCCATCCTGAGATTGATTATTCCGAACATGTTGCAACTTTTGGTGCAATTCAGCAATAGTTCTTGCAGGCTCTGGAGAACGCGTAAGTTTCCACTTCATCATTTCCCATACGTGATCAACTGGTGATAGATCCAGTGATCTTGCTGGCCAGGGCAGTTTTTGTACACCACGTAGAGCATGTTGCGTCGCAGCAGCTGTGTGTTGACGTGCATTGTCCTGCTGGAATAGCACATCACCTTCCTGTGGAAGATTTGTTAGTTCCACGGGGACAACAACCTGTGACGTTACCCTGCAGGAACGCCAACTGTGACCGCGAGTTGTAACTGTTGGCCTCCTCGCCTTGAAGCCTGGGTGCTGTGGGGCAATGCACCCCGGAACAGGCGGCTCATTAGGTCTACGCCGTACACTCGAACGTCCATAACTTGCACATAGACAGAACCTACTCTTGTCACTGAAGGCAAAAGAGCACCATTCCCCTCTCCAGTCGACTCACGACACCAAAGTAGCCGTGCTTGGCAGTGTCGTGGTACACTTGTTAGTCTGGCCACGTGATAGCTATCCTACCGCAAGCAGACAGTTCCCAATTGTCCTCGTTTTCTCAGCAAGTGCAACATTGACTGGATTTCATTCCCTGATGATGTTCTGTCGGCCAACGCTGCTCGCACAGTGCCTAACATGAGCAGCAATCCGGCGATACGTCCACCAGCTTCCCGCAGGCCCACAATGCAATTCCGTACAAATGGCTGCAGTTGTTTAACGGGGCATGGTTGTACCCTAGAATGAATATTGCAAACACTGTTCCCCTCTAACCTGAGCGCAGTTAAAGAATGCGCAGGGCCAGCCATCTGATCGCCGATGTCCGTGACAAATGAATCATTAACACAACAACCCCTCAGTATGCTCATATTATACTCTGGTGCCACTCAATGCAGTCCTTGAGAATGTTGCATGTTTTTACAGTAACCTGTAATTAATAAAGTTATAGTTAAAATATATTGCATAACTTTAGGCTTCTCCACTATGCTTAGGAGGTAGTGTTATTCACATTAATTCCTCCTTGTCCCTGGATGGTGAAGTTTCAACCAAATAGGACTTGGCGAGGTATCGAAAGAAGCATAAGAATAAGATGATGATGAAGATGACAAATGTATCAAAAATTATTTCTCGTTAACTTGAAACTCTTTTGCTTTTCAGAGATAAGTTTCGATTTTATTTGTGTGGTCCACGTATTTTGCCCAATTTTGTATTGCCACGTGTTGGCATGCAGCCAAAATTGAGTTCCTCATATCTTGTTTTATGGATGAGAAATTCGTTATTTTAGTTCTCTACTTACACCAATATCATTTTGATAGGATTAAGTTCACAGTGGTCAGGTGGAAAACGAAGTACATGTTTTACTGCCGAATTACCCTTCTCGTCAATCATAGATTTATCACATCTGTCTCTGTTTTGAGTCAATGCTACATGGAGCGTTGGGTAAAAGTGCGATAACTTGTTAAAACCATGCGATACAGAGCTCTGGCTTCTTTAAAAACTAATTTCAGACATTTCTGCTCGCTTAGTCACCAACGTACAGTCAGAAACAAAATAGCTTACTCGCTATCTAACTTTTTTTTGTATTACCATCCGAAAATTTTGAAGTACCTAGAATTTGATTTTAAAAGTTGTAGTTTTCTTCTTATGTAAAATGTAATGTATTGGCGGGGGAGAGAATTTTCCATCAACATCACTCAATCCAAAAAAGTATCCACTTTTATCATTGCTTTCCGATCTGTCACATGTTAATATAGATTCGCGTCGAAATAACATAGTATTGTAAAAAACAGACCTTGTAAAAATTATGACTTTATATTGACATCATTCGCAAGAGTGGAAAATTCCCCAGAAGTCCACGAGAAAATTTTATTAGATTTGATACTTTGGATTATCGGGAAATAAGAAACATTCCGGGGGTAGAAAAAGACGAAGCAAATTACAGGACATACGAGTGCAAGTGAGAGGCAACTACTACACCTATCTCCACACTCTCTTTTAAGACAGACACGCATTATGAAGTATGTGGTGCTGTTAGCATGTGAGTCGGTGGATGCAGAGTGTGTCTCGGCCCACATGTGGTCCGACAGCTCTGCACTCTGATCGGCCGACCGTGCAGAGGAGGGGTGGCCACGACTCAACCGCGGCTCTACACCTCTGTATTCGGGAGACGGAGGGCGGCTGGTCCCCACCGTGGGCTGTCCTGAGAATGGTGTTTCATTCTCCTGCACTAAGACGAATGCCATGGACAGTTCCCAGCTTAGACCACGGCCGCCAACATTCTCACCTTCTCTGACAAATCTCCTGACCCGAGAGACGCATCACCATCTAGGAGGCCCGCCTCACCCTTCAGGGGAGGAATGAAAACATTTTAGTATTTGTCACATGATAAGCCTCAACCATCTGGACACACTACAGCTGGCTGGATCTTGCGTAGGCTTGTACCAATTAACAGCAATGTTGAAATGTACAGTGTAGAACAACCACTATTAAGGCTATAGACATAGAGCTCAGCATTTCTCTTGCCAATATGCTGGCAGCGGAGGCAGATTCCCACCCTGTGTATGAGCATATTGTACTGTACAACAAAGTGAACACTTCTGAGTGTATCCAACGACAAAGATAAAATATTCACAGATTTACCGTATGTAAGCGGTAGTGTGAAATTGAAATATATATATCCTATATGTGGTCTTTCACCCCCACTTCACTAGCTGCAAGCATTACGGAACTTTTCTATGGAAGAATAATGGACTGGATGGAATGTAACGTGTTGACAAGACTTAAATAATATTACTCACCTTCGAGAATGTTACAGAAATCATGAAGCGTGTTGTCTGATTTTAAACTTAGGAAAAAAACATCAAGTTCTGTAAGTCCCAACTTCAAACTTCACATAGTTCACGGAGTCTGACTTGGAGGATCACAGACTTGTTAAAGTTGAAATCCTTCTGTGAAGTAGATATATGACTTGAATGAGAGAGATGTGGAATGAGGTTTACAATCCGTTCTTTCTCATGCATGGGGGCGTAAAAATATGGACGATATCCCCTGTCCGTTATAAAAGACAACTGGGTTCTGAAGTAGAGAATGTGAGTAGGCGACCAGAAAACTCCGAGATGAGTCTATCATCGCTTCCACTTACTTGTGCCAACCTTTCTATTATCCCATCTCTCTTGGTCAACTGTTGATTTCTTCCGTCCCTCTGGCCTTCTGACCACAACTTGGCAGGTTCGATCCTTACTCAGTCTGGTGGTATTTGAAGGAGCTCACATATGACAGCATGTCGGTACATTTACCGGTACGTAAAATAACTCCCGCGAGGCAAAATTCCGACACCTCGGCGTCAACCGTAGTTAGTGGGACGTAAAGCCAATAACTAGTATTTATTTTACGTTCATGCCATCACTAGGCTAGGTAAGCTCTTCGTGGCACTTACGTCCCTTCTTTGATGTCCTCCTTGTAATGGCAAGATCTCTTGCTTTTTTCACTTATTTACTTATTCATGTATTTATTTATTATACGGATTATTTTCATGGTAGGATCAGGATATAAAGCGTGCTGTTCTGTCCATCTATACATTCACCTGCATCTGAAATTAAAAGGAAAATCCATAGCCTGTTTACAGTCACTCGACCGGATCAGGAATGGAATGAATGAAGTCCTCGTCTATCGGCGAGGAAGCCTGCCGTACCTCTCTGGAGCAATGATTACTGACTGACGGATCAAATACAATGATAGTGGAGAGTGTTGCTGGAACGAAAGATGACAGGGACAATCGGAGTACCTGGAGAAAACCTGTTCCGCCTGCGGTTTTTCAAGCACAAATCTCACATGGAGTGACCGGGATTAATAGTATTTTTGCTATTTGATTTACGTCGCACCGACATAGATAGGTCTTATGGCGACGATGTGATAGGAAAGGCCTAGGAATGGGAATGAAGCGGCCGTGGCCTTGGATTAATAATAATAATAATAATAATAATAATAATAATAATAATAATAATAATAATAATAATAATAATGTTATTGTTTTAAATCCCACTGACTACTTTTATGGTTTTCGGAGATGCTGAGGTGCCGGAATTTAGTCCAGCGGGAGTTCTTTCACGTACCAGTAAATCTAACCGACGCGAGGCTGACGTATTTGAGCACCTTCAAATACCACCGAACTGAGCCAAGATCGAACCTGCCAAGTTGGGGTCAGAAGGGCAGCGCCTCAACCGTCTGAGCTACTCAGCCCGGCTTGACCGGGATTTGAAACACGGAACCCGGCGTGCTGCCACCCGAGCCACAAAGGTTCTTGCATTTGAAATGACAACTTATTTTACTTCTAATTACACTATATTTTTATAACTGTAGTGACTTTGTAAATAATTTACTTTATTTTCGTATTAAAGGTACAGTAAGTTTAAAAATAGATATTAATTTTCTACGTGATTGTTATGTACATTCCGCCTGTGTTGTGTACAGGTTAGTGTAATTAGCTGGCACGCCCGGAGACCTGGGTTCGTTCCTCGGCTCTGCCACGAAATTTGAAAAGCGGTACGAGGGCTGGAATGGTGTCTACTCAGCGTCGGGAGGTCAACTGAGTAGAGGGGGAGTTCGATTCCCACTTTATCAGCCTCGAAGTGGTTTCCCAGTTCCCCTCCAGGCAAATGCCGGGATGGTATCTAACTTAAGGCCACGGCCGCTTCCTTCCCTCTTCCTTGCCTATCCCTTCGAAACTTCCGATTCCCACAAGGCCCCTGTTCATATACCGTTTTTCACGAGAGTTTAATCCTGCTGTAAACAAACAGGCGGAACACCTTGCCTATGCACGTGGTCATGGACGTAGTGGATTGGAGAAGCAACCGTCGCACTCACTCGACTGTATGTGAGCTCGAATAAAAGTAGTACGTCGCGTTAATTTTATTTTATTTTAGTTTATTACTTTTAAAGAGTTTGTAAGAGTACGTAATGAAATTAAAATATGGTTGTCGTATATACCAGTATATAAATGGTTTTGTTTTAATAAAATAGTGATTAAATAACGAGAAAGGAAGGCACAAGGCGTGGTGTAATACAGGAAGTCTTCTCGTAGTGAGGGAAAGTCCCAAGCCCCACCATGCAGCAGCACTCAGTGTGAGTATTCATAGTGAGAGAAATGGAGCAAGAGGTAGGACCATAACGTGTAGTGAACCAAAAAGGGAAAACCGCTCAGAAGTGACCATAGGCAGTGCATTGTGAATGTGTTCAATAAACTAAGTGAACAGAATCCAGGTTTGGTCGTTGATTCAGAAGTTCGGATGTTCGCACTGTTATCGTATGCGATGCGCAGCCCTGTACGTCCGAACACGAGACGTTGATGGGGTGGAGGTCGGTACTACACGCTCAGCGAATCACAACTCTTTCTTTGGCGGAGGCGTGGACATATCATGTTTACATGAGGATTAAACTCTCGTGAAAAGACATATAGCAGGTGAGGCCGCCAGGGCGAGGTACTGGTCTTTTTTCCCAGTTATATCTCCTCGACTCAAGGTCTCAAGCTCCAGAACACTGCCCTTGAGGCGATTGATGTGGGAGCCTTCGATGAGTCCGAGGGAAAACCAACCCTGGATGGTAAACTGATTAAGAATAATGTACCCCAGTGCAAGCTTTGTGCTCTCGTACATCCATTTCCCGCGCTGTTCTTAACGTGACAATATTTGACATGCTCCTAATTTCTGCAGATACGGCATTATTTATGATTTGTTTGCATAAGGCATAGGATTTTAATTGTGTACCTCGAGTATAGAGTAGAAATTCCCAACCTGTGTGTTGTGTTTTCGAGTTGTACTATCCCATAAGAACCACCCACCTCTCTACCTCTTCCTGTTAGTCATGAAGCAGCTGGCCTTCAATGAAATGCTCACAGTATAACCTTTACTGCTTATAATGTGTACGTTAGGGAGACCATTAAGAGAATTAAAGAGTTAAATCAGTAACAAATTTTCTTTGAAACGAATTGCTGTAATTTCACTACCGACTTTTAAGGTAAATAAATTACCTTGTTGGAGTGCTTTAGGTTACTTCGGGATTGGTCGATCTTAGCTAAACATTTACGACCTAGCAAGAGTTGATTCTTTGTGTCGTTTACCAATATTGTGGTTAGAAAGGAATTATTCCTGACGTGGTTGTGTGTGGAGAAGGGATTTCCATCTTCTGTGTTGACGGTCTTCAGTGTGCTGCGAAATTTTGAAAAACTTCCGTGAAATTTCGTCATCCGAAATAAAGGGCCATTGTTACTCCAATCAATCACCAATTGATCGTATGGATTCTTTTCATCTAAGCATATTAGGACATTGCTCAAATATATCAAGAAAAATCTGTTATATTATTGATTATTGCTAATTTTCTCAACATTGCACTTGTCTGCACAGGAAGTTTTGGCATCGAACAACATAAAATTAAGTTAAAAGATTTGTCTGAAGGCAGTCTTCGAGAAATATGTTTCCAAACTCCAGACCCAACTTTACGTATTGCGTAAGTAGAATTATTTCGAAATAGAGTTCTTAACTGTTTTGTGTATAATTAATTCTACGTTTTCTAATAAATAAATAAATAAATAAATAAATAAATAAATAAATAAATAAATAAATAAATAAATAAATAAATAAATAAATAAATAAAGTTTTTAAATTGAATCTGGTCATTAATAATTTAGTTCGAAATTACATGCAATAAGTATGTTTAGCTATGACAATTTATTATGAAGAATTATTGGCATGGTAATGCTGAATTTTAGCCCCATTTTTATAAGGCTACAAGCCAGCCTGTAATGCACAAATGAAAGGCTATATATTGGTAATAATAATAATAATAATAATAATAATAATAATAATAATAATAATAATAATAATAATAATAATAATAATAATAATAATTAATTTATTCAATTAGTTTTTAAGTCCATGTTACATCCATTGATTCTACGCATTTGTATACACACTTCTTGCACACCATTTACGGTACCAGGACCGCCTCCATCTGGTCCATCATTGTTTGCAAGTCCTCCGTCCACAACTCCTTATCCAAGTTGCCTCGTCTGAAGTCGATTAGCACACTCTCACATGTTCTTTTTAGTACAATGGTCTGTAGGTAGGCCTGTAGCTGTTTGCTCACTTCCAATTTGTCCATGTGCTTCTTGAACAAGTTGGTTACTAGCCCGTCCCATGTTATTACCACAGGGACCATCGTCACCTTGGCCCCATTGTACATAAGTGAGAGTTCGTTGGCTAACATCTCGTACTTTCTTCCTTTAGTGGTTTTAGTCTGTTTTAGGATATTTTTGTTTGTGATTCCAACTTCAATTAACAGGATTTCATTCTTTACAAGGTCATGTATCATCAGATCCGGTTTGTTGTGTTCAATGCGAAGCTCAGTCTGTATGATGACGTCTGACTTTATTCTAATTCGCTGATTGGATATGACATTTTCAACTTTATAGTTCTTTATTTTCTTAGAATTATTCAGCCCATACTTTTTGGTGAACATGGAATGCAAGCATCTGACAACATCATTGTGGCGTTTCTTGTAGTCCAAATTAAGCATTCGTCCACATTGTGTTGCCAGGTGATCTAGTGTCTTATTGCCCTGGTTGCAGTGTGGGCACCTCTGGAATATACTCCCATGACTAAAGAAGATGTTTCTGTCTTGTATCTTACAAAACATTCCTTCTTCCTGTGGAGATATATTCCCCCTCATTAGCCATAACGATGACTGTTTTACGTCAACAAATTTCTCCTGTTGTTCACGGAACAATGTGGAATGCATTGACTTAGCCATGATTCGATCCATTCGCATCTGTTTTTGTTTCTGCTTAACTACTTTTACCGTGACATCGTTTCCTTCCTCAATTAGGTACTTCCGTTTCAAATGTTCTTCAATCAGTCCAAGATGGGTTGCATTTCTTCTTTCACTTTCTGCGATAAACTTCGTTCTTGTGTTTGTTGCCAAATATTTACATAGTTCTAGTAAAATCAATTCGGCCTTCTCAGAAATATTTTGTAGTCCTCTTCCTAACTCATGTCTTTTCAGGTACAGTCGTTCCATATTACCTGCTGTTCTGACGATATTATGCTCTCTCAAGATTCCTCTCACCTTCAGATCAATATTGTTAAATTCTTCGTGCTCGTACGGGGTCAGGCCAATATAATAGTTAATAGTTGATAACGCATACTCATTTATTGCTGCAAACAGGTTTCTCGCGTTCAACTTTGTTTGGCATACATTTGTTACCCGTGATTCGATCTTGTTGGCTATGATAACTTTATTCTCGGGTTTAATTACATTTCTCGAGTCTTCTAATATTCCTAGGTATTTGTATCCTTCCACGTCATTTACCTTCTCTCCAAAGATATGGTTCGAATTGATATTGTTCGCTGACTTTTGCTGATTGATTGTAAAACCCATGTTGTTGAGACATTGATTCGTCCACTGGCTCAGCTCGTTCAATGTCTGCACATCTTTGGCGAACAATTTAATGTCATCGATGAAAATGAGGTGGTTGCACTCAATTCTTCCATGTTCATCTGCTTGGATCTTCTCGCAGTTCTTATTTAAAATTCTGCTTAACGATTCCATAGCAATTACGAACAACTTGGGTGATAGTGCATCTCCTTGTAATATTCCTCTATTTATTTTCACTTCACCGACCACTTTATTTCCACATATTAATGTTGTTCTCTGTTTGTCAAGTGTTCTATTGACAAATTTAATGATGTTTTCTGGCATATGTATCTTCCGTAGGCATTCAATTAAGTATTCATATGACAACGAATCATATGCTTTCTGAATGTCCACCCAAGCAGTACACAATTTATTATTGTACTTTTCGTTTATGGTTTTGCTTATAAGTGCTTGTTCCTTAGCGCCTTGACATCGGTTGCGTGTTCCCATTTGATTACTTGAGATAATATTGTTCACGTCACAGAAATCATTGACTATTACCGTGAACACTTTGCTGATTAATTTGAATAAATTTGAAAGGCATGTAATTGGCCTCAGGAGCTGCGGTATGTTTGCATTCAGGACTTTTGGAATCAAATATGTTATCCCAGCATAAAGCTCTTCATCGATCAAGTCTGGGTTTTGGATTATTTCGTGGATTAGTTGTTCTAACCTCTCATGTAGTGCATACATCCTCTTAATAAAGTAATTATATACAAAATCAGGTCCTGTTGCTTTCCAGTTCGCAAGGTACTTTATACACCTGGATATGACCTCTTTTATCTTATCTCTATCCATATCTACCTCCACTTCCGCTGGACTTAGTTCTTGGATCAGTTGTTCATAATCTTGTCTTTCATTATATTGCCAAATTGTAGTCCAAAAGCGTTTGGTTTCTTCAAGATTAATATCTTCACTTACTGTAAATCTGTCGCCTTCAAGGTCACGATAGAAGGTCTTCCTATTAAACTCAAACTTTCGGTTTGTGTTCCTAGATGCTATACGATTTTCAGCTATCACTATCTTCTTCTTGTAAATAGCTATTTTCTCAAGAATCGTATCACGCATCTTCTGAATATCACTAC
The DNA here is from genome assembly GCF_040414725.1 of Anabrus simplex. NCBI lineage: Eukaryota > Metazoa > Arthropoda > Insecta > Orthoptera > Tettigoniidae > Anabrus > Anabrus simplex. The sequence continues at coordinate 338,053,522 of NC_090270.1, forward strand.
TCTTGTTTGAATGAATTCGATTTTCTCTACACATTCTAATCAACTCTTTACTTGCTCTTTCATTTGGGCGGTGGACATCAATTATTTCTAATTTTCTATTCAATTTGTTGATCTTGGCTTCGATAGAGCTTTTCCAGACAGATGCCTTCTTTTCTTTAGCTGTCACCATCTCATACGTCTGTTGGCATGCATACAACACATCATTCATTTCGGCGATCGTGGTTATTTGCTGTTCTACTCGTTCCGATTTTATGATTACATTCATCATTTCGAATATTTCTTGATTTATTTGCTGGCTAAATATTTTCTTAGTTCTTGTTTTTGCCTCTTTCTTCTTACAGTATTCATCAATATTTGTCAATAACGTTCGTTTCACTTTGAGGAACAAGTCTGTGTTCTTCACCATAGATGGCATTTGTATTGCATTATTTTCTTTGAGGTTATCCGTTTCACATGCATTAATATTCTGACTCTTGTGTCTGAATCGATTGTATAAATTCCTGACATCAATTTGACGAGCTCCTTGGTCAAAGCGTTGTTGAAACTCTTTGGTTATTTTCGGCCACCATCCACGGGGCATCCTTCTAAACCGTGCATCAATCATCTGCTGCAATCTTTCGATCCATTTTACTTTGTCGCATTCTTTAATCTCATTGACTAATGTTACAAATATAAGCTCTTTGTTTTGTACTTCTTCCGTCTCGACCATGTTTGGGTCATCTTCCCCCTCTCCCTCACCTTGTTCCACAGCTGTAGATAGGATAATTAGGTCGGTATCTCGCGAGACATCGTTTGATTCTTTCAGTTTATTCGATGATTCGATGCTCGGAGTAACCATTTGATTTTGATCACGCGTGTTTTTGTTAGTAGATGTTTCCATTTATCACCAGAACATTACGCGAACGACCCACATTAGCGCTAGGTGTATAACTGCGCTCTAGTGTTGTTTCCTCACAACTCAAGTGATCGTTCTACAAACTTATTGCTCCAATAAGCCTTTAGCGGTGATCTTGTGAACTACTTATTACGTTTCGATGTTGTCTAAGCTTCGAACCTAACTCTTATTCGTTTAGGTTAAGTACCTTCATGCAACCGTAGTTCGTGGTTCTTAACGACACTAAACATTTCACACAGACTCACCTTAACGTCCGTTGATCAGCGTTTGCTTCTTACACTCTTCACAACTAATACAGTCTGTATTGTGAAATATTGCTCTTATAAGTACCAATTCACTATCGCTCGCAAACGATACGTCCTATCACACAGCCGCCATCATTGAATAATAATAATAATAATAATAATAATAATAATAATAATAATAATAATAATAATTTCCCTATTATTGGTGTTGTAAATGTTGTTAGCTTCAGACAACTATGTTATTCGTTTACCAACATGCGTCTAAATATCACGCTTCTAGGATATTCATAAAATAATTTACCAGCAATTATTTTTTACTCGGTCATCAGTAAGAGAAATACTGTGTCTGTCTGGTAGTTGTAATTCTGTAAAGTTTCATTTAATTATCAGTAGCGTTCAACAAATTTCTCTGACTACAAAGCCTATTTGGCTCCATTATTCGTGAAGAATGCAGAACGAAGCTTACACTACATGTTCCTATAAATAAATATTATAGCTTGAAGAAGCTTCTTAAAAGAAGAAAGGTAATACTAACATGGTATTCTTTTTCTAAAATTCTAGCACTCTATTCTTTTAGCCTTACGTTCCTCCTTCCAGTCGGGATCAGACTTCTCCGTCTTGTCTCGACTTGCACAACGAAGGACTAATGTAATAAAAGAGGACTTCCCGCTTAGCTCATCTTCTGACTCCTCAACTGAAGCTAAACTTTGTTCAAACACATCGAAATGTTGTGATAGTATTCACTGCAGTAACTTAAGCGAGATCCTCAGACACTGCCCACTAATCCTTTCCTTCAAGTTGAACGTAACATTTGGAGGAGTGTGATAACTCTGTTAAATCGTCGCCGGTTAGAATTGTGAAAAATTTACACGTTCGCTACGTTCATCATTATCATCATCATCATCATTAATATCCGGCTCCATTGGGTTCCATTCCCGACAGGGTCTGTGATTTTAACCATAATTGGTTAATTCTTCTGGTTCGGGGGCTGGGTGTATGTGTCGTCTTTATCATCATTTCATACTCATCACGGCGCGCAGGTCGTCTACGAGCGTCAAATCAAAAACACCTGCATCTGGTGAGCTGAACTTGTCCTCGGACACTCCCTGCACTACAAGCCATACGCGATTTCACTTTATTTTTGTCCTTAGAATGACTGTAATGTAAATTTCTAAGTTTGTGTCCTTACATTGTAAGTTTCTTATTTTAACGTTAAATATAATATTTTCACAGAAGGGTCGGCTGAACAACTACGCTACGCTACGCACTCTCATAGGTACTGTAAGAATGGTGCGGTCTCTTTTGGTGTAAAATATAAAATAAAAATTTTTCAAATTAATATCTAGAGATGAATGGCCAGGTTTGGTACTAGATGCATCATGATACGGATTGAATAGTCCATGTGGATGCTTACTAATATAGTAATGTGTAATACAGACACATGCGAGAATTCTTGCTGTGCATGTCGGTTAGTTTCTTGAGAGCCACATGAAACAATGGCTGCCTTTTTGTGTTCATCGGAGAAAGCAAGCGAGAAGCACAGGAACCTGGACCGTAAAGGCGAAGTGTTGCAGCTGTTAACCATCCAGTGTGGAGTTACGCTGAACTTTATGGGCTATGGGCATCTCCGATATCCTTTAAGGAGGAGAGCGTTACTTCGCTGACTTTGTCTAATTATAAACTGCGACATGTCGTCTGTTTTACGAACTTTATCTGATTATCTGTCTAGGACAGTAATTGCTAAAATACGCTACGGGCTTTCTACGCAAATTTTCACAGTTACCTAGGGTGGGTACTAATCTTGAGTTAACCTACCCAGTGAACTGGCCATGCCGTCAGAGTTGCGAAGCTGTCAGCTTGCATTCAAGACGTAGTGGGTTCGCGTCCCACAGCACTGAAGATGGTTTTCAGTTGTTTCCCATTTTCACACCAGGTAAATTGTGGGGATGTACCTTAATTAAGACCACGACCGATATGTTCATAATCCTATCACTTTCCTACCCCATCGTCGCCTTAAGACTTATCTGTGTCGGTGCGACGTAGAGCCAATAGTAAAATTTATTATTATTATTATTATTATTATTATTATTATTATTATTATTATTATTATTATTATTATTATTATATTATTATTATTATTATTATTATTATTATTATTATTATTATTATTATTATTATTATTATTATTATTATTATTACTGAAAATGAAAACCTACAACCTATTTTACAGACTTTGACCGGGTCAGGGATGTAATCAATGAACCATATACAGAATATTCGTACGATGGGGTCGCCACTCCCAAAGTGATATACATTAATGACTGATAGATGCTACGAAATGAGAATGGAGAGTGTTGCTCGAATGAAATATGGCAGGGAAAACCGGAATACCCGGAGAAAAACCTGTCCCGCCTCCGCATTGTCCAGCACAAATCTCACATGGAATGACCGGGATTTGAACCACGGTATCCAGCGGTGAGAGGCTGACGCGCTGCCGTCTGAACCACCGAGGCTCATTATTATTATTATTATTATTATTATTATTACTATTATTATTATTATTATTATTATTATTATTATGACAGTAGAACCTCTGTTATATGAAACAGTTTTAACTGAAATATTGTTTAACCGGAACTAAAGGAAACATCCATTTTCGGTTAAAATGAATGAAAGGTGCATCGTTTGTTATGTTATGACAAAGGGGTAGAGTAATTGAATGCGTGGACACTGAGCTTGACTGCGTCTTTCCTTTGTTTGTTCCCAACACACTACTACTAGTACTAAAACGTTTTCATCGCATCGCTGAAGGGGATGGCGGCCTCCTAGGCAGTAATGTCATCTCTCTGGCCTGGGAGATGTGATACGGTGAAGGAGATGTTCAGAGAAGGTGGGGGTTTGGTGGCCGTGGCCTATACTAGGAACTGTGCCGGCATTCTCCCAAGTGCATGAGAATGGAAAACCACGGAAAACCATCGTCATGACAGTCGACGGTGGGGACGATCCCCTCTCCGTCTCCCCGATACAGGGGCGTAGAGTCACGGCAGAGCAGTGGCCATCCCTCCTCTGCTTGGTTGTTTGGTCGGAGTGCAGAGGCATCAAACCACGGACCAATCTTGGCCACCAGTAGGCCGAAACAGTCCGCCAACGCAATTTGTTTTGGGTCTCTTTTTAGTGCCCCAGTAACAAAGCAAAGCGGAAAATTGTAGTGATAACGATAGAGGAAAATTTAGTAGCAGTTAAAAGAATTAACAATGATGAGATTTTGCTTTTGATTACTTTCGCAGGCGATTTCGGTGATGGTGTTTTATCAATGTTTCTCATTGGGTCAAAGTGTTAAAAAAATTGAGATAGCATTATGGTCCGTCAAAAGTTGTAAAGAATCAAATCCTTCCGACATTCTAATAATGAAGCTGTGGTGTGACATACCGGATAGAAAAATGTGAACAGAATAAAAACTAAAAAAAATATAATTCTTTAAAAAATTTATGCTGTATAGTTGAAGTATAGGAACTATGTTCTTTTATAGGTACGTACAGTAGTTTGTGAAAATAATTTAACATTGTGTATTTCACCAAAACGTCAAAAAAGCGTTTCCTAACCCCTAAGAAAGTTATTTTGAATACTATCCGAAATACTGTTTTTCCAAAACCACCTTCCCCTCACATTTATTGCGGATAACGAGTTTGTACTGCATTCTTATTCTTATTTTCTTATTCTTCTTGACTAAATGAACGTAACACATGAAAATGGAAGTAACGCCAACCTCAGCTTGGAGTAGGTACACGAATACCACGCTCAAGATGCATGTGGTTGTAAGATACTACGTCCCGTCCTTTTGGGACAGAGTGAAACACAACAAAACTATTTCTTTATTATTTTACGCCACAATACTCTCACGCCATTAATCTCCTCTATAACGTTCTGTATGTTTCTTACCATCTGCTTTACTACGCACCGACACATATAGGTCTTACGGCGAAGATGGGACAGGAAAGGGCTAAGAGTGGAAAGGAAGCGGCCGTGGCCTTAATCAAGGTACACCTCTAGCATTTACCTGTTCGTTGCGACGTAAAGCAAATTCTAAAAAAATCGGAAACCACGGACAACCATCTTCAGGGCTGCCGACAGTGGGGTTCGAACACATTGTCTCCCGAATATAAGCTCACAGCTACGCGCCCCTAACCGCAATGCCAACTCGCTCGTCATGAATAATTTGTTCGCAAAGCATTAATATACATTTTTTTACTTGTGGTTTCAGTACCTCCTTCGTCTCTTCACGGGTTTCCTTGTCTTATTTCAGGAATATATGGCTAGATTATTTCCATTATTCTGTCGGCGTTAACAAGTGTTTTACACACTTTTACAGCCCCTCATTAACACAACAGGATCTGTTTCTTTCTTCAGGAATTCCAAGGGGTGGGATCGTTGGTTGGCCGGTCGTGTGTCATCTTGTCAGGAGATATAAATAGCGAGTTAGTAATCTCCAAGACGTGCAGCTGACAAATTCAATAGCTGGTTGGTAGAGACAACACCGGATGTTTGTGCTGGTTATCCTCCCTCGATAAATAACACGGGTCATTGAAACCAGAACGCCAGCATACATCTTATGAAGAAGAAATGGCTAGAATTTGTGTTAAAACGACTCTTACTCCAACTGTAAGAGAAAATGGATTTATTTTAAAGCGAGAGAAATTCCCAGTATTAACGTTCAGGGAATTAAATAGAACAGTCAACCAGTCAATGTTTAAAATGGGAAGACTTGGATCGGTGCCTTCGTGAACCGCGAGTTCGATGGTGATAGTGATTACTGCTTTAAGTGGAAGTAAAACTAGGCAACCGTCCTCGATCGTAATTTCATTGGTGGTGATGATTATTGTTCTAAGAGGAAGTGCAACTGGGTAACCATCCTGTATTAACACTAATTAGAGGGAAGGAGTAATTTTATGTTGTTTATTAAATATCTGAATGTCCGGCCTAGCGGTGTAGGGGCCATGCGCCCTCCTGTCACCCGGTGGCCCCGGGTTCGATTCCCAGCCGGGTCAGGTGTTTTCAGTTGGAATGATTAATATCCCTGGCCTGGGGACTGGGTGTCTGTGACGTTCTAAATCTTCCTTTACTCCCACACAACACTCCACAATACCGCTATTCCAATTACACACAGGTTCATAAAATATGGTGCCAGTAGGTGCAAAAGATCCACATGGGTCGACGCCCCGAACAAATAACATAAAAAAAATACCTGAGTTTTGTGGATTTCAATAATAATAATAATAATAATAATAATAATAATAATAATAATAATAATAATAATAATAATAATAATAATAATAATAATGATAATAATGATAATAATAATGTCCGCCTCTGTAGCGTAGCGGTTAGTGTGATTGGCTGCCATCCCCGGAAATTAAAAATCATGTACCAGGAGTAGAACGGAGTCTACTCAGCCTCGGGAGGTCAACTGAGTAGAGGGGAGTTCGATTTTCTCTTCAGCCATCCTCGAAGTAGTTTTCCGTGGTTTCACACTTCAGTTCCGAGCAATTGACGGTATGGTACCTAACTTTAGTTCACGGTGGCTTCCTTCCCTCTTCCTTGTCAATCCCTTCCAATTTTCCCGTCCTCCCGCAAGGCCCCTGTTCAGCATAGCTGGTGAGGCCGCCTGGGCGAGGTACTGGTTATACTCCACAGTAGTATACCCGACCCAAAATCTCACGCAGAAGGACACTGCCCTTGAGGTGGTACAGGTGGGGTCTCTCGCTGAATCCGACGGAGAAACGAACCCTGGACGGTAAACGGATTAAGCGAGAAGAATACATAATAATAATAATTGTTACGGAGTTTTCCGTGGTAGTTAGAGGTGAAAGAAGGTGCTGGGATGAATAGGTCTCAACTTACGAAATTAAAGTTAATTTAAAATTTAACAAGGTTATATTTTCTTTTCAAGATCAAGAAATAACAAGTATAACAGGTATTCAGTTGCATATCAATCAATTAAGAATGTACAATTACAGTTTGCTACAGGATTTGGGCTTCGAGCCCCAGACTCACAATTCTTGAGCAATTAGCCCAACTTTACCCAAATACAAGGTTTGACAAAGGGGCGGAAAACCCCAATCATGCCCAGGAGCACTTGCTCCCAATTACCCAGTAAAGCCTGCTCGAGGCACACAGAAACCAAATTTAAGAAAGAGCAACCCGCTCTCAAAGTTCAAGCCCATCAAAGGCCACACCAAACTCCACCTTCAAGCTGTCCTCCGGACACATAAAAACAGGGGTAAAAATACCCAACCTACTGAGGCCTATTCAGTAAAGAAACAGGACAATGACATGGCCCCAAAATATCAACTTGAGTGGAGGCGTACTCAGCACTCCTAATACACTTTATTAAAACCTAATTTGGCCCTAGGCCGCTTATGCAAGGGCTAATCCCATACTACGGAGGTGACACGAAATAAAACTTTATTACATTACGAAGAGATGGGAAACTGTTATAAAAATGTAGTCACCTCAAAACAATATGAGTGGGAGCTCGAGAGGGTTAGGCACTCTCTATCCCAATTCGTAGTTAAAGAGACAGAATTTATATCAAGTGTCTTTTACATTTTAAAGGAAGGTTACATGATAAAAGTTTCGAATCTGCCCCGAGGGTTAAACTACTGAGCTAGCAAGAAAAGAAGTTATTAAAAGGCCATTACCTTATGGATGAACTGCTGCCCGAAGAAAGAGGCGCTTCCCGCCTCCGGCTACATAATCACACTAAGATAGATGTTACTGAAGTGGCCTGGAGACCAGAAAATCAGCAGTTTATATACCCTCGTGGAAGATTCGAGACGTTTCATGAATGATTACAACCCGCCCACAAAATTTTATTGGTTACCGAACACAGTTACAGAGCAGCTTGGGGAAGAAAGCCCCGATTGGCCGAAAATTAATTTAAGAAATTTGGGATTGGCTAATTTCAAAACTGGCGGAACGAACGGATTAACATTGCCAACTCAAACCATGACAGAAAGAAATTTAACAAAGAACAAACTTATGACTACAAAATTTCTTCAAAAAAGTTCCTTCACTTCGCACCAGGGTGCACAATTGTAGTTCTTAAGTGGTGCCATCTAGAAGAGAATGTTCACACTTCTTGCTACAGAGAAAACAAAAACGAATCGAAACTGACATAGTTCAGAACACTTCAAAATTTACAGTAGGGACATCTTCTGAGAAATCTTAGAATTAATGTGGTTGTTAAAGTTCAGGCTTCCTCCAATAGAGGGGTTTCAACTGGCGCAATGTTTGGATTAGCGGCGTGGAGGTGTACCGCCCGGTACAATAATAATAATAATAATAATAATAATAATAATAATAATAATAATAATAATAATAATAATAATAATAAAGTGTGAATGGACAACGCTGAGGCCTAACGGTACGATTTTAGGCCGTTTTGGGTATTTTAACTTCGTTCGGTTAATTCTTCTGACGCTGGGACTAGATATCTCAATGCGTAACTCTTCAGTCACCGTACAAACACAACTCACTGCACAACACCACACGACCAAACACATCCGTCCATGTAGAGTTAGCGTCAGGAAAGCTGGCCGTCCACATGTGTGGCAGAGTTCCCAGCCGTGATTCCACGGGCTAGTGTGAGACGTGACGGAAAATATAAAATACTACTGGACTGGGACTCGGTACCTTATGGCCAGAAAAGGTGGTGGGGTGGTGGTGATGGTGATTATTGTTTTACGGGGAAAATACAACTAGATAAACATCCCCTTTCAACGCTGACGAAAATAAGGTGGGGGGAGATATGAGCATTACGGGGAATCAAGCTAATTGCAGAAACAAAAAGAAAGGTCATGGAGGCCATGAAAATGAAAAACTCCTTAGACATCACGAAACCTAATAACTTGGGGGTAATTGGAAACGTTCAGTTCACCATCCACACTACTAAATTGAAAGCTACTGTGGTTAACCGCCTCAATGGCAGTGTCCTGAATCGTTAGACATTGGGTTATGGATAGAACTGGGGAGGAGGAGGAACAGTATTTCGCCAAGCTGACCTCACCTCCTAAGCTGAACAGAGGCTTTGTTCTGGATAGGGAGATTGGAAAGGATAGGCAAGGAGGAGGGAAGGAATCGGCCGTGGCCTTAAGTTAGGTACCACATCGGCATTTGCCTGGAGAAGAAATGGGAAACCACGGAAAACCACTTCGGGGATGACTGAAGAGGGAATCGAAACCCCCTCTACCCAGGTGATCTCCCGAGGCTGAGTGGACCTCGTACCACCCAGCGTAACATTTTTCAAATTTTCGGAGATGGGAGCTAATCACACTAACCACTACACCACAGAGACGGACATTATTATTATTATTATTATTATTATTATTATTATTATTATTATTATTATTATTATTATTATTATCATTATGTACCGAGGGGACAGGATCGTGTAGCTATAACGCTATAAGATTTCACTCGGGTGATGATGGGTTCGAATAGCATCGTCGGCGGACGTGCAGATTGTTTTCTTTCGCTGAATATTTTCACACAAGCAAAATTAAAACCACAATTAAACCTACTGCCACTACATTCCCTGTCATATCCCCTATTCCTATCACAGGGTTGACGAAAACCAGTCTGAATAAGTGTTGACGTTGAAGTATGGTATGATCTTCTTTCTGAACCTCGTAGAGGTCACGGTGAAACCCGGCGACCCTGTTCTAGGGAGCAGATGCAGTAGTCCGACATTAGCATTGCAGACTCTGCTGTTCTCTATTCCCTGTTGGCAATTCTGCGGCAACTTGTCGTGTCTCGCCTAGCGATTGAATTGGTGGAGACCGCCACTTCGTTATAATGCTGAGTGCCTTAGGCTCCACACACACAAAATCCTTATTAACATGCAATCTATTATTCCTCGATCCTTGGTAGAAATTAGATTTCTCTCGCCACTCGAGAACTGTCCATGTTCTCAGGTAGCTGTTTTACATTTTCTGCACGTTTCATTTACAGTGACTGCAGTAGGTGAAACCAGTTAAATGCATATCAGACACGTTTAAGATTTATTAATCAGTACTTTACTGGTATTGCTGAAGATGAGGTACCGGAAGTCCACAATTAAACTGACGACGTTCAACGCGTCACAGTTCGGGATTTAACGATCGCAGGAGTCTGTAATTTCGTATATATGCTAACTAAGCAGTGCGCTAGTGAATTGTACCTCAAAAGTTATTAGTTCCAAACCTAGCCGCCAGTTGCAAATATGGCGCTGCAAGCAGTCAGAACGTGCAATTTTCCTTCTGGCGTCAGAATGTTCTTCCGGTAGAATTGCGTTGTGTCAGTTCCATGGTTGTTTCAGGAACTACCATTAAATATCGGTTACGTGACTTTGGGTGTGGTTGTATAAGTTCCTTCATTCTTGGTTCCTTTTTCTTTGAAGATATGATCCTTCGTGAGCCGGTGAGGTGTTCATTGGCATCTGCAGGTTACAGTGACCTTGTGCAACATATAATTCCAGCTTTGCAAGAATGCAACTGTCACCCAGATGGGGAAACACCACACGTCGCTGTACTTTGTGATATGACTTACGTGAAAAGAAATATGGTATCAGACGCCTCAAACCCAAGGCACACGCATGGAGGTCAATGATGTTAAACACCAAACCAGCTGTGCAACAGATGTTGATACGCAAATTGGTATTAATATTGTTACATAAGAGAAAATGACACAATACCTCCGGGATATGTCTTTTTTAAAACATAAATCAACGTTCCTATATTTGTCTGAAATCCGTGATCACATTGCTGTGGCATCCTCTTTAAAGTGTGAGAGGGTGGTTTTCCAGTTGTACGTCCTCTTAAAACGATAATCGGTCCCACCACTCGCCTTGTAAGAGGATTAGATTCGTTTACTCTATGCTCGGCCACTTTCACCTCTAGAAATTGACCTGGCCCATATTTTTGGTGTAGGATGAATGAAACTCAGGGCCATGTGTTACTCCAGAAGCGGAAACCTTGTTTGTTCAATTTTCCGATATCCTGGGGGGAACCGAACCAACGCCCTTTTGGGTGAACCGAGCACATATACACCGTTTCGGAGAGGCCACCAGCTAATTATCTCAACTAATACCATTATTAGTATCGTGGCATGAGCCCATAGCCGTACACTAAACCCTCCAGACTGTAGCCAAATGTGATTTTCACTCTTCCGTTTGGAAGCCATTCCGATAAAAACAATTTGTTTTTCAATTTGTTACTAAATTGAAGTATAACGTGTTCAGGAAACCATACTGTGAACTCATTGTCAACTTGTGAGAAGGATAACAATATGAATATAAAGTAACGGGCGAGTTGGCCGTGCGGTTAGGGGCGCACAGTTGAGAGCTTGCATCCGGGAGATAGTGGGTTCGAACACCACTGTCGGCAGCCCTGAAGATGGTTCTCCGTTGTTTCCCATTTTCGCACTAGGCAAATGCTGAGTTTGTAGTTTAATTAAGGCCACGGTCGCCTATCTGTGGTGCGACCTAAAGCAACTAGCAAAAAAAAAAAAAAAAAAAAAAAGAATAAATATATAAAGTTGGAATTCAGGATGAAAAATTCGGGCAAATGTTCGTGTATAGGGATAGGAATAATTTAGCAAGGGATATCTGCATTACATTTCCAGATTCTGTGCAATTATTTAGCCGACCCCGTGGTGTAGGGGTAGCGTGCCTGCCTCGAGCGCGGAGGCCCCGGATTCGATTCCCGGCCAGATCAGGGATTTTTCTCTCTACCTGAGGGCTGGTTCGAGGTCCACTCAGCGTACGTGATTAGAATTGAGGAACTATCTGACTGTGATATAGCGGCCACGGTCTAGAAAGCCAAGAATAACGGCCGAGAGGTTTCATCGTGCTGACCACACGACCCCTCGTAGTCTGCAGGCCTTCGGGCTGAGCAGCGGTCGCTGTGCAGGCCAGGGCCCTTTCAAGAGCGTTAAGTGCCGTGGGGTTTGGTGGGGTGCAATTATTGAAGACTACGTAAACACCAGATAGGGGATTTGCTACTTGGGCCACTGTACTGAATGGTGATCAGAGGTTATTGATTGATGATTGAAGTGTTTAGTGTCGCCTACAGTATTTCCATGATTGCAGGTAGTAGTCACAGCAGTATTTATTTATCACATGTCGGAATATTTAAGTTTGTTTCCTACGCATAACCTTATGAATTGAAAATCGTTAAACTATTTTTTACTTAGCACTTGACGTTTGTATACACAACATTACTTATATTGTCTCCTTACCATAATCAAACGCACTGAACAGAACGATATATTAGGCAGAATAAGACTATTAAAAGTTTAAAACTGTTTTGATAAGAGGTCATTAGTTGTAATTGCAGACCGCTGCTAGGCTGTAACTCTCGCCATACACTGCTCCTTTACGTGCCTGACCAGGAGAGCTTCTAGTTGAGCTGAATTGTGCACAGCTTTGGTCCACGGCCTCCTAAACTCCTAAAAGTTATAACATTACACTTACTTTTGTTTTTAGTTGAGGCGTGCTTTGTGCTTCTCCTCATCTCCGTTGTATGTCATTACTGTTGCAGTTACAAATGTTAACCCGTCAACGGCGGGCATACAACATATAGTATCCAAACACCAAGAAGGGGTTGTGTTAAATTAACGAACGTTGGTAGGCGTGTTCATACATCTGAAATATGACGTCGATTCAAATTTCCCGCAAATCGTTGCACATCAGGTTTGCTTTAAATACGGGCTGTACTGTGCATTAGATACCTGTGAGACTAGATGGAGTGACTGTGAATGGTTCAAGAATGCCTTTACGACGACGAAGAGGCCAGTATCAACAGAGCCATACATTAGGGCTATGTGAAGGTGGATTTTCTTCCGCGCTATTGCAGAACGACTTGGCAGGAATTTCTTCACTGTGCATGCGTGCTGGCAGCAGTGTTCACGGGAAGGTACGCACGCAAGAAGGTCTGACGTCCCCGTGGCACCACCGAGAGGGAGGACCGCCGTATTCGGCATATGGTTGTGGTGCAGCGGACTGCGTCTGCAGCAGCAATTCGAGCAGCAGTTGGCACCACAGTGATGCAACGCACTGTTCGAAATCGATTACTTGAAGGAAAGCTCCGAGACAGACGCCCTGCGGCGTGCATTCCACTTACCCCTAACCAGCACCGTCTGCGACTTCAGTAGTGTCAAGCGAGAGCTCATTGTAGGATGGAGTGGAGGTTCATAGTGTTTTTCGATGAGATCCCGGTCTGGCTTTGCACCAGCGATGGCCGTGCGTTGATTAGGCGGCGGTCAGGTGAGGGCCTGCAGTCCAGTTGTCTGCGGCGTCGACACACTAGATCTATGCTGGGAGTTCTGGTCAGGGGAGCAATTTCCTATGACGGTGGAAGCACTCTTGTGGTTATCCTGCGCACCCTGACTGCAGATGTATACGTCCATCCGATGAACCGACCTGTTGTGCTACCATTCATGAACAGCACTCCCGGTGGTGTCTTCCAACAGGATAATGCACGCCCTCATGCCGCCAACGTGCTCTACAGAATGTCGACATGTTGCCTTGGCCTGCTCGATCCCTCCGATCTGTATGGGACATCATTGGACAACTCCAGCGTCATCCACAACCGGCATTAACCGTCCCTGTGTTGACCAAGTTGAACAGGCATGGAACGCTATCACACAAGCTGACAACCGGCACCTGTAAAACACAATGCATGCTCGTTTGCATGCCTACATATAACAGTCAGGCTTACATGGCACATTTGTGATGGATTTTATATAGCGGACCTTTAATCAATTGAACATGTTACCTCGAAAAATATATTACCAAAATTTCCGTATTCTACATTCCTCATTTAATGGTGTTTGGATATTTTTCCGCCAGTGTATTTATATAAGACCTCTCCAGTTGGTAAATGAAGTGATAACATCGAATAAGTGTTACAATGAATATCAAAAAATGAATGTTGTAATAGAGGGCACATAGGATGTATAGGGCTGCCTAGCCGAGGCGGTAAAGCTGTGCTCAGTTCACCCGGACGGACGAGAGTTCGATTCCCCGTCAGGTAACTAGTTTTCCAATTCTTGAGGTGCACATACCTGTGAAGTTTAATCAGCCTACGTCGAAAATATGTACCAGGTTAATTACCGGGGCAAAGGTTACCGGGAATAGAAATAATCACTCTACCCCACCAAGTTCCAAGATTACGGATAGTGGAAGCCATTATCTTCCAGCGCTCCAAGCGGCATTTTGGTCTGTACGAAGACAACTTTGCTTTTATTTTTATTTACATAGGATGTATGACGGTAGAAAATTTAACGATATCAGAGAATTTTTTGATAACATCATCTTGTTCTCTTCTTTATGTCAACATTCAGAGCATGTCGATGTGATCGAACGTAAGTCGTCAGTCAAGCGTGAAGATATTGACATCTTGAGATTAAAGGAGAAGGAACTTCACCCTTCCTTTGTCTGACCATCTGTTAAGACGTTCAATTTGGATTTCCACCTCACAGAACTCGTAATTATCTGTAGAGAGGGCTTCATTCTAATGTCTAGTTTCTGTTCCCTCGACTGCTTTTGTCTGTGAGCTGGTCGACTACGATCAAACTATAATGAAGATATTTCCTAATTTAGTAACAATAATAGTAATAATGGAATGTGCAATACAACTTATATTCTTTTCGGTCTGTGACAGGCTGATTGTCTCAAAAGGTTTAAGCCCCGACCTTCTGACCCCAACTTGGCAGGCTCGTTCCTGGCTCAGTCCGTTGGTATTTAAAGGTGCTGAAATACGTCAGCCTCGTGTCGGTACATTTACTGGCTCGTAAAAAGAAATCCTGCGGAACAAAATTTCGGAATCTCGGCGTCTCCGAAAAACGCTAACGAAGTCATGAAGCCACTTATCGCACAATCTGATATCTGCCGCTAGACGCAAATAAAACAGACGACAGTACAATGCGTCCACTTTTGGAGTTTATTAAGTATAAGTACATTAACTGAAGTTTTCGAAACTCACAACCTGACTTTTAACCCCGTTTATCATCATACCATTGCCTACTGTCCATCTCACAACACTATCGAGGTCACGTTGTACTGTAGTTGCTCACAGTCGTGTAACTTATTTATTACTCTATGCAAGATAACTTCATCCGTAATAATCCTCATCTCACTTCTTTACTCATATCATATATACACACACTTATATATATAAGAAAACATAGAGGTCCAATAAAACTGCTCTGAGGAATTCCCCTCTTAGTTATTACAGAGTCAGATAAAGTTTCACCTACTCTAATTCTCTGAGTTCTGTTTTCTAGAAGGATGGCCACCCATTTAGTCACTCCTTTGTGTAGTCCAATTGCACTCATTTTTGCCAGTAGTCTCTCATGATCCACCCTATCAAATGCTTTAGACAGGTCAATCGCGATACAGTCCATTTAACCTCCTGAATCTAAGATATCTGCTATATCGGGATGCTGGGATGGTATGTAACTTAAGGCCACGGCCGCTTCTTTCACTCTTCCTTGTCTATCCTTCCAATATTCCAATCACCGGGCGAGTTGGGCGTGCGGTTAGAGGCGCGTTGTAAGCTTGCATCCGGAGATAGTGGGTTCGAATCCCACTGTCGGCAGCCCTGAAGATGGTTTTCCGTGGTTTCCCATTTTCACACCAGGCAAATGCTGGGGCTGTACCTTAATTAAGGCCACGGCTGCTTCCTTCCAACTCCTAGGCCTTTCCTATCCCATCGTCGCCATAAGACCTATGTGTGTCGGCGCAACGTAAAGCCACTAGCAAGCAATATTCCAATCTCCGCACAAGGCCTCTGGTCAGCAGAGCAGATTAGGTCACCTGCGTGAGATACTGGTCCTCCTCCCCAGTTTTGTCCACCGGCCCAAAAGTCTCACGCTCCAGGACTCTGCGCTTGAGGCGTCAAAGTGGGATCACTCGCTGAGTCCGAGGGAAAAACTGGGTGGTAAATAGTGATGAATAAAAAGAAAAGAAAAATAGAACCAACGAAACAATGCTCTTATTGTTACTCCGTCCACTTTCTGATATTGAAAAAGAGGATGCCGAAATAATTTTTTGGAACTCTCCAACAACTTTAGAAAATAAAAAATAAATCCCCTGTGTTAATAATAATAATTTCATGTGGCTATTTCTTGCTGAGTGCTGCCGTTGTAAGGCAGACCCTCCGATGGGGTTTGCGGCACCTGCCATGTGTAGGTAACTGCGCAGTTGCAGGGATGTTGGGGACAACACACACAGACATTCCCCGGGCGACTGGAATTAACCAATGAAAGTTAAAGTCCCCAACCCGGCCGGGAATCGAACCCTGACCCTCTGAGCCGAAGGCCAGTACGCTGATCATTCAGTCAACGAGTCGAACATCCCCTGTGTTTAAAAGGGCTAATAATTAGTTATTAAATATCAGTGTTAAGGTTTATTAATGCTTCCAAATGAATGTTATTTGCGAATTTAGACCAAATATATAATGATGCTTCCTTTACTAAACTAGTGGGGTCTTGAAAGACCCCAAGAGCCCGTTCACTTACTTTTCTGACGTGTCCAGACAAGTTCTACTGTACTTCAGTTCAATGAGCCGTGTGCCACTATATCAAAGCTCAAAATTATTATTACCATCTATTCGATAGATGTGGAATTCCTCGATCTGTGTTGATACGATCAAAGGAACGCCAGCAGAGAGAATGACAGAGAATATCCATTGAACTGGAGAGAAAGACAGTTATAAAACGGAGCGATTGGATCGTAGAGAACGAGAAAATTGGACCAATAGAAGTCCGCTTGATTATAAAGTACTATAATATAGAATTAGATTTGATATAAGAAAGTCCTTTGTGCAACTTAATGAATTCAATAAATTCCTGTCACTGGTTCACAAAGTTGAAATAATTTTTCTTTCAACGTATTATGTGCGTGCAAGGAGATATCTGACGAAGAAAGGCGTCTGTTTTCCTTCAATCTGCCACACAATGGGCATTAGGTAACAGTCATCAGCTGGGATGAGTGAGATTCTCTTTGTAAAGTCATCATTAAATTCTTCGCTAAGAAATACTAAGTTCAAGTCTATTTTTAAAGAAATTGCACTTATTCGCGAAATGGTTCAAATTAATGAGGTTTTACTACATCTTAAATAGGAAGCTTTCTTGTCTCAGGTGGCAGCGCGCCGGCCTTTCACAGCTGAGTTCCGTGGTTCAAATCCCAGTCACTCCATGTGAGATTTGTGCTGCACAAAGCGGAGACGGGACAGTTTTTTCTCCGAGTACTCCGGTTTTCCTTTAAGAACAAAGAAAACCCTTTATCAGCCCGTTTTGAGTCATCTGATCGGATCAGGAATGGAATTAATGAAGCCCATATCTAGCGGCGAGGATAGGAATTGTGCCGGCTGCCGAAGCATGTCCCACTTCTCAGGGGCAATGATTAACCCGGCATCAGAGAATCTCTAATTCCTTGATTTTATCATGTCACAGTGCGCGATGATTTTTCTCACGTGTCTGTCCTTCTAGGTATTCCAATGTAATTATGATCCGCATCAGTCTGCAATTTTTGCTTGTTGATGAAGGTTCGTTAGTTTCGTTTGCGGTGCATTGTTGTCATCCTTGCATTTCAGTGAGATTTTCCCTCACCTTGCCCCTTCTTAAGTTATTACTTTCAGCATTATAGAATACTGTAAACATATAGACTATATGTGAATATATTGAGCTATGGGTTACGGAACTGCATGAGAAATGTTACAGTGGATGGATGAACTAGAAAAGGAGAACAGGAAGGAAGAAGCAGGTGAAGATTCAGATTATATAACTAATATTTGTAGTGATAATTAAGTAGATGATATTGAAGGAATGGAACGAAATAGCGAAAATGAGTTTTCGGGAATTGAAACGGAACCTGTTGTTGCAAATTTTGACCATGTGGTACGAATTATACATATACACAGGGAAAGATGGAGTGACGACTTGTAATGAACGCTGCAGAAACACGTCACATTAAACTAGGCAAGACATAGGAATCTCGTGAGACATCTACCAGGTAAATGAGGACGAGCCCGAAATGTAAAGTCGGCAATGGAGGCTTGGCATTTCTATTTTCCTAGAGCACCATGAAATAAATTGCACATTAAATCAATCTCAAATTGGCAGAAGTGTGTAAAAGAATCAGACGGGGAAGATATAAACGTAACAGTAATTAAACAAAGTGGAATACCCTACATTTGTAACTAAAATATTGTAAAGCTACAATAATTGTTAAGAAAATAAATACAGAAAGCTTTAATTAACCAAATTAAATGGAAAATTATAATATAAAGCTCATTCTTCATTTTTTCATAGGTAAGGGACCTACGCGCCGTGTGCCACGTTAATGACTAACAGATGAGATGAATTGGTAGTGGAGAGTGTTGCTGGAATGAAACATGACATGGGTAACCGAAGTACCCGTAGAATAACCTGTCCCACCTCCGCTTTGTCCAGCACAAATCTCACATGGAGTGATCGCGATTTGAACCACGATAGACGGAGGCTCTACGCAAGAGCTCGTATTGTACCTTAATTGAGGCCACGACCACTACCCTCCCAGTTGTAGTCCTTTCATTATTCTGGCGTCGAGAAAACTTCTTGTTTCATTGGGATGATATACAGAGGGTAATAAACGTTTCTCATCGGGTTGAGTGGCTGGACTTCTGAACACAAGTTCGTAGGTTCGACCCCGGCTCACACCGCGTGGTATTAGAAGACGTCAGACAGACAACCGATTTACTATCGTCGCCAAAAATCTATCTGTGTCGGTGCAACGTAAAGTCATTTGAAGGAAAACAAACAAACAAACACTGATTAACTAACACATAAAGGTGGTACAGCGATACCTCGGTGTCTCCCAAATCTGTAAAAATAGGTATTGGGCCATAAAACCAATAACATTGTTATTAAAAGTATTTCGTGTAAATTCTATACTACAGTACTCATATCAGTTAATTTGGTTACTTCATAATCAAACGGTTGGCTCTACAATTCTGGTTTACGAATGAAAAGACCGGATAGCTTTCTCCACTGGTTGACATGCGTTCCGTTCCTGGGATGGTAAAACAATGGAGGGTCTACAACGAGGTGAACAAAGTCGTTGGGAGCAGAATTTGGAGGAAGAATGGCTTAAAATATAATTCTAGGCCACCCTGGAAAGGGTGCACCAATTTGAATTCAAGATGGTTTACAGGTAACTACTCGTTAACATTGATGGTTTCAAGGCCCATACTTGTAGACATGATATGGGCTTTCTATGCTGGGTCTTTCGTTGAATTTTATTTTATTTTATTAGTTTCTGTTTATTTCTGCGACCACATTCTTTCCTAATTGGTCTGATGTCCTCTCTGATACTCCTCACGCACACACGGTGTGATAGAATATCTTAAAAGGAGCTTGATGTTGTCGTCATCTCCCGCTTGGAGCGCTGTGCCACCATACAACGAGCCACCTAGTGACGAACGAGCGTACCACTACAGCTCCAACGGTAAAGCATTCTTAAATTCAAAGCCTCATTATTGTAGAAGTCTTCCTCGTGAACATTCAAGATTTTCTTCTGAAGACGCGGTCAAATTTCTCTGCGAAACGTAGAGAGTTTCATCTCGTTTTCTTGACACGCTATGAGCCCAAAAGCACACATCATGTCTACAGGTAACTACACCTTTGCTTCAATTCCTAGTTATTAACAGATACATGAATCTACAGACACCACAGCCATGCAGATTATCGAAAGGAATGCGGTACACCATCGAGACTGTAGATGTCGTTGACCTAGCAGCAACAACAATAAGCAAGCAAGATTGTGCGCAGTTTTATCTGAATATTCATTTTGTGATGATAGCCACTGGGCCTCCAGTTTTTGGTAGGTGCGAGAGAGGACAGTCGATAGAGCTTCAACGTCAGCAGCAAGGAGTTCTTCGACTGGAGGCTGAAAGTGCTCAGGGGTTCTGTTTTTATACTCAGACACCACTTGTGTTCGCTAGATTGAGATATAATGTACTTTTTTAGTTTTTGAATTTTAATGTAATTGATTTAATTTATTCTTTGTCTTAGGCAGCCTCAAAGTAGAGACAGATTTTGAAAATATAGAAATCTTTTTAAAAATCCCGCATGCATTGGCGTGATTTAAACAGAGGTCACTTTAGCGAGGTGACAGTGATTATGCCCTTGGCTATCACGGCCCCCTGAAACAACAGCTATAGCCAAATATATTTCGAATACGATTATTGAATTTTCACGACCGCATTATAATCGAAATCGACTTTCAACCTATTAGATCGTGTTACGTACATTTAGTACGTGTTGAAGAAATGTTACGTAAAGAACAAAAATGGCCAACCGGACACCAGCGGGATCCGAACCCACAATCTCCCGATTTCGCGTCGGTTGCTCTAACAATTCAGCTCTGGTGCCTAGGTCATGTTTGTTCTGTTGGAAAGGATCTGAGTTACAGGTCTGGCACGAAATGTACGTAACACGACCTAATAGGTTGAAAGTCATTTTCGATAACAATGCGGTCGTGAAAATTCAATATTCGTAGACTTGACCCTCAACGAGCGACTTGCACGCACTCTACAGTGTGATGGCAGTTTATATGCAAACCAGAACAGTTTCCTTCCATTTTCTCTTACACTATTGGTTTTCTGCAAAATCTGTGGACTATGTGTGAAACGCCTCTTCATTATAAACACCTTTTGTTACGTCCATAATTTCGCTTACTTTTCAAATGACGGAGAAACCTACTATGTCTCGGACTGCTTGCCAGCACGGAAATAAAATATTGCCATTTTTGTCACCATTTCTGTAAACTCGTCGTTGTTCTTTGGGTAGAAAGAAAGAGAGACGTTTATCGGCCATTTTGCGGGATATTGGCGGAATACTGTTGGAGGTTATTGTCCTCGGATAGCATTAAGTGGCGTTGTTAATATTTGAACAGTACTGCGGAGTGTAGCCCATTATTTTTGATATTTGGTATCATTTTTACTGTATTTCTATTCTACTTCTCTTTTCCGCTTTCATTTCTTGTCTCTACCTTGCCTGTTTAAGCTTAAGTCATCCTCTTATCTTTTTATCTAAGAATTCATGCGCCTAAATTTTTTTTTATGTTGTCGCTTTCTTATATCCGCAGCTCATACCATCACAAGTTATTGAAGGTTATTTTATTTTCCAATACATTCACTTGGTATTTACGTATTTGTCCCATCCGACTGTCCTCAGTTATAATGTCATTTCATATTAATTTCAACTTTATTAACTGTATTACTCTCTTTCTTAATTTATCCGTATGGATGCAATTGCTAATCCTATAACCTAGACACTCTGTTCTTTGAGGAAAATTTCCATGCTCTTCAAGTGCATAACTTTTGGCCCCGGAAAATATCGAAATATCGATGCATTTTAATGACGATGCAGACCTTCGTTTCGGGGTAGTTTTTTCTGAACGGTAAGCCGTATTTCGACACTGATAGCACAATTGCAGTTCAATTTGGAGAGATCTACAACTTTGGGCCTATGATTTGTTGTCGTGTTTCGATTGTTGACATGCTATATAGCGATGCATTTCTCGATTGTAACCAAATATCTTCAACTCGATTGAGACTGGTATTAGGAAAAGGCGCCTGTCTTTATAATGAAAACTCCACCTCTACTGTCAATGATGGCTGCGAATTGAGCGTGCCATTATACAACCTGTGACAATGAATTTCGGTGATTGAAGTCAGAACGTTTGATCCGGCAACACTAGCGACACGCAACGCTGCACCTGCGTAGCAGCAGGTTTTGACCACCTGCTCCCAATGTTGTTCAGTTAAACATCGTGTGTGTGCCGTGTAAGACCTGTTTGACACAGTGCGTGTTTAGCGAGTTGTTTCTGAACTGCGGACAGGAACATGACCGACCAAAAGATCAGTGTGCAGTTTTGTTTTAAGCTTGGCAAGACACCGAAAGAAACGCATGCGATGCTGGTACGTGTTTATGAAGATCAAGCACTGTCCTTGAAGTGTGTACGAGTGCTTCCCCCGTTTTCGGGGAGGCCGGGAAAGTGTTTCTGACAACCTCCGTAGCGGAAAACCGGCGACCGTCGTCAGTGACAGAAGCATTGAGAAAGTGAGTACATTAATCACGAACGATCGGCGATTAACTGTGCATCCCTAAGGAAGCCGTCTTGTAAAGTTTCCAGTAGATATATCGCCGATCTCAGCATTGCGCAGTTACGGGAGGGGACTATACGAAAGGACAGTAAGGTCACTGTAGTGCATTGTTCATCTATGTTGATAGTACAGGACTATTCACCGAACTTTATTGTCACAGGTAGTAGTATAAACTCCCGAACTCGATTGGGATGGCAGTAGGGAATGTGGCCCACCATTTTTGTCAAAACGTCCCCATTGCCTACCTTACATAGGAAACAATGTATGGAGTCCTCCCTATTTTGTTTTCCGGATAGCGGTAAGATACATGCAATTTAATATAATCTTACTGCCTTTACAGTAATTTACGGAGAAATCCGTATACAATATAGAATACCGTAGCGAAGCACGGCTACATTTGCTAGTATCAAATATAGTTGATTATTGTTGCCTACAAGTATTTTTCCCGCTACAGGCCATTAAGAATATTGACGTTCAGAGACGACTGCTGCCCAGACGGATGGTCTGAATACACTGGAGAGTCAAGTTTCAGGGTGACGGCGTCTTCAGATATATTACTTGGATTTTTATGACCGGATCAGCTGCTTCTCGTATCAGAAAGTTCCTCAGTTGATCTCATGAGAAACGGCAAATATATAACTGACTGATTAAGAAGCAACAAGAGTAATTGATATGAGTATTGTAGTATGAATTTTATACGAAAGGATTTTAAAAATGTTATTGGCTTTACGTCCTAGTAACTACATTTACGGTTTTTGGAGACGCCAGTGTGACGGAATTTTTCTCGCACGACCTCCTTTGTGTGTCATGAAATCATTCGTGTGCTTGGCGTCTTCTAACACCACCACTTTCCAGCTCTCAATCCAGCATTCGAATCTTTGTATTGGACAGGAATCGAATGTGGGATGTCATGATACAAGGACGAAAATCTACCCCTGAATCTCGGCAAAGGTGATACGATATTGACCTTTGACGAGAACTCAGCTTTTCGTCCTGATTCTACCTCATAGGCAGTGTCTTACTTCTTGACGTGAAACATGATCTTCTTTCAAAGTAACATTTACTTTAAATACTAAGAAAATGCAAGTCGACAGTAATATACCACGCAGTTAATTGAATTCCAAACATTTAGAGCAGTATCGTGCAGATAACTTTAATTAGAGCAGCTGTCTGGAGAATGGATGAACAGTCACTGCTACAAGCAGGCTCTATGTAAATACCATTTGGTTTGAAGTCTGTACACATGATTGTTCAGAGAATGGACGTTCAATTCCTATGTTGACTGAATTCTCATTAGCAATATATTGTACTTAGTGTCCCTGCACAAGCAAACACTGTGACAATTACTTGTAACAAACGTATCGATGTCGAGCCTACTGTCGATACTGATTACATTTGGAGCTTCCTGCTTTCCCACAAGGGCGTATATAATGAACGAACTACCAGATTTACATTAAATAAGTTAGTTTAAAACATTGATATAGGAATTAGGAATATGTTTTTAAATATTTTCTTATGGAGCATGGCATAGCATGGATATGAAACATGGACGATTTTACATCAGTATAATTTTTTCTACATTATGTTTTAACCTATAACAATTTAAAATAAATGCCGAATTTAATCATTAACAATACTGGAAACTAGTGAGAGAGAAGCAAAGTACACCAGGAGAGAGAAAATGGCCGCTGCTTTTCATAGGACACATGCTATATACATGTATGAACAAAAAGAAGAGAAGAGGCTGACAAAACAGATTATTTAAAACACTTGGCAGTAGACCAAAAGTTTCCGACAGATGGCTCAAGGAACTAAAAAAGGATCCTGAACAGTCCGGATGAAATTGGGAAGACATTCTAAAGCGAATAAAGTAAAGATCAGTGATCGACAGCTTCAGAGGACGAACAAAAACTGAATAGGGATTGACAGAGGAACGAAGACAGGCTGCTAGAGGAAGAATGTTAACATTCTGGGTTGCATAGAAGGCTTCCAGTAACGTATGATTGTTGCTCAATGTGGTCTAAAATGGCTGTAAACGAAACTACTACTACTACTACTACTACTACTACTACTACTACTACTACTACTAATAATAATGCTACTTCATTTACCTTTGCTGTCGACTTCTCCATCGCCACCATACTACCAACACCTCGCACCGCTGTCTGTCATACTGCTAAACGCCGCATGCTTCTGCCTTATCGCTAACCACGTCATCGTTACGTCACAGATACGTCATCTTCTGTCGAATTTCCCGAATATTTTCGTATGTATTCAGAACCTTCCACATACCCGGTATATACTGGGGTTTCCGTACTTTCCTCAATCCAGTCTTGACTGTGTTGCATGTGGTGAGCTCAACATCTTTCCATGCTGCGTGCTGGTCACTCTTTATTATCATCCTACACACAGGACTTTCCATTTGGAGATACCTGGTGAGCAAAGACATTTTATTTTTTTCTGGGATTTTCTTTCCCATTACCCTTCAGGATTTGGCGCTTCTGGGCTCTATTCAAGCCATGGTATTTTCTCGTAACTTTGTGCATTTGGTACGAGTGCTATGCTTGATTAGTGCATATAACTTGTTTTCGAATTGGAACTTCACCATGTTGGTTGTTGAACGTTCTCCGTCAGAGCGTTACAGACAATGTGGTGATAGTTTTCTAAATATTATGTCTTTTTAATTCGCTCGGCGAGGTATCGTTTCCTATCCCCGCCTGTGATTCCCCTTTGCTTGCCCAGTATAGATTTTTCTCCTTTTCAAATGCTTTATATCTTGTAATGGTATTGGGGTATTTCATTTTATCTGAAATGTGTTTATTGTAATCAAAATTTCGTGGCCAGTTCGAGTTACTTGAAATTGTTTTCCCTACCCTAGATTATCGGTCCTCTTGTTGTTTGTAATTTATTTAAAATACAATTGTTATTTACCTTGTTATCGATTATTTTCATATCCTAATTTTGGATCTTTTGGGCTTCCACACGCTTCCCCAACTCTGCTTAATGTTTCTTATTATCATCATCATTAATATTATTGGTTACCTTCTCACTATTCTAAATTATGATAGCAAATAATAATATATCTCACTTCTGTCTAATTGATTCTTATATTACGTAACAATCCATTAGCTGAGCTAACCCGAGATACACCATAAGACTCTTCCAGGTTTCGGTAGATGACTGCGAGAATTTTTATCTGAGATCTTCAATTAGGAGCGTTTAATTCGCCAACGCATATGCTATTATGTCACCCTGACATTCTCAGACTTGTCCGGATGCAGAGTTTCGTTCTAGACTTTATGTTCCAGTTCGAACGTTGTAGTATTTCGACCCTATATATGGTACTCCAGTTTCTGTACAAACTTTTGACTCATCCTGTATATATGAGTACCGCTCAGACTTTGGGGTTACCCTTCATTTATTACGCAGACTGTAGTGTTCAGACATCACTACTGAGTTGTATGGCTGGGAAGTTATTCATAAAGGGAATCAATTATGAAGCACTAAACAACGACGTACGCCGAGTATCTGACGAGAGGAGAGGAGAGACAATACATGCCTCACCGCCTCGACAAGTGGGAGCATCGTTATCATGTAAGACGGGCCACATCTTCATTAGCGACTGCTTTCGTCACAAGAGAAGAGAAGTAAATTTACCCTTGTGATGAGCTAATTATCACTTAATGCCTTACACTCTGAGATAATGTCAACTTTATGAATAACTGTTTGATATTAGTAAGAGACCTTTAACGTTCTATAAATATATTCTCTCGTATGTTAAATGGCTCCTTTGTTTTGGGATATTAGCCGTAGTCGTACATAGGAATATTTCATTACTGAAGTTTGGACTCACTGAAGGGGAATCGAACCCACGTTATTCGACGCAAACCGAGCACATCATAACCACTTCCATTAGGCGGCCTTTCCATAAATAAAATAGGTCCTTTGCGCTTGAATAAGGTTTCTGCTCTGATCTGAACTCTTTGAGACTCCCTTGGGAGGGTCACAAGTGGATAATAAATGGTGGAACCACCGAATAATTTTGGTCCTATGTCCCAAGCCAATTGGCTCGTTTCATTGCTTGGTGCACGTAGATTTATGACGCGATATGAATGACTGTAGTATGTGTTATTATTGTATATTTTTAATTCCCAATGTGTATGAATATGTTTTAGGGCTATTAGGCCCTACGTCACTCGCGTGTGCTGGACGTGTTGCCCATAGCCCCCTTGTACTGTCGTCTTGTAAATTGGGTGTTATGCTTCTGTGGTCAGGCAACCCTTTAGCCATCTTTGTAAAGCAGTTAGGTAGGGCCTATTTTGCAGATTCTGTAGGGTGTTGAGCGCTTGAGCCGCGCCTGTGGGTAGGCTATTTGTTAGACATAGTTGTAAAACGTTTAGTCGCGGAGCTGTCTCCTTTGACGTGTAGAAATGTTACGTGATTTGCTATTAGCATTTCAATCTTATTATCAGGAGTACAGCTCATCAGAACCCCTTGAATTTATGTTACTTTCGCTACATCTCGGGAGAACGGGCTACTAACCAAATTAGTTTGTAATCTAACCTGTTACAGACTAAAAGTCCTGCGTCTAGTTATAATGTATACAAGGTGGTGTGTATTAAAAACCGAGTTGGCTGTGCGGTCAAGGGCGTGCAGCTGTGGGCTTGCATTTGGGATATAGTGGGTCGAACCACACTGTTGGTAGCCGTAAAAATTGTTTTCCGTATTTTTCTGTTTTCACGCCAGGCAAATGGTGGGGCTGTACCTTTATTAATGCCAAAGCCGCTTCCTTCCTACTCCTAGCGTTTTCCTATCCCGTCACCGCCATAAGAGCTATCTGTGTAGGTGTTGGTGCGACGTAAAGCAGATTTTAAAGGAAATGTATTAGAATAGAAGTCGGAACCCTCTGAACAGAGATTCTGACGCTAACCGTTAATCCAAGAAGCTAGAAAATAATAATATATGCCTGCCACTTATTCCCATTTCCTGACGTAGAGTCAGGGATGAGATGAGATTAAATTATATAGCTTGTTTATTTTACGGCCGGATGCCCTTCCCGACGCCAACCTCACTCTAGGAGGTTATGGATATGAAATGAATGATGGTGAATTAAACTGAGTAAAGAGGCGGAGGGAATCGGCTGTTGCCTATGCAGCGGAACTATTTCGGCATTTTCCTGGCAGTGAAAATGGCAAGCCACGGAACGATTTTCAGGACAACCAACGGTAGGATTAGAACCCACTCGCCTCCCGAGCGCAGAGCATGGCTTCATAGCCGTAGCGCATTAACACTCGCGCCTACTCGGCTCGGTCTCAATAATAATAATAATTATTATTATGGAGGAGGATAGGTTACCTAGGAGAATAATGTACTCCGTCGTGGAGCGTAAGAACAGTAAAACGAGAACAGGACGGCGATGGTTGGATCGTTATCTAATGACTAAGAACCAAACGAGGCCACAGAGTTAGATACAAGTAGAGGATTGTGGAGGCGTTCAGTAAATTCACACCGGCTTGCATACTGAAAGGCATAGCAGTCTATATTGAGGAGGTATGTATGTAATAACAACAGAAGAGCACCTTATGGACACTGATGTACTGGAAGCCAAGATTCCTCTCAACGAACATATAACATTTAAAATCATTTTTTAAGTTAACCCTTGAAAGTCTTCTTTTTGTTATGGTTCTCTACATTTAATCAGTAATCGGCTTTGATTCTCATTTTATTTGAGTTGTCCAGAAATTTCTATTTCCTTTCCGATGTTCACGGAGCAATATGACTATGCGATTCGAGGTCACGTTTTTGTGAGTTGGTATTCAGGAGCAAGTTTGTCTGAACCCCACCGTCGGCAAGCCTTAACAATTTTTCTCCTGTTTCTCATTCAAGAAAATGCTTGGGCTGTATCTTTGCCTCGGACGCTCGCTTCCAAATCTTACCCCTTTCCTATCTCATCTTCGCCAAGAGACCTAGCTGACATATAATATACATATTTGACATTGAAATTATAACCAAAAATACTTCAGTCATCAACATAATTATGGACAATCACTCACTTGTCTTCCTTGTGCATCAATGTCGCCGAATATGGGTCATTGGATGGTGGAAGAGACCAGTTCTAGAACCACAAGTTCCCGTCAATGCTGACATTACAGAGTTATCAAGGTTCCTAAAATATAAGCAAGCTTGAAGTTTTACGTAATTGTAGATATCGTGATCATAGCCCAGGCGGCTGCAATTTTGAATGGAATCCGAAATAAAAACGTGCCTCATCCTTTATAAATCCCATCTCGAACAGCTGCCGCGTTGGTTGAAATCCAACTGCAATGGCAATTGTTATGATCCTCGCTTCCACAAGCATCCTTGCTGTCATGTCTTCTCAGTACTTCTATCTTTTTATGGATCCATCCTTCGTCGATGTTGTTAAAAATGTAGTGAGCCCTCATGGACAATTCGCCATCAGCCATTATTGTACCGGTATTGTATTAAAAATAACGTTAAATTCAGACCGAAAAATAAACCGCATGACCTGCTTGTTGTACAGCGCACTAACACGGCTAAATTAATGCACCATTTGAATGTATGGCGTAACATACGTACAGTATTTAGTGTTTCTTTTCTTTTATTATATCCGCCTTGTCAGTATATAAATGTACAATCACAAATTGGTATCTGCCTTAATTTCAAGAGTACTTCTTTCGAGAACCTCAAATTCTCTTGATCAGCCCACAAATTCTATAAACCTCATAACTTATCTAGACATTTAAAATTACATAATCAGGAAATGTACTTAAAATATAATCTAAAAACTACTGCTTTAAGGTTCTTACGCTTCACAATGTCAACGGCCATGTCATGTTGAATACAGCGGTCCTATGTCCGATCACTGCGTCGTCAGTACTTGGATCGGTGACCGCTTGGGAACCTCACGTGCCGTGAACGCTGGTCCCGCGGTGTAGGGGTAGTATGCCTGTCTCCTATCCGGAGGACTTGGATTCTATGGTCGGTCAGGCCGGGGATTTTCACCTGGATCTGAGGGCTGGTTCGAGGTCCACTCAGCATTCGTGATTACAATTATGAGCCATCTGACGGTGAGATGGTGGCTCCGGTCTAGAAAGCCAAGAAGTACGACCGAGAGGGCTGAGAAATGGTCGCTTGGTAGGGAATGCCCCTTTGGGGGATCTTGCGCCAAGGGGTTTGTTTTTTTGTTTAACCTTCACAAACACAATGAATCACAAATTTGATGGACAGCGTGTGCTGGCGTTAGAAAAATTTATTATAGGTCTAATGTTGTATATATGATTATGTCATAAATTACATTTTTATAAAACACAGGTTTGTATGTTCACAAACATGGAATCACCAGTTTGATGTAGAAATACAATGTGAAATTCAGGAAGGTTTTACTGATTATCTGATTTCCATTTGTGTTTGTCTTTACGATTAAAAGCAAATATGTGTATTGCTGTGGTCTGAAAATAGTTACTAAAATATTAAATAAAATGCCATCACATGTCGTTCATCAAATTTGTGATTTATTGTGTTTGTAAAGCATAAAAATCTTAAATACATAGTTTTTAGATTATATTTTAAGTGCGTTTTATGTATATTTAAGTAAAGATATGTTAAGAGTTTTCGAATTTGTGAGCTGGTGAAGAGAATTGTAGGTTCTCGAAACATGCACTCTTAGAATTAATATAGACACCAATTTGTGATTGTACATTTAAGTATTGAGAAGGCGGTTTCATGAAAGAAAAGAAATATTGATCGTAACAGTCAATATGGACTAGTTGGTCCATACAGTACAGTACAGTATTTCAGACAGTGAAATCCATCCATCGAACCAACCAACCTCTCCTTGTCGCCATAAGACCTACTTGTCCCTGTGCAACGTAAAAGAACTTATCAGTCCTCGGCGTCTCCATTATCATCTGCCATTCACCTGGCTCACAAGAGGTCGATTGATGTAATTTTCCATTTCTCCGATGTTTAAGGCAGTAATTAATTGACAATATAGGTAGTAACTGAGCTTGGCCCTAGTCCAGCCGTGGCTCTCCTCGTTCAATCTGTCTTTCATTACTGATAGCTAACTCAATTTGTCAGCCGTGCTTAGTCACTGACGTTAACATCCTTATCTGCTGCTCTGTCCACGGTAATTCTATCACCGGCTGCGGTACCCCCTCGTTAGCGCACGGGACCCTCACAACTATTCAGTCTCACCGTTCGAACAGTCTATTCACAGTGACCGAAAGCATATACTGTCTTCTAATATGAAATGGCGAGAGACTCTTGACCCACCGCACTAAGATCTACGGCGATATTGAATATAACGATGCGAAAGCATATTGTTATTATTCTTTATTGCTAGTAGCTTTACGTCGCACCGACACAGATAGGTCTTACGGCGAAGATTGGATAGGAAATGCCAAGGAGTTTGCATTTGCCTGGTATGAAAATGGGAAACCACGGAAAACCATCGTAAGGCCTGCCGACAGTGGGATACGAACCCACTATCTCCCAGATGCAAGATCACAGCCGCGCGACACTAAGAGCACGGCTAACTTTCCCGGTAAAGCGTTTTGTTCGAGTTTTGAAAAGTTGAAGTAGACATAGAAATGCCAAATGCTGTAGGTACACTTTGTTAGTGCTGCAAAATGATGTGTATACGAGATGAGTCCTCAAAAGTTTCAAAATGAACGTTCAGAAATGTAGGTTGAAATAGAGTGATGAAGATTTACTTGCGTGGTACGTAAATGGAGATGTTTCGAGTTGCACATCCGATTGTTCATTACCTTTCTGCTTCCAGGATACCGAGGTCAACTCTAAATGATGTCGGTAACATTCAAGGGAAGTTGGACCACCTTATATTCCATTTGTTAAAACTGTCAAACGTACCCAGTACAATTAGAACTCTTCTTGTCATTTATTGTAAATAGAATTTCAATTGAAACCATCGATGGAAGAGAAATGTTACATAATAATATCTAATTCAAGCAGAAGAAAAGATTTGCTGGTTCAGTGGTCTCTCTTCGTCGTTTGCAAGTCTTGTAGATATTTGTATACACTCTGATCTGTAGTTTGAGAAACAGAAGTTAAAATTAAAAAATCAAATGCCAAAAGTTGCTATTAAGTAATGCATTATATCAACGGCCTAGTGCTAATACCTCGTATCCCACAATGCTCTTCCTATCCAATATTTTCCTTAAGACTTGTCACACCTCCGAGCCACATATTGATATGCAGTACATCAGAACATTATCCTACGCTAATGTATAAAGATAAATGAACCTTTCCGTACCGAACTGTAGCAGTGTGTGCATGACGTACTGACCGAGTTGGCCGTGCGGTTAAGGTCGCGCAGTTGTGGGCTTGCATTCTGGAGGGGTTCGAACACTACTTTCGGCAGCCTGAAGATGGTTTTATATGGTTTTTCCATTTATACACCAGGAAAATGCTGGGGATATTCCTTAAATAATGCCAAGGCCGCTTCCTTTCCACTCCTAGTTTTTACCTACCCATAAGACCTATCTGTGTCGGTGAGGCGCAAAGCAGATTGTTTAAGACACTCTTTCTAAACTTCAAAAAATTATTTCTGAAACGAATTTATGAATACGTTATGCACCAGTTTAATAAGGGAATAAGATAAATGTATATTTCTTTGTTATAGAAAAATATGAGTCAAAATGTTGTGTGTTCCAACTCTCTGGAAGGGGTTTAAAGGTAACAATTTCTATGGGACGAAATTTTGACACTCCTTTTCACATTATGACAGTTAGCAATTAAATCGGACACGAGACCATTTTTATTAATATTGTTATCATTATTGCTCAGTACCAAAATTAAAGGTAAGCAGCTAGGTCCACTCAGCCTACGTGATTACAATTGACAGCGAGATGGCGGCCCCGGTCTAGATCCTGCTGGCCCCACGACATCTTATAAACATTATATTCCTACAGACTTGTGTTTGCAGTTATATGGGTATGACAATACAAATAGAATTTTGAGATCTTGAGAATTAAAATAAGGAACTATTCAGAGCATTTTCCTAGAGTGAGACTAAAAGGACGCTCCGGAAATAGTCTATCATGACCGTAGTCTGAACACTGGTACTCCAATATGAACTTCATTTTCCTATTGTTGTTATTCCGTTAAGTATGATGTAGTAATTTGTACCTAATTAAATGCAGAATTTCACGGTCTGCTTTTGCGGCTATCAAAACGTAGACGTGATTTAATTTTTTGAAGCCATGGAATGTGGAACATTCTCATGTTAATCCACATTTCGAAGACTTCGACACATTCCATCGCAGTAGTTTCAGCGCCCATGTCTTCACATCATTCAACAGCTCTGACCAACAGGAATAATTTTTACATAAATGTCTTACGGCTGGTTGCAGCCGATGATGGATGGCCATGACTGGAAGACTTATTTACGATCATTTGATTTTCGCAAAGCGAAAAGTGGTTTCTTTACTTTTTTGATCATTCGTTGTTATTCGAGCCTAAGTGATCATTACAAAACAAAGTTTTCACCTTTTGAAAACTTTACTCAGATTCTTCAATTCATCAGGGGATTTCTACATCAGGGTCTAGGTTGTTTGTAATCATGCAATCAACATATTTATTAAATTGATTCTTTCTCTTCGCCCATCCAGTTTTAAAGTAGGTATACGCAATAAATTAAACTATGAATTAGCCAAAAAAAAATTCGGCTTTAATTAAGGTGCAGCCTGGTTGCATGATGTGAATATGGGAAAGCACGGAAAACCATCTTAAGGGCTGCTGACAGTGGGATTCGAACCCATTATCTCCCGAATGCAAGCTGATCCTTACGTGACCCAGACCGAGCGGCATTCAGTACCACTGGACTTATAAGACGAGCGTTAAATCCGAATATATTTATTTGTTCAAGTTTTAGTATCGACTTTCTCTTAATTTGTATTAAAATTGTGGTTGCTGAGGTGTCATATCTAATTGGATCCAAAATTCGTTATGAAGATTGTCCTTTCTCTTTCCACATTCAATGCTGCCCACCCGGCTTCAGACCACCAACGTTCATGCTCCATTTAATTGTGTACCTTTGAAAGTAAATACTGTTTCATTTTTAGGACATTTATCGTCATTAAATATTTAATATGAACTGACTTTTCGAAATACCTTTAAGTCTAATTTAAAAACGACCATCATATCTATTTCCTGACAGTGACTGATAAACTATTTTCCCTTAAACCACCCGGCGCTACCATTTCTTATGCTACATTCTTGCATCAATGTATCTTCTTCCACTTCTCACACACGCATTCCGGCGACATTTTTAACCTCTGGCTCCTTTTCCAGTCACATCTGAAAGCAGTCGGAGGATCGATTTTTCTAAGTCACATTCCTTCCCTTCACAAGTGGTTCATGGTTTATCTCGGCTACAAATGTTAGAGGGAAGTGCTCTTAAAGCAGTTTCATGTGGCGAATGTTTAAAAAGAACTTCAAGCCAGAGAAATGTGATCGGAAGTGAAGCAGAAGTCGTAGCATATAGAAAACATGTCTCCAAGTTAGTTCCAAAGGAATTTAAGTTCACTTCAGTAGAGAACTACAATAAGACAAGTTCATAACAGATGAGAAAACTTCAAACTGTTCACGTTTCACGGAATAAAGGATGCACAAACACTTTCAGAACTCCTGCATTTCACATTCATTCATATTCATGACAGTTTTCATACCACAATAACTCCAGCACAATGTATAAGGGCGTAGATGGTAGGCATTCCCATTTTCTTCGCTTATTATTATTATTATAATTATTATTATTATTCTTATTGTTATTATTATTATGTCGTCCCCCTCCGTAGCTAAATGGTAAGCATACTGGCATTTGGTCCAAAAGGGCCGGAGTTTGATTCCTGGCAGGTT
Organism: Anabrus simplex; assembly: GCF_040414725.1. Taxonomy (NCBI): domain Eukaryota; kingdom Metazoa; phylum Arthropoda; class Insecta; order Orthoptera; family Tettigoniidae; genus Anabrus; species Anabrus simplex. Next base: position 338,087,751 of record NC_090270.1, read on the forward strand.
CGAGGATTTTAACTTCCATGAGTTAATTCCTACTGTTCAGGTCTGGTTGTTTGTGCCGTCTTCAGGATCATTTTTTATCTTAGCTAGGGGTCCCATCCTCAGACACACGCAGATCGTCTATACGGCGTGAAATAGAAGGACCTGCAATAGTTCTTTTCAGACTCCACACGCCATTATTATTATTATTATTATTATTATTATTATTATTATTATTATTATTATTATTATTATTATTGTTGTTGTTGTTGTTGTTGTTGTTGTTGTCGAGTTGAGTTGCTCAGACGTTTGAAGCGTTGGCCTTCTGACCCTAACTTGGCAGGTTCGATCCTCGCTCAGTCCGGTTGTATTTGAAGCTGTTCAAATACGTCAGCGTCCTGTCAGTAGATTTACTGGCACGTAAGAGAACTCCTGCGGGACACAATTGTGGCACTTTGGCGTTTCCGAAAACCATCAAATCGTAGTTTATTGTATTGAAACATTATTATTATTATTATTATTATTATTATTATTATTATTATTATTATTATCATAACAGTGATGCTGGTGAGATGTACTAAGATTATACAAAATGATATATAAATATTCACGAATAATTCTATTATTTTAGAATTTCAGTGAAGAATCTGATTCCGAATTAATAAAAACTGTATTTATCTCATCCCATGTATTTCTTGGGTGATTTCATTTAATCTCCATTCTTCTTCGTGGGCTTTTACTTGGGTTCTTGCTCCTCCACTTTGGAAAGTAAGTTTGGAACGCCGTGGACGAGAAAATGGATTAATGGGATTTACGCCACTGTTATTACCTATGCCAGTAAGGGGTAGCGACATCAGGCACATGGGTTATTTTTCAGTTTACTTGTTTAGGAATGAAGTTCTGAGAGAGGTAATTCAAACACATTTTAAAGCAGCTGTTTCGTATTTCAAATAATACTACGAAAAGTATATGACTGGCGATTGCAAAGTGGTGTCTAGCGTTGTGGAAACTCCTGAAAAAGTATTTTATGAAGAGCAATCAATCAGTCAACTAAAGGTCGTGTCCGGCGCTGGCACCATCTTCCTTTGGGAACAGCTGTTATATCACATTATTTAGAGAAAACATAGCATGATTTTCCTCTCTGGAACTTCTTTTCAGTTTCCCAAGAATTTTGCCTGCATATGTAGTTCTCAAAAATGGACTGCGGCGCAGTTAATCTCTGAGAAAAGATGTGCTTATCTGTTACAAATCATTGGTAGGCCTATTAGATACTTTTGCTGATTTCTTTCAAGACTTATTCATTAGTGAATGTGTCAGGCCAAGTACCTTCAATCTTTCCTCACTATAGACACATTTAAAGGGCTCTATTTTCATTTTACGCTACTTTAATTTACCCGAGATTTCACGACGATATAAAACTGTGCTCGAAACAGAAATGTTTAAAGATATTTTCTTACATGTTGGCTCAGGTTATCAATAGGGGTCGGCTGTAAAGGAAACGTCTTATTTCATTCCTGACGTCATTTTACCCGAAATATGAGGAATAAATGTAAATGATGGGTCTCTGACCCTTTTTAAAGCAATCTTAAGTTGCATATGAATGCATATTTCCACCGGTTTTATTGCTTTGGCCATATTTTGATAATTTTAATGGTATATTGGTTATATTCTGAGAATTTGTATTCAAATTGAGGCGTCGTTTTTATCAATGTAGTTGGTATCTGTGTCTCTTTTCAAATACAGGATTTCAAAATACTTTAATAGACGTATTGTTCTTTATTTATCAAAAAGAGATAGGTAATATAGAGGTTTACAAGACATGGTTCTGAGAAAGAGGAACTGTGACGACGTACACCGACAGATACCAAAAAGAGCATGCTAATATTCAATACTTTTTAGGAAAACAGAATGAGAACTTCAGAGCTATGATACTGAAGTAATGTATGAAGTTTTAATTTACCTGCTGCACCTCCGTCAGTTTGCGTTATTAAATAGTTCTGCTGTATCATCGCTAATCACTTATGGGCACGTTTAATGTTAGTAATACTTCAATACTTGCTACCTATTCCTTTCTAGGTAAATTTATCTACTTTTATACATATTTTCTCGCAAATTGTGTACTTCTCTAGGTCATAAACTTACAAACACTAGTTATCATTTAACAGAGTATTTTTTTCGCCTTAAACGCTTTCTCACACTAAGATTTGTCATTGTAACTCTACTTGTGTTGTCTCCACTGCCATATAAACCCCATCATTATTACGATATGATCATAACACAATGATTGTAAAAATAGCAAAGATTTTCTGTAACACAAGTAAAGATGGGAAGTTAGAATGCACACGTATTTGAACAAGGCCCAAGTATTGTCTAGCCGCTCTGCACTTACGCTGGTGAGTTGCATAAACTTTAGGGGTTGTGATAGTTCAGATCGCTAATATTTACGCAAATCTCTCCACAGAAGAGTTATGCCGGTGGTAGGCACTTGCGCCTTGTTCAAAAACGTTTGTATTATAACCTCTTCGTGCCTGTAATTCCCATCTCTAAATACGAGTTAGTTATGCGCGTGTTGTATGGACTCAAGCTGGACTGAGTTGCTCAGACAGTAAAGTGGAGGCTTCCTCTGCCTAAGAAAGCAGCCTGACACCGGATCAGACAGGTATTTTGGCTGATACGTAAAGGACATTTTGCGGTATACATTTTTAGCCACCATGGTGTCTGTGAAAATCATAAAAGTAGTTACTGCGACGCAAAATGAATACGATTATTCTTAGATACCAGAGACCGCCTGCTGGCCTGTTGTATGCTCCTGTCGTTTAGAGTACACGAACACGTCATAGCTGTGAGCTGACGGTGGGGTGTGTGAGGGGAGAAATCAATTTTCGCCTTCTCCACTGCCTTAATTTAGCTTCATGCCTTTGAGGGCCTTGTCTGTTACACAGTGTCTTAAAAAGGCGAGTAGTTCCTCTAACTTCATCCCTTAAACACAGCCTATCCTATCCGTCTTCCTTCCGTCACCGTGAAATATTAATCCACGATTATAGCTCGAGGGGTCTTAGTGGCCACTTTTCCTGCCACTAAGTAAAGTAGAGCTGCTCTTAACAGGAGCTGGGATGAGGAAGAGAAACCGAGGTCTCCTGGGAATTTCTGATGACATTAAACAGAGCGTGTGACAAGGTATCGCTTGAACATCTGCGGAAGGGGGAAGAAATATAACGAGTCAGATAAAATAGGAGCTTGTAATATGAGCAGTATATAGCTGTTGAGAGAGAGGAAGCAGTTGGAGAGTTACTGGTGAAACACGGGTTCTTTTACGAATGTCGACATTTTGATGGTACAATTGTGTTTACTTTCAAATTTATTCTTCCTTGCAAGGAAACAGCTACAGCTTTGCAACCACATGTTTCTCGATTACATTACTTATTTATTAATAAACTTGTTCTTCAAGCTTACTTCTTCAGTTAAAATTGTAATTTTGTAAATAAACAATGTGTAATAACAGTAATTAATGCGTATCTTTTCTAGATAAATAATGCGATAAGTCGTTTTTGGGAACGAAAATTGTCAAGAGAACGATTGGGTGTAGATTTCAATGAGCAACCCCTAAATTTCAAGTTTATAATTTGAAGTTACTCGCAAAAATTGTAATATTTTAGGATCCTCTGTTTTCCTGCATAATTTTCTTATTTTATTCAAATAGTGTTGATACCGTATGGTGGATCGTGTTACTGCTACTAGAGCAATGGCGAAAGAATCGCCAGATTCTAGCAGTATTTGACCGAACAAGTAGCTATGCGCTTAGGGTCGCGCAGCTGTGAGCTTGCATTCCAAAGATAGCGGGTTCGAACCCCACTGTCCGCAGCCATGAAGAGGGTTTTCCGTGGTTTACCATTTACACACCAGGCAAATTCTGGGGCTGTACTTTAATTAAACCCACGGCCACTTCCTTCCCATTGCGAGATCTTTCCTCTCCCATCGTCGCTATAAGAACTATCTGTGTCGGTGCGACGTAAAAGAAAATTGTAAACAAATGAAATAAAAATTGTTAGCTTACTGTTAAGACGGTGGCGTGAAGTTGCTAAGAGCTATGGCTTGAAGATTTATTTTTATTAATGTATAAAATTTAGTATGTTCATCCATATACTGTCATGTCTGATAGGGGACTTCCCTGTACACGCGGCTAATAACACACAGGCTCATCTGAGAGAAACTGAGCCAAAAGAGTCGCAGCAGTCAGACTGCAAGCACCGGCTGTGGTGCCCCTCCCGTCCCCCCTTCCGGTTCCTTGGAACTATGATTTTAGTCTCACAGTAATTGCTGATACCTACATAATTATAATTCATAACATAGTCAGTAACTTGTTAATCCACAAAAAGAGGGTTAGAAAGTGATTAGCCCATAGTGAGCCTTTTGTCAGAAAATGCTAGAAATAATATCACACATCGGCAAGAATAATGACAAAACTCAAAAATTAACGTGGTTGAGAAAACATGGATTAAAAGTTTAAAACACGATATCAAATCCAGGGTAATATCTTATCAGACTATTTCTACATGACAACATTTAGCACATATTACATCACATTTTCACAGAATTTCAATAAAATAAATTACAACTAAGAATTGTCAATATTTTTGACTGGAGATGTTCAGTATGCTCAAGTGGCATTTGTGATTTTTCGCAAGAAAGAAAGGGGTTTCACTTATGGCAGTTTTATAGACCAAAAGAGTGATTATTTTTGCATTTGGTGTAAGTATTAACTTCAAAATGACATTTCTTGAGTTGTGCTACTGTTCTTGCACGGGTGCGATATTAGAAGGCAAGTTATGGGGCAACATCCAGTGACGATGTAAATCCTGTATCTTGTGCAACATCATACAGTGTATCCTGACAGTTCCTAACTTATTTACAAGATGATTTGAATCTGTTGCTTGAGAACGACACCAGGATGAGTGACTTTCTGAGCCCTAACAGTTAGATTTCAGCCCCGATCAGTCTAATAATATTTCGAAGTTGCTCAACACACCAGTAAAACATAGAGCGGAAAAGAACTCCGGCAGGACTTAATTCTGTCACCCAACTTTCTCCGAAAATCATAACAGTAGTTAGTGAAACATATAATCAATAACATAAGACCTAATAATAATAATAATAATAATAATAACAAGAATGATATCCCAAAATCGACAGGATCTCAAATGCCATCCGGAAGAGGAGAGCCATATTCTTCGGACATATCAACAGAATGAACCTGGGAAGACTGTCCAATCAAATAATAAGATTCCTTGAGATCAGAAAAAATCTACGGTGCGTTGGTATCAGGAGGCGAGAAATGATCTGGAAGGACTGAGAATACAAGGAGCGGAAATTAGCAACAGGGATGCTTACAAGTGGAGGATCAAGACCACCAAGAGATTTCAAGGTCACCCAAGCGCGATTGTCAGAAGAAAGGAGGAGATTGCAGAGTGAAAGGATGAAGGAGAACTGGACCAGGATTAAAACCCAGAAACAGATGAAGCTGAATTACAATTAACGTGGCACATAGACTTCAAAAACGAAATAATGATAATAATATTAATAATATTCATAATATTAATAATAATAATTGTACCCTGGGTACACCACCGTCTCGTTGAACCGCACGCCTTCTAGAAGACCACCTGTATGGAGAATTCGGAACTACTGTAACTGAAGGTACTTGGACCTTGAACCTTTAGATGTCTCTGCTTTAGGCCTACGTGCTTCTGGCGGGGTTACGGAAAGGAATTTTCAGTTTTCAATGTTTGTAAACCTTAAGTTTTTGTAGGTTTTTTTTCCATATGCTAAGGTTGTCAAACACTCGTTCGGCTTTCTTATTGCTTAGTTATTAACCAATTAGGAATAGGAATAATAATAATAATAATAATAATAATAATAATAATAATAATAATAATAATAATAATAATAATAATAATAATAATACTTTCAGTTCTCTTGTAGAATCGACTGACATTCGTGACCTAAGTGTTACAAATCATAGGAGTAGAGGGTGTATTCCAGGAATTTAACTAGAATAATAGGCCTGTAACTTACAATCAGTGAAAACACGATGAATAACTTACGAAAGATGTAAATGAGATGCTAAATTGTAGTTCTAACATCTTGTGTGGGAATAGCGTGATGGAGAGAACATGAAATATTCAGCAAAATAATGATCCTCTACGGTATCTATGAGTGTCAGGCTCCCTCTAGATATTTATCATTCAACACTAAATTGAAGTGTGCGTCTCCAGTAAAGATTTATTTATCGTGATTTGAGAGCACGACACGTCTTCTTCTGTCGTGCTTACTCTACAAAAAGTCGTATCGAGAAAGGATTTCTGCATGATGAAAGTTTATATAACGCAAGGACGTCTCACAGCACATTTTCTTTCTCAAAACTGTGAATAGCATTCTTGATAACTCTGAATTTTTGGAGCGATACATTTCAAGACATATAAATCTAATTTATAAGTCCTTCAACTGTTTCATTGATGATATTGAAATTCTCTGTTTGATAGGAAATCACCACTGATTAGAATGTGCGATGCCTGTAAAAAGTACTACGGTACTTAAGACGGAATGCACTTGGCTTCACAATATCGCTTACCGATAAGCTTTATATAAGGAAAAGCCGTGTCTATAATATTAGTATAAGTTCGATTAAAAACCTCAGGAACAAATCCTGTCAAGTCCAAAACTTTTGAAGAATGAAATTTTATTTGTCATGAGTAGAGAAATATATGTCACACATTACATAGAAGAAGGAGACACGTTCACCTTTATGTAACAGCTCTGCCGTAGAGAGGGACTTGACTACATCATGAATATGCATTAAAAACCGGCCAATCATGGACACGACTGAATCTTGCTCTGAAACCCTCTTGCTAGCTGGCAGTAATATTACTTATGCCTCAGCTGTGCTGAAGGACAGTATGAACTGAACTCCATATTGCACGAGTTGTGTATTGACATGTGAATTGCTACCCTGGCCCAATGCCAATCAAAATAACTAAACTTAAAGATGTGCAAAAGCTTTCAGAACAATATGTGCCAAAGTGTTAACAGGGTGTAATATAAACATTAGCGCTAAGTCATGCAGCAGTACAGAGCAAGAAAATAATTATTTAAATGAATCAGACTAAAGGTCATAACAACTGCAGTATGTAGAATCCTAACCATGTTTCATTTGCATTTCTGCGTCGTTTAAGTCAGTCTTTTGTCTGTATGACATTTAAGATGAAAACAAAAAATAAACATGTGTATATACATGCAAATATGTATAAGACGTCCAACAGTGCAGTGGTTTACGACCAAGTTGTCTTATTGGGAAGAAAAATGAGAGAAAAATGGGCCTTAAAGGTTTTGTTATCAAGAAATTAACAAATAAATACCATTTCAGCCTAACTAATACGGCACTGCATCTATTCGGGCCAAGAAACTGTCAAGTCCATCTTCCTAAAATGTGCCTCTGTACTAAACAAAAAGCAGAAAAACTTCGGTAACCATGCAACATAGCCGATATTTACCCTCCAACGTGTGTGAACAATGCGATTCGATATGCAACCTCATTTAGAAGTTTAGGAATGATTTTATTGACTCCCTTAATTTTTTGGAATTGATCGGGTTTTGCATATTGTAATTATAATATTTGTAACAAACTTCGGGTTGGTTATAATCGTCAATAGTGAGTATGTAGCTATTATTTACTCTGAGGAATTCCTTTGATGAAACAATATTATTATGGACTTAAAGTTACGTTTAGGCTCCTAAATATTCAATTCTTCAACCTGACCATTTAAGTGAATTATTATTATAACATTGCCTTTGCACCTACTGTAAATATTCGACGGCGTATTCTACAATTTATTATAACTAGAGGCATGCCATTTTCGTATTAACGGTAAATGGGACAAACATACTTTGAAGCGATTTTGAGATATCATTAAGAATTATATGATTATCGTAAAGAAATGGGTGGTTTTGTTTTCGCGAATTACAGAGAATTAAAGCGACAAGTCTAGTTTAAAGCAAAATTTTCTTATTTTTCAATAAGTGCGAAATTGCAGCGAAATTCATAGAAAATAACGATCTTTAAATTGTATTCAAATATCACCTGTGTGATTGGAAACCGAAGACATAATAAGGATTTCTCATTTCGACGGGAGTATCTCTTCGTATTAATATTATACACAATCCCGTAATAGTATGGGTGTATAGGGTGAAAACTCTGCCCATATAGGGTGAAAGGGTAATTTTCCATGAATGGTGATCAGGGCTACATTATAGTCCCAATGAAGATTACATTAGGAATGATGAATGACTAACAATATTGTTTCTATTTATTTATCTGTCTTTCATAAACAATTCACAAATAACACGAATTAAACTTTTTACGAATAATTTTAGGAAATGATTAAAGAGAAATTAAAGCGATGGGGTCAGCCTTATTTCGAGAAATATCGCAAATAGTTATTTTCTTTTCGTGAAATCGAACATAAATTAATACGTAAAAAATCATGCATCTATTCGTAATATTTCAGTTCAAGTTCTTATTTTCTTTAAGTTCCTTTGCTTTCCGTTACATTGTTTGAATTGCACTTCATTTAGGAAGGTTAACGATGACTTATAAGTAGTCCTTTTATAATAATTGGAGAAAATTCCTGGTTTAGATAAATAAATAAATAAATAAATAAATAAATAAATAAATAAATATATAAATAAATAAATAAATACAATTTCCACAAATGTTTCACTTGATTACAGTCTGCAATGGAATTCAGGAAATACGACAATCGAACACCGCAACGTGTTGTCTTGCATCCAAGAAGAGCAACATTTCCGTGTGTACACCTACAGTACTTAGTAACTACCTGGTTATCTCCGCTGTAGTGCGAATGAATATAATGAGCTGTGTTTTGCGTTGGAAGTCGCATCACTAAAGGCTTGAAATAAGATAAGCTCCCGGGATTTGCCTGGACTGAGTGTGAGACTACATTACACAGTAAAGTTGCTGACAGTGCAGCAAGAGCAAGGGGAAGAAATGGGATGAACCTGTTTTTAAATGTGTATGACTCTGTATGTTGCATTTAGTAAGTCGAGGAGGTGTAGCTACAATGAACTGAGGACGGAATGGAATCTGAAGTTAGATAAGTAAGATAACCGCAAGGGAGTCTCCTAGCACATTTTCTTTCTCAAAATAGTCAATGGCATTCTCGATGACCCTGAATATTTGAAGCGACACATTTCAATATATACAAATCTAATTTACAAGTGCGTCAACTGCTTTTCCCCAACTAGAGTGTAGTTAGAGTGCATGAGACTCTCACCAAGTTTACTTGATTGGAGAACTGGAAAAATACAAAAGAGACAATGGTCAGTATTTTATGTTCTGTTAGAAAGGATGCAAAGTGATTTGCCTATTCTGTTCAATATAGCGAGATAAAATATCTTCGCTTCATAATATGACGGCATTCCTGATAACTGTTCTTCTTGATACTTCATGTCTGTAATTTGAGACATCTTGACATCAGTCGCACGTAGGTACTAAGTTAGTGCGAAGTCATCGTCTGACATTCTGTGTCAAGGTGATGGTGTACGTAATTGTAGAGGACTAGGGCCGTAAGCAAGGGGCAATAATAATTATACCGGAGCTACACTCGCTCCATACGTTTAAAACTAGCGCCTTGTATCAGGCCCTCCGTAACATACACTTGGAAGCCATTTGTTCAAAAAGTTAGGACATTTTTCGACAGATGTCTCTACTATCAAATTAGGTTGTGCCCTCTGGAGTGAAGGTGAACTATTGAAATTCAAGAGTAATTTGGTGTGTTAAGGTTTCCTAAACTGGGTTGTTTAGTGTTTGTTTTTATGTTCACAAGTTAGCAAGAATTCTATCTCTTCACGCCAATTTAAGGCGTTGGACAATCCGAAATTTTGTACTTTTATTTATTTACTAATGATAACATTTTGATATTTATTTAATTATCCAATGAGAATTGGGGTGTGTCAGGGCCTTGGCCCAGAGTTTTCTGGAACCTTCCCTCTGCTATAAAAGCTGGCATATTTTCGAACCAGGTTGTCTTAGTGATCGCTCCAGTCTAAGGTTGTGTTCATAACGGAGGCGGGGGCCGCCTCATCCATCTTCGGGAAGTCCATCTGTTCAAGTAATGGCAGATTTTGATAGTCTTTCAAAGCTAGCTCGAGGGGAATGTTTCCGATCTTTAGTAATGTAACTTTATTTTCTAAAATGTATATTTCAAACAAAACCGAAATAAATTAACTGAAATCAGAGAATAGAGAGTGAGTTACCCTCTCGTATTCCCCCTCAGCTTGATTTTGAGGTGACTATGGTAACCTTTTCTATCTTATAATTTTTGTAACGTAAATATTTCTCTCCATGTAGTCACCTCCGTAACCTCTGTAACGTCGGGCTATAAGCTCAAATAGGGTTTTAAAGACTTTCTGATAAATTTCAAGGAGTGCAAGTGTCCGCCTCGTTACCATTTTGGTTTTGGCCAGTAACGTTTATCAAGCCCATGTAGAATGGGTACTTGCTACCCCTGTTTATGTTTTATGTTAAGGATATCAGAGTGTTGATCAGTTAAGACAGTGAGTACCGTTTAATTTTGTTAAATGTAGGTTGCGCCTTTGATAGGCCTAGGAAGTATGAATTCGTAGAGCAAAGATGCTCTTTCTAGTGGTTTAAAAGAAGTTGGGTGACCCGTCTCCTTGACTATTGACTGAACGGAGCAGTAGTTCTCAGGTAAAAATTGTAACTGGGAGCTTCAATCACAGCCTGTTAATTTATAATCTCTGATTATTTTAGACCTCTCTAAAAGTTTTTTTTCAAGTTTACGAGCTAAATTTCTGTAACTGATTGTTAATTACTTGGCGAAGTATTAAGATTTGGAAAAAGGGAAAGGTTAAGAAAGGAAATAAAAATGCCAATTTTAAAGTTTTAATTCATCTTTCGATTTTCGTATATCGACCCATTCATGCCCGCACCTCATTTAACCTCTGTGATATAAAATATCCCCGGAAAAATAATAATAATAATAATAATAATAATAATAATAATAATAATAATAATAATAATAAAGTAACGGATATAACGCGCAAATGTTGGGATCGTTTCTGCGGTTACCTACGGCGGTTGGACGACTTTCAATGAAGAATTTCTAACAATTTTGACTCAAAAACGAAACAAAACTTCCCTGGTACTAACATCAAAAAAGACCTCGAAGAAATCACCCTATGATTAGATGACACGTAAAAACGAGACCTTTCCAGAACAAGCATCGTGACTTTTGGGACTTTCGGGAATGAGAAGTGGACAACTGGTGCAAAGTGGTCGGATGAACTCCGTCCTACACACAGAGATCTAGTGAGCACCTCCTGGATCAAAAGAAATTTTAATTAAAGTCAGATTGTACAAGAAAACTTATCGTGGTCTCTAGTTGGCCGATTAGCGCATAACAATATAATTGGTTTTATGTCCCTTTAATTACTTTAACGCTCCTCAGAGACGCCGAGGTACTGCAATTTTTCTCACCGTAGTTATTTTAAATACCGGTAAATCTACGAACGCGAGGCTGCATATTTAAGGACGTCAAATATCTCCGGACTAAATCAGGACGGAAACTACAGCCAGTGCTCAAGCGCACTCTGAGTCAGGCTGTCATACTGAGAAACACGTATCATAAGCGGGGAGAGTAATTATCTCGCAGGTGTTCATAGGAGGACAAGTTAAAGGAATACAAAATATCATCATCATCATCACCACCACCACCACCACCACCACCACCACCACCACCACCACCACCACCACCACCACCACCACCACCACCATCATCATCATCATGATCATCATCATTATAATAATGTGCTACTCATATACATGATATTAAACGTTAACCTTAATTTATACATTATGTATGAACAACTGACATTTCTACTCTCTTATCTATCTATCTATCTATCTATCTATCTATCTATCTATCTATCTATCTATCTATCTTCTTCTGGAAGTTCCATGTCCTCAATAGACGTTGGCTGTCAATCTGGTCCAGGCCGTCCTACTAACAGCTGCTCTAAATAAGCCAGGTGATGATGAATTGTACCACTGATGGAGGTTTCCAAACCACGAAACGCGTCGTCGCCCAAGGCCTCTTCTTACTTTTACTTGAAGTATCAGTTGTTGGTGGTGGTATTTTTCGTTACCCATAATGTAGCCAAAGTATGTTGTCTTCCTTTCTTCGATGGTCTAATTGTTTTCTCATGCGCTGCATAGCCACGTCCTTCGTTATGTCATGCAACCAAGATATTCTGAGCATTCATCATCTATACTATATTTATCTAAAACCTTTAGGATGGTTGAAGTTTAAAATATTGTCATACAGGGGGGACACAAAGTAAAGTCACCCCCAAATCCCCATATATTGGTATTATTTGACGAATTTGTTTTCTGTTTCAGGTATAAATAGTGGCTGATACAAGTGGCTATACTATTGAAGAAAAGATTGTCACAAGCACTTGGATTCACGACAGGCCAACAACTGGAAAATGTTGAACCACGTGCGTACGGAGTTCCAGCAACGATTCGGACGAAAACCGCCTACAAAAATAACACTTTTGCGTTGGGAACAGAAACTTTTTTGTATTAGCAGTATTATGGACAAAAACGAAGTGGCAGACAATCAACAAGAGAGAAACAATGCAGCGACGTCGCGGAGTCAGTTAAAAGGTCACCAATGAAGTCAACTCGCAAATTATCCGCCGGTCAACTCTGCGCATGCACATGAAAATTGACTGAAAATTACCTCCTTATCGACCAAAATATGTTCAAGAATTAAGTCACAGTGATTTAAATCGAAGGAAAATGGCATGCGATGCAATTTCTCAGGTTCTGATTTTCAGTGATGAATGTGCGATGTATCGAATTTGCGATCAAGAAGTCTTATCTTCTGGTCGAAGGGCAACCCTTATGTTTATAACGAGATTGAGAATAACCCTCCCCATGTCATGATATGGGCTGGTATTGACAGTAAATTTACGGTCCGTAATTTTTAGAGCGATCTCTTGACCGCCATGAATATCTTGATATGCTAAGAACATGGTTCATTCCCCTTTTGGGAACTGGAGGGGTCAAGGAGACTTGTTGAGTTCTGCAAGACGGAGTCTCCTCCTCATTTTGCCTTTTTCGATACGAAAATATCTCATTTCCGGAACGCTATATTGGCCGAGGATCGCCTTCATTGCCAGCTCCACTTGACTGGCTGCTTCGAAGCCCTGACCTAACGACATGTGACAATGTCCTCTGGCGATTCATCAAGAAAATTGTTGCAGTACAACGTTATGATACAATTGATGAATTGAAAGAAGCTGTGAGACTTGATTTCACACAGATTACTCCAGGATTGCTGAAAAGGATGTTCCAAAGAACCTGGCGACGGATTATTTTGTGTTCTGAGCATGGTGGTGCCCCATACTGATGTTTAGACGTATAGACATGAAAGGCATAGTAAAACACTATCTACATTGTGTACGTGTATTTATAATTAAAGGTTGAATAGTTATTTTACATTTAATTTCAGGTGACGGCAATTTGTGCCCATCCTCTATATCTACGTTTCATTCTCGACAGTAGGTCGTGCAATCTCTGTCAATACCGCGATCAGCACTAGTAGAAATGAAACCATATTCTCTTCAGAGAGAGATAAGAAAGCCGAGGGTTTCTCAGGTGGAACTCTTTATGTGTACACACGCCTTCTCTTACTTGCCGATGTGATCCTGGTGAACTGTGTATTCCTCTTCCTTCAAATGTTCGCCGATCTAGCCTGAGTTCAAATCCAAGATCTTAAAGTTCAAGGATGGGTACCACAAGTATGATCACAATTTGATTAAGGTGCTGCAGTGCTAGGGGGGTAGGCTGAAGCTCTCTTGAAATGACAGGCTTGATAACTAACTTCAACGTTCCCATTTCACTGTTTACCTAACCCTTGCGTTATGGGTAACGTGTCAAGGGTTTGATTCCCAGTTAAGCCAGGACTCAAAGATGGAATGGGGTTCACACCGTCGCGGCGGATCAAGTGAGGAGCTACCTGACACGATTAAGAAAGTTATGAAGTACGACTGAGGATGTCCTCACATGGGCCATGAAACACGCGGCAGCAGTCATCTTGGCAGGCCAAAGTTCTAACGGGCTGTTGCACAGGGTATTTTTTCCTGTTGATTTATTTGATTGCTTCATTGACTGATTGATTTCCCTGTTGCCTAGGAGCAAAGCGGAATTCTACTTGGTAATTCTTACCCTGAGTTAATATTTTCGAATGAACGTGAAAAAAACCACCAGTTATTTTAATGCGCCAACAACATGGACCACTGAGATTTTTGTCCGGGATCGAATTCCTGAACTTGGGATCATAAGTTCTCTGATCTGCAGAGGCAGATAGGGTCTGGCTACTGTGCACATGTTTTAAGATGGTAATTTCGATATGAAATTCTATAATTATACGGAATTATTTCACTTCGCTGTTTGCAATGTGGTAAATGTAAGCTGGTTTAATGCAGCCATAGTTTCACAGAGGCTGTGCGAGTAAATTGCTAAATGCAGCCTTGTAGAACGAGATGATGAATTACGACGGTGGAGAGAATATATGTGTGAGGCAGCTCTGACACTCAAACAAGGTTTTCGAAGCGTTTTACATTAATTTTAAAGCAACGAGTGACGTAGAATACAGCTTATATGAGTGTTGTGTGAGATAATGTCAAAATGTTGTGATTTGTACCGTCCTGTTTCCTAAGCTATTTTTAGGATAAACAAATTATTTGAAGTAAGCCACGTTGTCTGAAATATAATAAACTAGCAGAAGTACCCGTTCCTCGTACGGGTTATCAGAAACTGGCTTTAGTTACTCATACTATCGGTGTGACTGACTTCATTAGATATTTATATCACTGGTGTATTTACTTAAGTACGTAGAAATTATTTGTCATGTTTGGAATTATTATCTTCTTCTCCTTTTCTTCATGGGGGCATCTAAATATTAGTTCTTAATTAGCGTCGACCTCTAAGATATTTTGCTATCATGATTTTCCTTCATTCCCACCTAGATATACGTGCTCCCTTCACAAAGCTGCAGCTTTAGTGTAAGTATACTTCCGCTAGATAGTACCGCAAATATAAATATTATTGAATGTATTTGATTGATCCGACATTTCGAAACTATTACAAATGATCAAGGAAATACGTGATGCATAAAAACTACTATAATTATCGAGAATTATAATTCTCAGGGCTTGTCACTCATGTCGCACATCATATAATGAATATGAGTATAAATGTTAAGAAATTTATTCAAATCATGGGCGCACCATCTTGACGATTGTGTATTATATATAGATTTTGGCTGGCAGCTATGCCCAAACGTACATGCATAATCTAGCTGCTGTAGAATCCTGGAGCTGACGTTGCCATGGTTACTGCCGTTCATTTCTTTATCCGATTCCTAGAGCAGGGGTAGTGTGGTTGCAACACCTCCACAACGGTTGGTTTTAGGGCCTTAAAGCATTGTTTACGGACCCGTAGGGTTTACCGAGTTTTGTTCTTTGCGTCAAAGGGCTTAAAATGAGCTTTGTCTCGTCCTTGTACGACAAATTCGATTTCACCTATATTAGCCTATTTTAATATTTTTATATCTCCCCCCGTCGCCCGCTCTCGAATTGTTTTGAAAATGAAATACAGCCCATGCTACTCACTGGCAATGTAGCTTTCTATAGGTGAAGTAATTTTTAAAATCGGTTCAGTATTTTTTGAGTCTATCCGTTACAAACAAATATACAAATTTTTCCTATTTATAATATTAATATAGAAGTATAAACTACATCCCTGCACATACCGTTGACGTCAGGAAGGGCATCCAGCCGTAAAACAGGGTCAAATCCACATGTGCTACGCAGTTCGCACCCGAAACCCCACAGGTGTGGGTAAAGCGATAGAAGAAGAAGAAGAAGAAGATACTCATTTTAAAAATTCACCCGCTTTTTGAAATTCTTTTCACCTCCTTAAGTGGCTTTTCCAAGAAAGTGTGTTCATTATTAAAGGAGATTCCATGTACCAATTTTAAAGTCTGTAACATCTTCATTTTTTGAGATATGTGTATCCTGACATAAATAATTCAACTCCTTCCTCACTTCTTTTCACACCCCTCCCCCTTAAGTGGATTTTGTGAAAACGAATTTTTGTGTTCTTTTATTTTTAAAGGTGATTCCAAGTATCAGTTTTCATGTCTGTAACATGTTAGGTTTCTGTGATTTATTGTAGACAATTTCGCTGCTGTAGAATCCTAGAGCTGACGTTGCCATGGTTACGGCAGTTCATTACTTTATCGGATTCCTAGAGGAGGGATAGTGTGGTGCCAGTATCTCCGTAACGGTTGATCTTAGGGCCTTAAAATATGGTTTTCGGGCCCGTAGGGCTTACCGAGTTTTGTTCTTTGCGTCAAGAGGATTAAATTGAGCTTTGTCTCGTCCTTATACGACATATTCGATATTTTTCCTATATTGGCCTATTATTTTTATATCTCCCGGGCCGATGACCTTCGATGTTAGGCCCCTTAAAACAACAAGCAACATTTATATCTCCCCTCCCCGTGACTCCCACCTCGAATTGTTTAGAAAATAAAATACAGTCCATGTTACTCACTTGCATTGTAGCTTCCTATAGGTGAAGTAATTTTTAAAATCGGTTCAGTAGTTTTTGAGTCTATTCGTTACAAACAAACAAATTTTTCCTCTTTATAATATTAGTATAGATAATAACAATACATTACCACATTCATCTCCGAGTCTATCCCCTTTATCCATACAGCGGATTTTTCGAATAATATAAAGCTTTATCTTCTACTTTTGGAGCTACTTAACTGAGGCTATAAAGACTTGTTTAGTTTAGTTCATCTGGTCGATCGTTGGTAAGACTATCCGTCACGATATTAAGAAGTGTTATAATTTACAGGTCTCCTCATCCAACGTACAAGAGAGGTGAGCAGTAGACCAATTCTTGGCGACAGGCGAGGACAAGAATCGACCCTACCAACCCTAGGTAAATGGAAAGAAGACCAAGAAAGAGGAAACGGAGGCCAAGAATAGAGTCAACTGCTTTATCCGTAGTATAAACTTACTGACTGGTGTAGGGCTTTATCTTCTATTCCTCTAAGGATCCATAATCTTTATAGAAATATATTTACTCGCTTTCCTAGACTTCCAATAGTCGTTTCATATTGTTTACTAACTCCAGTAGAATGACGGAATGACATCATCTCAACGTCCAGAGAATGGGGTCCACTGTCATTGCAATCCAATTTTTGCAATTTTGTGGAATATATGTACATTTCAAATCAGCTCAAGAGTTTATCAACATATTATTTTAATTTTCCTGCTTATTTGTTTGTTTGTTTGTCTGTTCGTCTGTTCGTTTGTTTGTTTGTCTGTCTGTTTGTTTGTTTGTTTGTTCTTCCATCAAGGAAGAAAAGAGCTAAGTATATTTTAAGCGAACATCGCATGCAGAATCCATCCAACTCTTGAAACGTGTGCGGCTTCAATATCACTAAATACATTGGGGACTTAGTGGAAGGTCAAAACATTTCTTTAATATTTTCTCATATTCTATTGTATTATTGTGAATTGTGTAGGTTCCTTGTAAATCATTTATTTGAAACTATTACATCGAGTACATATTTTACTTACGCCTACTCTTGAAATAGTGGAGGTAATTAATGCTTTCTTTGGGGCAATTTTGTGGTCTGCCTAAAACTGCTCATATGCCGTCAAGGTAGTGACGTGACGTCATGTTCTTCACCATTCGTGTAAATTCGCGGTTTTTCCTATTACAACAGTGCGTGGTACTATAGTACACTGTTAAGAGTTTTATGGCTATTGCTATAATTATAGAACTCGGAGTGTTTATTTGCTGTCTACTTCTGTTTTTGTTTTACTCACTTGCTTGCTTCTTGGTTGTTCTGTCCTTAGTAAGATCTCTTTAGGCCTACAGTATAACGTATAGCAGTCATCTCCGTACCTGGATACTGCTAAACTTCCCGTTTCTTTGGGCAATACTTAAACTACCAACTTTGTAGTCATTTCTCTACTAAATTAGGAGTTCTCTGACACTATATTTGTAGCTAGTTGTGAGACTAAATATCTCCTCACTAACCGTAGAAAGTAAAACATAAAACACTGTTTATCACTAGGATCGTCAACGAACCTGTAAATTTTCTAACATCATTCTAAGTGTATGTTCATGTTAGTTGATGAGTGCAGAACTCCCTAGAAATAAGCAGCTGCAGTTCTTTCAGTAGCTTAGCTACATTGTCGGTGACATCAAGCCTGCTTAATAATAATAATAATAATAATAATAATAATAATAATAATAATAATAATAATAATAATAATAATAATAATAATAATAATAATAATAACTAGTGGAACCGCGCTGTTCCTCGGCATTTCTTATAAATAGGTCTGACAACTCGTCTTGATATGCCTCTCTCAGTCACATTGTTTCGCCTGCTCTTTTCAATAGTTTAATGAACATTTAATAGTGGTACATAAAAACTGAGTCACTCGTAATGTTGTTTATAACACTTCATTCCATAGAATATTATCTGTGCTTCGATCTTTGGCCGTATCTGGATCTTTACATTTTAAAACAATCTTCCCGAGATAGTGCAACTGTTTCAGGTAGGCCTACTTACACACCCACTTTTCAAAAAGTTTTTCGGTGCGCATTATTAATGGTCATACAGAAGGCTAGTTGACTTGATACCTTCCTGTCTGTACGTACGTAGGCTGTTTTATTTTAGCTGCATATATGTTATTAGGAACTGCCCTCTGTTGAATACGTTCAGACGCTGGGGAAGGTCAGAGAATCAAAGAGTATCTAGCAGAGAATAGTATTCTTACAGCATCAGAGTAAGTGTATATTCTCGGGCTTCACAGGTAGTAATTAAACATGGCTGCATGCAATCACGTTACTGTGGATGAAAATCACATACGCTATATCAGAATATTAGGTAAAGTATTAGTGGCTTAGCAACCTGTTCAGTACAGAATGTATTGCGGGTTAGGGCAATCCTTAGCCTGCAGTTCATGGAGCGATCATTTAATGATTTGATTTTATGATTAATCAAAGTTGGCTGAACATAGAGACCTGTCAATGTTTCATGATTCATCGGCAGTTAATTTCGGAGAGAATGGAACAGAAATGAAGCAGATCGGTCCAGCAGAACGGACGGACGGATTTGCCAAAGCT
The DNA here is from genome assembly GCF_040414725.1 of Anabrus simplex. NCBI lineage: Eukaryota > Metazoa > Arthropoda > Insecta > Orthoptera > Tettigoniidae > Anabrus > Anabrus simplex. Next base: position 338,107,054 of record NC_090270.1, read on the forward strand.
GTTTTTAGTAAACTCTGTTAGCATATAGATGTTATTGGTTTTACGTCCCATTAACTAGTTTTACGTCTTTCTGAGACGCCGATGTGCCGGAATTTAGTCCCACAGAAGTTCTTTTATGTGCCAATAAATCTACCGACACTAGTCTGTCATATCTGAGCACCTTCAAATACCACCGGACTGAGCTAGGATCGAACCTGCCAATTTGGGGTCAGAAGGCCAGCGCCTCAACTGTATGAGCGACTCAGCCCGGCTACACCTGCTTATGAATAATTCCTGAACATGCTGCAAGCAACATCAAGGGCAACAGATAGTTTAATATGAGATGAAAGTACATGTTGCGAAAATGTTTCAAACTTTCGGCTGGGAAGAACTCCAATTAATGATACGAGTTGTTCGTCCACGTGGTATGTCCCGCTGTCGTTGCGGGTGGTAGCTCCTACCGGTAGTTAAAGGGTGACCATATGGGGACCCACGGGGTCTGAACTTGGGGAGCGTGGGTTGGCGACTACGGGGTTCTTAACTGAGTCCTGGCATTGCTTCTACTTGTGCCTATTTTCTTACTTTAACCCATCCTATCCGACTTCCTTCGGTCAGACTCTTGTTCTCTTCCTATTAGAGCATTTGAGCTTGGGAATCTTCATTTTTCACGTCCTTCCTGGCTCTTATCTTCCCTTGCCCGGTACCTTCATGTTTGAAGTGTCGGATCCCTTCCTTTTTTCTCTCTGGTTAGTCTTAATAAAGGATGGTTTCGTAGTTGTACTACAATAATCACCTCCATCTCCGCCACCATGTGCTATGTTTCGGGCACATTTTCGTTTATAGGACGAAAAGTAAGGGATTGGAATACATTTTCATGGGAAATGTTTGGTAAATTTCCCAGTTACACTGACTTACAGAGCAAATGCAACACCAAGGAGGAGTGGTTCGAAAGGGATGAAAGTTGGGGAAAAAACAGAGACGGCATGGACGAATAATTGATGTTTATTTCAAACCGATATGCAGGTTACACAATGCGCACGGCATCGACTCAGTAGGATGTAGGACCACCGCGAGCGGCGATGCACGCAGAAACTCGTCGAGGTACAGAGTCAATAAGAGTGCGGATGGTGTCCTGAGGGATGGTTCTCCATTCTCTGTCAACCATTTGCCACAGTTGGTCGTCCGTACGAGGCTGGGGCAGAGTTTGCAAACGGCGTCCAATGAGATCCCACACGTGTTCGATTGGTGAGAGATCCGGAGAGTACGCTGGCCACGGAAGCATCTGTACACCTCGTAGAGCCTGTTGGGAGATGCGAGCAGTGTGTGGGCGGGCATTATCCTGCTGAAACAGAGCATTGGGCAGCCCCTGAAGGTACGGGAGTGCCACCGGCCGCAGCACATGCTGCACGTAGCGGTGGGCATTTAACGTGCCTTGAATACGCACTAGAGGTGACGTGGAATCATACGCAATAGCGCCCCAAACCATGATGCCGCGTTGTATGGCGGTAGGGCGCTCCACAGTTACTGCCAGATTTGACCTTTCTCCACGCCGACGCCACACTCGTCTGCGGTGACTATCACTGATAGAACAGAAGCGTGACTCATCGGAGAACACGACGTTCCGCCATTCCCTCATCCAAGTCGCTCTAGCCCGGCACCATGCCAGGCGTGCACGTCTATGCTGTGGAGTCAATGGTAGTCTTCTGAGCGGACGCCGGGAGTGCAGGCCTCCTTCAACCAATCGACGGGAAATTGTTCTGGTCGATATTGGAACAGCCAGGGTGTCTTGCACATGCTGAAGAATGGCGGTTGACGTGGCGTGCGGGGCTGCCACCGCTTGGCGGCGGATGCGCCGATCCTCGCGTACTGACGTCACTCGGGCTGCGCCTGGACCCCTCGCACGTGCCACATGTCCCTGCGCCAACCATCTTCGCCACAGGCGCTGCACCGTGGACACATCCCTATGGGTATCGGCTGCGATTTGACGAAGCGACCAACCTGCCCTTCTCAGCCCGATCACCATACCCCTCGTAAAGTCGTCTGTCTGCTGGAAATGCCTCCGTTGACGGCTGCCTGGCATTCTTAGCTATACACGTGTCCTGTGGCACACGACAACACGTTCTACAATGACTGTCGGCTGAGAAATCACGGTACGAAGTGGGCCATTCGCCAACGCCGTGTCCCATTTATCGTTTGCTACGTGCGCAGCACAGCGGCGCATTTCACATCATGAGCATACCTCAGTGACGTCAGTCTACCCTGCAATTGGCATAAAGTTCTGACCACTCCTTCTTGGTGTTGCATTTGTTCTGTCAGTCAGTGTATTTGCAAACGTTTAAAAAGAAGCTAGGCAAACGATTGGTTGGGAATTTAGCACCCGGGAGACAACCCTGAATGCAGATCATTGATGATCACCCTGTCCAGTGTCCTCCCCAGACAGCCACTCCAGCCTCTAGCGATCGCTCTTGTACTTGATTATCAAGACTCCCGGGGTAACTACTTCAATTTAAAAGAGCAAACGAAGGCTTTAGAACTCCAGTAATGAGTCTCAAGTCTTGGATTGTATCTGGGTTAATTCGTTGAGAGAAGCCAGCTCGTTTAGTGCTGATTAAACGTCAAGTATGGTCTTGACAGTTCCTGGGAGAGCTCAACAAAGTCATCACGTGTGTCAACTACTTATTTCTAAGGAAACTTTGAATTAAAGAGTATGCGGCTGTGTTCACTCCTCAGTAAATAAATCTAAGATAACGTAAATTCTGACTGCTCTATCATCTAAAAATATGTCTTTGGTATCTTAATATCTGTAAAATGTTAGAAATAACTTTTCTCATTCCATCATAACTACTTCAACATTCGTAAACTGTATTTTCTACCTAACCTCAACAATTCCCCTCTCAATTGCCATTATCCATCATACGCCAAATAAATAATAAATAAATAAATAGTAATTTACATATATTTATATAAACGTTCCTAGCTATCAATTAAACACGCAGCACTGGTGTGCATTAACGCTGGTTCATGCGCCCATGAACGTACGATTTGTTAGCAGTTTTCACTACTTTCGGTACCTATCATACTTGTCTGAATTTATGTTAGATGCTGTTCTTAACCTGATTGTTTTCGATTTGGTAATCTTTAAGTTGATTTATTATAAGTTTGCTTCGACGTGCAATCATGTCACAGGTTAGATGAATACTGTATGCCTATTTCTTTCTCTTGTTCCAATGACTTACGTCACTTTCTTTCTTGCTTGCTGATTGGCTACATCACTTTAACATGACTGTTTGCGTCACCGGCAACTTCGTTTTCAATTAGTACCGAGAATGTATTCTTCCGCGCCTTTCTACTTTTTCATTGGTCATTTCTGTTATTTGCCTTTTTGCCTTTGTTATATTATTAATTCTTTAATTCAATATTATTAATATTCTTTCTGGAATTCCTTTTTCCCGTCATTTTGCATTTTTGGGATAATATTTGTTATGTGCTTTTGAGTAATTGCTACCGATAGTCTTGCAGCACTACTTTTTGTCGGATCTGGAACCTTCTGCAGGATTCTTAAGGACTGCCCTTCATCATGTTCTCCAGGATTCGGCTCCTCAATCTCACCATAGTTGACGCTCCACGTCTTATTATCGTCCAGGCTGATATTTTCGCCGCGCGCATTGGAGGCGGCATTTTGACGACATGCACTTCGCTTCGTTTTGCTTGGGGCCGTTGACCTGGGCTTTGCTCACCTGTTTGAACTAAACAATGTCGATTCGAGCACTTTCAACACTCGTGCAGCTGGCCTACTATGCACTACTATTTTATTACTGAATCTTACTAATGGCAGTCTGGGCTTTGGATTTAGCACAAACTTGTGCATCAATCTTATGAGTCTGTTAATCTAAGTTTTTCGTCAACATATCTGTTTCTGGAGGACGACATTTTTATTCAATTGTTTTGTCTTCGGAGTGATAGGACACATCTTAAGACACCCAGGATTTGTTCAGTAGGTTTTTGAAGGAAGTGTAGGCGGTAAGAACGGTATGGGTAGACCAAGGTATGAATATGAAAAGCAGATTAGAGCAGATGTAGGATGCAATAGTTACGTAGAAATGAAAAGGTTTGCACAGGATAAGGTGGCATGGAGGGCTGCATCCGACCAGGCTATGGGCTGATGACTCAAACAACAACAATTTAATTATAATGTTATTTGTTTTCACGACTCACTAACGGCTTTTTCGGTTTTCGGAGACGCTAAGCTTCCAGAATTTGGTCCCCCAGGAGCTCTTTTACGTACCAGAAAATCTACTGACATAAAGCTGACATATTTATGCACCTTTATCAATTTTATTATGTGTACGATTGTTCGATATTACTCTATGTAAACTGTAGTGTTGCGTTGAGGAATCTCAGCGGTCGTCAAGAGAGGCAAGCAAGTTTGTAATTAGAAGGGTATTCTATTAGGTGGTTATTATTCAGCTCTTTGATGAATCAATTCAAGTTCAAGTTTACGTGAAATATCACATTTTTCCTGTTACAGAAAAACCTCGTATCCCACAATGCCCTTCATATCTATTAATTTCCCTTAAGACTGTTCGCGCCTCTCAGTCACATATGGATGCTTCGTCCATCAGAACAATTCTCGTCGTGTTCATTTCTCTACATTCACGTGTAAGGAATGATGAAATTTTAGTCATTACACTTTAGGAATATACCGTATGTTTACATGACTTGCAGTGTTTAAGGAGTGGCTGGGAGGCGTGACCAATCCTACGGGAAACAATAGAAAGGAAAAGCAGGTTTTGCTCACGGAGCGATGATATTTTAAGATCTACATATCTCAAATAATATATACACAAACATAAAGAATAGAAACAACAATTCAAACAGGAAAAATGAGCAATTTCTCTTTCCAAAATTATATTTTTACTTTATCTTAAGCTTAACACGGTTACAGCGAGTGATGTAAGCTGCCTTCCAACCGGTGAAGGACGAAAAGGAGATTTTAAATAAAACATATTTCTCTAAGAGAGTGTTCAAATAGAATAAAATTCAAACTGTTGGCCGTACAGAAGTGAGTGGTCACCATTCCTCACACCAAACAGTCGAAATTATGTGCGTGTGGTTTGATTTGAGCTCACAGGCGGAAGGCTGTTGAACCTAAATAATGCTGCCAAATATTGCAGGTTTTCTACTTACTTTATTTATCTTTCCTTTGGGAATCTATATTCTTACAGACCCAAAGATATGCAAGAAGGACAGTAGGAATTAACTTCCTGTATAAGAACTCTTACGGGAAGCCCACACAACAGTGTGGGATGATGGAGCACCTACTCTCACGGAGGAGGGAAGAAGTAGGCGGGGAGTGAGGTTGTTCCATTCCACCACCTGCCCAGAATTACGTGCACGCAATCTTGGTGGAGCAATTGTAATCACGGACAGTGCTTGATCTCGCGCAATGCACACTTTCCACAGCCTAGAGCTCCTGTAATTTAATTTGTTACAGAAGGAATGAAGGTTAAGACATTTCTAAGCTAACAGAGGTGCTTTCCAATGAGAGACAGAACTGTAACATGTGATTACGAATTATTACAACGAATCTTCGGTGAAGGTCCTTGGAGTGATGTATTCCTTGTGTCAAACTCCGCATGTTCAATTCCGGTCAATGTTAGTGGATTCTTGAAGACTGAAGTACATAGACCGCCATTTCGTTCATCTCAGTAGAAAATGGAGCGCAGACAAACACATTAGTTTTCATACACACATCCATAATTATAGACTGCTTTTTAGAATCTGTTTTACGTCGCACCGACATAGATATGTCTTATGGCGACGGTGGGATAGGAAAGGGCTAGGAGTGTGCAGCAAGTGGCCGAGGCCTTAATTAAGGTACATCCACCATTGTCCTGGTGTGAAAATGGCAAACCACGGAAACCATCTTCAGGGCTGCCGACAGTGGGGTTCGAACCCACGATCTCCCGAATACTGGGTACTGGCCGCACTTAAGCGACTGCAGCTATCGAGCTTGTTCCTTTGAAATTAATGGACAACTCCCACGTGGACGTCCATTGCAAACCTTGCATGACACAGTAAATGGTGATATGAAGACTCTGAACTGAAGACCACATGATGTTCAAGATCGTGCAATATGGCGAGCCAGGATTAAAACAACGGAACATGTACCAGTGGTAAAAACGTAAGAAGAATAAGAAGAAGCGAAGAAAAAAAAAGAACTCAGTAGTAGTAGTAGTAGTAGTAGTTCAGTCGGCAAGCCTCTATGAATTAACTAAGCGCTTCTGCAATTCTCTATTTACAACTAGCACAGAGGTTTTGAATGCTTTCACAGCCCTCTTCATTAAATGGTCCGGCTCTTTGGTTGAATGGTCAGCGTATTCTCATTCGGTTCAGAGGTCTCCGGGTTCGAATCTTGGTCGCGTCCAAGATTTTAACCTGAAATGGTTAATTCTCCTGGCTTGGGGGCTGAGTTTGTGTACTGTTCCCAACATACCTGCAACTCTCAGAGCATACACAATTCTATACTTCACTATGATAACTTGCAGATGCCCATACACGTCCGATGGTGGCCACCCTAGTTGCAGGGTTTGCCTGTACCAAGCAGTAACAGCCACATGGAATTACATAATTAAATATAATTACTCGTAAATAATTAAGAACTGCGTTCATTGTTGACAAAATGGCAGTATGAAATATTACCTATGAACATGAAAATTATCTCAAATTCTTAGGACTTACTTGACAAAATAACGTCAGTTGGTTTCAGATATCTTTCTTTTACAATCTTAATTCCATCAAACGCAGATGTTTTGATTTAATTCACACAGCCCATCCTATTCAGTCCATTTTATGGCATGACTTCTTCTTTGTAAGTTCACAAAACTCCAGAATTAGCAGTCTAGCTAATGAGGAATGGAAGAATAACACCGAGAGAGGAATTTTAGGCCACCAGTAAATAATTGTGTTCAGTTTTACCTGGGGAAATCCAAAGGAAAGATAAACATCTCCCAAAAGCAAAAGAAGATCGACCCACGAACTAACGATACCCGACCCTTGGGACAAACCCGACAATGATCCATTGTTCGCCGGTGAGTGCCGAATTTTTGACTTACCATTCCGTAAACTGACCGGTTTAGGTCCAGTGCCACTGTAGCCAATCGTAGCCACCTGGCTGTACATAGGAAAGTAAATCATAAATGCATTAATTGATTGAAATATAATGACATGTAATTAAGGAATAAACCACTAATATTATTGTGACCTGAACCATATGAGACAGCGATCCCCGGGCCACAATGGAACGGATATTTTGAGTCAAAGGTAGTCCCAATGTTGCGAACTAAGAAACACCAGCGAGGGAGGTTCCGATTTGCTACGAAAGGCGCACAAAGGAACGGCTAAGGACAGTGGCCGGTGAGAGAAAGGGAGAAGAGCCGCGAAGAAGGCAGCGACACAGTTACGAAATGGGGACACTACGCAGTATCTCTCGGGGAGTTTCTGTCACAATCCTCTGACCAACAAATATAGGAAGCCGCATGATGACAACCCTTGAAGAAGGTGTGATATCTTGGTTATTCGGATGACTTCAGACAAGCTAAAATGAGGGCTAATTCCGAACGGTTCACTCCTGTATGCGACATAGCCACGAGCGTTCAGGACAAAAGGTAAAGGGTACAGACATTGACAGAATATTTAGAGTAAATTAATTTGTTTTCTATCAAGGCATCCTAGATGAACTCTTACTAATAGGAAATCTCCTTCTGATTTCTTGAAGGTGCAATAAAACACAACAAACTGTATAGCTGACGGAGGTAAGATCATGCTCAAATCTCCACGACAACTAATGAAATCGTCTTTTGTAAATCATTAGCGCCATCTTGAGCCTCTGTTATGATAATACCAGTTCACAGTATATAGGAAAGGCAACAATAAGTACATTACAAATCGTCCTGAAAGCTCCAATGGAAACAACGTAAACGTACGTGATGTGAAACACGAGTGAACATGAAAAATGTGTTAGAAAAATAAACCACCGTAACATGTCATTAATTACTGGTGTTTGCTACTGACGTGTGTGTACCTAACAAGTGATGTTGTAAACCAGACGACCACAGAGTTGGCACCGACAGCCATCAACTACAGTTTTTAATTCACAGAGCTCAGCTCGTACTGTGTATTCTAAAGATGTTTTCTAACTTAATATAAAAGTAGGTATAGCTCCATACGCCATTAAAGAATGCCAGCATTGAACTTATTGATCGTAGTAGTTGAACCATTGCATATAATTTTATAAATACATAATATTAATACAAAACCTTGAGCTCTCCAGCCAGTCGGTTTCCAGCATGATGTGATAAGCGGAGCGCATCTCAAAGCCGCTAATGTTAAAGTCAATATTGTTATTTGTCATATTCGAATAGGCAAACTTACTTCCCACTCTACTATATTGACGATGAAATATTGTTTCATAAACAAAACAAACGCACTAGTGCTGCAGCCCTGATGGACCTCGGTCTGCAAAATGATCACTGTTCAACCCGAAAGTTTGTAGATTGTGGGGTGACGCGTGGCCAGCGTTACGAATTTATCAGCTCTTATTTTGGAATTTGTAGACGGGAGCTATGATCTCACCGTCAGATATTTCACAATTGTTTTGAAACAGGCTGATCGGGCCTCGAACCAGCCCTCAGATCCAGGTAACATCGGTTAAAGTTTCAAAGTGTGTGTACGACACTTCCCTCGTGAGCAATATTTCCTTTGTATACAAGCTTAGAACAGAGTTCACTTGATATACAAGGAATAGCGAGAAGATATTTATTTTTATTTACTTATTTATTTATCATACACGAATGATCTCATAGACAAATATTAACGGCTTTGAGATGCGCTACGCTTATCACATAATATCTGGAAGCCCACTGATTGGGGAACCCAAGTTGTTGTACGAATATTACGTGTTTAATAAATCATATGTTGTGATTCCACTACTACTACAGTCAATGAGTTCGAGGAGTGGAGCCTTCAGTGTAAGCAACACGGCATACACTCCTGTACTACGGTCAGTAACGTCTTGGAATGACCCTTACAATGTAGGTAACGCAGTGTACACCTATGTACGAACTACAGTCAATATATTTGTGGACTAGCGATAACAGTTCAAGGATCACATAGTCTTTCGACCTGTTTTTTCACGCCCTTTTCCCGTCGTGGTGATCCTCTGGTGGAACACAGCGACACTAGACGGTCAGTCCACCAACTTAACGACTCTACTACGTAAATACAATGGTGAGGCATCTCCACTCAGGACATGAAGTTCAGAGAAGCCATGGAATGTACAGGTTTCCACTATACGACTGTAGTCTTTGTAACACCGGGTCTTTGCCCTGAACGAATAAAAATACCGATACTGTGTTGGTGTAGACTGAGTGAAACCTACGGCCATTTGCCTGTGCTTGAGCGAAAAAATCGTTTCTAATTCTTCGACTTTCTAATGGGGAATCGAACCCACTTACCACGTCCTTGCAAGTGAAGTGAACACGTCTTTACACCTCGGATAACAGCCTCTAATGGTGGCCTACAATTTATGAAGTACAACATTACTAGCTAATTTCAGGGAGGAGATTTTCATATTGCAGTATTAATAATGTGGGGTTTCCAGTCGGTCAGTGATTCAGATACATGCCCATTAGTCTTCAACAGGTAGACTAGAAATATTAATAACAACATTAATAAAACGTACGCGTATCGTTCGCAATTAATGCACAGATCCAATAGTAATTATGTAGCATGTGCGGGGGCAATAAATGCTACCATAACTTTTCCAGTTGGTGACTACGAAGTTCGTTCAAATGATTACACTCGTAGCATACGTGTGGATGGACATGAAAATGAGACCGTTTGGCAGGTGTCAGCTTATCAGAATTTTAGAGCTCGTTGAAACGTATTTGAAGAAATGCTAACGAAAATGTATGGATTCAAAGTAGTTTAAGTATCTAAAGTTAATAAGATATCCAAAACCTGGAATAGTCACATGGAACATCTGTCAGCACTGATCTGAACTTTTGGCTGCTGCCCAGGTGGGAGATTTCCTTTCAGTTGTCTTTTCTTCAGCGATTTCAAATACGTTGAACATTTACCGAACATACGCGAAGGAAAATTATCCCAGTCCCTACTTCCACTTCCTATAAACGAATAATTCCCTAATTCGTCTTCTTGTATTTCAACTTTATCTTCATCTTACGATATTTCCAATTTATTTCATTTCATTTAATCTTATATATTTACTAGTGCCATTCCAAACTATCACTTAGATGAGAGCTCGTAACATACCGACTAATCTCATTAATCCGAAGTTTTCTCAACCCAAAATTTGCAACAAGTAAGTATTAATGTTAGGGTGGAGAGCATTCCTTAATTTTTCATCATCATCATCATCATCATCATCATCAAATGCAACCTAATTCCTACCAAACCGAGCTCGATAGCTGCAGTCGCTTAAGTGCGGCCAGTATCCAGTATTCGGGAGATAGTAGGTTCGAACCCCACTGTCGGTAGCCCTGAAAATGGTTTTCCGTGGTTTCCCATTTTCACACCAGGCAAATGCTGGGGCTGTACCTTAATTAAGGCCACGGCCGCTTCCTTCCCACTCCTAGCCCTTCCCTGTCCCATCGTCGCCATAAGACCTATCTGTGTCGGTGCGACGTAAAGCAACTAGCAAAAAAAAAAAAAAAAAAAAAAAAATCCTACCAACGTGTAGTGCTTCTGTGAGAATGGGGCCTACCAATTATGAATTCTAATGTTGAAGACAGTACATACACAAACATCTCTTATCCAGGAGATTGATTATATGATTAATTAATTCTTCTTCACGTAATTCAGTCTACTGACTGGTTTGCCCCTGCGATGAGTCTTGTCCAAATTGTGTCGATCTTTTGCAGTACGTTTTGCGTCTGCATAGCTCCTGCATCCTGAGTTGACAAGAAATGTCATCATGAATATCTTTCTTGGTCTTTTACGAGAGCGTTCTCCTGGTATTTTACTTTCCAAAATTTCCATCAACAGATTCCTATGTCGAAGCCTATTTCCTACCCAAGAAAGTTGTCTCTTCCTAATCTGACTCAACAGCTGTCTCTTTTCTTTGACAATATGCAAGACGGTATGTCAGTGTTGGTCTTCTTCTCCACCGAACTTTTCCGTTACAGCCGACGCCAACACCACATCTCAAAGGCTTCTAGGCTCTTAATATCACTCTTGGTTAACGTCCAGGTTTCAGCACAATGCAGCGCAACAGAACTAACATATCATTGTTCTTTTACGTAAGGTCTGACATAGAGGGGACTGTTTTCCTCTGAAGGCTTGCTTTGCTATTCCCATTTTTATTTCAGTGTAACGCTGAAGTTTTCCTGTCATGATCCGGTCAATGTATCTGAATTGTGCTACTTGTTGTACAGGCTCACCACTGATCATCACGTGCACTCGATCCGTCAAGGATTCCAAACCTAAAGAACAATACGTTAACCATTTAGTCATGAAGTGAATATTCGTATTAATAGCTCGAATGAACTACTTTCTACTCTCTTAGTGAATTCCTTCACTTGTTAAGCTTTATGTCTTCATTTAAATTTCAATTAGGGAGACACCCCGGAGATCAAGGTGCCTGTAGAGGATCCTACATTAGTGCCAAATAAGGCGATCCATCTATCTCATTCCCTCGTCCGTCTATGAAATTATTTCCATTTCTTTTTGTCTTTCTCTCCGGAAATCGTTCCTAAAACTCACTGTGTCACGGGAATTTTCTTTAAGTACTAAAATATTCATAGACATCTCCAACTCCGGGTGCAGGGCTGTCCAGTGTGCTCGCTTTAAACGCATTACTCGTCATAACTCCCGGAGGGCAGCCGACCTCTAATGCCACTCCTGTCGATTAAGAAACACTCCGCAAGGTGAATTCTTTATGTCTGCCTTCATCCAGAAACGGTGTTATCTTCTTCCTCTCTAACTAGACTGTGGAAAAGTTGTTTTCGATGCTGTGTTACTTTCATCTTAGTCTCATCCTTGGCTTTGGAAATTTGAAGGTGACTGAGCAATACATGCAATGCCATTCCTTACGGGTATATCCATGCCCTTTTGTTTGTCATTTAGGAGCATGTTCGAAATTTATAACACGAAACAATTATTTAATTAAGATCTCGAGATTAAATGTCCTTGAAATAGTACCTGGGGTCACAAGGAAACGGGCGTACACAAGGGAGAACCATCTCTGCAGAGGCACTGAAGACCCTTGGATGGATGGAAGGCAAGGGCTTGGACTATCCGTAAATTCGGCCTCCGAAGTCGTTTGCTAATAAACGGCCTATTAGGCGACCTGTAGTCCTGTGAGGATGGGGCCATAGCTGAGTCCCCGAGCCAGGCGAATTAATCGATTAAATTTAAAATACCAGACCCGGCCGGGAATCGAACCCGGATAACTCGGCAAACATTTAGCCATGGAGACTGACCTCAGTACTAGTCCGTGTGGATAATGGTGTGGAAATGTCATCATAGTGTCGGTTGGTGCGTACGTTTCCGCGGGAATGGCAGGCTGATAATTGAGGAGGTCACAACCAAAATAAACCAAATCCATTTGGAATAGTTTACAGAAATTGTGTCCTGAAACTTGTGGCTCATAATTCATTCCTGAAAATTTAAAATAATTTTAGATAATTCTTAATAGCTAGGGTATTTTCTAACATAAATTTTGGCATATATTTGAAATGACAAGTTATTAACCCTGGTGAACTTTTCTAAAAATATCAGTGGACTTGGTTCATTCTAGTTGTGAGTTTTAATTTATTGCATGAACACAAATTACAATTTGAGCAGTGTGATGAAATGTTCGACTTATTTGATAATAGACATCACAGTCCAGACCATTATTTGTACCTTGTGATATAATTTAATACAAATATAGAGTTTTGGATAATTTTTCCACATAACCATATCAGAACAATATCAATCAGAGTACAAAAATTCTTCACTTTTTATTTACAATTTTGGATAGTAAAGGGCTAAGAATGGAAATAAAGCGGCCGTGGCTTTTATTAACGAACAGGCCCTGCATTTGCCTGGTGTGAAAATGGGGAAAAACGTAAAATCTTCTTCATGGCTGCCAACAGTGGATTTCGAACTCACTATCTCCCGAATGCATGCTCACAGCCACTTGTTAGGTAATCCATCATTGTGATGTTCTGCGTTGTTTACAAGATCCGTTGACTTTGTAGTAATCTCAACTGGGAGATTCTTGAAGAGAAGATGATGAATTGGAGATATACAGGGTAAGATGTCCATCATATCCTTCTTAGTTGCAGACATCCTTCATTGAATTCCATATAAAGGTTGTTGAATGACACGTGACATTGATAATAATGATCATCATGCCCTCTTGTTTTGCGCAATTTTCACCTCCAAAAAAGACATATCTTCATTCATAGTATCCTTAAAAATTATTTTTAAAGGAGAATATTTCACCATTCTTAACCACCTTATTTGTATCCAGTTGAAGGTCTGATCATCGGCAGTCTTTTGCTATTAGTGATTGCATTTTCCAAATCCTTTGTGGATAAGAATTCCTCTATCTTCGCCTTCAACATTTTAAAATGAGGGTTCTTTCACTTTGATGTTTTTTGATCATTTTCATCCAGTCTTTTGTGGTGTAGATATGTGCCAGGTGATGAATTAGGAACATTATCTTCATCGTAAGACATGTTATTAACTCCAAACAAACAATGATGGTCTGTACATGAATGGGATTGGTTCACTATGAGAGTAACACTTTCTTAGAAACCTTCACCTTATGAAGTACCGACCTATGACCTTAGTTTGTTATGACAGTGAATAAATCGTAGACTTGTTAATCCCAGATTGCATTAATCCCCAAACTGACCACTGGTGGACTTGGTAAACTTTGGTTGTGAACCCCTCATGTGATAGCAACTTATGGCTCAGTGAGAAAAGCAGCGGGAAACTACCTCATTTCTAATTTCCCGTGTACCACTATTCAGTGACTCCAAAGCGAACTATGACAGCTGATGGCTTAATACTCAATATAAATACAATTTTGATGTAGACTGAACGAAGATCTGGGCCATGTGCTTCTCCAGAAGAGGAAGTCTCTTTTCTAAATGTTCAACTCCCTGATGGGGCATCCAAACCCACATCCCACTGGCTGAACCGAATACACCTTCCCCGCCTCGGTTAGGCAGCCCCAAGGACGGCTTAAACAATAACCGATATCTCAAATCATCTCGTGAGCTGAATTTTATTTCGAGTTATCCAAATTTCGAGATATAGCGAATACTGCTTTTGAGCATGTACAGCCCAAAATTGAATCATATCTGCGGGATTATACTTGATACATTATTTCTAACAGTATTTAAAAATATACGGCATCGCTTTAATTGTAACCCTTATTAGAGTAAACCTTTTAGAAGACAGGATACAGTAGTGAGATATATCGAGATATCGAGGTTCGACTGTATCTGCAAAATCAGAATAACTAAATAAAGCTCGTTAAAAATCAACAACAATTTATCTTAATCAATCCTAAAGTCCGAAGGCAGCACTTGTAGACAAAGGTGCTCAGCATAAAGTCTTAACTAGGTAGAACTGCGAATAGAGATTTTTTTAGGAAACTTGTGTTTCGAATTAAAAGTAGCTGAACTCCACTCACACCTGCGTCTCATTTAGAATGCGTTTCAGTGGACGCACACGTCTAGTGCCGACATGGAACACGCTCTCTTTAATGTGCTGCTGCGTTGAGAAGAAAAGGGGAAATAAATAAAGCATGGAGTTAACTCTTCTTTAACCACTAGTTTGCATACCGCGAGATGTTTAAAAACACAAAGTACACACGATTAGGGTAAATTCAGTTTCAAAACGTTTGAAGGAAATCTCTGGTTCAACTTGTGAAAGATCGGGATTAATAATATTCTATAAGTAGAACATTGTAGTTGGATTCAATTTTAAATACCACAACAAACTGAAAATATTGTTAACATTGGTGCTCTCACCACCCGTACTTGTAGGCATGATATGCTGTGTTAAGAAAAGAAGGTGAAACTGTTTCCATTCTTCAGCTCTGTTTCTATTATATCTTGGTGGCTTTCGTTGCTTTTATTTTATTAGTTTCTATTTTCCTCTACCACATTCGTCCCTGATGCGTCTGGTGTACTCCTCACGCACGCATAGGAGCTTAATGTTGTCATCAGCTCCCGCTTGGAGCGCTGTATCTGCATACAGCGAGCCATCTGGTGACGAACGAGCGTACCACTACAGCTCCAACGGTAAAGCATTCTGAAATTCAAACCCTCATTATTGTAGAAGACTTCCTCATGAACAGGTTGGTTTTCTTGTGAATACGCGGTGCAAAGTTCTCTGCGAAATGTAAACAATTTCTTCTTGTTTTCTTGACACGCATAAGCCCAAAAGCCCGTATGATGTGTGGAACTGTTGTTTTTGGGGTCATGAGTCCATAGACTGGTTTGATGCTGCTGTACTGTGCAAGCCTTTTCATTTTTCGCAGCTACTACACCCTATATCTACTTTAATCAGTTTGTCATACTCATACCTTGGTCTACCCCTACCGTTCTTACCGCCTACACTTCTTTCAAAAACTAACTGAAGAAGTTCTGGGTGTCTTAAGATTTGTCCTATCATTCTACCTCTTCTTCTCGTCAAACCGTTCTCATATCGCCAATTCGATTTACGACCTATTATTTCACTGCAGACTCATTTTTGTACAGATTATAGTCTTCTTTCTAGGTATATCTGCCCGATGACCATCAGAATCTCAAATAGCTTGGTCCATTCAAGTGAAAATAATGAATTAATATATTTAAGGTGTTAGCAGTAAACAACTCTATGCTCCTAATACTTTGTCAGTGCAAATTAAACAAAAGTTGTCATTGAAGGAGCCATATTAAATGCAGACGATATCGCAACACAGTGGTTTCATTCACAGAGTCAGGCTTGCGAAATCATTTCGTAGGTAGTTCTTTATAAGCTTCAGATTTAAAAAGTACAGCTTTGTAGAAGAAACTACAGCATTAATTAGGTATAATGTATAATATTTTGGAACCAGTTTTCATTGTTTCTTCACTAATCATTTGGCACAGATATTTGTGAGAGAGCGCGCCCCTCGTGCTATAAGAGACTCAGCGCAATAACAATAATTTACAAGCAGATTCAACCATCCGGCAATTACTCTACGGGTATTAAAAAATCTTTTTGGCTTGTTCTATGAAAATATCACGATGCCACATTTCCCGTATAGCGTGGCATTGGAATAAAGGCTGTGCGGTTGGGGTGGTGCAGCTGGGAGCTTGCATCCAGGAGATAGTGGGTTCGAATGCCACTGTCGGCAGCCCTGAAGATGGTTTCCCATTTTCACACCAGGCAAATGCCGGGGCTGTACCTTAATTAAGAAATGGCCGCTTCCTTCCCATTCTTCGGCCTTTCCTATACCATCGTCGCCATGAGACCTATCTGAGCCGAAGAGACGTAAAGCAAATAACAACAAAAAATGTATTCATTTCTTGATTTTCATTTTAGGGGAAGTCTGCGGGCTTTTTAAGCACCGGACCTTTCTGGCCCTAACATTACGCTACTGTTGTGCACGTGTCAAGGCTTATGGACGAGAATGACCACCACCGGGATGTTATAAGTTGCTCACAGTCGGCTGTGGTGGATACCTACTGGAGGGCTGAATACAAGTAAACTCTGAACATGGCGTTGCGCGACGAAGACTAACAGATGCGAGAAGGGAGCAAAGCCTAACACAATAGTGGCTGATACCAATCAACAGAAGTGCATCTTAAGCATAAATCGCGAATGGCTTTCATGATGGTGAAGGGAGAATATCCAATTTGGATGAATAGCTGCAATTCAGCCCGAGTGCCATCGCACTTCCACAAATGGGTGCACTTAAATTGTCAAAGATTGATGAGGTGTTACGATTATACAAGTTAATCTGCTGCATGTTCACCTGGGGAAGGTACACTATATCACGCCGGACAACGCTTTTTATTGTGTGATCTGTATTTTCGGTGACATAACGATGAGGATGGGCTAGGATTGGGAAGGTCGTCGCCGTGTCCTAAAATGAAGTACAGCGTTGTGTGGAAAGGGAATCCACTCAATTCCATCTTCATAGCCACTGACCGTGGGATTCAAACCTACCACCTCCCGAGTGTAAGCTCAAAGTTTCTCGATCCGACACGTGTAGCAATCTCGCTCAGAATACTTACAATATAAAAGAAGATTTTAAAGTACCTATTTCAATTGATGTAAAATACTGACTGAGATCTACAAATAACCGAATATTTTACATATAAATTACATTTAAATTCTGGCTGATTGGCTAAATCGTCAGAGTAGTGGCCTTTGATTCAGAGGGTTTGTGTTCAATTCCTGGGCGGGTCGGTGAGTTTAGCCACGTCTGGTTCATTTCTGTCTCCGAGTGTGGGTGTTTGTGTGGTCGTTTCAGCTCAGACCTCTTCATACAAAAACAACACACTACAGTATCAATCATCACATCATCATCATCATCATCATCGGGCGAGTTGGCCATGCGCGTAGAGGCGCGCGGCTGTGAGCTTGCATCCGGGAGATAGCAGGTTCGAATTCCACTATCGGCAGCCCTGAAAATGGTTTTCCGTGGTTTCCCATTTTTACACCAGGCAAATGCTGGGGCTGTACCTTAATTAAGGCCACGGCCGCTTCCTTCCAACTCCTAAGCCTTTCCTATCCCATCGTCGCCATAAGACCTATCTGTGTCGGTGCGACGTAAAGCCCCTAGCAAAAAAAAATCATTATCATCATCAATGTCCGACTCCAGTCGCTCGGGTGTGGCTAAGCATCACACAAGCACACAATTTATAGCGTTGTTGTTGGGAAGGGCATGCAGTCCTAAACAAGGTCAGAACACAAAGTTCGCTCCGGAGACCCACCAGATGTGGGAAAGAGCTGAATAATAATAATAATAATAATAATAATAATAATAATAATAATAATAATAATAATAATAATAATAATAATAATGTTTGTTAAAGAAATGTGAGTACTACGCTAATGGGAATATTATAGTTTTAAGTAATCTATTCGACTGTTATAAGGACAGGAGTTTGCAAGTTCATATTCATTAAATCTGAATGATATTTTGGCGTGACTGGTTTCAAGTATGAGCATACAGAGTCACACAAATAAGTTGATCCAAAGCACGAATGCAGCATTTCGCTACATATTCTAATATTGTTATTTTCGTTGATAACACGTTCCTTCTTCTGATGACCGTAAATTTGAGAACAGATCACACCAACGAATTATTATCTCACAAGAGGCTTTTGCTGAAATGCTGCCAAAAGTGAACATGGTGTCAAAATACTTGGACAATATTTTAAGGGCTATTTCCAAAGCGAGGAATCTCCAAGAAAAGCACTTTTTCAAGAAACACAGTTTTTTAATAAATTAATTTCCGAATAAGGTTGACACTTCATTTCCTATGTAGCCACATCGCTTAAAATAAGCTCTGCTTGTCTTGGTGGCTAAAATCCTAGTTACGTCTTGGATTGACGGTTTTTTCTTGTGTGAGCTTTCTTTACCACCGCGCACCTTGACTTGGCTGACAGATGTTTGCATGCTTTCAAGGACTTGGCAGCGATGTTCAAAGTAAGATGTTAATTGTTTGAGGGAGGAATTTTTGTTGGCGTTTGCTTTTGGTTCCCAGCCCCTCCTGGTTTCATAATCAAGATGATCAACAATATATTGTGATAATATTACTTCTTCGAGAGGAGTATCTAATTTCAATGCTTTAAGTGCTTGTAAGTTGCTTGAGAATGTGCCGATGAACTGCCTGAGGTCTTCAGCGGTTTCATTCTCCACTGTTGCAATGTTTAAGATTTCTCTAACATGCTTTGCTGCTATTAGTCTCTTGTTTTGAAACCGATCACATAATAGGTTCCAAGCTACCGTATAGTTTGTTTCAGTAGTTGGAAGGTTCTGAATTAATGCTTTAGCTGAACCTTGAACTGCTCCTAGTAAGTAGTGAAATTTCTGAATGGTTGCTAGACTGGAATTTTCATGCACCAATAGTTTGAAATTATCTTCAAACGAAATCCAATCTTCATAGTTACCACTAACCATGGGTAGTTTAATCGCGGGTAATTTGATGTTGATATTTTCATGCGACGAATTGGAAGTGTTACTTCTGGTACTACCGGCATTTTCGTGTTGGTCTGGCGACAATAATACCTGCATTTTTGCCTTCAAACTGTACACAATGTCATCTACTTCATCTCTATCTACCCCATCCTCCACTATCCTCCACCTCAAGCTGCGATTGAACTAAATCGTATTTGTTTTCTAAATCAATAAGTGCATCATATCTAACCCTAATGTCTGCTAGGTTTTGAGTAGTGTCGTACTTTTCGACGAAAGTTTTGATTTTTGTGATTCTACCTTTCAGATAACCCCGTTGCTTGATCAGCTTTGCGATTTCGTTCTCGTCCATCGTAAAGCACTGGCTCACACAAATGTAAATAATGCAAGGAAAAGGTAATTAAAGGGAATCTGACCTTGTAAACTGAAGAGTCCCACGTTGCATTGTATGTTTCCAATCCTGCGGATATTTCACACGCGTTTCACTTTTACCGTGTAATATCGGGCCCGGAAATGGACCAAAATGTTGGGTGACGAATTGAATGCTGTAGCACACATGTTGTATTACTAAACAGCGATGATTACTCTGGTAGTTTGGTTAAGCACGTGATAAGACCATAGGGCCGAGTCATGCATCAATATTACACGTAAATAAAACTTTTATTACAGTTAAACATGATTAACAAACTGCATAGAAATTATTTACACATTAACAATGAACTGAAATGCCTGGATGGCTATTGATTAAGTTAGAGGCCATGTGGCCGCGAATGCTTCTCTAGCCGACATGTTGTCTTGTTCGAGTCTGTCCCTTTTTTTTTTGCCGGAAACCAGATGCATTCTGGACACTCAATAGAGACGCGGACAAGAGCGCGCTCTGTATAAATTTTCTAAGAGGACGGAACAACTCCGTTTTCCAGAAACATGACAGATTAGAACAACTTCTAACTGTCTCCACTATTCTTTAAATATTTTTTCAACATATCACTGGTTTTCGTGTTAAACGGACTAAATCAAAATATATGTGAAATAGGTTTGAAGGTTTCCACAGTTTACAATTGCCAATGTCCGCTTTCAGGACGCATCTCTACAAAGAAGAGTGTTGTCAGGGTTTGGTTTCATAAGCTATCCCAGGGAACTTGTCGGAGTCCGAATAGCTAGGTATTGTGTTAACAGAATATTGCAGCATGATCAACATTCCGTGTTGCTGCCGTGTGAAATGTTTCAGTGGTTCAGGTACGGAGGTGGGAACTGCGGTCTGTTTAGCACAAAGCTAACATGTCACAGCACCATCTGGAATCGAACTAGATGTTCAATCGTGTATACTGAAATGCTAGGACCGATGAGCGTCATCCTGCTCTCTTGGCTTGCATTGGTAGTCAACAGCATTTGTCTCGATTTACAGTACACACACAGTACAGAAGAAAAACTGAAAGTTATTTTTTTATTCTTATAATTATATGGCTCCGCCATGAAATATTCTGGGCGCTTCCCGGTCTTCTGTTGATTTACAAATATCTGTATGTCACATGTACATTAGAGTACACGTACAAATAGCTGAAAATATCTATAGGAATGCATTATTATCATTATTATTATCATATTCATAAATTTCTAGTGGAGTCACGTCCCACTAACTCAATCATTTCCAATGATTAAAAAGTTTTAGGACTAGGAAAGTGGCAGTCGTGCCTTTAATTAAAAGTTAAGCTGCATCGACATAGGGAAGGGGGAAACATGTTTAGGGTTGGCGACTGTGGGAATCGAGCCTACCGTCTACCGAATTAATGACCCATATCACGTTGATGAAATGAACACAGCCAGGGAATCTTTAGATTTATGTGGAATCTAAGCCATGCGGACGTGACTTCACGTTTCAAATATCCCAAATATATTGGACGAGATTCCGACCACGGAACCTTGTTGAGAATCCAGTGACAATATCACACACCCATGGTTGTTGTAATATTCATTTATTGTTATCATCATTATTATCATATAACAAACCATCAGCCACGTGCTTCATAACCCTCTGTGCCCAACATCTTGCACAGAGGATGATCTCCTACAAACCACTCCGAGTGCTAAATACTGGGCATGTGTAGCATGATCTCACAATGGATGCCTTTTGTACTTCAAACTGACTTGTGCGTTAACTGTACACTTGTATCTTTCAGACTCGCGTACAATGTAAATTAGAGTACTTACTGAAAGGCATAAAACGGCAGAGGAGGGATCCAACTGGGTCAAAATGTAGTAAGCTGTTTGACCAAAGTCAACGACTTGGTCTTAATGGCAGCTTGTGTTTAAAGCTCCCAGTCCAATATCTTAGAGCTTAAAACAGGTGCAGCGAGTATGATACGTAAATAAGCATTTCAAAGGTAAAGCGAAAGCATAATAGAAAAAAGGTCAAGTAGTTAGTGGGATGAAATTCCAATAATATTATTATTTTAATAATAATAATAATAATAATAATAATAATAATAATAATAATAATAATAATAATAATAATAATTGCGTGTAGTCTGCGCAGAAGCCTGGTGCAGGTCTTTCGAGTTGACGCCTTATTGGCGAATTGCGCGTCTGTGGGGATCGATTCCTACATAAGATGAATTTTGTGTTGAAGGAGGCACAAATATCCATCCCCGAGCCGGAAGAATTAACCAATGGATGTTTAAGTCTCCAACTCTACCGGCAATCTGGGACGCCTTGCTCCAAAACTATCATGCTAACCATTGAGCTATGGAGCCGAACAGGGCATTGCATGTCAAGTAGGGAAAACTAAAGAGGAGCAGGTGGAACGTTTCTGGTAATTATGATGTAAATTTTCCCAGAATGATAGAAGAGTAAGTGAAATTGAACAAAGCTAATGCATTGAGCTGGCACTTGCGATCAGGTGTATTCTGTAAGGAAGAAACGAGTTCTAGGCCTGTTTTAAGATCAACTTTTTTGTTCGCGAGTGAATACTGGATGGGTACAGATCTCTGCGCATGGTTATGAGCGTATTTAGGGGTTGTAGTAAGGATGTAAAGGAAAGGCATGGTTTCAATGTATGGGACCCACATCAAGATTACTTCATTCGAAAGCTGTAAAACTAGCGTTATTGTAATCTTGCAAATCTGCCCTGGAAGATTTGGAAGATAGGAGTCGAGCTGCTCGACTAAGCGGTACGTTCCGAGCTGTCATTGGAGAGATGACATCGAAATAGACGAATAAGTGTGAGTGGTGTCTTTAAAAGTAGGAAAAATTACAATATGAAGATAAAGTTGGAATTCAAGAAAGGGAATTGGGGAATATATTCGTTTATAGGTAGAGGAGTTAGGGATTAGAATACTTTACGAAGAGACATTTTCAATAAAATTCCAAATTCTTCGCTATCATTTAAGAACAATCTTAGAAAACTCTAAATATGGAACCTGCCACCTGGGCTTTAAATGCAGATCAATAGTGACTGATTGTCGGGCATAAAAGGGGAGAGAATGATTACTGGTACAACCAAGAGAGCACGTAGTAGCAGAAGGTTACTCGGAATGAGAAGACACATGCTAAGTTATGAATGAACTCCTTGGATGAAGGCATACGTATAAATCAATTTCTGTGGTGAAGGATAGGTTATCTAAGAAAATACTGTACATGTCTTTGAGCATGGGTTCGGAACCTGGCGGTAATTACCCTGCGGAGATAAAACTGATACTCGGCGGGGGTGTAATAATGCCGGCATGTAGATAATGGAATGACAGATCAGCGCCACGTTGCTTTCTCTCTCTCTCGCGCTGCATGTACGCTAATGAAAAACGTGGCGATGTGCGTGTAGGTGTGTAGCCTCCCAGTGGAGCCAGCTTTCTCGCATGCGAAGGAGAGGGACGACTCGGTTTGAGTTTACTCGAGCAATAACTCGCACGTTTCGTTTGTTTTGCAACGTACTGAGTATAAAGCCGCACAAGTGTACATACTGTTCTACAAGATCCTACGTCTCGTTCTTAAAACTATCTATGTATTATTTTGTAGGCAAGTACCAACAATAATAATTTTCACATCTTTTGATGTGCTTTTTTTCAATATTGTTTTTAGTAAACCAATTATTTCGCATCATGAGAAGTTGTTTTCCTACAACGTTGTTAACGATAGAATAAATGTCGTTAGCCAGTAGTAAGTAGTTCTTGTATTTTCCTACTGTATGTTAATTTCGTAACAGTGTTTAACGATTGTTTTAGGTAACGTAGCTTCTACATCTTGGAAAAAGCGCTCATATAAAGAAGCATTTCTACAATGGAATTTCACGAATCTTTTTGACGGGTATATAGAAAAGCCTCAGTCTGTTACACGTATTAAAGTTCTTAGTGCAGTTAGCATGAAACCCAGAAAACTGAAAGAACATTTCGAGAAAGTTTACAAGGAGTTCGCAGGTAAATGCATAGAATTTTAAGAGAAAAGCGAGTGGTTTTAAATCTACACTATTGGATTCCACAGAAAATGTACAAAGGCAACTAAATTATGTTTTTAAGCTTCTAATCAAATTGCGTATTGCATTGCTATGAACAAGAAACCGCACACTGTAGGAGAGGAACTCATCAAACCTTGTTTGTATGATGCACTGTCGCTCGTGGCACATGTGGCTAAAAGGAATCAAATATCACTCTCAAATACAACAGTTCAAAGTACTATTTTAGAGATGAGTAAGGACATTTTTGCAACCCTTATTTCTGCAATTAAAGAACGTTCTATGTTTGCGCTGCAATTGGACGAATCAACCGATGTAACTTCGTGTTAGCAATTGCTGGTAATTACTCGGTACATTAAATATGACCATATAAAAGAGGAATATTTGTTCTTCAAGTCTTTGCCCACCACTACTCGCGGCTAGGACACATTGAAAACGCTAAAACAGTTTATTTAGGAGAAAGGACTGGACTGGTCAAAGCCAGTTGGCGTTTGTACAGACGGGTATCCGTTCTGGATTTCATGCACTTGTGAAACAATATGCCTCTGAAGGTTTATCTAATCACTGAATGACACAACGTTACGCTTTGGCTAAAGATGCTTATTCCAGATTTACTGAGCGAGTTGACTGACGTAGTACAATTTGTTAATCATATTAGTGGCAGTGCTACGAATTCCCGATTATTCAAAATGTTTGCGATGAAGTTGGTGACAAATTGAATGGTCTTTTCTACCACACAGAGGTACGCTGGTTGTCGAGAGGGAAAGGGTTTATGAGCTCCGTAAAGGAATAGAATATTTCTCAAAATCCAGACAACACAAAAAGAATTAGAGTAGAACTCAAACATAAATGATACAACATTTGTAGGAATGCTGGCGTATCTTGCTAATTCTTTCAGTGAAATTAACAGTCTGAATATCTCATTACCAGGAAATATGACGGATATCTTTACAACACAGTATAAAGCTGCAAGTTTTCTGCGTATATTGGAACTGTATCAACGCAGAGTTCAAGTTGGCGATATGTCGATATTTACACGACTGTGTGAGGAATTAGTAAATGATGAATCCGAAAAAAATCACTTTTGAAAATTCTATGATTTACCATTTATCTGCAATAATAGACTCACTGAAGAAATATTTCCCTGACATGGGCAATCGTCAGTCCAATTCTTGGATGTTAGGACCGTTTTCAAGTGATGACGTTTTTAAAGACGAAGATGTCTTATAGATGTGAGACTGTTTTCTCAACTTTACTAACAGTAAAAACAAAGTCCAGAAACCGTCTTAATGTGGAACATGACTTGAGATGCGCCTTAAGTGAAGCTAAACCTAACACAAAAACTTGCGAATGCAAAACAATTCCAAACTTCAAATCAACTGCCATAAATTAATTAAGGAAATACACTGAATTTTTTTTGCTATTTGCTTTACGTCCCACCGACACAGATATGTCTTATGGCGACGATGGGATAGGAAAGGCCTAGGAATTGGAAGGAAGCGGCCATGGCCTTAATTAAGGTACAGCCCCGGCATTTGCCTGGTGTGAAAATGGGAAACCACGGAAAAACATCTTCAGGGCTGCCGACAGTGGGGCTCGAACCCACTATCTCCCGATTACTGGATACTAGCCGCACTTAAGCGACTGCAGCTATCGAGCTCGGTAATACATTGAAATTGTAATTATATATATTTTTGTGCATTTTTATGATTAATAAACGCTATTTGTAAGCATGTGTTGGTTTCTTCGATAACATTTTTTGAGGGGTAGGGTGTGAGGGAAAATCAGTTTCCCTGATACATCATAGGAGTAACAAGACTGAGAAGGTTAGGAACCGCTGTCCTAGAGGTTAAGAGGAGTAGAGAGAGACAACGCGAAGTCTGAATCTAAACCAACTCGCAGAACTAGTTGATAATAGAGGATTATGAATGCATTAGATGTCGCGGGGGCTTCCACATAGATAGCTGAAAGCATGCATGTAGATTATTATTATTATTATTATTATTATTATTATTATTATTATTATTATTATTGCCATATATCTTGTTGCGGTTCAGTATCAGTGCGGTGAAGACACACAGCATACAGGGGTCAAAGCGAGCAGATTAAGGGAGCCTAGTTACCCGCAGATCAGCTCTAGCTAATTAGCCGGGGACTCATTACCACCCGAGCTTTACATTTCATTTTAATTCCACGAGCAACATTAAAAATGTACAAAGGTTGAGCTCCACTAAAACATTCATCAGTCATGGGATACACTTTTATCATTATGATGGGTTAATGGTTCAAAACCGTTCGTTACGAAAGGTGACTTAAAGCAGAGAGTACGAACTGAAATATCCCGATTTATTTGGCAGTGATTTCTCACGAAAGGGGCCACAGTTCTAATCCTGAAACATGTAAGTAACGTTCCTGTTGTGATAATAACCATAATAATCAAACAACGAATACAGTTCCGCGAATGGCGGTCACGTAAACGTAAATCACATAACGGAAAATTAAAGGAAAATTAGCCAGCCCATTAAAAGCTCATTAGACAACACCAAAGTAGCTGCCACCCCCGGGTGCCCGGTTTCGATTCCCGGCTCTGCTACGAAATTTGAAAAGTGGTACGAGGGCTGGAACGGGGTTCACTCAGCCTCGGGAGGTCAACTGAGTAGAGGTGGGTACGATTCCCACCTTAGCCATCCTGGAAGTGGTTTTCCGTGATTTCCTACTTCTCCTCCAGGCAAATGCCGGGACGGTACTTAACTTAAGGCCACGGCTGCTTCCTTCCCTCTTCCTTGTCTATCCCTTCCCATCTTCCCATCCCCCGCAAGGCCCCTGTTCAGCATAGCAGGTGAGGCCGCCTGGGTGAGGTACTGGTCACCCTCCCCAGTTGTATCCCCCGACCCAGAGTCTGAAATACCACGACACTGCCCTTGAGGCGGTAGAGGTGGGACCCCTCGCTGAGTCCGAGGGAAAAGCCGACCCTGGAGTGTAAACAGATAAAGAAGAAGAAGAACAGAAGTAACAAACTTCAACGTCACCTATAGAGGCAAAGCGAAACTAAATTTCCACGCCAGATAAAAAAATGTTAGTAAAAATAAACTGTAAGTACTGTTCCAGAAGAGTTGAAGTAAGTGGAAACGGAATATTACCGGTATAATAGGCAGACCATTCAATGCTCATTAAGAACCCATACATAATTTACAGAAGAATTGCAATACGACGATAAACATAATAACCGCAGTAAGAAGGGGAGCACCAAAAATAAAAGAACTAAAAGTAAAATACAACCAGTTGGACTCGCGCCAATGACACACCAACGATTTTTAAACACCTCGTATTTTATGCTAGAGTGGGGAGTAAGAGGACTTCATGAAGGTAAGTTGCAGTTTTAATGTTCCTAAATATATATATATTTCTAAATACTTGAATGCGATTTGACAGAATCTCACGATGTTATTTCAAGGACAAAACAAGTCTTTCTATTATAATTATGTTGTTAGTTGTTATTTTCTTGTATAATACTGTTACCATATGTTTTATTTTTCAGGTGGTCATAAATTTATTATTCAAAATTAGTTTCGGCAGACTGAAAAAACTATCAGTTATAAAAAATTATTCATGTTGTTCATAATCCAGTTAAAACACGAATTACCGATATTATAATCACACTGTCAGCAATAACATTCGAGAACTCATTGCAAATTCAATGTAACTAGAAATGTTAAACTTTTCAAGATACACGAATTCTAAGAACAAAATTATTTACATTGCACATGTGAACGAAATTAAGTTTATTATCTCTTTAAGAATAAAAACATCACGTTTAAAGGAAGTTTCTTTTCTTGTAAAATATGTTTAAGATGTTCTTTAAACATAAGCCGGCCCCGTGATGTAGGGGTAGCGTGCTTGCCTCTTACCCGGAGGCCTCGGTTTCGATTCCCGGCCAGGTCAGGGATTTTTACCTGGACCTGAGGGCTGGTTCGAGGTCCACTCAGCCTACGTGATTAGAATTGAGGAGCTATTTGACGGTGAGATAGCGGCCCAGGTCTTGAAAGCCATCAATAACGGCCGAGAGGATTCGTCGTGTTCACCACACGACACCTCGTTATCTGCAGAACTTCGGGCTGAGCAGCGGTAGGTTGGTAGGCAAATGCCCTTCAAGGGCTGTAGTGCCATGGGGTTTGGTTTTTAAACATAATCAGTCATTAATTAAGCCATTATTTACTGAGATACGTATTTATGCAATCAAAAAAGCTGAATATATGATATCGAGTTGAATTATGTAAAGTTTTCTTTGTCCGAATGCAAAGTGTTCTTACGTATGGTTCACGTTATTATTATTATTATTATTATTATTATTATTATTATTATTATTATTATTATTATTATTATTTATTCCACAAGTAGTCGTATTTTACTTAAAAGTATGCTAGGGCTATCGTTCATAACAATGTAATAATAAAGGTTATTAAATACTCATGTTCGTTGAACAAAATACTGGATATGAATATTTAAAGAGTTGAAAAATTCTCTATGAGACGGAAAAAAGCCGACGTACAACACTTTTTCACAAATATAGATCTGAAACTGGCGGGAGAAAATTTACAATGCAGTAACTGAGTTGTCCTAACAAATTGCTTCTTTTGAAAGTTTGTAGTGGGTAATAGAGACTGAAATGACCTATTGTTTGTCGTGGTTGGCACTTACAAAGGTATCCATTTGGTGTTGGTATTTTAACCCGTTGAAAATAACTTCCAAATTTACCATGCCATGGCGTAAACTGTATAAGTATGAGAGTGTGTTCGAAGAATTTTGACGTTAAACGTAGTTGAACGGTTTACTTCCGCGTGGCATGTCCCTTCATGCTATTTGTCCACACAGAGTTCCAACTCTGTTCACATGGTTCATATTAGAATGCCATTGTTTTATTCACTAAAACAAAACAAAAATATAACGTACAATGAGTTTTGTAGTTTAGTTGTTACCATGTGTACATGCGCTGTGCGGCCAAAAACAAAAAACAATACAATACTGAAGTTACAGGCATGCTCAGAACATCAGACAGAAACCTGCCTCTGCAACATCAGTGGATGCAGCGAGTACCGTGACGGGGTAACTTTCTCTCCACATTATGTACTATTGTTAATATACAAGCTTGCATTCTTGCCAGATAAAAAGCAAAGTCATCTTACAGGCTATGAACGTCCTTCGAGGGGTGGAATATCAAAGCTTCCACTACCCATAACCTCGGCACTTGGTGGAGTAGAGCGGTTAGCTCTACGCCCCGCCACCTTTATCCCCAGGAATTAACCTGGTACCCATTATTGGTATAGTTTGAGTGAACCTCAGGGCCCTGCGCACCTCTGGAAGCGGTAATCTCTTTTCTTACATTTGTCAATTTCCTGACAGGGAATCGAATATACGTCTTTCCGAGCAAATATTTACTGCATTCTTGTTAGCTTTTGCGTACTTGTTTGGCAAGGCGAGACTCATTGATTGCTGATGATGATTATTATTAGGTTAAGATTATAATGGTTATGGCTGTTGTTATTTGAGGGGCCAAACACGGTGGTCATCGGACCAGATGACGGTGGAACAGTAATGTCAGAGAAAAGTGTTCGAATCCAAGTCACAGAAAATCCCCTCATCGATGTTTTAAGAGATTTTTAATTCTAGGGAAATTAATTCTGTGGCAATTCCAATATAAACAGGGTGATTGGAAACAACGTAAACCCTGATGATGAGCGTTTGAGAGTTGATTACACTGATAACGAATTCGAAAAAGAAAATTCGATATTTCACAACGTTGTCATCTTATCAGCTGCTGAAGTTAGCCAATCAGATCGCTTGAGGGCAAGTTCAAATGGGCTTTGCGAGGCGGTGTTACAGCTGTTGAAGTTGACCAGTCAGATCGCTTGAGGGCGAATTCAAATGGGCTTTACGAGGTGGTGTTACAGCTGCTGAAGTTGACGAATCAGATCGCTTGAGGGCGAATTCAAATGGGCTTTACGAGGTGGTGTTACAGCTGCTGAAGTTGACCAATAAGATCGCTTGAGGGCGAATTCAAATGGGCTTTGCGAGGCGGTGTTACAGCTGCTGAAGTTGACGAGTCAGATCGTTTGAGGGCGAATTCAAATGGGCTTTGCGAGGCGGTGTTACAGCTGCTGAAGTTAGCCAATCACATCAATTCGCGGGCGAATTCAAATGGGCTTTAGAGGCGGTGTTACAGCTGCTGAAGGTGACCAATCAGATCGCTTGAGGGCAAATTCAAATGGGCTTTGCGCGGCGGTGTTACAGCTGTTGAAGTTGACGAGTCAGATCGTTTGAGGGCGAATTCAAATGGGCTTTGCGAGGCGGTGTTACAGCTGTTGAAGTTGACCGATCAGATCGTTTGAGGGCGAATTCAAATGGGCTTTGCGAGGCGGTGTTACAGCTGTTGAAGTTGACCAATCAAATCGCTTCGTGGGTGAATTCAAATGGGCTTTGCGAGGCGGTGTTACAGCTGCTGAAGTTGACCGATCAGATCGTTTGAA
Source organism: Anabrus simplex (assembly GCF_040414725.1). Taxonomy (NCBI): domain Eukaryota; kingdom Metazoa; phylum Arthropoda; class Insecta; order Orthoptera; family Tettigoniidae; genus Anabrus; species Anabrus simplex. Next base: position 338,137,192 of record NC_090270.1, read on the forward strand.
GGCGAATTCAAATGGGCTTTGCGAGGCGGTGTTACAGCTGTTGAAGTTGACCAATCAAATCGCTTCGTGGGTGAATTCAAATGGGCTTTGCGAGGCGGTGTTACAGCTGCTGAAGTTGACCGATCAGATCGTTTGAGGGCGAATTCAAATGGGCTTTGCGAGGCGGTGTTACAGCTGTTGAAGTTAGACAATCACATCAATGCGCGGGCGAATTCAAGTGGGCTTTGTGAGGCGGTGTTACAGCTGCTGAAGTTGACCAATCAGATCGCTTGGGGCCGAATTCAAATGGGCTTTGTCAGGCGGTGTTGCAGCTGGTGAAGCTGACTAGTCAGATCACTTCCTGGGCGAATTCAAATGGGTTTTGCGAGGCGGTGTTACAGCTGCTGAAGTTGACCGATCAGATCGTTTGAGGGCGAATTCAAATGGGCTTTGCGAGGCGGTGTTACAGCTGTTGAAGTTGACCGATCAGATCGTTTGAGGGCGAATTCAAATGGGCTTTGCGAGGCGGTGTTACAGCTGTTGAAGTTGACCAATCAGATCGCTTGAGGGCGAATTCAAATGGGCTTTGCGAGGGGGTGTTACAGCTGTTGAAGTTGACCAATCAGATCGCTTGAGGGCGAATTCAAATGGGCTTTGCGAGGCGGTGTTACAGCTGCTGAAGTTAGACAATCACATCAATGCGCGGGCGAATTCAAGTGGGCTTTGTGAGGCGGTGTTACAGCTGCTGAAGTTGACCAATCAGATCGCTTGGGGCCGAATTCAAATGGGCTTTGTCAGGCGGTGTTGCAGCTGGTGAAGCTGACTAGTCAGATCACTTCCTGGGCGAATTCAAATGGGTTTTGCGAGGCGGTGTTACAGCTGCTGAAGTTGACCAATCAGATCGCTTGCGGCCGAATTAAAATGGGCTTTGCGAGGTGGTGTTACAGCTGCTGAAGTTAGCCAATCACATCAATTTGCGGGCGAATTCAAATGGGCTTTGCGAGGCGGTGTTGCAGCTGGTGAAGCTGACCAGTCAATCACTTCCTGGGCGAATTCAAGTGGGTTTTGCGAAGCAGTGTTGCAGCTGGTGAAGTTGACCAATCAGATCGCTTCCTGGGCGAATTGAAATGGGCTTTGCCAGGAGGTGTTGCTAAATCTGTACGTGGCTTAAGACCATATTCGAAGAAAAATCTTCGCTAGGGGATGGATTTCAACTCGGAGCTAACAAGATCGGGCCATACCAAGTACGCTATGATAAGCGGCGAAAATCCACGGTGTGTTTGTGTGTAATGCTGATTTCTTTGCATGGCTTTCAAGCCGGCCTTTTGTGTGAGGTGTTGTATGCATATGGAGAAACATGAACATCCAGTCCCCGAGCCAGAAGAATTAATCAGACGCGATTAAAACCCCGGTCTGGCCGGGAATCGAACACGCTACCCTCTGAACTGAAGGTCCCGACGCTGATCATTCAGCCAAGTTGTCGGAATCTTCCAAATCGCGTTTGCGTGTTTAATGAATATCCATGTACGTCGGCTCCAGAGGCTCTCAACTTGGGAGTGTGGGTGGGCGACCACGGGGCCCTTAGCTGTATCCACTTACTCGTGCGGCGCTGCTCACTGTCATCTTTCCTATCCGACCTCCCTGAGTCAACTCTTGTTCTTTTACAATCCTGACGGTATTAGGTTACGAATCCCGGGGAATCTTTCATTTTCACGCATTTCGTGCCTCTTCCTTTTGCCGATATATTAATTTTAGGAAGGGTCGGATCCCTTCCGTTTTTATCTATGATTATTGTTGTATAAAGGAAGGCTGCCTGTTTAATTAAAACAATAATCACAACCAGCACCATCAATGTTCGCCTATGTACCTGTTTCTGAGCAAATTTTACTCACCGCATGCAGGAAATGCTTGCACCCGCGTACCCAAAACACGGTCCTTTCTAACACCGAGCTCTAGTTGGTGGTGTGGATAGGGATAAACACAAACAATGAGTCACAGGAATTAACCACACACTGGGCATAATCCCTAACCTGGCCGGAAATCGAACTGGAACACTCTGAACCGATGGAATAGCAGCTGTCCATTTGTACAAGGACCTAGACCCGGGGCCACCCTATTTCATCAAATTCAAATATCAGCGGACTAAATCTGCTTCTGTTTAATATTCACGTGTACCTGGAGAATTGGCTGTGCGGTTAGGGGTGCACAGCTATGATCTTGCATTCGGCAGATGGTTGGTCCGGACCCTACTGTCCGGAGCCCGTACTTTCCAATTTTCACACCAGACAAATGCTGCGGCTGTACCTTAATTGAGGCCACGGTCGCTTGTTTCCCACTCCAAGCCCTTTCCTATCCCATCGTCATCAAAACACGTATTTGTGTCTGTGCGATCTTAAAACAAATATTTAAACAAAAACTCCTGTAACCTCTTCTATGAATTCCATTAACTTCGTGAGAATACCAATAAACTGTTCTCACATCGACATAAATTACTTCGAGAAGGCAAATTTGATGATGATTCTTTTAATTCTTCTAGCCCGGCTAGTGGCTTAGACGGTTGGAGCGCTGGCCTTCTGAGCCCAACTTAGCAGGTTCTATCCTGGCTCAGTCCGGTGGTATTTCAAGGTGCTCATATACGTCAGCCTCGTGTCTGTAGATTAACTGGCACGTAAAAGAACTCCTGCGGGGCAAAATGTCAGCACCTCGGCGTCACCGAATACCGTAAAAGTAGTTATTGCGACGGCTAAAGCAAATAATATTATTATCTATTAATTTTCAATCGGGAAAAATGAAAATACATAATAATGCTTAAATATATTTAGTTAAACCTAGCGAACTGAGTTGAATGTTGTATCTGTGAATTTTAATTATCATCATTAGCTTCCGACTCGTTGGCTGAATTGTCAGCGTACTGGTCTTCAGTTCAGAGGGTCCCGGGTTCGACTCCCGGCCGGGTCGGGGATTTTAACCTTAATTGGTTAATTCCAATGGTCCGGGGTCTGAGTGTTTGTGCTGTCCCCAACATCCCTGCAACTCACACACCACACATAACACTATCCTCCACCACAATAACACGCAGTTACCTACAAATGGCAGATGCCGCCCACCTTCATCGGAGGGTCTGCCTTACAAGGGCTGCACTCAACTAGAAATAGCCACACGAAATTATTATTATTATTATTATTATTATTATTATCATTAGCCTATACTACTTCAAGACGCTATATATAGCTGTCTTCCCCTGATGAAGCGAAATTCCTCTCACAAGTTGTTTGGGTACAAACCCATTATCTCGCAACACAAACCAAACAGCAGCTCCAGGGCATCATTAGCTGTAGAGGAATGAAAGGCAGCCTCTAACCTCACTTTACAATGTTTGCGTACCCACGTACAGCTTGTTACTCTGTATCGATCTCGGGTTAAATGTTTGTACATCTAATCAACTCTTGGACAGGGAAGGTTTAAATAATTATAGCGCTTATGGCTGGACTGAGATGGATTTATGGCCTAAACAGCAACTTTATATTCATGTTGATTTAGTGTACTTAGCTTACGTGAATTTACAATTGTGCAATCTATAAACATACACTATGAAAATACGAATATGCAGAAAAGTTGTAATAACCAAGTGCCTTATCCAGGCGTGGGCTGTGGTGACCTTGTCAATTCGCCGAGCTAAGTGGCTTTCTGAGCCCAAGGTGAGGAGTTCAATTCGGATAAGTTGATGGCATATTAAGGTATTCAAATGGGTCAGCCTCTTCCGGAAAAAAAAATAATCCTGCGGGAAGAAATTTCGGCACTTCGACATTAAAGAAAATCGTAAATGTAGTCAAAGGGGTGTAAAAGCAGGAATAGTACTATTACTAGTCAGTGATCCCATTTAAACCAAGTGTACCCTTAGGTAGAGTCGACTGGTTGTAGGGTGACCAGTAGATTTCTTTACCTCTAGCCAACAGCACGTGACTACCCATCCAGTTGCTGAACACACCCACTGATGCTTAACTTCAAGATCTCACGGAATCTTGTGTGTTGTACCACAAGCATAAAGCAAAAGGAGATGTATGCGTGATACAAGTAAATTCGTGGACTTTCCAAATGCAGATTTCAAATTTACTAGTAGTTACTGAGTTCGCAACAGATGTCTCTAGCTACGTGCATAGGTCGATCGCGCTCTAGTGGACACATGATACATATTCAAAATTGCATCACGAATTTACCTGTATCACTAACATACATCCCTTTTCCCTATATGCCATATGTATTGTGACCTTTCACCATCATGCCATGGAGATGTTAGGAGGTCTGGCTAATTATATATGCCGTTTTCCGTAACATCCTGTGACATGTAATGCAGTAGTTAGCATTCTGTATATCAAACCGGGGTATGATCCGCGACGCGCCAGTCCGGAAGGAGCATTTTCCTACGTTGTAATGAGAAGAGGGCAACGCAGTATTGATAACCTTGAAACCGCGCTCTCTTTCCGAGCGAGCGAGAAGAGAAGATAACGCTACGCACGGAGATGGAGGTTTTTGGAGACCGGGCCGAATTAAGGTGTGTTAACTTTTGAAAAATAAATGCCCACTATAAATTCAACACCGCATTCATTAGTACCACTTTACCATAATTTACGAAAAAGAGGAAGAAGAATAATAATTCTATATGAGATAATTTTTCTAAATTTATTAAACGGGTCACATTCGAACCAATGTATTTTGTGCTGACTGTCAATGCATATAAATACAATACTTTATTTATGTATCAATAATGACGCCTATCATACAGCAGTACGCAGATCAAAGGCGACTACTGAAATCTGGCAACATGTGGAAAAACGTGGGAGATATTGCATGATGAAACATGACGCGTAATCTTCCAAAAGGACGCTTTGGAAATTATGAATAACCTACTGATCGCTTTGGTTCATATATGTTCAGTAGAAAGTAGAGGTTATAAGCTTTAATTCGATTGTTATCACGTCGTTCAAAGACTTCGATTACCGGACTGTCATTTCCAACAGGGACATAATTCACCTCCCCCCTGACCATTTTGCCCGTAGGCTATAAATGTTTCCAAGACCCAGACACTGTATCTCATTCTCATCCGTGTACCGGCAGTGGTAACACGTTACCTCATTATCGTCTGTGTAGTGGCAACCCAACATATTAGAAGTGGAACTTGGATATTAGTGATTTGGATATCAGTGTACAAAGTGTTGTGCCATTGAGGAAACACATCAATGTGGTGTAAATATATTTACGGAATAAGTCGTGTGGTACGAGTTAATGTACATAATTGCCGAATAGAATCCTTAATTTGGCATTTTAACATCACAATCGTCGAAGATAGTTAATTATGACTTATGGTGCAATCACCAACGGAGGGCAAACGCTTCAGGTTATTTAGCGTGGTGAGACAGTTAATTAATATATGCAGGGGCTAATTATCACCGCTCCTGAGCATTTCAGAACGAGTGACATTTAGCAAAAATTAAATAACTGTTCTTGACAAAATTAATATTCGCATCCTCCAGGGACATTCGTTGTGATAGTCTGTGTGACGGTCAGGGAATGAACAGTGATTTTACAACTTATCACTACTTGCGTTAATCTGTTTGAACTTAAAGAGTGGATCTTGTTACAAGTAGGCCCCCCTTTGAAAGTGCATAAAACAGTATTTGATGACTCATTCTCCATTTTTCTGTATATTCTTGAGTGGTCGTCGAACCCAAGACTCGGAGCCTACAAGAGTCGCGCCTGAGTGCCTGCAATCAGCGTTACAAGGATCGTCCCGAAATTCAACTGAGAAAACAGCAGTTCGAGTCATGGATCGTCGTATGAAGAAGAACCAAGGACTACTAGGAACAAGAATATTCATCATGTTCGTGTAAAGATCTAAGATGTACCCTAGATGATAGCAAGCCTTAATCACCAAGTGTTAAGTACATACTTTTGTATACACTAAACACGAGAGATGCATGCCAGTAATAATAATATTTGTAAATATTATAATGTCATAATTAAATATTAAATATGTAGGGAACATTATGCGCGTATGACTGAGAAAGATTTATTACTATTAGTTAGGATCATCAAGTGCTTTTTAAGATAATCATTGATATCTAACAAAAATTCATTTGCATGAATTATTATACAGACTTCAAAGTTCTTAGCTTATATGAACTATCTTTGGGAAGAACGGCAAGTTAGCTAGATTTATATTTCTTCGTCTGGTAAAGATCTTCAGAGTAGTTTGGATATAAATGATACGTTTGAGATTCGGGTATTTGTAATCCCGGATAATATTAGATAATCATTGGAGTTGATCCAAACCGAGGTGTAATAAATTTATAATTATATATGAAATTGTGAGAATAAAATAACCTGAAATAATGGGGTTTTCTCTGTGAATTAAATGAACGGATTGAGATACGATGCCAAGACATGAGAGGGCGAAGCTGTAACATGTTTTGTTGTTGGAGTGATAAGGAAGAATAAATAATTATAGCTGTTGTGAGATATTAAATTGGGCTGAATATATAGCCAGATAACGAGTAATAAGAAATAATGGCTTTCAAGTGAGTGCATACTTGACAATAAGCCGAGATGATATGTAAGGAAAATGAAAGGAAGGGGTGACGGACGATTTATGGTATTCACACCCAGGACTAGTCACAGCTGTTATTGTGATTGACAGGTATATGCTGGTCGACTGTAGGCCGAGCAAACTTTGCAGTCTCCAGCAAAACGATGTTAGTGGGCCAAGCTCTTTTCATTCACCAAAGTAGTCTCAATCCTATTCTAATTATACGTTGCGAGTAACACGGATAATTTCAGGATTTTGTGAAGGATAGATCCCTTCTCATGCTAAGCATTGATTTAGCCTCTGATTGGAGTCCAAAAATTTTTACCTTGGAAGCCGAAGCCTGTTGGTTCGAATGATGTTGAAGCGAAGATTTAACCAGATGTTATGGCTTGGTTAAGCCATATCTTCAAGATGTGTTGTGTAAATATATTTGATATTTTTATATATATGTTTCTGTGTGTTTTGTTATTTCCCAAAGTGATATGGTGATGGGTTTGATTCCAGCTTTGACTGATTTTCTTTAAATATATAATATGTTAGGTAAACCCAGGATACGCACATATATGTTCAGCGTGTATGTTCATCGTAAGTGTTCAATGTAAATATACATTTGTCGTGGTCAAATTGATCACATGTTCGATACTCGGCAATGCAATCTCGTGTGTATAACAGATGTGCTTATATTGTGTTAATTTTTTTTCTTTATCCAAATCATGACTAACAAATAGAGGATACCTGGTTCTTACCCAGGAGGCTCGAGTTCGATCTCCGGTACCGGAACCATATTTAATATCCATTTGTGACGAGAGTTTAATAAATAAAGGATACCATTCAATATCCATTTTTATAAAAATAAATAAACTCATCTATCAGTGTATGTTGATCGAGTTAATTGATGTACGCCAAGAATTAATATGCCAAGACAATTTCAAGAAAAGAAGGCATATAATGTATTTAATTGTGTCAGTTTAATTGTTTCTTGCTCACATGTTGAGATAGAATATTATTTGTGTGGTTCACATCAGTATAAATAAAATGTTTAGAATATCTACTTGAACAGAGATTCTTCTCATTTAACAAATATTAGCATATTCCTCTCATATTATAGAACCCTACTTTCATTATTTTAGATAGTGCCTATTTTATTTCTTTATCGAACATTCCATTACCCATATTGCTCTACGAATTCAGCCGGTGATGTTATGAAAGTAGGGAGGATGAGACTTCAAGCCTGGTAAGTGACTTCTGGCGGTTCTCATCCAAATGCTCCATCTGTACATCTGTTTGTGAAACCAAGTTAAATAATATTGCCCTAATTGTACCGAAGGTAAGCCTCATTTTGTTGCGCAAATATTGGGGCCAGTTTCATTTCCTTTCGCCCGATGTGCTCAGAGCTGGTTCATACTTAATTTGGTGCAACGATTAAAGCCCTAACGGTTGCAGTATCTATTTACCTACATTTTTATCAATAGTATAATTTTGCAAATATAATAATAAGATGAAAATTAGAACAAGTGACCCGGGACTATATGATCAGTAAAATACCAGAAAGGTCTGGTGTGAGTATTAAGTCACTCAAATACTTCTCATAATACTTTGGAATTGAAAATGGTTATCCCGTTAATAGGCCCGTGTGTTACCAAGAAGTGTAGGTACACGATGCAACAAGGAGACCATTGTTGATCTCTTGAACTAAAATTGAACAATAGCTTCTCAATCTCACGACATGCGCTGGCTGAATATTTCAGGTGTTAGAGCTCTGGCCTTCTGAGCCGGAATTTGAGGGTTAGAACCCGGGTCACTCTGGCGGTATCTGAAGGTGCTCAAATACGTCAGTCTCCTGCCGGTATATTTACTTTCAGGTAAAATGAATGGGACGAGCTGCTCGACAAAGTGGAATGACGTTAGTAGACGTATCAGTTTGAGTGGAATTTTAAAAGTAGGAAAGAACACAATATGAAGACAAAGTTGGAATTCAAGGGAAAAAAATTGTGCAAATTTTAATTTATGGGAAAGAGAGTTAGGGATTGGAATAATTTGCTAAGGGATATGTTCAACATATTCCCAAATTCCTTGCAATTACTTGAGAAAAGACTAGGTAAAAACAGACAGGGAATCTGAGAAACCCTGAGGGACAAAATTCGCGTCTTTGAGAACCGTAGAATTAGTAAGTGGGACGTAAAAATTAAAATAAAATTATTATGTAGATTGTGCAGTTATTAAGGCAGTACGCCAGAAAGAAATATAAGGAAAATATTGGCTTATAATATGCTGCTGTATGCGGCTTGCATCAGAATGTGAGGGGTCTTGATCTGTTTTTTTTGCAAGTTTCTTTAAGTTGCTCCGACACAGATAGGTCTTATGGCGACGATGGGATAGGAAAGTGCTGGGAGTGGGAAGGAAGCGTCCGTGGCATTCATTAAGGTACATCCCTAGCATTTTCCTGATGTGAAAATGGGAAACCACAGAAAACCATCTTCAGAGCTGCCGACAGTGGGGTTCGAACCCACCATCTCCCGAATACTGGATACTGGTCACACTTATGCGACTGCAGGTATCGAGCTTGGTGATATATTTGTTAGCTGTAAATAATTTTCTGAGAAAGAAATATTACAAAATGGATTTATCACATTAAAAAGTGCGAGAAACTTCTTTTTTTTGAACGTTTGAAAAACGTATTATGTCGTCGCCGTTACAGCAAAACCAATACGCTTCGTATTCATTATTTTTCTAAAGACTGGTCACGCCTACGAATATGTAGTCCTCCAGAACAAAGTTCGTTGTCATTTTCCTATGGTTATCCATAAAGGAAATTGAAACTTATCGTACTGTATGTTTGAATGACGTATTTACGCACTCTTACACTCATGTATTTAAGATCCATTTGCCTTTACACGTTATCATAGGCAAATGAACCAACGTAGTTGTACTGCTGGGCTGCATATCTATATGTGGTTAGGAGGCGTGGGTAGGAAGAGCATTGGGAGTTACGAGGTTTAGCTGTAAGGGCGGCGATAAGTCTATCATTTCCATTCTCAATTTTTATTCATTGTAGTAAGAAGGCGTATCTCGGTGCAGATTTACCAGTTAACCAAAGACATGGGATCAGCTTTAACACATGATACATGCCCACAAACAAATTTGACTCTTTCATTTCATGGGCAAAATACAAGTTCAGTGACGAAATAAAATAATCAGCAGTTCCTTACGTATTTCCAATAACAATTGCTGAGATTGAAGAGTAACGAAATGAGGCTATTTCCAGGGTGGTTATGAAGGTAAACTGCAGTTTCCATTTACTGCATGCATTTGCATAATCCATACTTGAAGCAGGCTCACGGAGAAGTGAGGTTTTGTAGCAGCCAGAGCCACCTCGTGGCTGTCGCTGACACTCATCACTCCCCGTAGTAGCGAGTGGCGCACCAATCAATGCCATATATTGAGGATAAGTTTCGTTATTGTTGTAGCTTCTTGTTCTAGCATGGAACAATATGCTTAACTGTGTCCCTTAGTGTACAGTAGATCCTCTCTCTTGATCTCTGTGTGGGGCTTGGATAGGAAAAAAAAAGGTGATAGTGTTCTATTCTTCTTCTTATTATCCTTCTGTCCGGTTCCATAGCTAAATGTTTAGCGTGCTGGCCTCTGGGCACAGGGGTCCCGGATTCGATTCCAGGCAGGGTCTGGAATTTTAACCATCATTGGTTAATTTCGCTGGCACGGGGCTTGGGTGTATGTACCGTCTTTATCATCATTTCATCCTCATCACGACGCGCAGGTCACGTACGGGCATCAAACCTGCACCTGGGGAGCCGAACATATTCTCGGACACTTCCCGCGCTAAATGCCATACGCTTTTTCATTTCTTCTCCTTCTGCTTCTTCTACCTATTTTCCCACACCTGTGCGGTCGCGGGTACGAACTTTGTCGCACATGTGGATTTTGCCATGTTTTTCAACCGCATGACTTTCCTGACGCCAACCCTTTGTGGAGGGATATAATCACTATTGCATGTGGCCGATGACCTAGCTGTTAGGTCCCTTCAAGCAACAAAACAAACTATTGCATGTTTCTGTGGTGGTTGGTAGTGCAGTGTGATGTCTGAATATGAAGACGAAAGAGTTGGGACAAACGAAAACATACAGTCTCCGAGCCAGAAGGATTAATCAGACGTGATTAAATTTCCCGACCCGGCCGGGAATCAAGTCCGGGAACCTGCGAACTGAAGGCTTCAAAGCTGAACATTCACCGAAGGAATCGGACGGTAGTCTTCTATTTGTTAGGTGTAAACCACTTTTTCAGCAAGAATGTGTGCAGATATAAAAGAATCTCAATCAAATACGAGCAATATATTTCGTCTAACGTATGTGGACGATCCACCTATGATGCCACGAATTCAAATTCAGCAATTCGCAGATGACATCGCAGTTTATACCGCTCAGAGAAGACCTCACGTTGCAACCTCAAACCCTTTTGAAATGGTGCATTACCATCAACATTAGCCGAGAAAATATCCAGGCCATTCTCTTCATAAAGAAGAAACCGAAGCTTGGTCGTCTTGAAACTAGAAAGTGTGAATTACCATGGGTGAGAAAATTCAAGTAGCTTGGCCTCATTTTACACATGTCGCTGATCTGGAAATGGAATATAGACCAGTCCTTACAGCTTGAAAACGCAGTGTGGCTGCTTCACGCCCTCTTCTTCATAGCCAACAACTCGGTGATACCATCACGTGCGCTCTCTGCCTGTCTTGTAAGCTCTATGGGTATGTGTTATTTTCTACAGACACAACTCCGCCGACTTAAACTTTTCAAAACAATATTATTAGCCGAATGACACACTCACCATGGTATAAATCCTATTCAGAAATACACAGGGATTTACGAATCCCCACTATAAACAAAAGAAAGAAGCTTATTAAGATGACCGAGATTGGAACACATTTATCTCAGTCCAAATTTTGTGGCATTGACTTGCTGAAGAGGGTACTCAGGACCAAGAAACCCAACAGTCGCTGCAAACTTCGAGGTCCTTATCTTTTAAGTTTTGTCCTTTTCAAAATTGTTGTTGTTTTTATTGTTTGTGTCATCAGTCCCTAGACTGGTTTGATGCAGCGCTCTATGCCACCCTATCCTCTGGCACATCCTATATCTACTGTAATCTGCTTGTCATATTCTTTCCTTCGTCTACTCCTACCATGCTTACCGCTTGCACTGCCCTAGAAAACCAAGTGAACAAGTCCTGGCTGTCTTAAGTCGTGTCCTATCATTCTATCCCTTGTTCTCGTCAAATTTAGCCAAATCGATCTCCTATCACCAATTCGATTCAGTATCTCTTCATATCTATCTTGAATTAAGATCAGATAAAGATGTGCTGAGAAGTTTATGGATTTATTAAGAACTAATGCCTCAGTTGTGGTTTTCAGAGCTATCCGTGGTGTGTTTATATCTGATGTCCATGTGGTGGTGTTATCTTCTGAATACATTCTGTTACAAGCGATATTAAGTTCATATTTTTACTATATCTTTGTGCCCTAAGTGTCAGACATCTTGTTTTCCTACAATCCATCCATAGTAAACATTAGTCAGAGGGGCAATTTATTGTTCTTTCCTTATTCCTTTTATTCTATCACTCTTACTGCCCTAAATGTCGGCCATTTTACACAGCCATGGAAACCACGATGCAGATGGGAACTCTACCCTACATTTTATGCGTTGCCTAGGCCACAGAGCTTAAATTGTTTATTTACATCTACTGCCCTTACTTAGTCAGCCATCTTTAGAGCGGGGTTTTCGTTGCTACACGTCCGTAGGTTTAACCTCATATTACCCTACACGTGACCCCTGGGTGGTGTTAAGAGAGCAACAACTTTGGCTGCTGGACCCTAAGCTCTTCTTTGTGGATATCCCAGCAATTCAGAGGATTCATTAACTCAATATGAGAAAAATGATTAAAATCGTAAATGGTCCTTTTCAGAGCCCCACTGAAAATCATGATTCTACTTTAAACATTCTGCAGCTCAATATCGAAGGAGCAAGTCGACCAAAAAGTGACTATCTAACAAAAATACTGACTGATCACAAGGTGGATATTGTTCTATTGCAGGAGACCCATTGTGAAAACCAGGACCAGCTTTATGCCAGATGTAGGATTCCCGGATACAATCTGCTCAATGCAACGTTTCATAAACAGTACGGAACAGCAACATATGTAAAAAATGATATAGAGGAAGCTGAAATAATAAGCACAAATACTGATAACAACATGTTTTGCTCTAAAACAAAGATTGCAAATACAGAAATTGTAAACATCTACAAACCACCTTGTCAACCTTGGAGCCTAAACGAGACCATCCTGAATATACAGCACCCAGCCGTAATCCTTGGAGATTTTAACAGTCAGAACACTAAATGGGGTTATAACTATACCAACAAAGAGGGACAAGATGTGTCTGAATGGGCTGATGCCGAAGATCTTTTTCTATTGTTTGATGCCAAAGAAAAGGGCTCCTTCCACTCTACCAGATGGAATAAGGACTATAACCCTGATCTGTGTTTTGTATCAAAAGACCCTCTTGGAAGACCTCTACACTGTACTAGGAAAATTCTGAACAACTTTCCCCGAAGCCAACACAGACCAGTGCTTGTCAAAGTCGGCCTGGAAATACCTGCCATCAGATCAGTCCCACTTCCCCGCTGGAATTTTTCCAAAGCCAACTGGTCTAAATTCACCAGCGAACTGGAACATAATGTACAGTGGATTCCTCCTACAACAGGAAATTACGAGCGCTTTGTCAAACTAACATCCGCCATCGCGAAAAAGCATATCCCAAGAGGATACAGGAAGGATTATATTCCTGGATGGAACCCAAAATGCAAAGAGCTATACGAGGAATATATGCTCAGCAGTGACCCTGAAATTGCAGATGAACTGATCCAGTCTCTAGATTCATCTAGAAAAGAAAAATGGTTCAATCTCATGGAAAATATGAGTTTTCAACATTCCAGTCGAAAAGCATGGTCACTTCTAAGGAAACTTGGCAACAGCACTCCCAAATTCGGTCCCAAGAGCTCTAAGATAAAACCAAACGAGGTGGCAAACAGATTAGTTAACCTGACAAGAAAACCAGTCGGCACAAATAAGAAAGAGTCAAAAAGAATTCAACAAGAGCTAAAATCGAGGATAACCCAGGCCAAAGCAGTCTCTCAGTTTTCCTCTGATTTCACAGCTGCTGAGATCTTAACTGCGCTAAAAGAAATAAAGTCAGGAAAAGCAGCCGGATTGGATGGAATATACCCAGAATTCCTTATACACTGTGGCCCCCGAACAACCGAATGGCTTGCCAAATTTTACAGCAATATCTTACATGTTGGACAACTACCATCAATACTCAAAAGAACAAAAATAGTAGCAATCCTTAAACCAGGGAAAAGTGGAGACAATGCAGAAGATTACAGACCCATAGCCCTTTTAAGTGTCTGCTACAAACTACTGGAGAGAGTAATATACAATAGAATCTCAGCCAAAATCCTAGAGCACATACCACTTGAACAAGCTGGCTTCAGACCAACCCGCAGCTGTACCGACCAGGTGTTAGCCCTAACCACCCATATTGAGAGGGGATTTCAAGATCGAAAGAAGACCGTAGCAGTGTTCGTAGATCTGTCATCAGCATATGACACAGTCTGGCGAAAAGGAATGATCCTCAAATTCCTGAAGTTAATCCCTTGTAAGACGCTTGCCACCCTGCTGAATAATATGTTGGCTAATAGAATGATTGAAGTACACCTACATGGCAACGTAAGTAAAACTTACAAACTGAGTGACGGATTACCACAGGGATCGGTATTGGCCCCATTACTCTTCAACGTATATACAGCAGATCTACCTTCAACTAATGCTAGGAAGTTTATATACGCTGACGACATTTGTTTGGCAGCCCAGTCTAGTGATTTTGCTGGAGCAGAAACCACACTCACTAAAGATCTCTGCAGAATTGATAATTATTTTAAAACCTGGCGACTGAAACCAAACATAACAAAAACAGAGGTCAGCTGCTTTCATTTGAGCAACAGACAAGCTAATTATGCCCCTCAGGTTCAATTCAGAGGTCATATACTGAAGTTCAATCCTCATCCAAAATATCTAGGCGTTACCTTGGATCGATCTTTGACTTACAGCGAACATGTACGCAAAACATCTGCCAAGATCAAAACCCGCAATAACATCCTGCACAAACTCACAGGAACAAGCTGGGGCCCATCTGCATCCACCCTCCGAACTACAGCACTTGCGTTAGTATACCCAGTAGCCGAATACTGCTGCCCAGTATGGCTCAACAGTGCCCATACAAAGAAGATAGACACTCAGTTAAACGATACAATGAGGGCTATATCAGGAACCATCCAATCCACACCTTTGGAGTGGTTACCAGTTCTTTCAAATATTCCTCCTCCTCATCTCCGAAGACAAATGGCACTGAAGAAAGAATGGGTTAAATGCTGTGACAATCCTCTTCTACCAATACATCAAGACTGCCTACGTGAAGATCTCAGGCTGAAATCTAGGAAACCTTCTTGGTTACTAGGAAAGAGGCTAGTCCAAGATGAATTTCATACTAACACTGCCTGGCGCTATGGGTGGGCAGCTTCAAACCCTGACAGATTAGGTCTAATTTCGGATCCAGTTATGCAACCTCCTGGTTTCAACTTACCCAGAAAAATCTGGTCATCACTTAATCGGATCAGAACTCAACATGGCAGATGCAACTTCTGGAAACACAAGTGGAAGATTACCAGCGATCCTTATTGCGACTGCTCTGATGTGCCTCAGACCGTTCAACATATCGTCACAGAGTGCCCACTCCGAAGATTCAGTGGGACAATAAAGGATATCCACGAGGCCAGTGATGAAGCTGTGAGTTGGCTAAAAAAACTGGACATTCAGCTTTAGCAGCAATGCAGATATTGATGAGCTCAAATGTATAAATATAGTTAATAACCAAATTGTAACAATGTATCCTCATGCCATACGAAATATATATATATCTGACCTTAAGGATTCTTCTGTGAATCCACACATTTCAAGAGCTTCTATTCTCTTTCTTTATGAGCTAGTTGTGTCTACATTTCACTTGCATACAATGCCACGCTCCATACGAAAGGCTTCACGAACATCTAAGTGAGCAAATTTATTTTCTTAAAGAATGCTTTCCTTGTTTGTGCTAGTCCGAATATTATGTCCGACTGCAATCGTTAGTTACTTTGTTACCCAAGTAACAATATTCATCCCTTTAAAATTTCATTTTCTAATCTAACATTTCCTGTATCACCTGACTTCGTTCGACTGCACTCCATAACATTTATTTTTGATTTGTTAATTTTCATCTTGTACTCCTTGCCCAAGACTCTGTCTTTACCATTCATGTTTCTCCAGATCTGTTGAAGACTTAGATAAAACAACAATATTATCGGCAAATCTCAGGGATTTGATTTCGTCTCCTTCGATTGTGATTCACTTTCCAAATTCCTCTTTCAAAATTAAATTTACAATTTTTAATTAATATAAAAACTATTGTTTCTTAAGATTGTTCCATTGTTACCAATAATCCAGCACTGAGTTTCACTTCTGACTCAGCACTAATCACACAGGGACAGAGTGACTTTCCCCCACTATGGTAAGTAGCAAGTGATTTTCTTCGCTCATTGGCAAACCGTGAAACCGGTTAGTAAAAGCTTCATTCACTCTGGAATTTTCATGCGCTTGATACCATGGAAAAAACCATCTAACTTTTGAAATGAAATGTCGTATGGCTTTTAGTGCTGGGATATCCCAGGAAGGGTTCGGCTCGCCAGGTGCAGGCCTTTCTATTTGACACCCATAGGTGACCTGCGCGTCGTGATGAGGATGAAATGATGATGAAGACAACACATACACCCAGCCTCCGTGCCATTGGAATTAACCAATTAACGTTAAAATCCCCGACCCGGCCGGGAATCGAACCCGGGACCCTCTGAACCGAAGGCCAGTACGCTGACCGTTCAGCCAACGAGTCGGACATCTAACTTTTGAGATGACAGAACACAGATATATTTGTTCCCGTTGTGTGTTTTTATTCGTATCAAACAGAACGTGGACCTTGGTGCTGAGTTTCTCCTTTATGAGTATTGCTCGAATCAATGCATAGTACGTAACAGTAACAGTTATGTTACACAGAAAGAATTTTGGATAGATATGCATTAAAACATAAGACGCTGTCGAAGTGACCACAGAAATGCCCCGTATTAAGCGGGCAGAAACTGAGGAATATAGTTATGTAATTTGTATAATTTTCGCTGAAAAAGGAGACTGTATACTGACGTACTATTTTATTTAAATACAGTATTTATTTAATTATTTAATTAATTAATTAAATAATTTATTTATTTAACGTCTGGCTATATATTCCGGGGTTTTGCGAGTATATGTCCAGCTCGCCTCGTACAGGTCTTTCTATTAGTCGCCCCTCGGCGATCTGCGCATCTGAGTGTGAGTTGATGATGTTATTAATGTGGAAGGGAGAGGGTGAAACTTGTTGTTGGGAAATAACCTACTCCTATCAATGAACACCAAGGGACAAGGCTTAACGTCTCCATTCGACTGGCGTGGAAATTCAAACTATTAATACCAATCATCAGGATTGCCGATGGTAGGGGTTTAACGTACCCTATACCGAACGGAAGCTTACAGATACGTGCCCAGCACCGAGCAGCCATCTCGCTAGATAATAAAAAACGGATGCACCGATATTCTAACAACGAATAATAAGAATAGTGTCCTATATTTGGCGTGTGCCTGGTGCAGGTCTTACGAGTTGACGCCGTCTGTGAGGATGGGACTCGGCCAAAGATGAATTCTAATGCTGAAGACGGCACAGAACCCAGCCGCCGACCCAGGAAAATTAACCAATGAAAGTTAAAATCTCCGACCCTGTCGGGAATCGAACTTGATACCTTACGGATTAAATATAAACTTGCATTTAATCATGGAGTCAGACAACAATAGGCCTAATGTAAAAAACCGAACAAATAGCGATTACAACGGACGCTGAACTTCATGACTTGCTTACGATAATTTGATCTATTGGGTACCTACGCAGTAAAGAAGTAAATATTGTTTTCTCTTCTAGGATTTCAAAGGCAGAAATTAATGTAAGTAAATATATTTTTGGAAAAAAATATGGGCAATATTGGACAATGATTTGATGAGTACGGGATTTTTAACCTTTTCCATCCCATGCCCGAGTTACCTCGGATATCAACATTTCTCCCGCTGTCCCAAACACCAGTTAATTCGGATTTAAAGCAATGCGCTATTGTTCATTTCCGAGTTAAGTCCAACGCTGTTGACATGCTTTGTTCAGACGACAGACGATTCATAAATCGTCTTACCGTTTTTTGACGATAATTATGTGCCTTGTGCTTTTCTTTCACAGCTCTCTTCTGAGATGGGTGCACGGATGTGTAAAGAAAACATAACAAAAGATTATATTTTAGAAAATTTAGGCAATGATGATGAGTCTGATTTTTATAAATATAGTGGAGATAAGTTGCAGTGAAACAAGCTGTCGACATTTATCACGCCAAGTTGTTTCAAGTTTTGTGAAATGTGTTAGGAGAAAACTATTGCTAATATTGTCGTTCGATGACCTTCAGTAGCTGTGTAAATACAAAGTATTTATGTCCTATTACAACCACTGTCGAAACGTCCAGAAAAATCTGGTATAGGGCACTCATAAGGCTGAAAGAAACTTGGGAGTGGAAAGGTTAAGTAATTCGTATTTCGTGTCTACAGTAGAAAAGTTTCCATAAAACTCAATATACAACGTATAATGTATGCTTTGAATATCAACCTGTCTGTCTTTAAAATAATTGTAAAGCTTAATCTAGTATATTAATAATGAAATAATTGGTTACTTGTGTCACATTCTGTACGTCACTAGCCCTGAAAAAAAAAGGTGGTAATGAAGAAAAATAAGCTCAGTTGTATAAAATATCATACCCAGAAGGAGGAAGTGGGGCTGCATTAAGGAAAACGACGAGAAATGTGTTGGAACTGCCGCAAGCATCACGGGAATGGCAGTGGGAATTGAGGAGATAATTTATTCTACAATATAGTGTCACAACCTCCCACGACTAAAAGGTTGTTGCTACTGAGGAGTGGTTTTATTCAAGAAAGACTCTTAGAACAATGGCGCAATTACGATCAACATTTCAAAGAAACGCTCGACTAGTTTCAAGACGTCTCACACATTTACACAGAGGTAACTTTGAGCAGACGTCTAATAGTTGAAATTAATACTGGTGAGTTATTGAGATGACAGTGTTACAGCCGTTGTAGTCAAAGACTAATTCAGAATGTTTGTACGCACCTCTTGCCTCGGGCCGGACAAAAATGTAGCTTCCACCAAAGTCTAAGTTTTGTATATGTCTGTGGGAGTATGGAAATTGCAGAGGCATGGTTGAGGCTGAGTAATTCGGATTCTTAGGCAGTAAAGATTAGAATGCGAACTACTGAAGCGAGTAACAAGTATACGCAAATGCCTGCACAACGGTTGTGCTATGAGGTTTGCATAAACATAAGGAGTAAGGCCAATCAGAACCCCTCGAATTTCCGTTACTCTCACTACATCGCGGAAAAACGGACTGGACCATACTTCTTAATAACCAAATTATTTTGCATTCTAACCTACCTTTTTACAGCCCAAAATCATGGGCTTAGTAATGAAACTTTGAATACGACTGCTGTATGTAGACTGAAAGGTGCTACTCATAGGGCTGGTGATGGTGCAAAAGCTTTTGGACCAGCGACGAAAACATTGAAAAATTACTGCCATTGGTAATATAATCACATTACGTTTGAAAATGCTATATGAGGATCCAACCAGCCTCAGGGCTGAGGACTGGACAAACAGACAGACTCATAGTTTACTCTGGCAATATTTTACCTTTGTCTTAAAAATTCAAGGACTAGGTATATATTTCAAATACAGTTTGGTATGTGCCTCTTCCCACTGCAGTAGATTGAAGGACCGCCTCCACACTCAGCGCACAGTAATCGAACGATACTTTGAAATTAAAATCCCAACACTTTCTTTAACAGTGTGGACAAGAGAGAGGAGATCAACATACCATCAAGTACAGGTAAAATTATGCCCTACATTTGAGCCAGTATTCAAACCTCAGACGTTTGCATGATGTAATCACCTACTTTGAAGTGACTAGGATTGCAATCATTCAATTATTTCCTAGGAGCATTGTAGAGATATCTTTATAAAAAGACCTCAGGAGTGCAAGAGTGAGAAAGATTAGAGTGGGGGGAATTATAAAAAGGGAGAGATGGAAGAATGACATTAAAATAAAGTGAAGAAAAAGAAGGGCGGGGAAGGAAGTTTAAGGAGCATCAATCGTAGATTGCGGCGAAATGCTAACTCTTACATCGAGCGATAGATGACTCTGTTAAAAGACCTTTTAGAAAGCTTATCCATTTTCTGCAATTTTATTTAATTAATTTAACTTCCTGAACTTTTTAAAGGAAAAGAGAAAAAGACATGGGAGGAATTTAACCATGCTCTAGAATAAAACTCGGCTTGAGATAAAAGATAATGAATCATTGCCGCATATATCTCACTGTCTATAATCCAATTCCATCAACCCCACCCTGCACATCCCCCAATTTTCCCGTCTACTCTCACGAGTGAGCTTCCCCTCATTACTCCGTTGCCACAAACATATCAAAATGGATTCTGACATTTCTTAACGTCAGAAACCAAGGAAGGGGTGCGAAGTTCACCAACAAATCTATGAATTTATGTAATATGATACAATTTCTAGATAAGAATTTGACCTATGAATATACATACACTGACTGATAGAGCAAATGCAACACCAAGAAGGAGTGGTCAGAACTTTATGCCAATTGCAGGGTAGACTGACGTCACTGAGGTATGCTCATGATGTGAAATGCGCCGCTGTGCTGCGCACGTAGCGAACGATAAATGGGACACGGCGTTGGCGAATGGCCCACTTCGTACCGTGATTTCTCAGCCGACAGTCATTGTAGAACGTGTTGTCGTGTGCCACAGGACATGTGTATAGCTAAGAATGCCAGGCCGCCGTCAACGGAGGCATTTCCAGCAGACAGACGACTTTACGAGGGGTATGGTGATCGGGCTGAGAAGGGCAGGTTGGTCGCTTCGTCAAATCGCAGCCGATACCCATAGGGATGTGTCCACGGTGCAGCGCCTGTGGCGAAGATGGTTGGCGCAGGGACATGTGGCACGTGCGAGGGGTCCAGGCGCAGCCCGAGTGACGTCAGCACGCGAGGATCGGCGCATCCGCCGCCAAGCGGTGGCAGTCCCGCACGCCACGTCAACCGCCATTCTTCAGCATGTGCAAGACACCCTGGCTGTTCCAATATCGACCAGAACAATTTCCCGTCGATTGGTTGAAGGAGGCGTGCACTCCCGGCGTCCGCTCAGAAGACTACCATTGACTCCACAGCATAGACGTGCACGCCTGGCATGGTGCCGGGCTAGAGCGACTTGGATGAGGGAATGGCGGAACGTCGTGTTCTCCGATGAGTCACGCTTCTGTTCTGTCAGTGATAGTCACCGCAGACGAGTGTGGCGTCGGCGTGGAGAAAGGTCAAATCCGGCAGTAACTGTGGAGCGCCCTACCGCTAGACAACGCGGCATCATGGTTTGGGGCGTTATTGCGTATGATTCCACGTCACCTCTAGTGCGTATTCAAGGCACGTTAAATGCCCACCGCTACGTGCAGCATGTGCTGCGGCCGGTGGCACTCCCGTACCTTCAGGGGCTGCCCAATGCTCTGTTTCAGCAGGATAATGCCCGCCCGCCCACACACTGCTCGCATCTCCCAACAGGCTCTACGAGGTGTACAGATGCTTCCGTGGCCAGCGTACTCTCCGGATCTCTCACCAATCGAACACGTGTGGGATCTCATTGGACGCCGTTTGCAAACTCTGCCCCAGCCTCGTACGGACGACCAACTGTGGCAAATGGTTGACAGAGAATGGAGAACCATCCCTCAGGACACAATCCGCACTCTTATTGACTCTGTACCTCGACGTGTTTCTGCGTGCATCGCCGCTCGCGGTGGTCCTACATCCTACTGAGTCGATGCCGTGCGCATTGTGTAACCTGCATATCGGTTTGAAATAAACATCAATTATTCATCCGTGCCGTCTCTGTTTTTTCCCCAACTTTCATCCCTTTCGAACCACTCCTCCTTGGTGTTGCATTTGCTCTGTCAGTCAGTATATATATATATATATATTAGAAAATAAGTCTCATGATTTTGATGATCAGTAGGATATCACGCAAAACTAAAACTAAAACTAAAACTAAAACTAAAACTAAAACTAAAACTAAAACTAAAACTAAAACTAAAACTAAAACTAAAACTAAAACTAAAACTAAAACTAAAACTAAAACTAAAACTAAAACTAAAACTGAAACTAAAACTAAAACTAAAACTAAAACTAAAACTAAAATGGAAACGAAAATGGAAACGAAAACGAAAACGAAAACGAAAACTAAATTAAATTAAATCAAATCGAAAAGGGTCGAATCGAACCTACCTGAATTACATTGAAACAAATCCAATCCTATTGAACCAAATATGAAAATATTGTTGGTTTCATTGCTGGTGAGAAGCAATGTTTAACGTTTATGGTATGGGCTAGAGCATATTTGTTGCTTTCTTGGATCTGTTTCAGTCTCATTCATGGCATTGACAATATGAAAGTGACTGAACAATGCCGGTAACACCGTTCGTAACTCAGCCAGTCCCTGAGATGTCAGCTGATGGGTGTATTTCAGTCGTCTTTGCAGACTGATCACTAATAGCATGTTTTGGATCAGTGAGGAAAGCAATGGGAAGCATCTCAATCCACACTTCACTAATACGGCTCTCCATTGATTCATAAGCCATGTATTGCAGATGATCGTGGAACTGTTTGAGATCTAACCAGCCATCAAGCAGAGGACTAAACTTACAAATTAAACAATTAGAGATGAACACATATTTTTTGAAAAAAAAATGTGTCCATTACTAAACAATAATGTGAAGTTTTTTCTTAGTTTTGTAACGAAATGTAAACATAATCAGCTATCTATCTCCACAATTGTATCGCCCATACGCGCAATTTTGGTGTAGTTTAATCCGAAAAGAGAACTGAAACATCTGTAAACCTTCTTTGAGTTGTTCGTTGTGTAACAGTTAGCACTATGAGCTCCCGTCCTCGGAGGCCCGTGTTCGATTCCCGGTACTGACAGAGATTTATATATGGCAGCAGGGCGGATATGTGGTTAAAATGTTCATGCATTTCACTTCCATTGGAGTGTGCCTGAAAATAGATGCACCACCTCGGGATGAGGACACGAATTTACTTTTAAGTTGTTTTGAAGAATACATTTGACCACGCAGATTGCTATCAACAGCACGTAACTCAGTTATTCTAATGAAGTGTCATACTGACAGCCCAGAGAGGTTAAAGGGAAAAATAAAATATTATATTTCCTTGCTAAAAGTTTTGATATAAATATTTCGTATGGCTGCTCTCATCTGAAAATATGTGTAATGTGATGCGATAAAATGTGTGACAGAAGTGTAACCATAGCAACCGTGTATGCAGTAATGTAAAGCATTGTTACCCAGCAACTGTGTACGCTATTTCTTATGGCTGGTTGCCATCTGAAATTGGCAGCGCTGATGGATGGCCTTGACAGGGAGACATATTTATGATCATTTGATTTTTGCCAAGGGAAATGTTGTTTGTTTTTCTCTGAATAGGTTACAGTCGGAATAAGTTATCATTGCGCGAGTGCAAACGAATTTTCCGGTTAAAAATATATAACTATTTCCCTACATAGTGGCATCTGTAGATTTGTGGCAAGCAGAAATACATCTTCCAGTCCAAGTTTTTCATATTCTTCAAAAGGTGCGACATTTTCTACATTCATTTGTAATAATACACTTTCTTCGCAAATTTACAATTCGATATAAAATTCGGAAATTATTTGTCCAAATTATGGTTGAAAACATCTCACATAAACATTCTCAGAACTAAAATTACCGCAAAACGAATTACAATGAATTGCAAGAAAATTTCAGTGTATTCGTGAAATATTCACCTAAACAGTTTCTGAAGTGCAACCGCCAATAAATACTGGTTATCAAATATCATTGAAATAAATGCAGAGGTGACCATTAAAATTTAAATACTATTAAATCAGTGCTCCCAAGAATGTA
This sequence comes from Anabrus simplex, assembly GCF_040414725.1. NCBI lineage: Eukaryota > Metazoa > Arthropoda > Insecta > Orthoptera > Tettigoniidae > Anabrus > Anabrus simplex. The sequence goes on from NC_090270.1 coordinate 338,161,066, forward strand.
TGAGGTTGTAATTCGCTTTTCCTCTGTACGCATGGCGAACGACTAGCGAATATTGACTGATATGACCAACTTACTTCAAACATGCAGATAGAAAAGTTGTGGAAGGAGTGGGATTGTTCGTGTTATTTGCTGTAAGTAGATGGAAATAATTCAGACCGAAGAATCGGTAAAACTCCTCAGAGCCCAATTTGAGGCAATAAATTATGGTTGTTATACAAGCAAAAGACACTTGTCCAAGTGGTTTGAAACACTCCGGTCTTTCATTGCCAGTATTTGTTCTCAGGATAAGTTTATTTTTATTCAAAGTTATGCAATGGGTCCGTTTGAGAATTGACATTGCAGTGTAGGAGATTCTGAAACTGGAGAAATCTAAAAAAATGTGTTTGGGTTCTGTACTTCTGAGTAGGTAGTTAGTATCCGTAATTTATATTTCGCTCCCTCGATCTTTCAGTATTTGTGAGCGGTTAGCTAATAATAATAAAGTTCATATCCCAGTAATTGCAGTTCAAGTCTCTGGAGTAGTAGTAGTAGTTTTGATAGAAATATTTGAGAAATTATTGTAGACAACCTCGTATTTTTCAGTAGGCCTAATTAAGGACACTTTTTTTTCTCCGTCCCGTGGAGTAGGGAAAATAATAGCAATCCACCAGCTGTAATAATCACATAACCACATTTCAGTAGAATTGTAGTGAAGATAAGGTATAATATATTACATAGTATCTTGCCAGTTATATTCGTGTTTTTCTTCGTGTACGGCAATCCTTTTGATACTTAAGCATTTAACCAAACGCAGTGTAGTGTAGTGTAGATACATTGTAGTATAGATACAGTACGTTTAGATAGTGCCGTATCTTGCCTGCTATATTCTTGTGTTATCTTTCGTGTATATCTATTAGACCGTAATACTAATAATAATTTTTCTAAGCATTTAGCTTCGTTGGTAATCTTTGAGTACAGTAGTTCTTGCAAATTTCATTTCTGTTGTGCTTAGTAGTGACATACGGTACGGTAGCGGTATCGTAATTAGGATACGTCTGAAAGTAGTTTAAAAATTACTGTAGTGTACTGTACAGTAGTATACGAGTAATATCCTATTAGAATTTAGTGTGCTTATTTTATTATTGTAAAATATTTGTGTAGTACTGGTGTAGTAGAGGTATCCGTAGAAACTCTCACTAAAATACTGTTGAAATTAGGATAGGCTTAATTGCAGTTTGGAATTGTGTAGTTCTTGTGTATTACTTTCGATATTCAGTAATTAACAGCAGTTTTTATCCTGTTAGGGGTTGTAGGATTAAAAAAATAGAGCACGACTAAGTAGTATTGTAGTGTAGTCGTATATTAATTACCTTATTGTTGTGTACTATCCCAGACAATATATCCCTCCGTTCATTTATTTTTTTGCAAATAAGTTATTTTATTTTTTTAAATTTAAAATTCCCCCCCCCCCCCCCGTAAAGAATGGCTAAGGAGCGCGAGTGTACTTATTGTGGGTGTGGTGAGGCATTGAGGGGTATGAGGGAGGAGTTGGAAAGTTTGAGGGAGATAATTAGGATTCTCACAGAAGACAGGAAGGAAGATAGGACTCCCTCAAACAATGTAGAGGTTACAGTAGGTGTACAAGAGGGAGGGGAAGGAAAGGGAGGAGTTGTAGAAGACAGGTGGTCTAATGTTCTAAGAGGAAGGAGATTGCAGGCCAAGGGCTCTATTCAGGATCAGAATTCAGGACAGGTGTCTGTGCGAAATCGGTACGAGTCACTCCAGGTAGAACAACAGAGGGAAGATGAGGGACAGGGAACTGTTGCTGAGATGCGTGGAAGTAGGAGGAAGGGAAAAGGTAGGAAAGGGAAATGTAGAGTAGAGGATAGGAAAAGACAGGTGGAACAGGGTCATGGGAAGGAGAAAAGGGAGGAGGAAGTAGCTTCTGCAGCTATCAGGAAAGATAGGGCTGACCAGGAGGGGAGGGGATCAAATGAGGTGGGCAGGGTTGAGGCTCTGGTCATGGGGGATTCCATCGTTAGACACGTGGGGAAAGTGTGTGGAGGAAAGGGAACCAGGGTAGAATGTTATCCAGGAATTAGGTTGAGGCAGATGTTGAGGAAAGTAGAAGAGAGGGAGGAGGGGAAGGAGAAGGTGGTAGTGTTTCACGTTGGTACCAACAACGTAAGGCAAGCTGATATAAGTACCAACATAGCTGGAGATGAGTGGGATCTGGTAAATGCAGCACGGGTGAAGTTTAAGAAAGCGGAGATTGTTATTAGTGGAATACTGTGTAGGAGGGATACTGACTGGAGGGTGATTGGGGATTTAAATGAGACTATGGAGTGGGTATGTGGGAAACTGGGAGTGAAATTTCTAGATCCTAATGGGTGGGTAGGAGATAGGGATCTGCGCTCGGATGGCCTTCATTTAAACCGCAGTGGTACGTATAAGTTAGGAAATTTGTTTGGAAGGGTAATAGGGAGGTACATTCAGGGAAACGGGATGGCCTAGAGAGCGGTGATAAGGGAACAGGGAACTGGAAATCAAGTAGGGATGACATAAAATTGTTAGTGTTGAACTGTAGAAGTATTGTAAAGAAAGGAATAGAATTAAGTAATTTATTAGATATATATTTACCAGATATTGTAATAGGAGTTGAATCATGGCTGAGAAATGATATAATGGATGCAGAAATATTCTCACGGCACTGGAGTGTGTATCGTAGAGATAGGATAGGAAAGGTGGGAGGGGGAGTTTTCATTCTGCTGAAAGAAGAATTTGTAAGCTACGAAAAAGTTAAAGATGAGACACATGAAATTCTAGGTGTAAGGCTCATTTCTGAAGATAATAGGCAACTTGATATATTTGGAGTGTACAGATCGGGAAAGGGTAGCACTGATGCGGATTCGGAATTATTTGATAGGATAGTCAGCTATGTGGGAAACGACATGGAAAGAAATGTGATTGTAGCGGGAGATCTGAATTTGCCAGATGTCAATTGGGAAGGAAATGCGAACGACAGGAAGCATGACCAACAAATGGCAAATAAGTTAATATGGGAAGGACAGCTGATTCAGAAAGTGATGGAACCAACCAGAGGGAAAAATATTTTGGATGTGGTGCTGATAAAACCAGATGAGCTCTATAGGGAAACTGAAGTAATAGATGGTATTAGTGATCATGAAGCTGTTTTTGTGGTAGTTAAAAATAAATGTGATAGAAAGGAAGGTCTTAAAAGTAGGACTGTTAGGCAGTACCATATGGCTGATAAAGCAGGTATGAGGCAGTTTCTAAAAAGTAACTATGATCGGTGGAAAACGGTAAATAAAAATGTAAACAGACTCTGGGATGGGTTTAAAGAAATTGTTGAGGAATGCGAAAACAGGTTTGTACCATTAAGGGTGGTAAGGAATGGTAAAGACCCACCTTATTATAATAGAGAAATAAAGAGACTAAGAAGGAGGTGCAGACTGGAAAGAAATAGAGTTAGAAATGGCTGTGGAAGTAAGGAGAAATTGAAGGAACTTACTAGAAAATTGAATCTAGCAAAGAAGGCAGCTAAGGATAACATGATGGCAAGCATAATTGGCAGTCATACGAATTTTAGTGAAAAATGGAAGGGTATGTATAGGTATTTTAAGGCAGAAACAGGTTCCAAGAAGGACATTCCAGGAATAATTAATGAACAAGGGGAGTGTGTTTGTGAGGATCTTCAAAAGGCAGAAGTATTCAGTCAGCAGTATGTAAAGATTGTTGGTTACAAGGATAATGTCGAGATAGAGGAAGAGACTAAGGCCAAAGAAGTAATAAAATTTACATATGATAACAATGATATTTACAATAAGATACAAAAGTTGAAAACTAGAAAAGCGGCTGGAATTGATCAGATTTCTGCGGATATACTAAAGACAATGGGTTGGGATATAGTACCATATCTGAAGTACTTATTTGATTATTGTTTGGCCGAAGGAGCTATACCAGATGAATGGAGAGTTGCTATAGTAGCCCCTGTGTATAAAGGAAAGGATGATAGACATAAAGCTGAAAATTACAGGCCAGTTAGTTTGACATGCATTGTATGTAAGCTTTGGGAAGGCATTCTTTCTGATTATATTAGACATGTTTGTGAAATTAATAACTGGTTCGATAGAAGGCAATTCGGTTTTAGGAAAGGTTATTCCACTGAAGCTCAACTTGTAGGATTCCAGCAAGATATAGCAGATATCTTGGATTCTGGAGGTCAAATGGACTGTATCGCGATTGACATGTCTAAAGCATTTGATAGGGTGGATCATGGGAGACTACTGGCAAAAATGAGTGCAATTGGACTAGACAAAAGAGTGACTGAATGGGTTGCTATATTTCTAGAAAATAGATCTCAGAGAGTTAGAGTAGGTGAAGCTTTGTCTGACCCTGTAATAGTTGAGAGGGGAGTTCCTCAGGGCAGTGTTATCGGACCTTTATGTTTTCTTATATATATAAATGATATGAGTAAAGGAGTGGAATCGGAGGTAAGGCTTTTTGCGGATGATGTTATTCTCTATAGAGTGATAAATAAGTTACAAGATTGTCAGCAACTGCAACGTGACCTCGAAAATATTGTGAGATGGACAGCAGGCAATGGTATGTTGATAAACGGGGCTAAAAGTCAGGTTGTGAGTTTCACAAATAGGAAAAGTCCTCTCAGTTTTAATTACTGCGTTGATGGGGTGAAAGTTCCTTTTGGGGATCATTGTAAGTATCTAGGTGTTAATATAAGGAAAGATCTTCACTGGGGTAATCACATAAATGGGATTGTAAATAAAGGGTACCGATCTCTGCACTTGGTTGTGAGGGTGTTTAGGGGTTGTAGTAAGGATGTAAAGGAGAGTGCATATAAGTCTCTGGTAAGACCCCAACTAGAGTATGGTTCCAGTGTATGGGACCCTCACCAGGATTACCTGATTCAAGAACTGGAAAAAATCCAAAGAAAAGCAGCTCGATTTGTTCTGGGTGATTTCCGACAAAAGAGTAGCGTTACAAAAATGTTGCAATGTTTGGGTTGGGAAGAATTGAGAGAAAGAAGAAGAGCTGCTCGACTAAGTGGTATGTTCCGAGCTGTCAGCGGAGAGATGGCGTGGAATGACATTAATAGACGAATAGGTTGGAATAGCGTCTATAAAAGTAGGAAAGATCACAATATGAAGATAAAGTTGGAATTCAAGAGGACAAACTGGGGCAAATATTCATTTATAGGAAGGGGAGTTAGGGATTGGAATAACTTACCAAGGGAGATGTTCAATAAATTTCCAATTTCTTTGAAATCATTTCGGAAAAGGCTAGGAAAGCAACAGATAGGGAATCTGCCACCTGGGCGACTGCCCTAAATGCAGATCAGTATTGATTGATTGATTAAACACAAGATTTATTGTATTTATTACGTTATCTTAAAATCACGCTCATACGAACAAGGAATTGTCATAAGATTGAAAGCAGAAGTCTTCACATCGACAATGTGTAGAGACATTTCAACTCGCTGATTTATCCATGGCATTGCAGAAAATAAATTTACTTAATGGACTAAGGTGGCTACTTCCTGGTACGTTTCACAGAGACAAATCTCATATTTAATTAGAACAGCTTCACTATGGTAGAATACGTTTACATCTAATCAAAGTTCGTTTGCAAAGAATATTTCAGTCTGCGAATGATAGATTTTTTGATTAATTTCCAACATCTGCACAACTGATTTAAATATCACTAAATGTTTCTGACTGGATTCGCTTGATAAATGGTACATATCTCATACGTACAGATATGTTACGAAATATTTGGAATTACTGAAAGTACAACATTATAATCAGAAGGTAAGCGATTCTATAGGAAAGCAGAACATTGATTCTCAGTGACTTTAGTAACGACGCAGTAGGTATTCTGTGATGAATGCTAGAAGCTGGTTTTCCGATCGAATATAAATAATTCCTTACACAATCACAGATTGTTTGTGAAAGGTCGTAATCGGGAAGGCTACGTAATTGCGAACATTTTGCAAACTGTGATATATGTAGGTAAAGTTTCTACTGAAGTAGGTTATGATTTGTCGAAAGCAGTATGATCAGTATTCGATTTATTTCATTATTGAATTCCATCCTTACGTAAGTAGTCAAAATCATTGTAATTAATATTTGTAAAAATAAGAAATAAGAGTACGGTAAATAGCTTGACGGTAGTGTTATTCTGATACTTCAGTCAAATATAGTTCAGGCTCAAAACTCTGCGATATGGCACATTACTATATTTTGACTTAAAAGATACTGGAATGTTTTAAAGACTGCTTCTCGTTAATGGAGTTTAGAGCACATTCGTTGCTAATTCCGTAGGAGGAATTCTAATTTATTTGATTTGACAAAATGTCATTGTTTTCTAAATGCAATGTCATTCCTTCTGGCGGATAAATCCAGCCAGAGTTTACAAGAAACGATACAGATCTGGAAAAATCGAATAAGTGAAAATGGTGTGTGGCTCAAAGTTAAGGAAGCCGACTTACTTGAATGTGAGCCACAAACGGATGGGATCGTGAAGGTTAACGGCCAATATCTCGTTAAAATCATCCAGTTTAAGTACGTCGCTTCCTACATCAGCTCTGATGATGAGACGATTCTTGATCGTCGAGCACGAGTACTCTGCGTAACTGAAATGGCTGCAAGTCAGGAGAGCTCTGGACAAGAATATACCTGATAACCTCAGTGGAAAACTTCATACATTAGGCCAGTTACACTCTAGCTGGCCGGCCTCAATGATACATGAGCAAGTCCTCCATGGAATGGAAATCATGTTTCGTTGGTCATTCTAAGGTAAAGGACTTTAAGTCATTAATAGGTTAGAATACAAATGTACTTGAACAAGGCGCAAGTATTGTCTAGCTGCTATACAGTTCTGTAGGTGAGTTGCATACATTTTAGGAGTTTAGTTCAGATCACTAATAGTGATGTCCGGCTCCATGGCTAAATGGTTAGCGTGCTGGTCTTTGGCTACAGGGGTCCCGGGTTCGATTCCCGGCAGGGTCGGGAATTTTAACCTTAATTGGTTAATTTCGCTGGCACGGGGGCTGGGTGTATGTGTCGTCTTCATCATCATTTCATCCTCATCACGACGCGCATGTCGCCTACGGGAGTCAATTCAGAAGACCTGCACCTGGCGAGCCGAACTTGTCCTCGGACACTCCCGGCACTGAAAGCCATACGCCAATTCATTTTCACTAATAGCGATGCTACTCTCATTGCAAAACCGTTCAGCGGGCTAGGATACTCTTGCGCCTAGCTTAAATACGTTTGCATTCTAACCTATTATTGCCCAAATCCTTTTCCTGGTAGAATATTTGAAATTCGACGACGTTAGAAACGGCCATATCGGGCCACGTACGGTATTTGCACCATTTTCTCACAAGATGCCAGAAACTCGCCTCAGATCGTGTGGACATGTCGTGAGAAGAGACGATCAATCAATTACTAAGACAGGTGTTGTACAACCTAGGAGAAAATAAACCACAAGGCCATCCCAGGAACGATGTATGGATCGTCTGGAATAAGGGAATATGAAGATCGTGGATGTGAGACCTGAGGATGCCCTTAACAGGACCACATGGCGTGCAAAATAGCGGACACTTCCTTGTCGCCCGCAAAATCGCTAAGAAGAAGAATATCGTTCCTTTTAGTTTTATTCTCCTCATAATATCAACGAAAACGTTTAATTGACGTCTTTCTACATTTATACAGAGGCAATTGTTATGATAATGTGGTCAGTTGGAATTTATAAATGTTTAATAAATGGCATTCATCCTTTAAAATATCTACTTGAATAATGACTGCACTCCATCTTTATCGCGTATCCTATAAATCACGTACACAATTGAAGAATCATCTTATCACCCTTTAGGTAATTTTCCTGTAATGGAATTAACTCTTAAATTAAAAATGTTAAAAACATCTCCAGTATCGGTATAAACATAATGGATTCCTTTGCTATCAGTGAATAGGGTGTGGTTTAACAGTGCCTCACGCTGCAAACTAAGCATTGGTAGTGCTGAAAACAATACTGCACATTAAGTGAAGCATGCATACACCGTTCTCATTGAACAGCGCTCTACTGTGCAACTAAAGTCTGTTTGTATGCAAATTAGTTGGACCTCACCGGATGTTGCAGACACCTCTGAAGTACAGTGGGAGAACACAGAATACGTTCTCATGCACAGAGTTTTTGCTTCTAGGCAATGGCACTTGGTATAGTCATGAACTTACTCGCATGGAGTTATATTCTGAACACTATTCCGTATTCTCTTGTGTCCCGTTTCTCATGCATATACGTACTATCAACGCCTTCTTATACACGCTAGCGAATATTTTAAAGACGTCCGATTGCTCAATAATTTCGATAATAATTTAAATTCTTGAATTCTATTCAACTCTACGGATGATTGCAGTTAATGGATTATAGAACCAAGTGACCTGCCACTGAATTTAAATAACACATGCCTATGAATACAATATTTTAATTTAATTTATTTACATTCTATCAATTTGGTTAATAAATAAAATCCATTCACATATTTTAAAAATAAAAAAGAAGCACTGTACAAAGTTATATTACTTACTTAAGTGAACAGGAACACATTCAGTAATGGTATATCAGGAACTTACCTGCAAAGAGAATGGAAAATAAATTAGAAATGTAATAATTTCGTGCACTAACTATAAGCACAATACCTTTTAAATATTAATCTAAATGTTTTGAATGATAAAATCTAAATAACTAAAAGAGTAAAGAAAGCCGATAATGTGGTCAATCTAGACTAAACAAGTTGGCGCTTGAGTTGCTGTAAAACGTATGGCGTCAAGCTCATTTCCTTGAAAAATGTGATCCGAAATAGAATGTTCATTCAAATGAAGATCACAAATAATCACAAGTAATTTAAAATATATTTAAAAATTGCTTACGTCAGTCCAATAGCTCTTACGGCGATGATGAGACAGGAAAGGGATAGGAGTGGGAAGGAAGTGGCGCTACAGCGCCAGTATTCAGCTGGTGGGAAAATGGGAAACTACGAGGAACCATCTTCAGGGCTGCTGAGAGTGAGGTTCCATCCCAATATCTCCCGGATGCAAAGAGCTCTAAACTAAATTCTGGTGAGGATCAATTGCGGTATTAAGGGAAGACTGCACCCAAAAACATAATTCTTCCTCTGCTTGCTCGATTTCCATCAAATTATGAAATCATTCTTCATGTAAATATGTAACAATGCCCAACTTTTGATGTCCGGAACTTAATTGGCTTTTTGAATTTTGAATTGTGATTATGATTTTCAATCGAATTTTTTGAAAACCGACTTTTGGTATTCAGACCTATATATTTTTTTGTCTTTTGCTAGTGGCTTTACGTCGCACCGACACAGACATATCTCATGGCGACGATGGGATAGGAAAGGCCTAGGAGAGGGAAAGAAGCGGCCGTGGCCTTAATTAAGGTACGCCGGGCTGAGTGGCTCAGACGGTTGAGGCGCTGGCATTCTGACCCCAACTTGGCAGGTTCGATCCTGGCTCAGTCCGGTGGTATTTGAAGGTGCTCAAATACGTCAGCCTCGTGTCGGTAGATTTTCTGGCACGTAAAAGACTCCTGCGGGACTACATTCCGGCACCTCGGCGTCTCCGAAAACCGTAAAAGAGTAGTTAGTGGGACGTAAAACAAATAATATTATTATTAATTAAGGTACAGCTCCATATTTGCCTGGTGTGAAAATGGGGAACCACGGAAAACCATCTTCAGGGCTGCCGACAGTGGGATTCGAACCCATTATCTCCCGGATGAAAGCTCACAGCCGCGCGCCTCTAACCGCACGGCCAACTCACCAGATTTTTAGATTTTTAGATACATTGACAACACAGTGCAACAGTTCTATGTATTCATTTTTAGAGAGATCTTATTCATTTAGTCCCAGTTTGTTTTTTAAGTTTTAAACCTAAATTTTCTTTAATTATCCATACATAAAGGTCATAATAAAAAGAGAATCTTCACTTTATATAATGATAATGCACCAAATAATTCAGATACTCATGACTACATCTCGAAAATATTTCATTGAGCCTGTTTAACATTGATGTTAGAAAAAAATCACTCAAGAGAAAGTGGATTTTGTAAATGAAAGCTAGTTCAAGACACGTACCCATTAAAATTATTGCAATAAGTACTGAATGGCGAAAATTTAGCAAATTCACTCAAATGCAATTTGATATAAATTCTTAAGCATGTTATAAAATGATGATGATGATGATGATGATTATTATTATTATTATTATTATTATTATTATTATTATTATTATTATTATTATTATTATTATTATTATTATTATTTAAGAAATTAATTTTTCCCACCAAATTAGGTTTAGATTGATCGTGTAATGTACTGGCAATGTATTTACATGCTAGGCCTATATGTATTAGTACAATACATAACGGAACTGAAACCAGGACATCTTCCTTTCTTTGAAGTCTGTCTACCAATTAAGCTAGTGAATTACGCCATAGAGCAATACTGTGCAAGTGAATACTAATAATATAGAATTCCATGAGATTGTTCGAATGTGTCTGATGCTTCTTTGTAAATACATATATTAGAGGCTATTATGTGGGGTTCTGGATTGAACACATTACATAATTAATCGTCCACTGGTTATAAAGTCGGCTGGCAGAGTAGAAAATAAAGGATGCATTAGTGCTAAATTAGTGTGACTCATATCATATTATGCGCATGAAGCTGAGTGGTGTTAGTGAGCTAAACGCGCAGGCAGAAAATAGAATTCAAACATTTATGTGCAATTCATTAAAGCTGCTAGACACGTAATCACTATGTATGCTGAAACAAAACAATCATGTTATATGGAACAAGCCGGATTTATTCCTCTTATGAGTCTAAGTTTTGCTTTGATATTTATGAGCTTGGTATATCATCAGGGGTTGTCCCGGGCATGACATTAAACTGCGTCTACCGAGTGACCACCGGTATGTGGTCCCCCTCTACCAAGTGCCAACGGCCTCCCCGGAGGGCGGACGAGCAGGTAGAGGTCCAGGGCACCCTCTTGTCCTTGGGGTGGGAAACTGCCCCTAAAGGCGGAAGAGCCACTGGATGGCCAACGGCATAGGATCAGGAAGGCAAGGGGAAACCACCTGATTATCATCCCATGAGCGCATCATGCAGAGTCAAGAAATGAATATTGGTATGCTGCGCGACCCGAGTAGCGATCGGCGTCAGTTTGGGTCCGGGCCGAACGATGTGAAATGTGCGACCGGACGTGCAGAGGTGAACGATCAGGCCTCGCACGGTAAATCTGCTACTGATCGACCAAATACAGACCAACTTCGCAAAGGTAAAGCAATAGCTACATGGAATGTGAGAGGGTTACTTCAGACAGGAAAACTTCGCATTGTAGAAAGAGAACTAAAGAAACACCAAATAGACATTTGTGGATTGTCAGAAACTCACTGGAAAGGATGTGGGCATTTTGAAACAGATGACCATGTAATATACATCGCCGGGGCAAATGATACAGGTCAGAATGGCGTCGCGTTTCTTGTTGATAAGCGGATATCCCAATATGTTGAGGAATACAGACCTATCAATGGAAGAATACTGACCCTCACTCTCAACACTAAACCATATAAACTACACCTGATCCAGGTATATCTACCCACCACCGCTGCAGACGACCAAGAAATCGAAGACTTCTATGCAGACATTGGAAAATACAATAGCATCACTTAAACCAAAGGTATTACCGTTATATTGGGAGACTTCAATGCAAAAGTAGGAACCACCTCGATGGACAACCACTTGCGAGAAACTATAGGACAGTATGGCCTGGGTGCACGTAATGAGCGAGGCAACCGGTTGATACAGTTTGCAAGCGAAAACAATCTTTCCATTATGAATACCATGTTTAAACACCACAAACGCCGTCTCTTTACGTGGACCTCTCCGAATGGGCATGTTAAGAACCAAATTGATTACATCCTTGTCGATAAAAGATGGAGAACCTCCTTCCGTAATATGAAAACAAAACCTAGTGCCGAATGCGGATCGGATCATCGTTTACTCTGGGCCTACCTCAGAATCAAACTGAGCAAACCAGTTGTCAAAATAAACTCGAAAAAGTTAGCGGCCCCTGAGCCAGTTGCTTTCCAAGAAACACTACGAAGCACTGGGCCACCTGACCTAGAGGGAAATTGTGACATGGCTTGGAAGAGAATTGAAGAATGGATCACAGACGCAGCGAGCAAGGTCCCAAAGATGAACACTATAGTGAAGCGACAACACTGGATGACTGACGAAACTTTGGCACTAGTTGAAATGAGACTTAACATCCGGCTCACAGTTACAGATCCAGAACAACAAGGACGACTAATGAAAAAACTGAACAGTGATATCAAACATGCTTGTAGAAGAGACAAGAATGAACACATTAAGAAACTGTGTGCAGAATTAGAGGCGCACGCGACCAAAAATCACAGCACAGAACTGTACGACAAGGTAAAATACTTAGCACGAGAGTTTATGCCTAAGACTCAGATTATTAGAGATGACCAAGGGAATATCATCACAAATGCAGCGGGCATCGCCAAAGTATGGAGAGAATACTGCATCAAGCTGTTCACTGATGACCCACAACCAATGCCAGGTCACCAGAACCCAACAGACTTTGAACCAATGATCCTTAGAGAAGAAGTGGAACATGCAATAAAAAAACTCCGGAACAGGAAAGGACCAGGCCAAGATGGAATCACTGCTGAAATCCTGAAGAACATGGGTGACCTAGGTGTCGACATCCTGCACAAGCTATGTCAGAAGATATGGACATCTGGAAATTGGCCGGACCAGTGGTGCCACTCCGTCTTCGTACCACTGTTCAAGAAAGGTTCTCCACTTGACTGTGCAAATTATCGAACGATAGCCCTCATCTCCCATGCAAGTAAAATCATGCTCACGGTGCTGAACGAGAGGCTGAAGACCTTCTTACTTCCACAAATCTCAGAGGAACAAACCGGGTTTGTTCCAGGCAAAGGAACTCGTGAGCAGATCCTAAACATCCGGCAGCTCATAGAGAAGACAAGGGAGTACAATATCAAGATTTTCCTGCGCTTTGTGGATTACAAGAAAGCCTTCGAAAAGGTAAAATGGTCAAAGCTCTGGGCTATACTCATTGAGATGGGGACGGCGAGACATTCAGTGTACCTGATTCAACAATTGTACTCTTCGAACACTGCGACAGTGAGAGTTAATGGCCACCTCTCAGACGTCTTTTCTACTTGTGCTGGTGTGCGACAAGGTTGCATTCTTTCCCCCCTCTTATTTAATGTATACAGTGAGTATATTATGAGGGAGATCCTCGAGGACTGGAGTGACGGCATCACAGTTGGTGGCAGGAAAATTAACAACCTCAGATATGCAGATGACACCGTGATTATTGCAACAGATGATCATGAATTAGAAACCATCATGCGGAGGATAGACGAGCGAAGCAGAGAATATGGTCTTGAAATCAACAATGAAAAGACCAAAGTGATGATTGCAGACCGTTTTAATAACACCAGACCTGCCATCACAAGAATTGCGGATTATGAGGTTGTCAGTCGCTTCGAGTATCTAGGATCTATAGTCACAAATACTGGAGACTGTGAACCTGAGATCCGCAAGCGCATTGCAATTGCGAGAAATTCAACAGCAAAACTTACTCGCATCTAGAAGGACACCTCCATCACTTCCAAGACAAAGCTCACCCTCATGCGAGCTCTGATCTTCCCTATCGCGACCTATGCAGCAGAAACTTGGACGATGAAGATGGCGGATCGCCGCAGGATTGATGCTCTAGAAATGTGGTGCTATAGGAGATTACTGCGAATACCATGGACAGCACACCGTACTAATGAATCGATCCTGCAACAGCTCGGCATCAGAACAAGACTGTCGACCCTTATCAACCAAAAACAACTCGGATATTTTGGTCATATTGCCAGAAGACAGGTGGCAATGGAAATACTTATCATAGAGGGAAAAGTCGAAGGCCGAAGACCTAGAGGACGTGCGCCGTTACGATGGATGGACCAGATCAAGAACTTGACCAGGATGAGCTTACAGCAAGCAAGTCACCATGCCCAAAGCAGAGACTCCTGGAGGAAGATCACCAAAAGGATTGTCGCGTGATGCCATTACACCCTTACGAAGGGTTGGACTAAGAAAGAGATATCATCAGGGGACAAGTGTCAGTAAAGCTACCCTGATGAGCAGAATCAGGTTTTACAATAGTGAACTTTATGATTAATCAAATGCTATCATTGTCAATAACCACTCTCTACAACACAGTTGGCAGTCATATGCTAGAATATGGTAGCCCGGTTTAGTGTTCAAGGTGCAGCATGCATGTTCTGGAGAAGACAGAGGACGAAAGCGATTGTAAAATACCTTTACTATAAACAATTATAAGGAGTACGCATTTTACTCATTCATGATAAGTTATAATAGGTAACTTTGGTGCTACTAGTTTCGTAAAACTGGAGAAACTTAACTTACATCAGATTATTGACAGCGAATTTCATAATACATATTGTATTTCCCAGGATAACTTAAAGGTTTAAGTTGTATTGAAATATGAATGTGAGAGGCCTTGAATGAATTCGAGATACTTGGGAAACCTTTTTACAACACTGTAACATGTGTATCTCCTTAATTAAAGCAAATATTCCGTATATAAATGTCTTACACCCACTCCAGGAAAAACACCAAGCTTTGTGTAAGAATTCTTATATGTATATCAATGGTATGTGTAAGGAAGTGGAATCAGAGAAAAGGCTGTTTGCAGATGATGTTATTCTGTACAGAGTAATAAATAAGTTACAAGATTGTGAGCGGCTGCAGGATGACCTCGATAGTGTTGTGAGATGGACGGTGGGCAATGGTATGATAATAAACATGGTTAAAAGTCAGGTTGTGAGTTTCACAAATAGGAAAAGTCCTCTCAGCTTTAATTACTGTGTTGATGGGGTGAAAGTTCTTTTGGGGATCATTGTAAATACCTAGGTGTTAATATAAGAAAAGACCTTCATTGGGGTAATCACGTAAATATGATTGTTAATAAAGGGTACAGATCTCTGCACATGGTTATGAGGGTATTTTGGGGTTGTAGTAAGGATGTACAGGAGAGGGCATATAAGCCTCTGGTAAGACCCCAACTAGAGTATAGTTCCAGTGTATGGGACCCTCACCAGGATAACTTGATTCAAGAAATGGAAAAAAATCCATAGAAAGGCAGCTCGACTTGTTTTGGGTGATTTCCTACAAAACAGTAGCATTACAAAAATGTTGCAAAGTTTGGGCTGGGAAGAATTGGGTGAAAGGAGACGAGCTGCTCGATTAAGTGGTATGTTCCGAGCTGTCAGTGGAGAGATGGCGTGGGAGGACATCTGTAGACGAATAAGTTTGAGTGGTGTCTTTAGAAGTAGGAAAGATCACAATTTGAAGATAAAGTTGGAATTCAAGAGGACATATTGGGGCAAATATTCGTTTATAGGAAGGGGACGTTAGTCATTGGAATAACTTACCGAGGGAAATGTTGAATAATTTTCCAATTTCTTTGCGATCATTTAAGAAAAGGCTAGGAAAACAACAGATAGGGAATCTGCCACCTGGGCGACTGCCCTAAATGCATATCGATAGTGATTGATTGATTGATTGATTGATTGATTGATTGATTGATCGATCGATCGAATAGATCTTAGTCTTCCCCAAACTGACGTTTTGTGGCAAACATCAGTTAAGGAGCTTCGTAAGGATCTAAGGACTCGCGAATTTGAAACTTGGAAGACATTAATTGGATTAGGTACGGGTGTTGAAGTTTTTGCAGATGTATCTGACTAACAAGCGGATTTCTAGCAAAGCTGGATTATCCACATCTGAATAGATAACACTACTAGAAGAGTTGATATTATTGTATATTACGTACAACATCCCCAGGCATGACATAATAATTGACCCTTCTGTTCGATTCGAGGTTGCTCTTCAACAATCTGGGGAAGTGGATAAAGAAAGATATCTATGAACTTACCGTTAATTACTAAAAATAATGTATTTGGTCTACTCTGATAGGAGGTTCTTTACCTAGAATTTTGAGGAATTTCGAAAAAATATTACATCCTAACTTCCTTACGAGATGAGAGAATCATCAAAGTACTAAAGAAGAGTTGTTGAATTCTGTTTCAGCATCTTAATACACACCTCTGCGTTGTGTTTGAAATTTATATCATATTATTATATTTTAATATTGTAATTATAATTAATTATTATTGTCATGTGGGTATACTGAGTCCTTTTGGGCTGACCTCCATTGGGAGACAGTTTTGTAGATTAAGAAATAATAAATGAATATATTAAATTCAGCTTCTCACAACTTATCACCACTGTAAAGGTTGTACAAAATATTTAAACTCTGCTTCGAGATTAAATGTCTCTGGATCTTAGTGACCACGTTCAGAAATTCGTAAATTATTTTCACTGGTAAGCAATAGCACGGGTGTATGTATATAAATAAAATCGTGTCATGTGACTGTACATTTATAATTTCGTCAAAATTACTTGATCATTTCTCGTTTAATGCGCAATACTGGTAATCTGAAAGATTTTCACTTTTAGTGTCTGTCTGTCTGTCTGTCTGTCTGTCTGTCTGTCTGTCTGTCTGTCTGTCTGTCTGTCCGCTCGTGTTCCTGAAACTAGGAACCAACTGGACACATGTCAATTAAAATCCGTATTTGGAATTTACCCATTCGGGGTGGTGTTATAAGGTACATATAACTTCGTCGTCATTGCATGGTTTAGGGTTTAATAATAATAATAATAATAATAATAATAATAATAATAATAATAATAATAATAATAATAATATTGAGGACGAAACCATTCAATATAGAGTGAAATTTAGAAGCTTAGTAAACAAACATAAATTTGCAGAGAAACTAACAAGAAAAAATACAGGCTGGACAGAAACACGCAGAAACGAACACAGTGAAAAAATGAAGAGATATTGGGAAGAAAAGAAGAAGAATCATTGTGCAAAATAAGTTCAAACGCGCTCCACAGTCGGGCACAACGAATCAAAAAAAATTTTTACGTCCCAGTAACTATTCTGCCAGATTTCGGAAACATCGAGGTGCCGGGATTTAGTCACGCAGGAGTTATTTTACGTGCCAGTAAATCTATCGACATGAGGCTGACGTGATCATCTTCGAATACCACCGGACTGAGTCAGAATAGGACCTGCCAAATTGTGGTCAGAAGGCCAGAGCTCACCCTTCTGAGCCACTCAGCCAAGAGCGGAGGTTTAGGGTTTCATCAGGTCACGTCCTTTGGGAAGCTTGGTAGGCTGCATATCACTTCCGGGTCGTTTCAGTATGACTGAACAGAAAGAACAGGACATACATTTTACATTTCTGATCGAGTTGATAAGGGAGATATCGTCAACCACGGGTTTCTTTATTCTTCCGTCACAACGTCATGCCAATGGTCAGAGAAACTACAGCACATTACTTGGAAGCAGGGGCTACTTCACCCTACTACTGTACTGTCCGATATATTAGGAAATCATCCTCATTCCGCATCGATTTAATAGAGATTTTTCATACTTCACGTTACTGTCACATGCTTCTGCAGAAAATATTACTTAAAAATGCCGTACATTACGTGTGAACTGAACCCCGGGATTTTGTATAAACTCGTGCAGAGAGATTTTATTGTAAATTGCCATTCGAAGAACTGGTTCAAATGCTAGTGCGGTAATAATAAACTTGATATCACACTAACAGGTACCAAAAACATTTTAGTTGGATGATCAAACCTTCTAATTGAACATTCAGCACTCTTAACTTAGTTTTCTGTACAAAATGAATAAATCAATTAGTCTAATGGAAATCCTCTTGTTTTCAGTTTGCTTTACGTCGGACCGAAACAGATAGGACTTATGGCGACGAAGGGATAGGAAAGAGTGAGTAGTAGAAAGGAAACCTCCATGCCGTTAACTAAGAAACAGCTCTAGAGTTTGCCTGATGTGAAAATGAAAAAAATAAGAAATAAAACCATACTCAGGGCGGCCGACAGTAGGGTTCGAACCCACTATCCACCGAATTTAAGCTCATAACTGCATGTCCCTAACCGAACGGCCAACCTGCTCTGTAATCCTCTTTTAAAATACCAATTAGGTAGAAACTACTCATTATATTAACTAACAAACAAATTGTAACCAATACTAGTAGTGTAGCTGATAGGATATGGCTTCACGTGGATGCATTTTCCTGGTGAACGATAACACATATTCTATTATAGGTATCGCACATTATAATAAATGATGACTTCCTGTAACACAGTGAATTTGAATGTTGGCATTAAAATAGCTGGCCCATCAGTGAACATAATTTCTTCATGAATGCGTCTTTCCGAGAAATTCGAGATTATTAAGTATAGTACTCTCGCATATCACAAGCATGACCAATTGAAATGATATTCTTCCTCCTGGCTATTTTCCCAGTATATTAGGTTTGAACTTGATCTGGATCAGGTATTGTTTTACGTCAGGATGCCCTGCATGCCACCAAACCTATAAGGTGATGTATTCAATACAGCATGCTTCTGTCACAGTTCGTAATGTGTTTTGTTTCATGGACATGAACATAAGTGTATTAACACGAAGAAAATACTCAGTCCCCGAGACAGAGCAATTAACCATACAAAATTAAAATCCCCAACCTGGTCCAGAATCGAACCCGAGGCCTTGACCATTCAGACAAGGAGCCGCACATCGACTAAAATGACAATATACTTTCAAGATTTTTAAGATCCACAGGAAGTGACCAAAATATCGTTTAAATATTTATTACACAGGCGCAGATTTGTTCTGCTGTCCTTCAATGTTTTCTTTTGTAAAGAATGATTGTTTTATGAGGAAATTAATATCAACATTTATTTGACATTTGGCGAATATATTCTCAAGCGATGAAGGATATCAACAATGAGTTAATTCTGACATCAATTTTGGATGATCCGGAAAATAAATTCGAACTTATTATCACTACTCACGGAGACAGATATTATGCGGGAATGTCTGATATTAAAACTGGGATCAGTTTTTGTTTCGAGGTATACGAACGAATCAGAATGGGAAAGCAGGAGACAATTTAAAAAATTAAGTTCATAAAAATTTCAATAAATTAATAATTAATAGAACCAGCTTGTTCTAAAGAGACACACAGCGCACAGAGAAATATTTCAAATATTAAAAATAGTGAATATAATCGAATTATCGTTTTGTTCCCATCGACTCTACCTGATATTGTGTCCGTGTTCATGTTTGTGTTGTGTTTTGTAGGGATGAGTATTGCGGTCTGAATCTGCAAGACTTAGAGTTGAGCACTGTAAGCAGATTCTGTCTGTTATCTGCTCATACGTGGGAGCTTTACAGAGTTAAATCGACGAACACGCGTATACAGAGGGCAAGAGAATTGTAAACAAGACTCAAGTGTAGTTGCTTACCGCAAACTACAAAATTGATATTCTAAAAAGAACGAGTTTCCTGTTTTGATACACGTTTATAATGCCATTAAACAAGGTTTAAAAGTGATAATAAAACTATTTCTGGCGTCCTTTGAAACTGTGATGAGAATAGAACAAGTGGTATCATTCATTTATGAAGTTTCTGTTAGCTGCAAACCTAATTATAACAAAAGGATGTATACATGGAAGTGCATTAATTAGATCGCAATAACATAAAGAATATTAATAAATAGGGTTCGTATTTCCATGCAGAAACAGGTTGTTTGTCAGCGATTCGAATGCACCCTCTAGCCTGTACGTAAACTCAGATGGGACAATTGCATAAATATCAGGAGTTTTTAAGGACCAACCCCTAATATTTATGCAACTCTTTAAACATGAGTGTTGTCCGCCCTTGAAGCTTTCTACTCGTTGACGTCTAAGCTATTACTGTGTACAAAGACGTTCCATAGTAATAACTCAATACTTCTAAAGATGAACGATTTTAGGTAAATGAAGAGTAAACATAATAAAATATTCGGTCTATTTTATCAGCGGAATAAAGAGAGCAACACTGTCAGCAATGCATATAAAACTTTTGATGTCCTACTCAGCGTACTGGCCTTCGGTTCAGAGAATCCCGGGTTCGATTCCCGATTCTACTGAAACACCACACAAAACACTATCTTCCACCACAATAACACGCAGTTACCTACACATGGCAGATGCCTCTCACCCTCGCTGGAGGTACTGCCTTACAAGGGCTGAACCCGGCTAGAAATAGCCACACGAAAAGTTAATGCTGGCGAGGACAGTTCCCATAACGATGTTTAAGGATAAGAATTGCCAACAAAGTTAACGATAGATTTTACATCAAATAACATCAGCTTACAAATGATGGTACTAAGGAGTGCTACGGCATTAAATAAACGCAGAAGACAAAATATCAGCTTGTCTATGGCAGGATATAGTAAATAAAAATCTATATTAATAGAGACGGGAATAACTAAGTGATTTGTTTACGACGGGTACGGTCTTAAGAAGAAACGAATACAAAGGAAATTGAATCGAATATTACCAAAAATGACAAGCGAGATTCATAAAAAATTAACTATGTTTGTGGAGTTCGTAATGTTAACTAGAGAGACCACGTCAAATTTTATTACACAGATAAAAACTTCAACTGCAGACCGCTGGGATATGACATTTCAGATTTCTTAATTGGCTCTGTGCATCAGATTCTCCCATTCGGATGTGCAAAGCTTCTGACTTTGTACCACCAGGATGAATAAACCCAGTTACAACTCTCAGCTCAGGATTGAAATATGTGATTATGCGGTAGGCTAGATACAACTGTTGAAGATGGAAAGTTTTCATTTACTTTGGAGACAAACGCTAAACAGAAATAACATTCTAACTTAGAACTAGGCATAAATATTTCATATTGTGACCTGGGTGGTAAAACTCTTGTGAACTTCGAGTAGTAAAACACCGCTTGCGGGAAAGGGAATTTTACTTAGGTTCACTTGAAGAGGTTTTGTAATGTAGCCTTCGATTGGTAAATATTAGCCAGAAGTTTGGAACTTCAAGTTAATGAAATATTTAAGCGGGAAGAAAAAAAGTATTGAGAGTTCTCCCAGCATCTAAGTTATTAACGGTGTTTGCAGTGCGCGGTTCGGAGCGCTCTTGCGGTGGATACCTGCACTTCAGTCAGCCACAATTTATCGCAGACAAATAGAGCGGAAGACGAGAGCAGAATGTAGATCACTCTACTTACCGACGATAAATGGGTGATGTGTTCTATCTAACAGATTACATTATCTGCTTACAACTAGCAAGTTCATGTTTGCTTGCTTTGCGGAAGTAAAAATTACGCCAATCACCTTTATTCAGCAAAAATGAACTTTTCCTTGACATAGCCTCATCGAACTAACTGAAGAGAGTAATAAGTTTTTTGGAATTGTATTTATGTCGCACCGGCACAGATAGGTCTGGCGACGATGGGATAGGAAACGCCTAGGAGTAGGAAGGAAGTGGCCGTGGCCTTAATTAATGTACAGCCCCAGCATTTGCCTCATATGGAAATGGGAAATCACGGAAAACCATCTTCAGTGCTGTCGACAGTGGGGATCGAACCCACTATCTCCTGGATGCAAGCTCACAGCTGCGCGCCCCTAACCGCACGGCCAACTCGCCCGGTAGAGTAATAAGTATAGTCTACCCCACATAATGGTTATGTTATGAGTTTTGCACAAACATTAGCGGTACGTCCTATCAGAACCCCTAGAATTTATGTTACTCTCACTACATTATGGAAGAGCATTCTAACCTCGAAGTCTACTGATCATATTTTCAGAAGATAGAGAAATATTCTATTTTCTCCTGATGAGTCAAAATCATTCACCACTGATCTGTCATCAAGGTGGAATATTTCCTATCAACTCTTTACCTACTCATTTCTTCAATGATTTTCAACAAATTGGGAATTTATCGACCATCTCTCTTGGTACATTATTTCAATCCCTAATTCCTATTCCTATAAAATAATATTTACCCCTTCTACTTCCTGCTTTAAAAATCCATTTCCGCTTGTGTCGCTACTAATAATAATGGTGTGTGGCCTGGTGCAGTATAGGCGACCAGCGCATCTGTGAGGATGGAGACGGCACAAACACCTAGCTTCCGAGCCAGAGGAGGTTAAAATCCCCGGCCAGGGACGCCTTGGAGCAGTCGCCACCTCTTCCTCTCTCCTTGTTGGGAGCAACCACATTCGCAGTCCTGCTGTAAGAGGCGTCTAAACCCCCGGGGGCTCTCAGCATGGGCCTTTCCACCAAGGTGGACAGGGTTTAAATCCCAGGCAATGCATGTGACACATTTGAAATGAAAATTAACGTTACAGTTGTTGGGATTTCACGTATAACTGCAAGTTCTGTGACTATGATCACGGTATCAACAGTCGCGCAGTTTAGGTGTGACAGCCGAGTGGCACTGCATTTTCACCAAGATGGCCGCGGTTCGAAACCCAATCTGAAGGTTCCGTAAATCTACTCGAGAAATAAATAGTGAAATAAAATTAAAATATTGTTTGATTTCTCTGATTGCAAGCATAGGTGTGATATGAGGGTCACTTAGCTGAGTTTTATCTGACATCTACCAGGCTTATTCAACATCCCTTGGTCAATTCTTGTTCTCTTCTCTGTGGACTTTCACTTTACTTTTTACGATGCCTTCACTCTTCTAGCCAACGGCCGTAGCCGTGTTGAAACACCGGATCCCGTGAAATCTCCGAAGTTAAGCAACATTGGGCGTGGTCAGGAGTTGGATGTGTTGCCACGCGCTGTTGGTGGGGGGTAAGGGAATGGAGGAGCGGAAAGGAACTGGCCACCCTACCGCACGTAAACTCCGGCTCAGGAACACCTCTGCGGAGGTTCGGACCTGCCTTCGGGCAGAATAACCCTTACCTACCTCACTCTTCTAAGGGGAAATTATTTTACAATTATTTTTGTTTACATCGCACGGACACAGGTAGGTCTTATGGCGACGATGGAACAGGGAAGCGCTAGTAGTCAGAAGGAATCAACCCTGGCATTAATTAAGGTACATCCCAAGCATTTTCCAGGTATTAAAATGTTAAACCACTGAAAAACACCATTAGGGCTGCTGAAGCTGGGAATAGAACCCACCACGTCCCGAATTAAAGTTCACATGTACGCGACCAAAAATTATATTTTCCATATCGAAGAAGTTTTTAAGTTAAATAGCAATCTATTCAACCCCCTCTTAACACTGTATCCATGTGTGCGAAACTCTGCAGCTTTAGAATTTAATTGAATGGCTCGATTAAGCACCGCGGTGATTTAGTTGATAATCTTGAGTATCGTTTATTTCTTTATACTAATTGTTCCTCTTCGCCTTAATACACACAACACGCCACCTTACGTACCGCCACAGAATCACGCTGTAGTGAATACCTCCTTCACCGTTGACTTAGCATCACAATGGGCATGCGAACGTAAAACTGGACCATATCCACGTATAGGGCCAATCACAAGTAATTGGAAAGAGGCAGGGAAGGAGTCTCTTTGTTTTTTGCAACCTACTTTACGTCGCACCGACACAGATAGCTCTTATGGTGACGATGGGATAGGAGAGGACCAGCAGTGCGAAGGAGCGACCTGGTCTTGATAAAAATGCAGCCCAGAGTTTTCCTGTGTAAATATAGGAAACTACGGGCTGCCGACAGTTGGGTTCGAACTCACTATCTCCCGAATGCAAGCTGATAGCTACGTGGACCAAAGTACGGCGACAAAGAAGATTCCCTGTCCAGCCTACGTAGCTTCGAATAACGTACTGCGCGTCATTTTGGTGTCACAGCTTGTAGGTGGATACTAAAACGTTGATATGTTTTCTTTCTCATTTAGAATTAAACCAAGGTAAATTATAATCCGACCATAACATAGCTCAAAATAGTTTATATTTGTATTTCTGCACCAGTCTGTTATAATCTCGATCAACAGCTATGTGTTATTCATGCAACTATATTGCGACATTCTGAATTTGAGATGAGATGATGTGGAGAATGCACCAGGGACCAACAGCAATATTGTTATTAATTAGCTGAAACCGGAGTAACGACAGTAACAGGAGTACCAACCTTGGGGACAGCTAGTATTACACACTCACGTCGTGGTTATTGAGCAATGGGAGTATATGTACCCTGGTCGAGATTAGAATTATCATTGAGTTTTTGGATTAGGAATAGAATAACAGCCTCCAGTGCTCAAGATCGGGGGGTTCAAACTGTGCAGAGGTAGTGAGATTTCCACGGAAACCATATACGTAGTTATTGGAATGTAACATCAGTAACATTATTATTATTATTATTATTATTATTATTATTATTATTATTATTATTATTATTATTATTATTATTATTATTATTATTATTATTATTATTATTATTAGTTTTACGATGTCACGATGTAAAAAAAATCTCTTTGTTGATCCGTATCATATCACGGTGCAATTAAAATGGTTTAACACTTTGGAACATTTTGAATTTAGCGCTAAGGATCGAGCTTAAGAACGGTGGGTGACCGTGTGGGTATACGTGTCGAAACCATAGCAAGCAGGGTGCGGGGCTTTCCCTGAGACGAACCATGGCAATATGCCGTAATTTTATTGGTGTAAACCGCGTCGATAGATTGGTACGTGAGGAGAAGGGAGAGTCGACAAACAGCATGCAAGAGACAGAGCGAGAGAATTGGAGGCGTGGAATTACCGAACAATCTAGGGTATTCTCTAACACGAAATATCCAAGTCTGGGATCATTTGAATACGATACCGGATGTAAGTCACAGAGCCATATCCCACAGATCCAAGAAGAGGACAATTCTTTTTGATATTTTGATATTTTTGAAGTAGAATGGGCATTAAAATGATGTAACTGTGCCTGTTTTGCTCATTTCAAGTTGTGACTCGTATACTTTAACGATCTTTAGCGTCGAATTTTATATTGTAAATATCTTTGTAGTATATAATTTTTTTTGTTTTCATTGGGGTATAATTCTTGAACTTTATTTCTTAGACGAAATAAATTATGCTTTTACCTCCTTTATCTTCCTGAGTTCTTATTCACGAATATGTATTCTGGAACCTGTCCCGATTTCGTATAACTTTTGTTATATATGTCTCTTTCTGAGCTAGGCCATCTGGGACAGGGGAAAGGTGCAGATTTTGCCCGACAAAATTAAAAATAATTCACGGTTCTCCCAATACAAATCTGGTTTACCTGTCATCTGGTGGAGTCGAATGTAACGTCCATACAGCCTATAAGGAGTCAAATTGAAATGCTTTTAGACGGTAGGCAACGCCATGTATTATGAATTCGGTAGATAGTTCGAATTCCAAAGTCGGCAGCCTGAATAACGTTTCCCGAGATTTCCCATTTTCTCACCAGGCAAATATTAGGCTCTAGCTTAATTGAGACCACGGTCAGCCCTTTCCTACCAAGCTTCGCCATAAGGCGGTTATGTCAGTGCGGCGTATTGCACCCATTTCCTAAATTGATATGAAATTAATGATTAATATAACCAACGCAGCAAAGTTTCACTTAGGCGCGGCTGGGCACTTCCAATATACATTCTTAGGACGGAGCCTAAGTCCCAATGATCCCCATTAGAGCATGTAGCAGGGTGCGTCAAACCAATACCACTCGTTGAGATCCTTCTAATAAAACTCGAGAAACCGACAGCCATATATTCCTGTTGCTGTGTTCTCACGGGAAACCGAATATCGAGAGCCATAAAGGCACTCCTAGTTTTGAACAAAGCAAGAACTGAAGACAGGGAAAGAAAATTTGCATTAAAGGACAGAATGATACCAGCCACCCCTTGGTCACAAACGGTTTAGTCCATTCGGAAAGGTGTCAGAAACCCCCAGGCCAAGATTAGCTAATCGCAACGCTCTAAATTACTCATTCGAAACCAGCGCCTCATATAATTCAGTGCATTTTATATGTGCGGAGAATGTTAAATCAGAAAGAGTGTGATACAATCAGCAGGATAAAATATAATTTTGTGCAGTTTCTGTTGTCAATTATATTTGATAACAATTTGAGAAAGTACGTCGCTGTAACACACATGCCACGCTGCGAATCACGTGCTGCCGTCATACACCAACCTACAGTGCGCCTATAAGTTAATAAGGAACTCAACGATCGATCTCTGAGGTAACGATCATAAGCGTGTAAGCTAGAATAGTGTGAGTTCAGAAATACCCGTGCTGATAATATACGATTTATGATATAAAATATTTCTGGTAAGAAAATCCACCACCACAACAGGGGGATACCAAGTACACTAAATCCCTGAGGGTAGGAAGGCGAGCCGGGTCGTAGCCATGTACCCATAAAAGAAACCCTACTACCGCGTTCATTCTCAGTGTTTCGCGTATTCTTGGAGTGTGCAGACTATTCTCAGTGTTTCGCGTATTCTCGGAGTGTGCAGACTGTTCTCAGTGTTTCGCGTATTCTCGGAGTGTGCAGACTATTCGCAGTGTTTCGCGTATTCTCGGAGTGTGCAGACTATTCGCAGTGTTTCGCGTATTCTCGGAGTGTGCAGACTATTCGCAGTGTTTCGCGTATTCTCGGAGTGTGCAGACTGTTCTCAGTGTTTCGCGTATTCTCGGAGTGTGCAGACTATTCGCAGTGTTTCGCGTATTCTCGGAGTGTGCAGACTGTTCTCAGTGTTTCGCGTATTCTCGGAGTGTGCAGACTATTCGCAGTGTTTCGCGTATTCTCGGAGTGTGCAGACTGTTCTCAGTGTTTCGCGTATTCTCGGAGTGTGCAGACTATTCGCAGTGTTTCGCGTATTCTCGGAGTGTGCAGACTGTTCTCAGTGTTTCGCGTATTCTCGGAGTGTGCAGACTGTTCTCAGTGTTTCGCGTATTCTCGGAGTGTGCAGACTATTCGCAGTGTTTCGCGTATTCTCGGAGTGTGCAGACTGTTCTCAGTGTTTCGCGTATTCTCGGAGCGTGCAGACTATTCCCAGTGTTTCGCGTATTCTCGGAGCGTGCAGACTATTCCCAGTGTTTCGCGTATTCTCGGAGTGTGCAGACTATTCCCAGTGTTTCGCGTATTCTCGGAGCGTGCAGACTATTCTCAGTGTTTCGCGTATTCTCGGAGCGTGCAGACTATTCCCAGTGTTTCGCGTATTCTCGGAGCGTGCAGACTATTCCCAGTGTTTCGTATATTTTCGGAGTGTGCAGACTATTCCCAGTGTTTCGCGTATTCTCGGAGTGTGCAGACTATTCCCAGTGTTTCGTATATTTTCGGAGCGTGCGGACTATTCCCAGTGTTTCGCGTATTCTCGGAGCGTGCAGACTATTCTCAGTGTTTAGCATATTTTCGGAGTGTGCAGACTATTCCCAGTGTTTCGTATATTTTCGGAGTGTGCAGACTATTCCCAGTGTTTCGCGTATTCTCGGAGTGTGCAGACTATTCCCAGTGTTTCGTATATTTTCGGAGTGTGCAGACTATTCCCAGTGTTTAGCATATTTTCGGAGTGTGCAGACTATTCTCAGTGTTTCGCGTATTCTCGGAGCGTGCAGACTATTCTCAGTGTTCCGCGTATTCTTCGAGTGTACAAACTATTCTCAGTGTTTCGCGTATTCTTGGAGTGTACAAACTATTCTCAGTGTTTCGCGTATTCTCGGAGTGTGCAGACTATTCTCAGTGTTTCGCGTATTCTTGGAGTGTACAACATATTCTCAGTGTTTCGCGTATTCTCAGCGTGTACAAACTATTTTCAGTCTTTCGCGAATTTTCAGAGTGTGAAGATTATCCTTAGCTTTTCGTCTATTTTCAGTGTGTTACGCATCACCAATAATGATCTTCAAATGAGTAAGTTACTTCTAGACTTTGAATTTGTCCATGTCCAGTTATAAACAACGATGGGGAACATTGACATTACATCAATCATGCCCGCAAGTAACTTTAGACTATCAGAGTTCATTCTCATTGAGAGAAAATATTCATTCAGAATAAAATGTTCCAGTGAGAGAACAAACATTATAAGCCTAAACTTTAACATATTACTAATATGATGCCTTGCTGCATAAACTATATTATTTGCAAACGCGTCAGCATCATGTATTTCATGTACTCTTATTGTAAAAATAAGACCGGTAGAGTACTAGGCGAGCAGACGAGCAGCATTTAACAGAACACATACGGTACTTGGTCACAATTGTTTGTTCGTCTCACAGGAAGCGGCCAGTAGAAGAAGGTGCAATTACCAGACAGGTAGCTCTGACCAGTTCAAATTTCAGGAATAGGGGGGTGACTCAATTTCAAACGTAAACAAACAGTGAGCGACCTTGTTGAATGGGAGCTAATCCGGTGACCGACCGCTATTTTGGGGAAAGTTAATTTCTATATCCAGCTGTTCAGAATTTTGCGAAGGAGTAGCCCAGCCGTGATTTGATAATGAGAGTGATATTATAATCGTGTACAGAGTCCATTATTCTTTATAAAAATGTTAGCGTAGGATAAACCTTCGTAACTAGTACATAAGCATCATGTGTAACGGCGGCCTGTGTCTCAGTCGCCATGGATTAAGCTAAACAGCTGCATGGATTATGGGTGAAGCGGCCGGAAAATCTTCAAATGAGTAAGTGAACTACAATCTAAGATGTTGTTTATTCTAATAATGTAAAATATATTTTGTTTAGAACACGAGTTGTCAAACATTAAATGTCATTAGCTTAATTTACACTTAATGTTAGCCATGTAGGAATAGCATCGCAGTTGTCACCTTGTAAATAGTTAATGATTACTATTCACGCACTATGCCATTGATTATGTTATTAAATTTGATATATTTTTCTAAGCCAACCTAGACTCAGAGTTATGTACCTGGTAAAACGTATATTTCATGGAGGAGAATTTACTTATGGATAGTAGCTTCTATTATGGTAAGCTCAGCGAATTTTCATTCTCATGGAATAATAATTTCAATGATAATAATGACATTATTTCGCGCACAGAGATGTTTATGACGTTGTGACAGTTTTCCGCTAGTTGTGATGGTTATGTTCATGTTTGCATATTTTATGGGATCGTCAGTTATAGCGTAAGTTATGGAAACCAGTTGAGATTGTTTTGTTGTCCTATGAATAAACGTAAAGAAGTTATTTTGCTATATTGAAGTTGATGAACTCGTTGTGGAGGGTTGTTGCACATTGATTGGTCCATTGTGACGGAGAATGATTAGCATTTATTGTGAATTTATCCTGAGAGTACTAAAATATATATTTCCATGTCAGCGGTTTAACTGAGAGACAAGTGATATAAATGAAAGTAAAGAAGGAAATAATTTATATGCCAGTGGAGAAGCTGAGAGATGAATGACAGGATTATTAAAGATGAAGGAAATGCGCGAAGCTCAATGTATGTTAGAATGGGGAAGTGATTTGTATGTTCAACAACATGAATGCGATTTGAGGTGTACGATGATATACATATGGATAAATAAAATAAGTGGAGAAATAAGGATGCAAGGAAATGCTTACTACAGTGATAAATAAGACCTAGTTAAGAATAAAGAACCTTTAGACCAATCATCGAACATTTACTTGTGTAACAGTTATATAAGACACACTGGTCCTTGCAGCGCAGCTATGATCATTTTTACGAAGAAACATCAAATGGGTTTCATCTGGAAATGTGGTTTAATTTAATTTCGTGTGGCTATTTCTAGCCGAGTTCAGCCCTTGTAAGGCAGACCCTCCGATGAGGGTGGGAGGCATCTGCCATGTGTAGGTAACTGCGTGTTATTGTGGTGGAGGATAGTGTTATGTGTGGTGTGTGAGTTGCAGGTACGTTGTGAACAGCACAAACACCCAGCCTCCGGGCCATTGGAATTAACCAATGAAGGTTAAAATCCCCGACCCGGCCGTGAATCGAACCCGGGACCCTCTGAACCGAAGGCCAGTACGCTGACCATTCAACCAACGAGTCGGACTTGTAAATGTGGTAAGGAATAGGATGTGGCAGATATAGCTGAATTTTGGGTTTTATGTTAACATCATCCCGGATATTTTCTTGCGCCATGTTCTGAAGTAATAATTATATTTCATCGTACCATGAAATGTCATTTGAGTTGGTGTATGTCAAGAGACAGCCATGAATAACACACTTCTAGGTCATGGCCGGTGCTGAATTCAATGATAATATCCATGGACATTGAAATCAACATGCGTCGTAGAAATCTGTAAATTAACTTTCATTATTTTTGCATTTGCATTAACAATATCCATGAATCGGTGTCTAAATAAATTAGTCTAGTATATTTGCCGGAGATTGACTGTGATTATAAATGTAGATAGGTTTTCTTTTATTAAAAGGGAAGATCTTCCGCTGTGTACGGTATAATGTTAGGTTCACGAGAGCTCGCGTCAATCTAAGTAGACAGCATCTTAGATTCATTTCTTGTTTACATAATAACGGCAAACATAATTAGAAACGTGACTGAACAGCGCACCTATAATAATAAAATTTGATTATGTGTAAATTCAGGCAACGTTGATCCAGAAATTATAAATATGTGTTATGTACGTTTGTCCTCTTCGGATATCTTGGGCCCCTGTGAGAACAAATATGATCAACGCTTGTCATGTAAAATGAAACAACGGCTCTTCACTTGATTAGATACTGAATTTATCGGGCGAGTTGGCCGTGTGATTAGAGTCGCGCAGCTGTGAGCTTGTATCTCGGAGATAGTAGGTTCGAATCCCACTGTCGGCAGCCCTGAAGATGGTTTTCCGTGGTTTCCGATTTTCACTCCAGACAAGTGCTAGGCCTGTACATTATTTAAGGCCACGTCACTTCCTTCCCACTCCTAGGCCTTTCCTATCCCATTGTCGCAATAAAAACTATCCGTGTCAGTGCGACGTAATGCAACTAGCAAAAAAAGCTACACAATTTAACTTGAGTTGATTGATCTCTTACTCCGTGGTTTTTCACTGTGATGTCATCATTAAATTTGCTAACTTGTGATAAAGAAACGAAATCAATCATTGACAATTAACTTTATGAAATATTTATGGAGTGTCAGATGGAGACATTCAGCCATCTGAGGCCACTAAAGCTATGTAAAATTACTGTAATTAAATTTAGGAGTAATTGTTAAAGGGGAGCAGTGAATCCTAAAAGGTATTGATTATTCCGAGTCATATACATTGTATGTGTGAACATGTATTTTTTTTTTTTGCTATTTGCTTTACGTCACACAGACACAGATATTTCTTATGGCGACGATGGGATAGGATAGGCCTAGGAATTGGAATTGGAAGGGAGCGGGTGTGGCCTTAATTAAGATATAGCCCCGGCCTTTGCCTTGTGTGAAAATGGGAAACCACGGAAAACCATCTTCAGGGCTGCCGACAATGGGGCTCGAACCCACTATCTCCCGATTACTGGATACCGGCCACACTTAAGCGACTGCAGCTATCGAGCTCGGTGTGTGTGAACACTACTGATGGATAAGTGGTAAAGAATAATGCCGATAACATATATTCAAAGATTCGTATTAATGAATAGACATTCAATTGAATCGACAAAGGATATTGTAGAGTGTCATTATTGTATAGAGTCCAAATAGTCAATTAGAGAAAAGTTGTTTAATTAATTGCATTCAGTGAATCAATTAGTGTGGACACTTAATTTTGAGCCTCCATTATTAATATTTTCTTTTAGTTTAGTCTCGGTAATGTTTGTTACACATAAGCTTGAATCAAACTTACATTATATTTTAGTGCAATTATTTTATGTTTAATCATTTTCATTAGTCCTTTTTCATTTATAAATAAACATATTTAAACCTCAGTCCGGGCCGGTATTTCCTCTATTTCAGTAGATTAGATTAGCATACAGCAGACTTATATCCTCCTATCGCAATGCACCTCGACAGCCTAGTGAGCGTGACCACCCCTGGGGAGAAGAGACGTCTGCGGTGGGTATGTTTATTACAGGCCGGCCGAGGCAAAATCCGGAAAGAAGTTACCGAAGAGGACGCCGTGCAATGGTGCAGATTGTATGGAGATATAAAATAATATTGAACTGGAT
Organism: Anabrus simplex; assembly: GCF_040414725.1. NCBI lineage: Eukaryota > Metazoa > Arthropoda > Insecta > Orthoptera > Tettigoniidae > Anabrus > Anabrus simplex. Next base: position 338,193,267 of record NC_090270.1, read on the forward strand.
TTGATAGGATGATACACATTCACCGATTCATATCTCAAGATTTTAAACTTATTTCTCTCTTTATTATTGGCTCCTATATTCTGTCTCCATTGGTAGTGCCTGGATGCTACCAAACTACCTCTGAAGCTTCCTGATAGCTTCAATTTCCGGTTCTGTCACGCATTTCAGAATTGTCTGACGCACTGGAACTGAATGCGATCAGGCTCATACGTAGTAGAGTCATTAAGTTCGTGGACTGGCCGCCTGGTGTCGTTGTGGTGCACTACAGCGGAGAGTTTCCACCACAGGATGATGCTAGTCCCAGCAAGAGGCAGTTGGGTGCTTACAGTATAAATAGAACTACGGTCTCTGTTGTGAAGGGTAGTTGAATGTCAGCGGTGGAACGTGAGAATGTCGTAGTTTGAGCAACGAGAAAATTTCAAGTTTTGCAAAAAAATAGGGAAATCGGCTATCGAAACGTAGAAAGTGCCCGGATAACCACGACAAGGCAAAGACGCAAAAAAACAGCTCAAAATACTATGTGAACTTAGAACTGTTAGCGCCAGTCCACGAACATGAAGTGTGGTACGTATCTATGTACATTGTGTTGCCTACACTGTGAGCGCCAGTCCAAAGTGTTACTGACTGTAGTGCATAAGTGTACGCCGTGTTGCCTTAACTGTAGGCGCCAGTCCACAAATTTATTGACTACTAGTATATCACAAGTATATAAATGGGCCGAATTTCAACTCTCGAAGTGATTATCCCACTTTAAACCTAGACAAATAACGCGGTGGAAGCTGTTATTCACAGGTAACTTACCAAGGTGCGGTCGTTCAAATTCCACAAATGTATGCGGGATTTTGAAATTAAAATTACGGCTCTGTGGTTCAAACCCCACATACAATCCCTTAGCTATTAGCAAGGTATCTACTGTGATGAAATACCACAAGCTTGCTTATTTTTCTTTTGGAGCCTCAAATGCAAAGCATGGAATATCCTATACTATCTCTCAGTCGATGTGAGATATAAGGCTCATAGGAACATGGTAGTCAGGTTACAATACGGTGAGATACTCACTGACAATTCCAGACAGGATTTTACCCCTGGAGTGGAAAACTAAAATTATGCTTTCGCGGTGCCAGGAAGGGCATCCGGTGGTTAAACCAGACTCAGTTCCTAACGTAGTAACGAACCCACGTTATTGAAAAAGGGAAAGAATAACAGAATAAGAACATAAGGACACTTTTTTCGATAAGACACCGAAATAACACCCCCAGTATTGAGATGAACAGAAGGAAAATTAAAAGGAAGCACATGTTCCATGAAGGATAGAGAATAATGATAGTGAGGAGGGAGGAGAGGGGAAATGAGTAGGAGGAATATTAGTGTTACAACTATGTAATTTTTCCCGTTTCCTTAGTATTTCTACACGGTACGTTCAGAAACTAATCTGATAGACATAAAGGACTGTCAGTGACAGCACAAGCTAGTTCACAGTTTTATTACTGATATCGTGATCACAGCCAGGAGACAACCGGTCTTACATGGAATACGAAACAAAGGGACGTTGCACTTACTTTCACAAATCCCATATTCGCTTGGGAGCGATTAAAAGCACTGACACCTTGGCGACAGTGACTCAGACCTTTCGACCTCTGAGGTCGACGCAATATTTTAAACGTTTAACACTACAAAGATTTATTTATGAGTTTCAGGACGTATCTTTACCCATCAGTTTAGTTTGTCTATTCATTTGGAAATGTTTGCCTTGCTAGTGATTTAACGGTCGGCCCCATGGAGTCTCTGGCTCGATTTCCAGCCAGTTCAGTGGTTTTTCCTGGATCTGAGGGCTGGGTTGAGGTCTACTCAGCCTACGAGATTCCAGTGAGGAGCTATCTGACGGTGAGATGACGACCCCGATCCAGACATGCAAGAATAACAGCCGAGAAGGTTCGATGTGCTGACCGTACGTCACCTCGTGATCAGCAGGCCTTAGCGCTGAGCAGTGGTCGCTTGGTAGACCATGGCCCTTCATTGCGCCATGTGGTTTGGCTTCTTTAGTTGTTCAACGTTGCACTAACACGTTGAAAGTTTTTGGTGACGCAACGACGGGAAAGGGCTAGGAATAGGAAGGTAGAGGCCGTGGCCTTAAGTAAGGTACATCAGTAGCGTTTTGCCTGGTATAAAAATGGAAAACCAAGGGAAATCACCTTTAGGGCTGCTGATAGTGGGATTCGAACCCACCATCTTCCGAATGAAATGTCACAGCTACGCGAACCTCAGTCATTGCAAATGAAGCATTTAACGAACTGGACGGGTGCAGTGGCGGCTCCACGTCTTCTCGGTGTAAAATACATCGCGTCCATGTTGGAGATAACAGAATGTAGCTTCTTTACTTGCGCTCTCCTTCGCGAATGAAACTATTTACAAACTTCGCAGATAAGATTACATAGAAGAAATTTAGTACATGGCTCAGGTCACGTAGCTGTGAACTTCCATTCAGGAGATAGTGGGTTCGAATCTGTCGTCCATCGTGATGATAGTTTTCTATAGTTTTCCATTTTCATACCAGGTATCACAATTAAAGCTACGGTCGCTTCCTCCCCAACACTAGCGCTGTCCTATCCCATGATCGCAAAAGGATTCATTGGGTCTGCGACGCTGAATCAGTGGCAAAATAGATACTATGGCATCTTCTTGAGTGTCGTCGGTTCGGTCTGTCTGCATGGGATTCATGGGAGCAATAGACCTACTCGTTTTCAGCTCTCAGTGCTCAGCCGTCTTGGCTTTCTCACCCTGTTTTTAGGCTCTCTAACGCTCAGTCTTAGATATGCTGAGCCCGTTCGATTCCTTTTGACTAATTTTCACTGTCAGTTTTCGTACTCGTTATGCCTGAACCTTCTTGAAAATAAGATATGAAGATATTTTGTAAGTTTTCACGAACTCTCAAATGTCTCACAAGTTTTCAAGTACCTAATCAAGTTTACTCACATATACAAATATTGATAAATATTGCGTTGACAAAACGAACGATATATGCTAACAGGTCGCAATTACGAGTTGCGCAGTATTTTACCACAGCTTAGAGCTGCGATTACACCACAAAAGGAAAAAAAATGCTGATCAAAGCGCTGCTCACCATTGCGCCATATCAATTTGAAGTTTTTATATCTTTTATAGTTTTGCAAGCGTTTATAATTTTTTGAGATTATTCAAGGAATTCTAGTGCACATTATTTTGGAACATGCGGAACTTTACCGAGTGCTGAAAAGGAACGACAATCGTATTCTAAGTCAAAAATGTATTTACTTTACAAGGGTTAATTAACCTATTACACAATTTTCTATTACGTATTTGTTCAGCGTATCTACTCATTGCGAATAGAACATGAAAGGGAGCTTCTTTTCCGTTATTAACTGAACAGTTTTCCCGTATTACAAACTACATGATCAAACCCTTTTAGACCATAATTTCATTTAAAAAACTTACAACCACACTGAAAAAATGTAGTGAAACGGCATGATGATACGTGGTTATAATGATAACAGAAAGACAGGCATAGAATGAAGGGAAAGGGGTAGAGAAGAAGAACAAAAAAGGGACGGGATGGGACGGGGATTGTTAAGCGTGATTAAGCGAGAGTCAAATCAGCCGCACACTAAGACGAGGAATTAATTATAATCAGCTGCTATTAAACAGGATGCTATACCTTGTCGACCCAGCTGCTTTCTTTCATCTTCCGCCCCCAGTCACATAACCATCGATATCGACAAAGAATAATGAATCACCGCCTGCAAAAAGCTGTCCGGCAGAATGTTGGGACGCTCGTGTCAGCTCGTTTAAAGAGGGGAGACATATTCGATAAAATTTATTACTTCCCAGAAATATAACTGCAATATTCTAACGAGAGAGTAGAGAGATGGATACAAATTATTCCACCGACCATACCTATTGTGCCCCATCCCACGTCCCACTTCAATTACCGGAAGTGCTGGATTAGAGAGGCTACCCGCAAATCGAAGTTGATTAGATACTCATCTATTATGGTGAAATTGAAAGTTGAATTCCTAAACAGTCACTGAGCATTTAAGAGTGATTAAGACTAAGAGCAGGTTCGTTCTGCAGGTGCATATCTAAGAAAGTACTTGTTCAGAAACTACCAAACTCCGATCGCATTTTAGCATCAAGTAGGGTTCGACTCACGACCGATCCTGCGTTAGAAGTTTCACCTAAATAATCACGTGGCTTTAGGAAAAGTATCAGGCCTTAAACCCCTTTCCAGAACCTAAACGAGCCTAGGTGGCTCTAGCAAACTTAGAAACATCTGGGATGAGCTGATGAATATAGTTATTTGATGGCATATTATAAGTCTATTAAGAAGGAAGCCTACTTCAGTTAATGCAACATTAATGCTTTTCAGTCCACCGAACTCTAAATATAACATATCATTAAGAAAAGAATGTCTGAAACGTAGGCTAGAACATCCTTATACGTAGTAAATTCTCTGAATTTTCTCAGCGTCTTAGCCACTCTAGACGTTTCAGTAGGTTATTATTGTCACTAAAATTAATGTCTTGCAGGATACTTTTTATTAATTTTTATATTGTTTTTTCAGTATTGATTAACTTAAATTTAACTACCTACGATACAGTAAAAATAATCTACATATTAAGAGAGTTTCCTAAAAACGGCAAGTACGTGTGTCCGTTCTACTGGACTGAACTGCTTCATTTTTACTTTATGTTCTCCGTAATTGCCTGCTGGTGAATCATGAGATGTTGATAGGTCTCTAAGTTCAGCCAACATTGTGTAATCGAAAAATTAAATCACTAAATGATCACTCCAGTAATTGCAGGTGAAGGCTTACCCTAACCTGCAATACATTCTGTACTTAGCAGATTGATAAGCGACGAACACTTCCATTAATATTCTCAAATATGTGATTTTCATCCTTAGTAAAATGAAATGAAATGGCGGATGGCTTTTAGTGCCAGAAGTGTCTGAGGTCAAGTTCGGCTCGTCAAATGCAGGTCGTTTGATTTGACGCCCGTAGGTGACCAGCGTGTCGTGATAATGAAGACCTCACATATACCCAGCCCGTGTGCCAGCGAAAGTAACCAATTATGGATATAATTCGCGACCTTACCGGGAATCGAACCCGGGACTCTTGTGACCAAAGGCCAACATGCTAACTATTTAGCCATGGAGCCGGACATCATCCTTAGTAATACCATTGCAAGCCACCATGTTTGACCACTACCTGTACAGTGAACTCGTATCCTCATCCCGAGGCAGTGCAACCCCGAATGGAGTTGAGCTGCGTGTACCATTTTAAGCACATAGCATCCCTCCTGCATTTCTTAAATTTCTGGCAGTACCGGGAAATGAACACGGGCCCTCGAGGATGGCAGCTAAGAACATTAACCGTTACGATACCGAGGCGGCCACTACTACCTGTCAAGCCAGAGAATATACACTTCCTCTGATCACGGAAGATAATTAATCCCTGCTAGATATTCTAACCTCTCCGAGCTTCCATATATATTCAACAGATGGTGGAGCGTTCCTAATAACTTACTGAGCGAGAAAAGTCTACGTACAAACAGACCCCATCATGACGTACGCCTTGGACATTATCTGGGAATACTTATCGAAGGATAAACTAGTTATACTACAAAGAGTGAAGGCATGTATCTTAAAAAAGATTCCCTGCCTGTGAATAAACGCTCCTTCGAGACTAACCTATGAGCTCACAGAAGAACTGCGATGAAAAATACCATTGTCTTTTATGACATAATACTAAGCTTTACATTAAAAACTGCAGGATAAGAAACCGACTATATGGATAGATTTTTACCAAACAGACAGCGTGATGACCTCGGAATGGAAGAATCCTAAAGACGAACTGCAGCATGCCACAACGCGCTTCTCATTAAATGTTCATAAAACCATTGAAAAAGGGCAGGTGAAACAATATGAATACTTCAGGCATATCAAGACGAGTTATCTGACTTATTTATAACGAATGATGCTGAGCAGCGTGGGTGCTCTAATAATAATAATAATAATAATAATAATAATAATAATAATAATAATAATAATAATAATAATAATAATAATATACAATTTTGCCTTTGCTGGTGAGATGTAGTGTTTACAGTGTACTATGTCTTCTGGTATGGGCTAGAATAAATTTCTTACCGTCACTGATCACTCTCAGTCTCATCCTTGACTTTGACAGTGTAAAAGTGACCGAGGTGTGAGCGATGCTACTAACAGTATTCCTTATGCATACAGTACAGTCGATGATGTGTATGGTGTGAAAATATCGCTCGTAGGGTCGGTTCGTGCATTCATTTCAGTGGGCTTGGCAGACCGATATGTAATAGCAACTTCTGGCTCGGTGAGGAAAGCAACGGGAAACTACCTCACTCCACATCTCCCTAGTATGCCTTTTCAGTGACACCTAGGCTATCTCTGACAGCTGTTGGCGGAGCTGTGGAGGATCGAAACAGCTTTCCGGCTGAATACTGATCATACATACCGTCTACAATTACGTGCGACTTCCTGGCTGAACGGTCAGCTTCGAGGCCTTCAGTTCAGAAGAGGCCGATTTCGATTCCCGCCCGGATCGGCAATTTTAATCGTGTCTGAGTAATTCTTCTGTTTATGTTTTCAGCAATAATCAACACACCATACTACCAACCACCACAGAAACACGCAATATTGATTATATCCTTCCATATACGGTTGGCGTCAGTAAGGGCATCCGGCCGTAAAACAGGGCCAAACCCATATGTGCGACATAGTTTGCACCCTCAGTCCTACAGGTGTGGGAAAAGCGGAGGATGAATCAAAATAGTAATAAGAAGCGGAATCCACAATTGCGATATTTATAGTAATTAAACTACATATACACTTCAACGAATGGTGTAGAAGACACCGGAAAATGCGCCAGAAAATTACGTAACGGACATTTAATGGTAGACTGACCCGCCCATTAAAAACTCATTAAAATTCCTACATAATTTCTAATAAAATTAAGGTACGGTAGTAATGATAATTGTACCGGGAGGTGCACCCACCCCGTTCATTTAAATGAAGCGCCTTGGAAAATGCCATCATAAATCTAAAACTTGCACCAACTTGCGCAAGAAGTTTGAACGTTTGTCAACAGATGTCTCTACTACAAACTATGTTTATGCCCTCATGTGTGAAGAGGAGTTATTAAAATTGTCAAGTATTTTTTTTTTTATTTCGAGCTTAACTACACTGAGTTGATTATTCTTTGTTTTTGGTATTTTTTAATTTGACAACAATTCTATCTCTTCCCGCCAACTTTTGATGCTGGCCAATAGAAAATTTTTCATATTTATTTTTCAGCCAATCACACATATCTTGTATCTATTTAATTACCAAATGTAAATTGGGGGTGTGTCGTGCCTTAGCCCAGAGCTCTCTAGAACCTCCCTCTAGGATATAAGAGCTGGCACAGTTTCCACCAGGGGGAACTATTCATCGGTCCAGTCTAGTGTGTGTGTGTTGTCCGACTCGTTGGCTGAATGGTCAGCGTACTGGCCTTCAGTTCAGAGGGTCCCGGGTTCGATTTTCGCCCGGGTCGTGGTTTTAACCTTAATTGGTTAATTTCAATGGCTCGGGGCTGGGTTTGTCTGGCATATTCAACATTAGAAATCATCGTAGATAGGGCCCTCATCTTCACAGACATGCAGGTCACCTAATAGGCCGTATACTAGAAAAAGACCTGCACCGGGCCTCTCCGGAGGCCATACTCCATTAATTAATTAATTAAGTGTGTGTCTTTATAAAGAAGGCCGGGAGCCTCGTCCATCGCCGAGTAATCCAGCAGATCCAGGTAATGGCAGTCCTATTTAAATGATAGTCTTTGAAAGCTAGCTCGCGGGGAAGGTTTCCAACCTTTAATAATGTAACTTTAATTTTCTAAAATGTTAAACAAGGCAATAGAACTTAGCCGAAATCACGGTATAGAGAGTGTGATACCCTCTTGCGTTCCCTATCAACTTGATTTTGAAGTGACTTTGATTTTGTAACCTGTTTCAGTTTGAAGTATTCGTAATTTCAATTTTTTCTAGTCACCTCGGTAGTTTAGGCTTAGCTTCTGTAACTTCGGGACAAAAGCCCAAAGAGGGTTTTAATCTTTTTATTGCAAATTGCAAGGAGTGCAAATGTCCACCTGCATATCATTTTGATTTTTGGGCCAGTAATTTTAACCTGTTATTTTCCACAAAGGCCCGGTAGAATGCGTTTCTATACCCCAGTAAAATTCAATTTCATTCTTTTATGTTAATAGGGTAGAATGTTGAGTGTTTAAGACAGTGAATACTGTTTGAATTGTAAAATGTAGGTGGTGCCTTTGATAGGCCTGGAACTTTCTGGAACTAGGTTTCCAAGTGTAAAATTTTAATAGAGCAAAGACTCTCCTTCTCTTTAATGGTTAAATGGTGTCTTTGGAAGGCCGATGTGATATAAGGTTCGGAGACTAGTCTCCTAGATAATTTTGTGAAGCAAAATGTGCTCTTGAAAAATTGTGTATTTTGAATACTATTTAAAAATATGGGACGTTCGTCTTCTCGACTGTTTTTTGAAAGGAGCCGCAGAGCTCATAGAGAATGTATAATTAGGGAGCGTCAAGCTCAAGGTTGTTGTTATTCGACATTCTAAAATTGTTACCCTATCTTATATACTTTTGTACCTGAATTATAAAGTTTGTCTTAAAAACACAAGAAAACAGAGAAAAGAAATATAACACTAATATTAAAATTTTAATTAATCTTTTGACTGTCTTAGATAGACCAATTCATGCCCGCACCTTCTTCAACCTCTGTCCACCACGGTATTCCCGGAATAATAATCATAATAATAATAATAGTAATAAATATGATAGTACAGTAGAATTCAAAGTAGCCGCTGACATCGACCGGAGCATGACGCAACGGCAAGTTACCGAAAAAGTAGCCAGCTGGACTCACGCCAATGACAGAGATTTACACCACCCCGCACTCTTTGTTGGACTAGCAAGGAGAGATGATGTTTTTCTGGAGCACTTCCTTAAGATGATACTGGTATCAGAATTGAAATATAAATGTCTTCACATTTCTAAACAATTTTCATCAATTTAATAAAAAATAATGATTTAATAGGATACGACGCTGTTCTATCACGAGCGAAACATGTAATTCTTTGTTCAATATTATGTTATAGTATTTAGTGTTCGACGGAGTTAAAAGGTATTAGAATCCTTTTCCAAAGCGCGGTACTAACTACTTTGGTGGTTTTCAGAGACACCGATGTGCTGGATTTTTGCCCCATAGTTCATTAACGTAAGGTAGATCTGTCAACATGAGACTGTTGTACGAGCGCCCTCATATACAGTATTATCACCGGACTGAATCTTTATTGAACTGACCAACATGGGCCCAGCAAGTCCGTGCTCTACCGTTTAAGCCATGCCACTTGGTTCTCATAATTGGCGGTCAAAGACTGGAATCTAAGCGACTTCAGGTGAGATTTTGAAAGAATCCACTAAGTGGTAACAGAAAACTTACTCTGCCGTAAATCGGCAGGCAAAAATCCTATTGTAGACACTTGTTGCACTGACCTCACATTAATGTGGGAACGTTTACAATTGGCTTTATGTCCCACTGACACAGATAGGTCTTACGCCGACGATGGGGTAGGGAAGGGCTAGGCGAAGGAACGAAAGGACCGTGCCCTTAATTAAGGTGCATCCCGAGAATTTGCCTGTGTGAAAATAGGAAACCAAGGAAAACAAAATTTAGGGCTGCCGACAGTGGGGTTGGGCCCCATTAACTCCCGAATGCAAGCTTAGAGCTGCGCGACCGTAACCGCACGGCCAACTGGCTTGGCAATGTGGGAACATGGGATTGGAAGTGTATTATTATTATTATTATTATTATTATTATTATTATTATTATTATTATTATTATTATTTACATACTGTAGAACCACACGACACATTCTTTGATTTGCTTTCACTGTAGACTACATAAAGGGGTATGGATGTTGATGGGCAACAAGAGGAGGTTGTAGGGTATCGATAAGTGTCTCAGCTAGTGGGAAGGAGACATTTGCAGGGTTGTGAGAGTGGAGTGATACGAGGAAGACTGTTTGGACAGATCAGCTGTGTCAACTCTTAAAGAAAGGTCTCGCAGGGATCTGGAAGTAGAGCGGGCTGCCTAATAATGGACTTCAGTTCTAGTTGAGTGGAACATGTCTTTATTCAGAATGCACGTCCATCTTCCGAGAGCTGTCGAGACTCAAGCTACCCATATTATAACCAAAGTCAGTAGGCCTCCAGTAGCAGTGGATCAAGTAGCTAGAAACAAGACAGTATACTAGATTTTACGTTTGTATAGGTGTTGCGCAATCGAAAATGAAAATGTTATTGGCTTATTATTTGGAATTCTTGAAAATACAGGAAGTTAAGAGTGATACATGGGTGACATATCTGCCCAAATACAGTCGCCTTATTTGTTCAAACAAGTGCTCCAGCGGTCCACTAGACAACGAACACCTCGAGCGAACAACGTCCGTGATTTGCGGCGGAATATTTCTTCAACGTCTTTTCGGACTCACCATTCCTTGCGAATCAGGATCCCTTGATTGTTTGTTTTCCCTTTTTCCATTGCTCACTGCGCCTGATCTGCTTTTCTCATGATGAAATTCCCAACAAACTCTAATACACACGCATTCCTGTACACATCCTTCATACGGTGGTAAATGTCACCATCTGTCCCCATAAACGGGGTAATTTTCGATATGTTTAGGACAAAATCGTATCTAGTCACTTTACTACACACCTACAGTCAGCACACGATACTAGATATCTTCCGGTGCTACGTAACCGTTCAGTGACGATGCGCTATGTTCCTTGTTTTGGAAAAGTGAAACTAGTACTAAAGTCTCAATTTCATTCCAGCAAGACTTCTATCCATGTATGTGGTGTTGGTGGGAAGGACACAGAGCAACTACCCTCTCTATGTATGTATGTATGTATGTATGTATGTACGAGTATGTATGTATGTATGTATCTATAGTAATAAATGGAAATAGAAGTGTAACAATCTATACTAACGAAAAAGGACATTAAATGCTGAGGCACCCTAGGAAGTTAAAATGTGGTAGCAGAGAAGATATCTGAAATTTCCAAAAACAACACTCAAAGCATTCATTATTCAAATATTTCTTGCAACGTTGCGATTGGAATAGTAAAGGGGAAAGAAGAAAGAAGAATGAGTGCATCGTATTGAATGTTCCTCCCATTTAATACTTTATCAGACTAAATTTTAGTTATTATCGAAATATAATTTTCTTCCTATGTGGATTCAAACACTGCAGAAACCCATAACAAACACTATATTTTAAGAGGAGTGGCATAGCTTTCTACTTAATATACTACATACATGTGATAAGATTTCCAAAACCAGAACTGCCTTCTATCGAACCAGTCATTAATTAGACATGTTTGCGAAATTAATAACTGGCTCGATAGAAGGCAGTTTGGATTTAAGAGAGGTTGTTCCACTGAAGCAGATATATTGGATCCAGGAGGTCAAATGGACTGTATCACGATCGACCTGTCTAATCCATTTCATAAGGTGGGTCACAGGTGACTACTGGCAAAAATGAGTGCAATTGGGCTAGACAAAATAGTGACTGAATGGGTGGCTATATTTCTAGAAAATAGATCTCAGAGAATTAGAATAGGCGAAGCTTTATCTGGCTTTATATGAGCAAGGAAGTGGAATCAGCGATAAGGATGATTCTGTACGTAGTAATACATGAGTTACAAGATTGTGAGCAACTGCAAAATGGCCTCGATAATGTTGCGAATTGGACAGTACGCAATGATATAATAATAAACGGGGTTAAAAGTAAGATTGTGAGTTTTAAAAATAGGAAAAGTCCTCTCAGTTTCAATTACTGCGTTGATGGGGGTGAAAGTTTCTTTTGGGGATCATTTTAAATATCTGGGTGTTAATATAAGGAAAGACATTCATTGGGGTAATCACATAAATATGATTGTAAATAAAGGATACAGATCTCTGCACATTGTTATGGGTGTGTTTAGGGGTTGTAGTAAGGACGTAAAGGAGAGGGAATGTAAGTCTCTGGTAAGACCCCATCTAGAGTATGGTTCCAGTGTATGGGACCCTCACTAGGATTACTTGATTCAGGAACTGGAAGAAATCCAAGGAAAAACAGCTATATTTGTTCTGCGTGATATCCGGCAAAAGAGTAGCGTTACAAAAATGTTGCAAAGTTTCGGCTGGGAAGAACTGAGAGAAAGGAGACGAGCCCCTCGACTAAGTGGCATGCTCCGAGCTGTCAGTGGAGAGATGTCGTGGGTAGACATCAGTAGACGAATAAGTTTGAGTGGTATCTTTAAAAGTAGGAAAGATCACAATATGAAGATAAAGTTGGAATTCAAGAGGAAAAAATGGGGCAAATATTCGTTTATAGGAAGGGGAGTTAGGGATTGGAATAACTTACCGAGGGACATGTTCAATAAATTTCCAATTTCTTTGAAATCATTTTAGAAAATGCTAGGAAAACAGCAGATAGGAAATCCGCCACCAGAGTGACTGCCCTAAGTGGAGATCAGCAGTGACTGATTGAACAATTTTTTGTCTTAAATGTTGATTTGAACTGATTTCATATTTATTCCCATTAAAAAAATAGTCACAAGTCGTAGACACAAACTTGCGTTGCCTTCGATGTATCTGAACTCTCAGACTTCGAACACGCATCTAAAAATGTACTTTCTGTATTATTTTTAATAATAATATTCTCCTTTCAGAATTTATGTTGTTTATGTATACTTAAATTCTACATAGCCACATGTACAAGATAAAAGTCATACACAAGTTTATGAATCGGAGAAAATCATTTCAAATCTTAACTTTAATGTTCTGTGGTGCTGCAGTAATGGCCAGATTTTCGGCATATTCCTATGTAGCCTTTCTTCTTTTCCTAATTCGTTTAACATACGGGGTTGGTATTTCCCTCGGACTAAGCGATGGATCCCACCTCTACCGCCTAAACTGCAGAGTCATGGAGAGTCAGATTTTGGGTCGGGGCATACAACTGAAAAAGAGGACCAGTATCTCTCACAGGCGGCCTCACGGCCTCGCATGCTATGCTGAACAGGAGCCTTGTGGAGGGATAGGGAATTTGGAAGGGATATACGACGAAGAGGGAAGGAAGCGGCCGTGGCCTTAAGTTAGATACCATCCCAACATTTGCCTGGAGGAGAAATAGGATACCACGGAAAAGCATTACGAGGATGGCTGAGGGGGGAATCGAACACTTTCTTCTCAGTTAACCTCCAGATGCTGATTGGATCCCGTTCCAGCCCTCGTATTACTTTTTCAAATTTCGTGACAGAGCCGGGAATTGAACCTGGGCCTACGTGGGTGACAGCTAATTACACTAGCCACTACACCATAGAGATAGACTTCCTATATATTACTTTGAAAAAAAAAACAATGAACAGAGGCGAATTCAGGTGAGCAATTCGGTGTCTTCCCACCAAAATATGATTATGCTGTTGAATACCCCTAGCGGCAGGGTCTAGCAACTAATCTCTGGAATTGTAGTTGCGAGACGCTCCGAAAGATGGCAGGAACTGTTGCAGACGGCGCTGGTGAAGATCGATAAAGCAACGCGAGGCGAATGAAGCAAGCAATATATGGCTGCCAGCCGGAGTGTGTGACACACGCTTATTATGCATGTATCTTCGTGTTAATATTGAGCTTGCCCCGGGTAAACAAACCGCAAGATAAGCTCTCACCGACCCGACTTAGTGGCAGCTGGTGATAGCGTCTGCCGAATATCTAATCAAGAAACCCAGCTGTTTCCATAATTTACATTCATAGATAATATATTTACATCTCTGAAGAAATATCTCCTCTCACAGAATTTAACTATCTCAGTTAAATTACTCCGGAATTATGAGCAGTCACCCACATGTTCAGGAAATTGAATACCGAACTTTTATAACCGGGCGAAGGTACTTCGATATATTTTGAGTGATTATATTCTACTTAAATAAATATCAGGTTGCTAGTTGTAGAATATGGGCACAACACAGAGCAATTCGCACTTACGGAGTGACTAATATCAAAGGCAGTCCGGCCGCGCGCTGTAGGGGGCAACACGTCCGCTTGTCACCCGGTGGTCCCGAGTTCTTTTCCTGGGTTTTTAAATGTAAATGATTAATACCCCTGGCCTGGAGACTGGATGTTTGTGTCGTCCTTAGCGTTCCTTTCCTCACATTCAACACTTTACACTTCCGCCATTTCACAAAAGTATATGCATGTACCTCACATATGGTGCAAGTAGGGGCAAACATCTTTCTAGGTGGACGCCCCGAAAAAAGCTTAAAAGAATATCAAAGGCATACGTATATTTAAACTTGAAATACGAGTCTATTTTCAGTTGTTATTTGTACAATTGCTATAAAATAATAGCCACATCGAAATAAACAAGTACAATTGACGTTAACTGACAACGGGCATGGTTGGCTAGATGACCAAATTCTGGTGCCTCTTCGCAAGCAATTTTATGCCCAGGAAAGGCCCCTTATTCAATATTGTTAGGTTTAGTCCTTGTATTATTATTATTTGCTTTACGTCCCATTAACTACTCTTACGGTTTTCGGAGAGATCATTACTATTATTATTATTATTATTATTATTATTATTATTATTATTATTATTATTATTATTATTATTATTATTATTATTATTTTTGCTAGTTGCTTTACGTCGCACCGACACAGATAGGTCTTATGGCGACGATGGGATAGGAAAGGGCTAGGAGTGGGAAGGAAGCGGCCGTGGCCTTAATTAAGGTACAGCCCCAGCATTTTCCTGGTGTGAAAATGGGAAACCACGGAAAACCATTTTCAGGGCTGCCGACAGTGGATTATTATTATTATTATTATTATTATTATTATTATTATTATTATTATTATTATTATTATTATTATGATTATTATATGCGAATAAGCCATTATTGACTACGCAAAGTATTTGGAGACATGCATTTGCCTCCTTTTGTGCCCATATTTACTTTATTCTTTTTTGAGTGCTTCCTTTCTGTCTTCGGACGATGTTCTTTGGTCTGTTTTCTTGGTCAATTTGCCATGTGTGAATTTTGGATCTGAAGATAGTACTGTTTTAGACATCTGCTGGAGTAATTCCTGCCTGATTAAAGTCAGTTTTGATTTCGCCAATCAATTTCATTGTGACTGTTTTGGATTTACTCCTATTTTCTTAGAATTAAACTATTTATTTTGTAAGTCTGTGTGGATGCATTATTTTAATATGTGCATAGAATCATAACCTACGTTTTCCAATTTCATTGTGAATATTTGTGTATTGTTTGATTTTCTATCTGCGTACGAGTTGGTATTTATATTTTATTGGATATTCCGTCGTTAACGGGATAAACGGGGGTGAATTGTTTGAATGAGTATATCTATATCTAAAAAACTGAACATTTTACTGTACAGACGTGAAAATGGTATTTAGAGTTTCTTTTAAAATTAAAGAAACACGTATTTTTTCCAAAAAATCCATTTAAGTGTGAAAAGGAGTGAAAAAGGGATTGCATTCTTTTTTGAGGATACTTATATCTCGGAAACTGAGGTTTTTGTGGACGTGAAAATTGTATTTGGAATCTCCTTTAAAAAAGAACACGTAATTTTTTGTTTTCGGAAAAATGTACTTAAGTGGGGAAGGTGAAAAAGACTGGAAAAGTGATCGAACTCTTTTCATGAGCATACTTATATCACAAAAACTGAAAATGTTACAGACGTCAAAATTTGTATTTGGAATTTCCTTTGAAAGTAAAGAAACACGTATTTGTTTATTTTCGGAAAATTTATTTTACTGGGGTGAAATGGGGTAGTATGGTTATCTTAGCCCCGAAAAGGAATACCACAGACATGGTTTACAAAGATGTACTGAGGCAAATGAGACTCAACTTTTCGGTGAGTTTTTGTACTTGAGGAATATTCAAATAATGTCTTACTGCAGTACCGAGCACTTTTGTCAAATTACGAAATCTACGGGGCGAAGCTGCGGGTAACTACAGGTATACCGTATAATACGAGCCAAAATCAATTATTTCATGACAATGCTACAAGGGGGATCATTACATGTCATCTGTTCGTGCTTCTAAGGGAATTTTGCCTACACGAAATACACGAGAAATCCTGCGTGACAGGCAGATTAGTCTCACTAATGACATACGTTCTTTGATGTTTCATCCCGGTTAATATTCTTCGTTGTATCTGACTGACTAGCATAGTTAAATGACAATCGGTGCTGTGAATACACTTGAACTATGAAGCCAAGCGGATTCTACAACCACCACCCACCACCCGCTTATTGATTCCCATAGCTTAATTACTTGGATTATACACAAATTTGGGGTCAAGATCAACAACCTGAATTTGCTCCTCATAAAATTACAGGGGGGGAGAGGTGATACTCCCACGTGGCGCGTCCCAGGTGGCGGATAGAGGGGTCCTAACCGGCTTGCCGGCGGACTTGAGGGAAATAAAATACCTCTCGCGGACCAAACACACACCCCCTGTGGGTGGGGGAGGCTGCCGAATAATACACCCACGGTGTCCCCTGCCTGTCGTGCGAGGCGACTAAAAGGGGCGACCAAGGGATGAATGAATTAGAACCATGAAACTACTCTTGATTCGTACCATCATGCGGGGAACACCATGGGTTGCATGTACTTGCGAGTAGTCTCACTAACATGGTACGAAATACGTTTGTGATTCGTTGCAGTAAAAAGCCTGGCCTGGTGGATTCCAGTACCCGTGCGTTGTACCCATGTGGGCAACACCGCGGGTCTGGGCGTAGCCTGTGAGTTGTACCACTATATGAGCGACACCGTGGGTCTGCGTTGCCTGTGATTAGTACTCACTATGTGCGGAACAGCCCGGGGCCATTGGGACCGGCACCCGTGACTAGTACCCTAGGTGAGGAAACTCATCGGTTTGCGTTGGCTGTAAGTGGCGCCATTGTGTGCGAAACACCATAGGTCTGCGTTACCTGTACGAAGTACAGTACTTGTGAGTAGTACCATCTTTTGTGGAACACCGTGAGTCTTCGCTACTTCTGATTAATACCCCAACATGACACATACCATGGTTCTATTTTACTCGCGACATGTACCATTCTGTGGGGCCTTAGACGTGGATTTTGCACCCCCTTTAGACACCAAGCATCTTTGTGCTTTATAAGTGGTTCCTTGGTCGGTAATAATGTTATTTTCGTTCTCTATTGAATCCGATCCACTGGTTTTTGTTTTTGTTTGTTTGTTTTGTGTTTTGTTGGGTTCCTGTCCATCCATTCATTCTTCATGACTTTTTATTTTTATTTTGGTCAGTGGATGCCTTTGTAATTTTTGTTCTTTCATTTCGTACCATTAGGGGCCGATGACCTTCGATGTTGGGCCCCTTAAAACAACAAGCATCATCATCATCATAAAATTACAAACATAAAGTATATATCATAGTTTCAAAGACAATATTGATACATCCAATTTGATAAGGAGAGTGTGTAATGGAAGCCATAATAAAGACACTAAGAAGAAAGGAGCAGCTAACGACGTGGTGAAGTGGGGCGAAACAGAAAATGATGTGGAGGAAAAGCTGCAGAAATGGAGACAAGAGTTTAAGAAATACGATTTAAATATAAACAAGAATAAGGTGGTGGTTACAGGGGGAATATTACAAACCACAAATCAATATAAATTACCCAAACTGGCAAGTGTTCAAACGTTTAAGTACTTGGTAGTATAGTATCAAAAGACAACCTTGCAAAATATGAGGTGGGCAGTCGAATAAGCAAGGCAACTCTATTTTACCACCAAGTAAGGCAACCGCTGTGGGATAAACAAGTACAAATTTAAGCTACGTTATATAAATCATATTATACAGCCATTCTCACGTATACTACCACATTAACGAGACAAGACACAAGACAACTCAAAACTCCAAGCTGCATGCACCATGACACAGAAGACCAGAAAGGACAAGTCCGAGAGAAGCTGGAGACTGAAGTGGTTTGGCCATGTAAGAAGTATGAGAACGGAATATGAAAGAGAAGTAAAATCAAAAAGACTAGTGGGCAGGCCCAGAGGAAAATTGACCGATCTGGTGAAGAACGATGTCAAGGAGAGACGACGAGATTGTGAGCCGATTATGAGAGAACAGTTCCTCATGGACAGACAAAGATGGATGGGGCTCGTACACCGCACCCTGGCGACTGGAAAGGGTCGATATTGATGATTATTATGATTATATTTATTACGTACATACATACATACATACATACATACATACATACATACATACATACATACATTATCATTATAGACTGTTATGCCTTTCAGCGTTCAGTCTGCAAGCCGACACATCAATGGATTGAACTTATTATTATTACTATTATTTTTCTTTCTTTCTTTCTTTCTTTCTTTCTTTCTTTCTTTCTTTCTTTCTTTCTTTCTTTCTTTCTTTCTTTCTTTCTCTCTTTCAATCAATCAATCAATCAATCAATCAATCAATCAATCAATCAATCAATCAATCAATCAATCAATCAATCAATCAATCAATCAATCAATCAATCAATCAATCAATCAATCAATCAATCAATCAATCAATCAATCAATCAATCAATCAATCAATCAATCAATCAATCAATCAATCAATCAATCAATCAATCAATCAATCAATCAATCAATCAATCAATCAATCAATCAATCAATCAATCAATCAATCAATCAATCAATCAATCAATCAATCAATCAATCAATCAATCAATCAATACTGATGTGCATTTAGGGCAGTCGCCCAGGTGGCAGATTCCCTATCTGTTGGTTTCCTAGCCTTTTCCTAAATGATTTCAAAGAAATTTCAAATTTATTAAAAATCTCCCTTGGTAAGTTATTCCAATCCCTAACTCCCCTTCCTATAAATGAATATTTGTCCCAGTTTGTCCTCTTCAATTACAACTTTATCCTCATATTGTGATCTTTCCTACTTCTATAAACGCCACTCAAACTTATTCGTCTACTAATGTCATTCCACGTCATCTCTCCGCTGACAGCTCGGAACATACCACTTAGTCGAGCAGCTCTTCTTCTTTCTCTCAATTCTTCCCAACCCAAACATTGCAACATTTTTGTAACGCCACTCTTTTGTCTAAAATCACCCAGAACAAATCGAGCTGCTTTTCTTTGGATTTTTTCCAGTTCTTGAATCAGGTAATCCTGGTGAGGGTCCCATACACTGGAACCATACTCTAGTTGGGGTCTTACCAGAGACTTATATGCACTCTCCTTTACATCCTTACTACAACCCCTAAACACCCTCATAACCATGTGCAGAGATCTGTACCCTTTATTTACAATCCCATTTATGTGATTACCCCAATGAAGATCTTTCCTTATATTAACACCTAGATACTTACAATGATCCCCAAAAGGAACTTTCACCCCATCAACGCAGTAATTAAAACTGAGAGGACTTTTCCTATTTGTGAAACTCACAACCTGACTTTTAACCCCGTTTATCAACATACCAATGCCTGCTGTCCATCTCACAACATTTTCGAGGTCACATTGCAGTTGCTCACAATCTTGTAACTTATTTATCACTCTATAGAGAATACCATCATCCGCAAAAAGCCTTACCTCCTATTCCACTCCTTTACTCATATCATTGATATATATAAGAAAATATAAAGGTCCGATAATACTGCCTTGAGGAATTCCCCTCTTAATTATTACAGGGTCAGATAAAGCTTCACCTACTCTAATTCTCTGAGATCTATTTTCTAGAAATGTAGCAACCCATTCAGTCACTCTTTTGTCTAGTCCAATTGCACTCATTTTTGCCAGTAGTCTCCCATGATACACCCTATCAAATGCTTTAGACAGGTCAATCGCGATACAGTCCATTTGACCTCCAGAATCCAAGACATCTGCTATATCTTGCTGGAATCCTACAAGTTGAGCTTCAGTGGAATAACCTTTCCTAAAACCGAATTGCCTTCTATCGAACCAGTTATTAATTTCACAAACATGTCTAATATAATCAGAAAGAATGCCTTCCCAAAGCTTACATACAATGCATGTCAAACTTACTGGCCTGTAATTTTCAGCTTTATGTCTGTCACCCTTTCCTTTATACACTGGGGCTACTATAGCAACTCACCATTCATCTGGTATAGCTCCTCCGACCAAACAATAATCAAATAAGTACTTCAGATATGGTACTATATCCCAACTCATTGTCTTTAGTATATCCCCAGAAATCTGATCAATTCCAGCCGCTTTTCTAGTTTTCAACTTTTGTATCTTATTGTAAATGTCATTGTTATCATATGTAAATTTTAATACTTCTTTGGCCTTAGTCTCCTCCTCTATCTCGACATTATCCTTGTAACCAACAATCTTTACATACTGCTGACTGAATAATTCTGCCTTTTGAAGATCCTCACATACACACTCCCCTTGTTCATTAATTATTCTTGGAATATCCTTCTTGGAACCTGTTTCTGCCTTAAAATACCTATACATACCCTTCCA
The DNA here is from genome assembly GCF_040414725.1 of Anabrus simplex. Taxonomy (NCBI): domain Eukaryota; kingdom Metazoa; phylum Arthropoda; class Insecta; order Orthoptera; family Tettigoniidae; genus Anabrus; species Anabrus simplex. The sequence continues at coordinate 338,213,928 of NC_090270.1, forward strand.
TTTTTCACTAAAATTTGTATGACTGCCAATTATGCTTGCCATCATGTTATCCTTAGCTGCCTTATTTACTAGATTCAATTTCCTAGTAAGTTCCTTCAATTTCTCCTTACTTCCACAGCCATTTCTAACTCTATTTCACCGGGCGAGTTGGCCGTGCGCGTAGAGGCGCGCGGCTGTGAGCTTGCATCCGGGAGATAGTAGGTTCGAATCCCACTATCGGCAGCCCTGAAAATGGTTTTCCGTGGTTTCCCATTTTCACACCAGGCAAATGCTGGGGCTGTACCTTAATTAAGGCCACGGCCGCTTCCTTCCAACTCCTAGGCCTTTCCTATCCCATCGTCGCCATAAGACCTATCTGTGTCGGTGCGACGTAAAGCCCATAGCAAAAAAAAAAAAAAAAAAAAAAAAAAACTCTATTTCTTTCCAGTCTGCACCTCCTTCTTAGTCTCTTTATTTCTCTATTATAATAAGGTGAGTCTTTACCATTCCTTACCACCCTTAAAGGTACAAACCTGTTTTCGCATTCCTCAACAATTTCTTTAAACCCATCCCAGAGTCTGTTTACATTTTTATTTACCGTTTTCCACCGATCATAGTTACTTTTTAGAAACTGCCTCATGCCAGCTTTATCAGCCATATGGTACTGCCTAACAGTCCTACTTTTAAGACCTTCCTTTCTATCATGTTTATTTTTAACTACCACAAAAACAGCTTCATGATCACTAATACCATTTATTACTTTAGTTTCCCTATAGAGCTCATCTGGTTTTATCAGCACCACATCCAGGATATTTTTCCCTGTGGTTGGTTCCAACACTTTCTGAATCAGCTGTCCTTCCCATATTAACTTATTTGCCATTTACTGGTCATGCTTCCTGTCGTTCGCATTTCCTTCCCAATTGACATCTGGCAAATTCAGATCTCCCGCTACAATCACATTTCTTTCCACGTCGTTTTCCACATAGCTGACTATCCTATCAAATAATTCCGAATCCGCGTCAGTGCTACCCTTTCCCGACTTGTACACTACAAATATATCAAGTTTCCTATTATCGTTAGAAATGAGCCTTACACCTAGAATTTCATTTGTCTCATCTTTAACTTTTTCGTAGCTTACAAATTCTTCTTTCACCAGAATGAACACTCCCCCTCCCACCCTTCCTATCCTATCTCTACGATACACACTCCAGTGCCGTGAGAAAATTTCTGCATCCATTATATCATTTCTCAGCCATGATTCAACTCCTATTACAATATCTGGTAAATATATATCTATTAAATTACTTAATTCTATTCCTTTCCTTACAATACTTCTACAGTTCAACACTACCAATTTTATGTCATCCCTACTTGATTTCCAGTTCCCTGTTCGCTTATCACCGCTCCCTAGGCCATTCCGTTTCCCTGAATGTACCTCCCTATTACCCTTCCAAACAAATTTCCTAACTTATACGTACCACTGCGGTTTAAATGAAGGCCATCCGAGCGCAGAACCCTATTTCCTACCCACCCATTAGGATCTAGAAATTTCACTAACAGTTTCCCACATACCCACTCCATAGTCTCATTTAAATCCCCAATCACCCTCCAGTCAGTATCCCTCCTACACAGTATTCCACTAATAACAATCTCCGCTTTCTTAAACTTCACCCGTGCTGCATTTACCAGATCCCACACATCTCCAACTATGTTGGTACTTATATCAGCTTGCCTTACGTTGTTGGTACCAACGTGAAACACTTACCACCTTGTCCTTCCCCTCCTCCCTCTCTTCTACTTTCCTCAACATCTGCCTCAACCTAATTCCTGGATAACATTCTACCCTGGTTCCCTTTCCTCCACACACTTTCCCAACGTGTCTAACGATGGAATCCCCCATGACCAGAGCCTCAACCCTACCCACCTCATTTGATCCCCTCCCCTCCTGGTCAGCCCTATCTTTCTTTCTTCGTTATGCCCAATTAAAGAGCGCGTTTGAACTTGTTAGCTTTGTATGACTGCTTCCGCTTCTTCTTTTTTTCTACTCCCAGAATCCCTTTATAAATTCACTGGGGTGTTTATTCCGTTCTTCGGTTCACTGTTTTCCAGCTTTTGAGCTTTTCCTACTAACCTGTCATTTGCAATCAGAATTGCAAATAACTGTTCTTTTTCGGATTTTGATCCAGATCACCTTCAGAATCTATGGATCTTATACAAGCAATATCGGTATACGTACGCAGACTATTGCTTCCAGTCAGTATTACGGTACACTGGCATAAAATAGGTCTACTAGTAATGAAGATGACATATACTATATCCCATCAGAATAATTACATTAGAATTAGGTTAATGTAGAATATCTACCTTTGTTTTTGTGAAAGCGATTGCTGCGACCTATGCGTTCCCTTGACCTCAAAAGCTCCATCCCATTGCACGTTGTAATTCCAGTTCGTATATCGCCTACCATTTGCCCTCTATTCTCTCCATCTCAGAACCTGTGTAATGTATAGACACGTACCAAGCACTAATAATGTAATTGGAGTTGTCTGATGTAATGCAACACGACGACGTATGGCATTAAGTGAAATTAACTCGAGACTTGTACGTTTTTCTTCACATCTCAGTCGAGTAATTCTGATATTCTACCGTCACTCATGCGACTGTAATTCAGTGCAAAGGCACGATGTCTTATCCGAGCTATTCGTGCATGACTTCTCATTGCCTTCAATCCTCAGGACCACTCTAATCTAGATCAGAATTATCTTACAAAGTGGAAGTGAGAGCGCGCGGGAAGCCTCTCGGTGTCCTAGTTTCACTAAGATTGGCTTCACAAGATAATGGAGTCTCCCAGAGAGTTACTCGTTCACTTCGCTAAGCCCTGTCGAAATGTGAAGCTCGACTATAACGTACTTGAAGAGCCTTGTCCGACCCTAATAGAACTGCTCTAATTGCAATCCAAACCTGTCTAACTCTCATCTACTTAAGGAATGCAATTTTATTACATAGATCCTCCAGAGACCACATTCACGAGATATACAACAACTGTTGATTTACTAGGGAAGATAAGCGGATAGCATGACCATCAATTAATACGTCCTTTAGACCGCGTGTCTTGTAGCTATGATCACAGTATTACAAGTCATCTGAAACTACCAGCTTCTTTCTTGGTACAGGCCATAGAGCCTTTTACGGTCGGCAGTGTATACAGTGGATATGTTCAGCTCCATGGCTGAATTGTAAGTGTCATTTCATTCCTGGCCTCGAGGTTCTGGGTTCTATTCCCGGCCGTCGTGGGATCATTATCTTTTGTTGCTATTGGTTTTACGTCGCACATACACAGATAGGTCTTATGGCGACTATGGGATAGGAAAGGGCTAGGAGTGAGAAGGAAGTGGCCGTGGTCTTAATTAAGGTACAGCCCCAGCATTTCTCTGGTGTGAAAATGGGAAACCACGGGAAACCATCTTCAGGGCTGCCGACAGTGGGATTCGAACCCACTATCTCGCGGATGCAAGCTCACAGCTGCGCGCTGCTAACCGCACGGCCAACTCGCCCGGTTAAGATCATTATCGTAAAGAAGCAGTTTTCTTGACTTGGGATCTGGGTATTTGTATTATCCACAACATACCTGCAATTCACAATAATTCGTAGCTTTTCATAGTAAGCAGATGTCACCCTCCCTCAGCAGAGTGTCTGTCATAGTGGGGCTGCCACCTGCTGTAATGGTCACAGGAAATAATAATAATAATAATAATAATAATAATAATAATAATAATAATAATAATAATAATAATAATAATAATAATAATAATAATAATAATAATAATAATAATAATAATATGTAGAGAAACGGACATAACAAATACCAAGCCGTCACCCAAAAAAAAATCTGTCTCTGAACAAAATAATTTAAACGAGCAGGAAATTTGAAATACTTAGGTGAGTGTATACAACCCAACATATCCCAGAAGGAGGTTTTCATATCAAGAATAAACAGGACCGAAATGACATACCATCTAATCAAACGACCAGTGTTCCTCCACTCCAACATCAGTTATTACTGCACCGTCATTAAACCAAAAACCCTTGCAATGAGTAGAAAAATCTAACTGAGCAACTAGAAGCTAAACAAAGAAGATACTTGGAAAAATCACAGGCTCAGTCATATAAAACTGTCAGTGAAGAAAAAGGAACGATCATGAGTTGCAGACACACACACGGGAAAGATAACGGGCATGATTCGAAAGTGGGAGACTACATTCCACACGTATCTACTCGGAGAGATTGAGCAACAGAGAGTTAAGCAAGGCAACGAAGATGATTTGTTTCAACAGGGCGGAGAAGGGTTTGGAAGAATTAGGAATCACAAATGAAGGCAAACAGTTCTCTCAACCGGGCGAGTTGGCCGTGCGCGTAGAGGCGTGCGGCTGTGAGCTTGCATCCGGGAGAGAGTAGGTTCGAATCCCACTATCGGCAGCCCTGAAGATGGTTTTCCGTGGTTTCCCATTTTCACATCAGGCAAATGCTGGGGCTGTACCTTAATTAAGGCCACAGCCGCTTCCTTCCAACTCTCAGGCCTTTCCTATCCCATCGTCGCCATAAGACCTATCTGTGTCGGTGCGACGTAAAGCCGCTAGCAGTTCTCTCAGGTAGAAAACTGGAGTACACCAAGATTCCAGGAGTATAATAAGCTTAAAAATGAAATACGTAGTTTGAAGAAAAAAATAAAATATACTCACCGAAAACAGATACGAGAATATCGGGAAGACGTTAAAGATAAAGGATGCGTTTGGTATAATTTTGTCCAAAGCTGGCTGAAAGGAATTTAAAAAGTTGTAAAATAATTGGTTGTATTTACTAATAATTACTTTTGCGGCTTTTGGGGATGCCGCAAGGCCGAAAATTTGTTCTTCATGAGTTATTTTACGTGCAAAGACTGGCTTGTTTGAACATCTTCAAATAGCACGGGACTTAGCAGGGATCGAACTCATCGACTTGGGTTCAAAAGACCGGTCGAGCCACTCAGCTAGGCACCAGCGAATGAATGTCCCAAATTCTATTCACCACCTGGAAAGGGATTTTGTTGAGGGAGCAAGGGATCTGATCCTTCTAAATGCAAAGTTATTGGCAAATAAAAGGCAGGTATTAATGCATTTATTCCAGTAATTATATATATTATTCCACCTCAAACTCAGTTATAACTGTCTTCATACAAAGTGTTTCAGTATAACACGAGAGATTTAAATAATTTCTTGCCAATTTTTTTGGCGTGGATCGATAACTACCTAATACGTAAAAGGATGCCACAAGAATTTTCCTCTATTTAAGAAGAAACTTACTAAATACTGGCAGCGATATTATTGTAAATACAAACACAAGTGGAGCTTTATCAAGTACTGTTAGGCTATGTTATAAGCATCAAAAAGCTATAACAGGCTACAGTTTGGTTCTGGGTCGTTGGCATTCTAAAATTTTAAGAAGAAAATTTGTGTTAGAAGTCTATAATTTTAGGTAAAAACTGTTATGAATACGTTTCAAATATGTGCTGGGTCGTACTCAATCCATTTCAAACTTCACTGCATTACGTGACCGCATGAAAGATGATGTTTACAACAGCTCATAACATAAAATCATTTTTGGCTGACAGCAGCAGCACGAAATAGTGATGAATCACTGGTGTGTAACGGCTGAACAAATCGTCTAATTCAACCTCGAAGACGTTTTGAAGAAATAAATGTTAGACTGAAGCACAGTCATTCTCAGCCGAAAAGTGGTTTACAACAATGGAGTAATGTAGAATTTACAACGAATACAATTAAGATCTGAATCGAATAATTACAGAAACTGTAAAAATATTAGAGGGTCGATAACGGTCATAAATTTTTTAAAATAAAATACCCCCTTAGGATCTCGGAAAGAAGTATGAGATTACAAAATTGAAGGTCATTGCTCTTGTGATTGGCGCTAGAGGGGCAATATTTAAGGAGACGATGAACTTCCTAAGAATAAATAAAATCCCGGACTCCATTATCCAGAATATACTGGGCTGTGTGTTCAAAAATTAATTACCGATTGTTAGGTGCTATTTGTACTCCATGACTTGGAATACCATGTATTATATTTTATATTTCCGCCCGATGGTTGCAGGTTTAATAGTTCAAACCTGACTTACATCCAAATAACAGATAAAATAAATATTGGTCATATGAACTGATTAGAAGGCCGATATTTCCATTCCCTAATAGGGGCGGCTATCAGGTGGATTTCCTATCTTGGGATTTGAAAGAAAACAAGGGTTGATAGAAATTGTGAAATAGAAGAGCCTGGCACAAGATAGTATAAGTAGTTCTAAAGTTGACCTTCACAAAATTGTGGCTTCATTGTGAATGTTCTTGGAATGGACAGCAATTCGCACATTCAACACATGATGAAAACGCAGAACACGAAGCACTAACTGAATATGGAGGAAGTGAAGGAATATCCTGTTCTTTCAGCCTTTTAGAAACCTAATTTGAGTTCACCTTACTTTCGAAACTTCACTCATCCTATACGCTATTACAACATGTGTTTCATCTGCATGTGACGAAACGAAATGACGCCAGGCGAAAACGTTTTCTCTTTTGAAAGCTTATATTAAGCTGGTGTGCGGACACCATTAATTCTCCGGGGACTGCGATGATAGAAGCTGTGTCACTGGTACAAGCAGCACTTTGCCAAGTTCTTTTGAGGGTCCAGATCAAATTTCGAGCCGGCAGGTTTGCCTGCTCAGCCTCCCTGCCTGCCCCCAGCTCCTCCCGGCGCTAATAGTCTGGTAATGGACGGGCGCGAGTGGGGTGTAGACGGTAAGTAGAAAGCAGTGTTAAGCAAGGAATGGGGATGAGGTTCAGGGGGGAGTTTAATGAATGACGGGTAGTGAGACTCCTTCAGCAACCACGACGACAATTACAGGAGCAGACAGAAAAGGAGACTTTTAGAGACAGCATTAGGTGCAGTCAGTGATTAGAAAAGGCCATACCCAGCAAGTAATTTGCCAGCATGCTGTAATCACCCTTCATGAAGTAAAAATAAGACTTGTGCTAAGATCGTATCCGTGTTAAGATGAAACCTCTTACCACAAAATGCTTACCACTGCAGGAATATAAGATGTCAAGGCGAGAAATTTTACTCGAGGAAAAGGGAAATTCTCACCTTCATGAAATGTCGATAATTCGTGACAGTGATTTGTTCATGATCAAATACCGTATATTGTATACTGGGCTCTGAGATCAGAACAACTCGTGTGACACCGTCACCTCCAATTGCTGTCCTGAAGTGCTAGAAGGTAATTGAAATGTGTATTCAACCATGTTTGGTTCACTAGTTTGAGAGCTGAGTGTTTGTGGTCGTTCTAACATACATTCTACCACACTACCAACCAACACACGCATTAGTGTATATATCCCCCTACGTAGGGATCAATCAATCAATCAATCAATCAATCAATCAATCAATCAATCAATCAATCAATCAATCAATCAATCAATCAATCAATCAATCAATCAATCAATCAATCAATCAATCAATCAATCAATCAATCAATCAATCAATCAATCAATCAATCAATCAATCAATCAATCAATCAATCAATCAATCAATCAATCAATCAATCAATCAATCAATCAATCAATCAATCAATCAATCAATCAATCAATCAATCAATCAATCAATCAATCAATCAATCAATCAATCAATCATGATTTGCATGTAGGGCAGTCACCCAGGTGGCAGATTCCGTTGGTTGCTGTCATGAAAGGCATCTGGTCGTAAAACTGGGCTGAATCTACATTAGTACCAACACAAAATAGCTCGGTTAAGGCCAATAATAATAATAATAATAATAATAATAATAATAATAATAATAATAATAATAATAATAATAATAATAATAGCTCTCTGACCAGATTAAACCTGCCACCCTCCTGAATATGTGCCACATTGTTTCTAGGAACGACTTTCCCTCTGAGTTACATCAAACATCATCTGGGAATATTTCTAGTGTATAAGTATTGTATGTTGTAAATGTTTCCGTTTTAACTATTTGTAGATATCTCTTTAGTTTTGGACACAAACCTAGCCTTCCTAAATGGATGTAACAATAATAATAAATATATCGTGCAGGATTACGCAGTGTGCCTATTGAGCTGACTGAGTCTAGTAATACTTTCCATAGGTAGTCAGAGATCGCACTGATACATACCAATTTAAAAGTAATGCATTGGTAAATATAAAGCGTAAAATAATTAAGTATTACTAATGAAACCTTAACAAGTGGCAGAAATTAATTAGCAATAAGATGTGAACTGTAAACTGTACATTTCTCACGAGGCACACACGAATTCAATCAGAGAACCGTTATAATTTATATTTACCGTGTTAAACGCACAGCATGGCGTGACTGAAGAAAAACTTTTTAATTATCGCAGAATTATTCCATGTTCTTTCTTTCTTCTATTTTTTATTTCATTTTTTAACTTTTTCCACCCAGTTGCTAACTTGAAGTAGTGTAGACGTATTTGGCTGAAACAGAGGCGAGGGTATATTTTCTGTCTGTGCTTCTGTGTGTGTGTGTGTGTGTGTGTGTACAGTTTCTGTTGGAAATTATATGAATATTTGTCAGTCTGTACTTCATTGTCCATGTGGAAAAGAGAAATGACTTCGAGTTTGTTGGCACACAGAATTACTTTAATGCAAAAATCAATCAGGATGGCTGTGGGCGTGCTGTCAATAATACAATATTTGGAGGTGAAGTCGTATAAATAATTCTGCGAGATTTCTAAACCAACATTAATGGAAATTAAGGTTATTAGGGTCTGGGAGTGTTTCTAACCCTCTTATCCCTTCAATATCTACACCCATGCGTTGACAGATAAGTCTTCCACGGTGTTGTTCCACGATGAACGATTAATTTAACGTGCACTAGTTAATATCTCTCAGAATATAATTACATGTCAGACATTAGTGGTGATCATGGAGCCATGGGTGAATCCTGACTTACGTTTGCCAGGTTCCTTTCATTTGCCATCCCTGGTCCTTGAAAATGAAAATCCTCAGCCTGTTTCCAGTCATTCGACCGGGTCAGAAATGGATTTAATGAAGCACGGATCTACCGGCGAGCATAGGAACTGTGCCGACTGCCGAAGCATGTCGCAATATTCTGTGGTAATGTTTAATGACTAACAGATGAAATGAATGATATTGGAGAGTAGACATGATGTAGGTTTTTAGGCTTATGCCGTGTCAAGAAAATAAGGTGAAATTCTTTACGTTTTGCAGAGAACTGTGCTCTGCGTCATCAGAAGAAAATTTCAACTGCCCACAAGAAAGGCTTCTCAAAAAATGAGGTTTGAACTTAGTCGTTATAATAGAAGTGGAAATTGTTCTTTCATTCGTCACCAGATGCCTATATCATGTCGATAAGTACGGGCCGTGAAAGCATCAATGGCAAAGATATTGGAGTGTGTTGCTGGAATGAAAGATGACAGAAAAACTGAAGTACTCGGGGAAAAACCTGTCGCGCGTTCGCTTTTTCCAGAATAAATCTCACGTGGAGAATCCAAGATTTAAACCAAGGAACTCAGGGGTGAGAGGCCTTCGCGGTGTCGTCTGAGCCACGGAGGCTCTATCCTTGCTCCTTCTTTCGACTGTTTAAGGTTCCTGAGTCTAGAGAGTGTTTCAGTTGTTTTTTCTCTACGACTCATGTTGCCGAGGCTTGCGTTCGAGCCCAGCTCTCGACAGATTCAGGATGGTCGTCCGAGTTTTCCCATTTTCACACCAGTCTGTATCGTATGTGAGACCACGTTCCCAGTCCTAGAACCCCGGTGCTAGTCTTGTGTTGTGATTTAGTGCGACGTTAAACCACCAGGAAAATGTATTAAAGTAGAAACAACTTGGCGGTTTCGAACAAAATTCAGTCCGGTGGTATTTGAAGACGTTCGTATACGCAGGCCCCGAAATACCATGTAAAATAACTACTGCGGGAAGAATTTTCGGTAGCTTGACGTCACCGAAATATGTAAAGGTAGTTCATGGGATGAAAAGGAAATAACATTATTATTACCGGGTTTACATGTGTGGAGTACCCAGCGGTCTGAGTAGCTTAGTGGACCAACTAGGAAGTATGATCCTGGCTCACTGAGCAAGTAGCCACGTGGTTTGAGTCACGTAGCTGTCGGCTTACATTCAGGAAACAGTGGGTTCGAACCCCACGACCGGACGTCCTGGAAATAGCTTTCCGTGCTTTCCTATTTTCACACCAGAAAAATGCTAGGGTTATACCTTATTAAGGCTACGGCCGCTTCCTTCACACTCCTAGTACTTTCCTATCCCAACGACGCCATAAGAGCTATCTGTGTCGGTGCGACGTAAAGACAATTGTAATTGATCCTGGCTCAGTCCAGTGGTATTTGAAGGTGCTCAAATACGTCAGCCTAATGTCAGTAGATTTCCTGGCACGTAAACGAACTCGTTCGGGAAAAAAGTCCTGCCCATCGTCGTCTCCGAAAACCCTAAGAGTAGTTAGTAAATAATAATGTCATTGGTTTTACGTCACCCTAACTACTTTTATGGATTTCGGAGACGCAGAGGTGCCGGAATTTAGTCCCGCAGGAGTTCTTTTACGTGCCAGTAAATCTACTGGAACGACACCTTCAAATACCACCGGACTGAGCCAGGATCGAACGTACCAATTTGGGGTCAGAAAGCCAGTGCCTTGAACGTCTGAGCCGCTCAGCCCGGCATAAAAGTAGTTGGTTGGACGTAAGATCACTAACATCAGTTAATCAGTTAATTAATTAATGTATTAACCTCTCACTAATGATAACTCGAGTCCGGATTTTTAGGTGCTGATAGGTAAAAATGCAAATTTACTTAAGCGAACAACAAGTATATACTACCCCGTACAGCGGTTATGCTATGAATTTTGCATAGATATTAGGGATTTGGGCTATATAACTCTTTCAATTTATGTTACTCTTGCTACATCAGAGTACAACAGGTTGCATGACACTTCCTACAAACCAAATTACTTTGCATTCTAACCTATTGCCACCTAAAAATCCGAAGTCTAACGATAACTTATAACGTCGTTGTTTTCAGAACTGACACAAACCCTCACGTTTATCGAGTTCCTTCTCCATCTACTACTCTTTGTCAGTGATTACTTTGCGGATAAAACTAACAGCAGAGACGCAATAGTACAAGTTTGTTACTACAATAATACTTTTTTTTTGTGAAAGTACCTTCACAACGGTGGAAAATCCTGTAATATGCCTTTAAGGGTGTTTTAAAGGTATCAGCTCCGTGTCGATGGCTTCCGGCACGTTAAAGAACTCTTGCGGGACAACATTCCGACACCCTGGCGTCTGTTAATCAGTATTTAGGACGGACCTAAAACAGATAACATTTTTGTTATACTGTGTGCAATATACAGTCGATAATAGTTTAATAGGGGAAATTAATTAAGTGAAGTATTCCTCGTCGGTGATAACGCCACAACAGGGGATTTCAAAATTTAAAAATATGTAAGCTCACTTCATCTTAAAACAGTGAGAAAAACGGAATGGTATTGATACTGTTACAGCTTGCTCTAGAACAGCTATCCACTGTGGAATTTCTCTCTCCTATTTCGTGTCTTGTGTATTCCTTTTTCTCTTCAGAATATCCACTCCCTAGTTGTTAGTTATTGAGAACTCTGATAGGAGTGTTTGTTGTTTTACCATATACTAATACATCATTGTGCTCAGTTTCCATAGTTGAACTTCTAAAGTTACGTTTATTGAGCTTGGCCATATTTTTAAGCTATATCCTCGACGTAGGAAATATCGACCGGATTTAAAATTAATTGAAACAAAGTATTTCTTATTATTATTATTTCTCTTTTCCCACACCTGTGGGGTCGCGGGTGCGGACCGTGTCACACGTGTTGATTTGGCCTGTTTTTCGGCCGGATGCCCTTCCTGACGTCAACGTTATTGGAGGGATGTAATCACTATTGCGTGTGTCTGTGGTGGCTGGTAGTATGGTGTGTTGTCTGAATATGAAGAGGGAAGTGTTGGGAAAACACAAACACCCAGTCACCGACCCAGAGGAATTAATAAGATGCAATTAAAATCCCCAACCCAGCCGGGAAACGAACCCGGGACCCTCAACGCTGACCGTTCAGCCAAGTAATTGGAGGATTGGAAGAAAAGTACTAAATCAAGCAAACGCAACGTGATACGTGAATTCTAAGGCGAATAAAGAATTAAATACCAACGAAAAGCAAGAATTTTTCTCCTAGTCCTGTTACAACGCTTATTGAACAGAAAACTAGAGTGTAATCTCCGGTTTCTCAATAACTGGACGAAAGAAATCCGTAAAGTCTTTCTAATGTAGTACGGAACGAAACTTGTTAGAAGAAGCTCTGCGACGAGTTGTCTACCGGAAAGGAGCAAGTTTGCAGCAGGAACAGAGCGACAGGCAAACAAAGTTCGGTAATAACTTTCCCTTTGACTTGTGAAAGCATAAGACAAGTCTACCCTAAGCTGAAATCGAACCGACGACTTAAAGAAAGAAATATAGAGAATTCATGTCAATAACTTGAGATGAGACGATACCATACCACTGTGCGAAGTCAGCTTTAAGACAATGTGACTGTTTCTGAGTTATATACAGACAAATAGTATCAATGATTATAAACCATTTTCGAGTAGATATAGGAAATTCATATGTAATGCCTTTCTGTTTTACGTGCTTGCTTCTTCATAATCCAATACAAGAATTACTTAGCCAGTGAGAAATCTAAGAGTACATGATTTTGTCATAAACAGATACGGGATGAACCGGAACTCCATCAACAAACTTTAGGAGCTTGTCCAGGGAAACCTTCTGAGCGTAAGGCACCCGTGGTCTCCAGTGGATCGTTACAGATTAGCAATTTAATTATGATTCATTCGGTTTGTTACCACAATCATCCTTGTTTCTGTGGAAATATGTTCACATCAGTGAAAAAGACTGCATTGTGCCCTTAAACGGCATTTTAAAGACAACAACTCCGTGTCGTTGGCTTCCGACCCGTTAAAGAACTCTTGTGGGATAAAATTCTGACATCGTAGCATCAGTCATTATCTAGAATTTAAACAAATATCATTAACATTTGTTCCCAGATGTGTAGGCAGCAGTAGGTCAGAATGCATTACATTTGGTACGTAGCACGCTCTGCCATCATGTAGAGAGAGTAGAGAGGCCGGGCCCCTAATGTTTATAGAACTCTCATAACAGAACTGTTGCCTCGGCCAGACTATATTCGTTACTCGTTTCAGTAAGTTTGCATTCTAATCTATAGAAGGCTAAATATCCGGCCTCTAATTAATATAATTCTTATTTTTAGTGCATTACAAAGCTACTTGGGGCAAGGAAGAAAGCGAAATTCAATTACTCTATAACTAACCACCGGAGATTTCCTGACCCGTACACCAATATACTCAGAAGGTACAACGTCCTAATGTTTGTCGGTGGAGTTCGGGTTCATTTTGGATGTAAATGTATGTATAATTTTATGCAGCGTTCCTTATTCCAGATAAAGGTCCCAGTCATTTAGCAAACGTCAGTAGAGCAGTCAGACATCGTTCTGATTCCGACATAGTGGTATTTTAGGGTATTTAAATACAAAAACACCGTGTAGGGGTATTGCATGTGTCTCTTACCTTGAGGAACTGGTTATAGCGACTTTAGTTCTAGACTCTAACTATAGCAGTGTTCACTCCGTCTCGTGAGATAAACTGAGAAACTACTTGTTACGAGAGCCAGTGAACCCGGCCGTGAAAACCATCCACGTGACACTCCGAAATCTGCAGGCTATCTCGCAGGGCAGCAATCTTCTTAACAATACAAGGCCAAGTGTCGCGAGATCTTTAAATGCAAAAACTTCTCTTTGTTGGTTTCTGGCAAGTTAATTATGTCTTATGGGACAAAATTATATAAATCTGCAGTAATTGTAGGGACTTTAAAAGTATAAAATTACCTCATCGTCTCTCTCTATATGTTAGAATCTTAAAATAAGACGCTACTAGTAGTCATTTATTAAATTATTATTATTATCATAATTATTAATAATATTATTATCGCATTTTCTTCTTCCTCTTCTTCTTATTGTAATCAACTTATTCCAGGAATTTCTAGGATCACAGGAACCACCCTGTCCCATTTTATGCTTTGATCGGGCGTTCAAATCTGGATGCCCTCCCTTACACATAGTCAGTTTCCACGTAAATATTCCTGCCTAAGTGGAATTCTAACCCTGTCCGTCCGAGTGAAAATCCTGCAGCCATCGTGTTACTTGCTTTACGTCGCACCGACTCAGATAGGTCTTATGGCGATGATGGAACAGAGAAGGGCTAGGAGTGGGAAGGAAGCGGCCGTGGCCTTTATTAAGGTACAGCCCCAACATTTGCCTGGTGTGAAAATGGGAAACCACGAAAAACCATTTTCAGGGCTGCCGACAGAGGGGTTCGAACCTACTATCTCCCGAATACTGGATACTGGTCGCACTTAAGCGACTGCAGCTATCGAGCTCGGTTGCAGCTATTGTACTCTGCTATTCACCTTCACTAATAATAATAACATTGTAATAATAAGTGTGATATTTACAGAATACGGAAATTGTAAATTAACTGAACTTTATATGCGATTGTAGGTTATTTAAATATTGACTACTTTTATATATTTCAAGAAAACAGTTACTATTAAACTAAAAATCATAGAATACTTATTCCTCATAGTTAAAAACAGATTTCCATTTCTTCGTGTATGACTTATTCTTGTACTACATAGTGCGTTGTTTTATTCACCAGTTAAAACTTGTTCAAACTGCACCCTCGCGAACTGTCGGCCCTAATGGAACAAACACGCTCACTCGCCGGTGGACTTGTTATGCGGACTACTCTACCCGCAGTACACGCAGGCGATTGCCTTAACGACACGGGAGTGCACCGCTGCATTGTGGTCTAACGGACTGTCATCAGCTACCAGAGCTTGTTACACCACCAATGGCAAGTATTAACTTTCATATTGTTCACTGTGTGTTTTGTGTCATGACATGAACTCCATTATACACACGCGTTTACCAAAATAATTCACATCACCTAAAATGAATGGCTTCACAAAATACTTTGGATTTATACCATTTAGATCAATAAAAACCTGGGCAAACTGGCAGTTGTTTAAAGGTAATATGATCTCCTTTGCTACTCAGCTGCTGTCAACAGTGTCAAAATCTGCAGTTAACAGGCGTGATGAGTTTGGATGTTGACTATGTAGGTGTTAATTTGGAACAAGCTGTGAGAGCATACGATAAATAACAGATGTATAAGAAACATAATTTTAAAAATATTAAAAATAGTGTATATAAATTCTGTCATATATATATATATATATATATATATATATATATATATATATATATATATATATATATATATATATGCATAAAGATCGAGCGAGATGGATGCGCGATCTGGTCAATTACTCTAGTTATGAGCTCAGATTCGCGAGATGGTGGGCTTGAAGTACAAACAGTTCGACATCGACTGGTTGGCGGACGTAATGCGAGTGTTCTGCACGTTCAAACGTTTTACAGCGGACCGGTATAGCCTCTGAGCACAGCGCCACTGAAGAAACAACACCGCATAGTTAACAGTCTGCATCGAAATGCAGTTCAATATCGTGTAACCAAAATGAAGAAATACGCACATAAATTTGGGTTTTTTCTCTTGCAAACCAGTTGAGCTTGTTCATTATGGGACCAATCCCTAAGAATTTTGAACAATTTTTACGGTGTTACATGTTTATTTTCTCCTGGCGTGAAAGAAGAATTTTGTTCTTACGTGGTGATTATCCTTAAATGACGATGCAGATTGTGTCCATAGGAATTTACCTTTTCTAACTCGTCACTATAAGAATAATAATACCATGCGAATTGGTCGTGCGGTTAAGCGCGCACAGCTGTGAGCTTGCATTTGGGGGATTGTGGTTTCGAACTCCACTATCGGCAGCCCTGAAAATGGTGTTCCATGGTTTCCTATTTTCACACCAGGCAAAAACTAGGGATGTACCTTAATTAAGGCCACGGCCACTTCCTTCCCACTCCTAGGCCTTTCCCATCCCGTCGTCGCCATAAGACATATCTGTGACGATGAGATGTAAACCAGCTTGTATATATATATAAGAACCTGCATCTTTATCCTTACAAATTTACTGTCGTGCATGCGTTAAAGCGTGTTGAGTTCTGCTGGTCGTTTCTCTCAGAAAGGGAGTCAGGACTTTTGGATCCTCAGTTTTTCATTTCTTCAGATGAGGCTGTTTCCAGCATCTTCTGTGATGTTCATAAACAAGATCAATCTTGGGTCGGCCTATTGAAAATATTTTCCGAGTCAGTTTTGTTCTGCCCACCCGGTATAAAGTTGTTTGTTACTGAAAGGCACAGTCTAAATTTATGTTGGCTTTTCTGTAGTGAAGGAACAAATGGTGTGAATTTTTCCTTCTGGCTGTTAATATATTTTGTTTTCCATTGAGTTTAATTGGTGGCAGTGATCCCTCTAGAGAATCATGGGTAATATGTCGATGCCCTCGCGCGCTTCCAGCGATTAACCCGGGCTCCTCTGTTCGCTGATAGCATTGTCAACCAGTGATCGGGTTGAAATATGCAGCCAGAGCTATTACCATTGCTAAGCCGAGCGTAAATAGCTCTCACAGCAGTTCCGGCTTGAACGGGAAAAGAGGGCTATTCAGGATGTGAACCGAAAATTGTTTGGCTATAGCCAATACAGGAACAGCCGACATAAGGATATTGCAATAACATCTCCCATCACTCGAACAAATAAAACTCACAATGGAGTTAGGTTCAATACCAAGGAAATTCTCTCCATTCTGTGTACAATCAGCTGTGATGCATTGGGAAATCAAGAAATATGTAAATTTAAATAATTTCTGAGTATCGTTCAAAATACTGTTTCCCACCACTGATGAGTTTTTGTTTATTAATAACTTTTAATTCCGCCAGATCAGTGGTTTTTGGGTGCCAATATCCGACGTATGATTTAGGTGTAATAATAATAATAATAATAATAATAATAATAATAATAATAATAATAATAATAATAATAATAATAATAATAATAATAATAATAATAATAATAATAATAATTTATTTATTTATTTATTTATTTATTTATTTATTTATTTATTTATTTATTTATTTATTTATTTATTTATTTATTTATTTATTTATTTATTTATTTATTTATAACTTATCTAAAATACATTTGCAAATATGCAGTAGGATATTATACATTATCTTTGCAATTATTTACACCTGCAAAGCACTTGATGTGCTTATCTGCCGGTGTAGTTTTTTCACATTTGTATACAATGTTGCAATCCTTACTGTTTACAAAGTTAATAAGGTATGTATATTTTCATTAGCATTGTAATTTTGTCCTGTCGTGTGAGTTTTTCTTAATCCCTGAAAGTATCACATAAGTCTTAGGTAAATTTTTCATTCATGAACAAATATTTAAATTGTAATTTTATTGTCTATGATTAGAGGCATGATTTTTTCGCATTAATGTTTGAACGATTTCGCGTGAAAGATACTGATTTTCGCGTTATTTCGCGAAATAGATATTACCGGATCGCTTTAATTTCGCTTTAATGAAATTCTAAAATTAATCAGATCCTAACCAAAAGAAAAAAGAAAACTCTTTACCAGAAATAGGACTTAGAAAACCTAGTCTTACTATCACTGATCGTTGATTGTGCAGGTTTAATTGATAGACTGTACATACCTGGTACATACTTTTGAAGCCATTTCCGGACTGCAGGGTCGTCTACCTTCTCCAGCGGGATGTTGGCTTTGAGTAGCATCGCTGTTGTTTCATGAATAAATTCTATATTTTCACTATTAGCTTTCTTTTGCATATCTAATGAGAGTTCTATTGTTGCCGGCCGTTTCACTATTGGAGTGCTAAATTTACGTTCTGAATGTTCCTTATTTTTAAAGCAATGTTTCGACACAGCATCTTTTCTCTCCCACTGGATACGAACAGTACTATAATGGGAGAGTTCTGCCGCCTCCTCCCGCGGGAAATTTGAATTCTGGCGGGAAATTTGATTTTTAGGCGGGAAATTTGAATTTGTAAACAAAGCCACGTGCTTTTTGACAGCTGTCATCGACAACAACGCATCGCTAACCTCACTGCTGCCATCTTGATGGACCTAAACCTCAGTAGTGCCAACTTAACCTAACTAGCGCGAGGTAAACAAAGCCACGTGTTTTTTGACAGCCACGTGCTTTTTGACAGCTGTCATCGACAACAACGCATCGCTAACCTCAGTACCGCCATCTTGACGGGCCTAAACCTCAGTAGTACCAACTTAACCTAACTAGCGCGAGGTAAACAAAGCCACGTGTTTTTTGACAGCCACGTGCTTTTTGACAGACAACAACGCATCGCTAACCTCAGTACTGCCATCTTGACGGGCCTAAACCTCAGTAGTACCAACTTAACCTAACTAGCGTGTGGTAAACAAAGCCACGTGCTTTTTTACAGCCACGTGCTTTTTTGACAGCTGTCATCCGCCATCTTTAAACTACAGAGTACTGTGCTGCCCTCTTTATCGTAGTAGATGTAAAATTCGTCACCTGTCATCGGCAGTGCTGCCATCTTGGCGGGCCTAAACCTTGTGCTACCAACTTAACCTCACTAGCTCGAGATAAACAAATCCACGTGCTTTTCTGACAGCTGTCATCCGCCATCTTTAATCTATAGAGCACAGTGCTGCCTGCCGTTTCACTAAATTTACGTTCTGAATGTTCCTTATTTTTAAAACAATGTTTCCACACAGTATCTTTTCTCTCCCACTCGATACGAATATCACAAAATGTAGGCCTACACATTAAAATATTGCTTTCCGAAGTGTATAAACCTTCACTCGCAAACTGTTTAGCTCTGCTGTGCACCGTAACACTTGTCGAGCGACCCATCTTCGCTACTGTCTGTGATCACTTTCTTAATTTTACCTGACCACGAAGCCGAAATATACCAGTCAATTGTGCTGCTTGTAGACGTCATGCCGTGAGGAGACAGACTGGGGTGGGATTACCAGCCACCACAACATTTCGTTTGGCAAGAAGCCTGGAGCCAACCCCTTTTCTTTGATGCCATGTCTTAAAGAGATTTTGCAGAACATTAATGATAACATATTTCTTTCCTGTTGATGAATATTTCTTCGCTTTTCCTTTTCTTTTCGTACATAATCTTGGAACAAAATGTCCAGATCATTATTCACTACAGATTTCGCTATAATATCGCGCTTATCGCAAAATAATTGAATTTCGCTTTAAAATGGCCTTATCATTTTAATTCGCTTTAATTCGCGAACATAATATCGATATTTTCTTAATCAGAAACACATGATTCGTAAAGATATCGCAAAATCGCTTCAAAATATATTTTGTCGCGTTTATCGTTAATGCGAAAAAATCATGCCTCTATGTATGATCCATAGTTTCACATGTTTTTTAGTTGATATTTGGTTTTCAAGTGTGTCAATTCTGAGGGCAACTTGTTCAAAAATTTAGGAACTACAACTTCCAGAAAGTATACGACTCAATTGACCGGCAATTCCTCTTCCAAACACTGAGTGATTACGGACTGGACAACAAGACTAAAGAAAAAAAAATCATCCGACTAACTCTCATCAACACAACGTCTCAAGTAAAAGTCAATTGGAAGTGTACCCGAAACAATTCAGATAAAAACCGGTGTCCGACAAGGAGATGGACTTTCCCCACTACTCTTTAACATATCCCTGGACAAAATCATGAGAGAATGGGAACAAGCTCTAAAAGCTCAAGGAATTTGGCAATCATTAAGTGTGACAAAAAACATGTAAATATCTCCTGTCTCGCTTTCGCAGATGATCTCGCGATCCTCGCAAGAAATGAACAACAGGCAATCAGCCAATTTGAAAACCTCAAGAAATGCTCAGAAAAGTTCTGCCTACAAATCTCCTCAAAACCCAAGGTCATGTGTAACCACTGAAACCTACAGAATTTGAACACGAGATTTGGCACAATCGAAAAAGTAACTGAATTCCCATATCTCGGAGAAATTATAGTACCAATAGAAAAAGAACGGAAAGCCCTCGAGATCCACATCCGGAAAATGAAGACAACAAAATATGCCTCTCAATCTTCACCAAAATCCGACATTACAATATCGTGATCAAACCAGAAATACTATGAGCGAGTGAAACACTGGATCTCCACAGAAAAACAGTATTCGAAAACATCTTGAAAAAGGAACGTGTAATCATCAGAAAAATTCTCGGCCGAAAACTAACTAACGAAGTATACCGACTGCAATCTCGTGCAAAAACCGAGGAGCTCTCAAGCCTTGCGGCCGACATCAGAAAAAAAAAAGACGCCTGAAATTTTACGGACACATCAAACGCCTTCAAGAAGACAGACTGACAAGAATGTTACTGGAGTTAACAGAAAACATCAAAACAAATAGGTGGACAACGGAAATCCGCCAAGACGTGCAAAAATCTGGAATCAAAGTCACCGGCATCACAGAAAGAACCTGCTACAGAACGAAAATCAGAAAGTGGGAAGTAGAGTCAGAGAGAAACCACAAGAAGAAGACAGGAGCTAAGTGGACAGAAGACGGAGGACCATGATGAGAGAAAAATTGGCGGCTTGAAGGCTGCCTGGCAAAGAACGAAATGCACAACTCCTAAGTGAGCTTTGCGTGATCAGTTTTCTGCTTTTTCGCATATAATAATAATAATAATAATAATAATAATAATAATAATAATAATAATAATAATAATAATAATAATAATAATAATAATAATAATACTGTAAATATAATTTTTTACAAGTTGCTTTACGTCGCATCGACACAGATATGTTTTATGGCGACGATGGTATAGGAAAGGGCTAGGATAGGAAAGGAAGCGGCCGTGGCCTAAATTAAGGTTGAGCCAGCCTTTGCCTGGTGTGAAAATGGGAAACCACGGAAAAATCTTCAGGGCTGCCGACAGTGGTGTTCGAACCCACCACCTCTCGAATGCCAGTTGATAGTACGTTACCCAAACCACACGGCCAATCGCTCGGTATCATAATACAAGTAAAAACATATCTGTCTCTGAGGTGTAGTGGAGACCCGGGTTCGATTCTGCACTCTACCACGAGATTTGGAAAGTGGTGCGAGGGCTGGAACGGTGTCCACTCAGCCCCGACGGGTCAACCGAATAGATGGGGTTCGATTTCACCCTCAGACATCCTCGAAGTGGTTTTCCGCTTTTTCCCCATTTCTCCTCCAGAGAAATGCTGTGATGGTAACTAACTTAAGGTCACGACCGCTTCTTTCCCTCTTTCTTGTCTATCCTTTCCACTCTTCCCATCCCCAGAAAGTCGCTGTTCAGCATAGCAGGTGAGATCGCCTGGTTGAGGTTCTGGTTCTACTCAGTTGTATCTGCACGACCGAAAGTCTCACGCTCCATGACACCGCCCTTGATTTGGTAGAGTTGGGATCCCTCGCTCAGTCCGAGCGAAATCCCAACCGTGAAGATCAAACAGATTAAGAAAGAAACAACAATAATAACACTAATATAATAACAGTGAAAGTAATCTCTAGTGTAGACAGATATGTTCAGTCTACAAGGCTCGGCGATTTAAACATGCGCTTCCACAATCCCCTATTTGCAGCTAGTCCTGTGGTGTCGTTTGACTTCACATCTTTTTATCTTCAAATCATTAAAGACTGAGTACAACCATCGTCGTCTTGGTCTTTCTATGCTTCTCTTACCGTCCATGTCGAGAACATTATCCTCTTAAATAGCGTATATTCCTTCATTCACCTCCAATGACCCCACTATCGAAGTAGATTTATAAGCATAGCTTCAGCCATATAATTAATTCATAACTTAGCCTTTATCTCCTTATTCGGAGTACCCTCCTGCCATTGTTACCACCTGCTCGTACGCCTGGAAACATACCAGCTGCCTTCGTATCATTTTCTTCCAACTTATGAATAAGAAATTTTCACCTCCTACAGCATATTATATTGGACAGCCAATCGATGTAACGAAACTTTCGTCCGAGTGACGACTTCATTCTTACTGAAAGCTGATGATCGCAACTGCACACTGTATTAGTTTTGATACTAACTTAGATTGGATTTCACTTAATGTTTTGGGAGGATACTCATTATAAACAAAAAATTATTAACAACTATTTATTAATATGTCACTCTTTTCCGAGACACCAAATGTGTGGAATTTTGTTCCACATTAGTGTTGGTTTTGTGTACAGGTAAAACTTCCGACACAGAGAATTTGAGCATCTTCAAAGAGACCGGACTGGTACAATTTGTTCTCCGAAGACCAGTACTGTACAGTCAGACTCACTCAGTACAGCGAGATCTTCATGCTTTAATTAGGCAAGGAATCACTATGATAATGTGCGCTTTCTTTTTTGGACGTGGCTGTACTTCAGAATTCTTAATGCTGAAAATATTTGTTAGCAGACAAAGTAGGGGTCCCCATACTATGAAGAACGTAAGATTATGCAATTTCCTCAACCGTGCCAAATGTTGAAGGCATAAAGGCCCGAAAATGTTTCAAATTGTGAGTCCTGGATTTCTCTTTAAAAAAAAAAAAATAGAAAATCACTTTCGGCCTAAATGAAATTCCGGATAAACAGCCTTAAATCGCTAGTTTCTTTACTAGTGCAATTTTTTATTCAAATCCAAGCCATATTTAATTAATTAATTAATTCTGCAATGTGTTCCTTGGTTGAGTACCCTCAGGCGTTTTTTTTATGTTTTGAAAATGTAGGTATAAGGGCTTAAGTGAAGCTCTGCATTGACTAATATTATCGCTCGTGGTTGTAGAAAAAGGTAAAATGCTAATCTATTCGACCGAATAACGATGCCTGAGGAAGGTATTGTAATATTTAGGAAAAATGAAGAATATATTCGCATACTTTATTATTTTTTTTTACCGAAAAATTCGTAGCTCATATCCCTACGATATTTTTAGCATTAAGCTGCTTACCTGAAGGACTAGAATTGTGGAACATTTTTGTTTACCGGGATGAGTGTCTCAGGCGTTTGAGGCGCTGGCCTTTTGACTCCAACTTGGCAGGTTCAATCCTAGCTCAGTCCGGTGGTATTTGAAGGTGCTTAAATAATTCAGCCTATGTCGGTAGAATTACTGGCACGTAAAGAGAGAGAGATTTATTAAAGAAATAAATCATCCGTCCTCCAATGAGGGTGACCATTTGGATCCGGAATACAGTTTCAATTTCAATGGTTTAAAAATATCAAAAGATGAACATTTAATCGTTAATGCTGTTATCTTCTTTTTTCCAGGGTTAGTTGGGGAGGAATGTAACTCACGTTCTCAGGTATAGGTGGAAATGAATGATTTGCAGCGAGTCCCTCAGTATCTGTATTACTATTTTTTCTAGCTGGCAGAATGGAACTTTCAAATTTTGTAGGAAGCTCGATGTCTGACTAGGGAGGGTGCCTCTTGCTCCGAAAAGCAGGCAAAAAGATAGTAGTGGGACGTAAAGGCAATACTATTAAATTATTCATTTATTTATTTTGACGAATCTCAGTTTGTGTCACGAAGTATACCTCTGGATGAGAGGTTTATGCACTTTTCAATTTACTTGTCCGGAAATAGAATTTTGGTATTTTTATGGCTGAATCAAACGTCCCTCACTATCTTGGCTAGGCAGCCGTCGTGAACACAAAGACATTCTTCATGAAATTGTTATAATGTGTAATGCAGGGTCAACTAGCGACACTGCAAATAATTTAAAACAATAGGTCCTTTGTTTTAGGAATTCACTGTGATTACTGCAATGTGAGATAATAGGCTGGGTTACACTGATGGACAGTTCATGGACAATGGACAGCCAGGACAAAGCCGGTGTGTACCTGGTGAGTGTCGAAGCACTCTACAATCAATGGATAATGGCTGAGGAGAGCTCCAAGTTAAGAGCAGCTTAGTCCACACTCATCTGTTAAGATGGAATGGGAGCGCAGCATTTACATCACTAAGCGACACCATGATTTAGAACTGTGCATAGTTAGAGAGTAGGAATCGATCGGAGCCTTTTCTCCCAGGAAGAAAAACACACAGGAGGGAAACGAGACCAAGTAACCATATTTATTAAACAAGTCATTTTCATGCAATGCAACTTACATTGAATTGAAACAGCGCCCTAACATCAGACATATCACAACCCATCTGGGCTTTTTTAATTTCTATTTTTGCAATCAGTTTTACATCGCACCGACACAAATGGGTCTTATGGCGACGATGGGATAGGAAAGGGCTACGAGTGGATTGTTTTGTTGAGATTGAGTACTTGAGCGTCCCAGGCGGGAACTATGCCCTTCTACACATCTGTTTCTGCGAAATGCCGATGAGTCGAAAAATCTCCATCATGTAGGCCTACACTAGCGGGGGAAAGCGATCTTTCATGGAAGGAAAAAAATCCCCCATGTCAGGGATGAAACCCCCTCTTCTCTAAACTGTTAAAAAGTCTAACATTTAGTATCGGGGAAGATTTTTTTTTTGCTATTGGCTTTACATCGCACCGACGCAGATAGGACTTATGGTGACGATGGGAAAGTAAAGGGCTAGGACTGAGAAGGAAGTGGCCGTGCCCTTAATTAAGGTACAACCCCAGGTTTTACCTGGTGTTAAAATGGGAAACCACGGAAAACCATCTTCAGGGCTGCCGACAGTGGGGTTCGAACCCACTATCTTCCGAATACTGGATTCTAGCCGCACACAAGCGACTGCAGCTATCGAGCTCGGTGGTCGGAGGAGAATGGGCTGGATTTGGGGAGGGGGAAGCTTCTCTTCTTAACAAACGGGAATTTTCAGGGGGATTTAATATAGATTCTTTTAGTGATTTAGTGTTTTAATTTGGAACAGGTCGAATAATGGGGAGGTAACTAATCAAAACAAGTCGTAAGTGAGCCAAGGGATGCGATGTTTGTAACGACTGTTCGGCTTTTAGGTTCTAAGAGTACAATGCCCGGGTAGGTAGACTGACTAAGGAGGATTCTAGATTTGGCCATCTTCACTATTTTATTTACCTGAGATCTAATGAGCGGAATGCAAAGTTCGATTCCTACCTCAGGACTTGTCATTTTCCGGAGGAATTTGTTTTGGAAAGTCTGTGAGTTTGAGAGATGAGTATCCGGATAAATGGAGAGGGAAGGAAGTGTCCGTGGCCTTAATTAAGGTACAGCCCCAGTATTTGGCTGGTGTGATAATGGGAAACGACGGAAAATCACCTTCAGGGCTGCCAACATTGGTGTCGAACCCACTATCCCGAATGCAAGCTCACAGCTGCGCGCCCTTAAACGCACGGCCAACTCGCTCGGTTGACGTGTTTCTAGGTCTTGTATTCGATGTCTGCTATAGAATGATAACCTTGCAGGAAGGATGTTTTAACATATTTAGTTCTATCAGGGGAGATCTAACAATGTTCATGCCTTTTAGGCAGTTATACATTAGGGTGCAATTTAATTTGGCCTCTAGTCCGCTCTTCCATGCAGTACCGTCAGTAACATAACTTCTAGGGGCTCTAATAGGTGTACCCCTATTGTTTATGGAAATCTCATAGCAGAACCGTTGTGCGGGCTAGTCTGTGCTTCTCAATCGCTTTAGTGAGACTCCATTGTAGCTTATTACTGCATAAACATGCGGCTATTTATGAACAACAGTGAGGTTTCAGGTTTCACTAACGCGGAACTCCTTTCTGGAGCCACGACGAAGTTCGATTGAGAAAATTATCTCACACTTACTGGAAGAAGTAACTATCGTTTTCAGAGTGCGCCGAATCTTACACATTTCCACGGGCGTTTCTTCTCTGTGTTTCAGATTAGCATTGAAAGCTCGAGTGGCACAGGGAACTCTGACCGATGCAGACGCTAGATAAGAGAGTGTCCTATTTCGAAAATAGGAGCAACAACGTCGATCCTATGACATCTGATACGTTAAACATTTCTCGCTACTTCCACCAACTTTCAAGAAAATGGATTGAAGAATTCTTTAGCGCGGGGACCTGAAATGTAATTCACTAACCAGAAAGTTACTTTAATGAATCTGTATATTTTTTACATTCTTTAAGACATAGAGGTTACCGGTGAACGTAATTTTCTCAACTTTATAAGTACTTGGAATATGCAATGTCACCTATAAATTTCCAAATTTATGCCCCTGTATCAATGAAACTTCTGCAGATAAAATGTTTGAATGTTTAGAGAATTTTTGGAATATTTTGTAAGTGTGCTGAGCAAGAATTAAGCGATTCTTACAGTTTGAATGAGACATATTATTACCTTTTACTTACATCTTACGTGAAGGTAAGATATTTCATAAACTATAACAGTAAAATTAGAATATTATCTTTACACTTAAGAATTTACCTGTCACTTCAAACTTGTCCCAGATTAGGTACAGAATAGCCAACTAGGTTCCATTCAAGTTTTGCTGTCTGTCTAATTGTTTCTTTTGACATTACAGGTAAACAGTAAAAAGATCCGTGGTACTAGGTATTTAGTTTCAGAGATACCTGGGGTGAGCATTGATCAATATATCACTTCACTAGCATGCATAGCAGGATTAAGGAGGCCAAATGGGAAAGTATCCAATTATCTGTTAACTGTAGCTCAATCGAAACACTGAAATTCATAAAATTTGTGCAGAAACCATGATTAAACCTAAATAAGTAAGTAAGTAGACTGATATATTTTGTAAAGTGTGCTCAACCAGAACAAAGTGATTCTTACAGTTTGAATAAGATTATGATTATATTTTTCGTACAGTTCATGTGAAAGTAAGATACTTCGTAGGCCTGTATGTATAAAAATAAAACCGTTTATAAATTATAATTATTTAATTTAATAGTATTAAAAAAGAGCTAGCTTTCAAAAATAATTAGGAGGATCTACCAGGCAACTGAATTTCTCTCTAATAGTGAATACATAAAATTTCCTGGACAAGTGTTAATCTCTTGTTTTGAAAAGAAGAGAAATACAAAGGTTGCTCAAGTAGACTGCTGCTGAAGTACGATATTTAGATTTCTGGAGAACAACAAATGCGGATCTTTTAAAACAATATGCAGTTGTTTCCACACATGCAGGCCTTGACTCATTTTTCTACGGGGTCAGATATGAAGAGAGATGAATCTTTGTAGCGATATTTTATGGCCGGGTGCCCTTACTGACATCAGCCTCATCAGAGGAGTTAATGAGATTCAATGAATGACGTGATATATGACAGTAGGAAAGAAGAGCGTGGAACCTAGTGCCGGCACATAGCCTTCTCCTGTCGAATAATCCTAATGGGTCTGCTGAAGGCTTAACATTCCTATTACCGGGCGAGTTGGTCGTGCTGTTAGCGGCGCGCAGCTCTGAGCTTGCATCCGGGATATAGTATGTTCGAACCGCACTGTCGGCAGCCTTGAAGATGGTTTTCCGTGGTTTCCCCATTTTCATACCAGGCAAATGCTGGGGCTGTACCTTAATTAAAGCCACGGCCGCTTCCTTCCCACTCCTTGCCCTTTCCTACCCCATCGATATCGATGCCATAAGACCTATCTGTGTCGGTGCGACGTAAAGCAAGTAGCAAAAAATTACGTTCCTATTTGACGGAAGAATCACCGTCATACGCCCTTACTCCATATGAACACCACGGAGATGTCTGGAATCGAATCCAGGGTTTTGGCACGCAACCAAGTTGTTGTATACCTCCACCTCCCGTACTGTGCTGGCTAGCATTCTGGCTGTGAAATTTCTTTCGACCGACGGGAATCGAACTGGGAGACCACGGTATGGTCATGGCCAGCAGGCTGGGTGCATTAAGATAGAAATATAATTTATTTCTTCTCACAGTGAAGTATTAACGCAGAGATTGGGAGGCACATTGCTGCCTCCATTCATTATTTTACCGTTCTTAATACGCACGTTAATATACAGTAATTTGCATTAATGAATGAAGATACTAACACAGAGATATTTTACATTTATTTATCCAGTGAAAAAGTATGAACAGGCAGCTGAAAGGAAAACACAGACATAAGAGGGAAAAGAAAGTTGGTGACTTTTAATGAGCGCCAGAGAAAAAGGAAACTGAATAATTTTGCAAAGTGGGGTGTTTTTTATTTCATACTGTTCTACGTCTAAACTAAATGCATGAGTCACATAGCAAATTGTTTAAAGCGGTAATTAGATTTGGTTACTGCCTTGTAGACTAATGTCAAACCGTAAGTACATTTTTCCGGAAATACCTATTCGTTACTGCAGTCCAACTCCTTGTTCGAATAGTCGGCGTTAGAGCCTTCGGTTCATAGGGTCCCGGGTTTGATTCCTGAGAGAGTCGTGAGTAATTCTTCTGGCTCGGGGACTGGTTGTCTGTGTTTGTCCCAACACTCTGCTCTTCATATTCAGACAACACACTACAGTATCAACGACAACAGAAACACGCAGTAGTGATTACATCCCTCCATATAGGGTTGGCGTCATGAAGGGCATCTGACAATACAACGAGGCCAAATCCACATAGGGGACACTACAAAGTGAGGGGAAAGTGGTAGACTAAGAATACAGTATTCAAGTGGTTAATATTACTGGTGTTTCATGTGATCCTGATGAGGCCTTGCTTCTTTAATTCCATTTTCTGGAGGAACGACACATTAAACACCGTGTGTTGTTATTTCAGGTGTCTCTTGGCGGGGGCCCGTAGCTTCCACCGAAGTCCCCGTCCCATCCATGGCTGTGAGTTACGGAAGCTGCTGAGGCGTGTGGTGCTGAGTAATACGAGACCAGTCGACTGATCGTCATGGTCCGGTGAGAAGGGCAGTAGCAAACTACCTTACTCCCATCATGCCTTGACAACCTTATTATGACGACGGTCTGTGTGGTTTGCCTATAACCGCATAAGTTTTGGAGGTGCTTTTTGACGATTTAATCAGCCCCCAGGCCGAGAGCTTAATAGACCCAACATGTTGAAAACAAAGCAACTGATTATTAAATTTATACCAAATCATACTTCTTGAGGTATTTGCTTTGAAATTATGAGTATCGAGAGAATTGGAAGTGCGGTTAGCGTCGCGTAGCTCTGTGCTTCTATTCGGGAGATAGAGGGTTCGAACCCGACTGTCGGTAACCCTGAAGATTGTCTTCCGTCGTTTCCCATTCTAACACCAGGCAAATGTTGGGGCTGTACCCTGGTCACCTCCTTCTCACTCCTAACCCTTTCCTATCCATCGTCGGTGCGACTCTCAGTTCAAGGACGTAATTGTGTAATGCTGAAATGTGCATGACATTTTAAAGACTAATTTATCAACGTAGGCATTCAGATCAAAATTCTCGAGTGGATCAGCCAGGCTTACCTCTGATACTTCAGACACATCGTCAAAAGAACTAGCACCCTGGAGAAGCTTGTGGTGGAGGGAAAAATTAAAGACAGGAGATCGCCAGGAAGACATCCACTCAGATGGGTAGACAGAACATCTGCAGCCTCTGGTGGGGAAATATTTCCACGAGACAAACCTAATAGCGACAGACCGGCAGACTTGGACAGTGAAATTATGAACGACGTCATGCCCTGTCAATGGTAGAGGGTATTATCAACCACAATGTCCTCGACTGAACAAGTAAGTTCCTATGTCCTTTCAACGTTCGGTTCCACCTGCGGATGCGAGTGTTTTTCTATCGGGAATGAAATTGACTGGTCTTGGTAACGAACTGCAACCTCCATGCGGTCGACTGCATTGAAAACTCTTGTTAAAAACAAAAACCACCAAAGTAAGTCACGTTCCATCTCAGACCATACTGTACTTCGCTCAGCTGAAAAAATTAAATACACGTGCTTCTATGCAAGGTGTAATAATTGCAAAATACGGCTGGCAGCGTACATCCATGAAGGTACCATTGTGTACGCGTGACCATGCCCTTTCTCCATTATCCATCTCAAAATTGTATCAAAAATGTTTGGAAAATAAATAAATAAATAAATAAATAAACAAACAAATAAATAAATAAATAAATAAATAAATAAATAAATAAATAAATAAATAAATAAATAAATAAATAAATAAATAAATAAATAAATAAATAAATAAATAAATAAATAAATAAATAAATAAATAAAGTAATCTCTCTTACACACTGTCTGAACAGTACAGTGGGCAGTCGGAGCTTTGACCAGAAGTGTTCACGCCTCTGAGTGTGCAAGTCTTGGTCACCAGTGGGTTAAGCTAATAGAATATCCAGGAACTGGATGGGATTGATATTCTACTTCACCCAGGAGACACTCCGCGCAATCCAATTATGGCTTGATCAAGTTCATAGCAGAATTTATTTCAGAACGATGATATAGTTCCGTAGCCATCAGAAAGGTCTGTGCAGACTTGCTCGTCTTCCAAGTCCAAGGATATGGTATTGCCACAACCTGTATCTGTAGATAAATTCGTGTTCTCGCAAACGCTGTCGTATATATTCATAGATGATGATTTCCGTTTTGATTTTCATATTCGGTATATAACATAATTTATAAATTTATAATTTAGCATTTCATATACTTTTGAAGGGAACCGCAGAATTTAAGTTAATTCCGATAAATAGGTTATTAATTTTGATTGTATTAAAGTGAAATTAAAATCTTATTGCACAAGGCTAAGAGTGAAATGAAATGTCCTATGGCTTTTAGTGCCGGGATATCCCAGGACGGGTTCGGCTCGCCAGGTGCAGGTCTTATATTTGACACCCGTAGGCGACCTGCGCTTCGTGATGAGAATGAAATGATGATGAAGACAACACATACACCCAGACCCCGTGCCGTAGGAATTAACAAATTAAGGTTAAAATCCCCGACTCGGCCGGGAATTGAACCCGGGACCCTCTGAACCGAAGGCCAGTACGCTTACCGTTCAGCCAACAAGTGTAAAATAGATAGGTATTGCGTAAGATGGAACTATGCATTTATTGAAAACTGATCAAAGCATAACATAGAAAAACATGAACAAATTTATACTGATGTGAAATCACAATAAGACGAAGCTTGAAAAATTATCTGAAATCATGTTCGAGAGTCAGTGAAATTGTTCAAGGAAATCATAGAACATATCCAAATATTTTCTTCTGTCATTTCTGATCTCCTGTCTCTTATAAAAATATTATTTTATTTAATATTCATTTAGAAGCCTCCGCGGCTCAGGCGGCTCACCACTGGATACCATGGTTCAAATCCCGGTCACTCCATATGACATTTGTGCTAGGCAAAGCGGAGGCAGGACAGGTTTTTCTCCGGGTACTACGGTTTTCCCTGTCATCTTTCATTCCAGCAACACTCTCCATTAGCATTTCATTTCATCTGCCAGTCATTTATCATTGTCCCAGAGGAGTGCGACGGATTGCGTGGCCCGACATTTCCTATCCTCGCCGGTAGATGGGGCTGCATTCCTTCCATTCCTGACCAGTCAGATGACTGGAACAGGCTGTGGATTTTCATGTTCATTATTCATTTAATCCTTACCCACCAGGGTTGTTTTTCCTCTGGAACTCAGCGAAGGATACCACCTGTACGCCATCAAGGGCAGTGCCTTGTAACGTGAGACATTTGGTCTGGGATAAAACTGGGGTGGAGGACCGGTACCTTGCTAGGCTGATATAACCTGCTTTGCGGAACAGAGGCCTTGTGGGATGTGGGAAGATTGGAAGGGATGGGAACGGTAAAGCGAAGAAAGCGGTCACATTGCCCCAAGTTAGGTACCATCCCGGCATTTGCCTGGATAAGTAGTTCGAAACGACGGGAACCACTTAGAGGACGACTGAGGTGACCTCCCGAGAATGAGTGGAACCCGTTACAGTCCTTGCATCGCTTTTCAAATTGGCAGAGCCTGGAATCGAATTGAGGCCCGTGGGTTTGGCAGCTAATCACACTAACCACTACACCAAAGAGGCTGACATTATTAAATTTACTTGAAGTTTGTTTCACCATCTGCATCGTTTGTAAGACCCCATATACACTGCTGAGATACTTAGACAAACTCTGCATGGTATTTGAAGGTTCACAAATCCACTGCTTAAGTTTACAGAAAAAGAAGTAAAACATAATAAACACAGTTTCATATGAAAAATCGCTAGTGTTGCAATTATATCGCATTTTAGCATTCACTTTTGCATTTCTCTTCCCACTCCTAGCCGTGTCGCATCCCATCGTTGCCATGAGACGTACCTGTGTCTGTGCGGCGTAAAGCCAGTTTTGAGAAAGAAAATAAGAAAAAGGAGAGTGTCAAAGGAACTGCCACCGCATCCAAGACCTTGCACTTGATGATTACCTTTTATTCAGATCCATGGATCATTTTCTTCTGGGAAGAAACTTCCAGAACATCGATGAATTCTAAGGCGGTATCCGTGCATTATTCGCATCAATAAGAAAGACTGGTACAGTCATGGAACCATGGCGTTAGTTGAAAGATGGCTGAAGTCCATTGAATCAAACAGTCTTACATTGAGGAATAACGGTTTTGTTTTGTTTCATACAAATAAGTACGACATGATTCATGCGACCCCACCCGTTTGTATATTCCTCAATATAGTCAACGCCTGAGTCCTTGAAGATGAACTAAAATTACACAATTGCTGTACATCTCTGTTTATTGACTGATTATGGTCGTGCTGATTGCTGCTTTGAGGGGAAAATAAAATGGGATAATATTTTCGTCTTAGCTCCTGGGATAGGATAAAGATTAAGAAATCTGCCCCTAGAAAAACTAAGTTATTGGAGAAGGTATAGAAAAACCAGAAAATAACAGTATTCAAACTGTTTAACCTCATTGTTGATATCGCGATTAACCTTACAGTTTTTCCGTTTCACGTGGAATCCAAACCAAAATTTCAGAAGCATTGGTAGAATTAGGACTGCAGTCGCCTTGGTGAGATGTCAGTGACAATATCACCCAGGTATGACGGAATGAATTATGGAATGAGTTGTAAGACCCCCTAATCCTCGAGCTAATACGAAAGAGGTTGGAAGAAAATAAGCTCAGACCAAACAAGGAAGCTGACAGAAGTACGTGGAAGCAGTGGTGGACGCAATTATTCTTCTATTTCTATGACGAAATTGGAATGAACAGCCCAAGAATATTTCCAGGATCAGTACATGCCAACCCAGGATAGCTCTAAAGACGATCCCGCTTCTTCAGAGCGTGGTACGCTGGAAATGGAGACTCCAGTCTCACAAACTGCATTCTATTTCCCAGGATGGTCGTTCCCCAAGTTTTGGAGCTCATGGACTATATAATTACTATTAAAACAGCTCAAAATCCCTTGAGCTAGGTACAGTATAATGTTATATTTACCAAAGTATCTTCTTAGGAACTTGGATCTCGCAAGAAACTCTAGAGGTTCACTCACAAACATATAAGAATATATTTCTGATGTTACTTCGTTGTGAGTGACAAGAGAGTGCGGTCAGTAGTTTCAAACATTTAATTTATACGAATATAACATACGTTTAATTTTCATACCGAAACAAATCACATTTTTCATAGCTAATACCGGATGAAATTAATAATTCATCCGGAATTACTGTATTTAAGAATGAAGTTAATACTAATTTCAACAGAGGAAGTAAATAATTCCTTAATTTATATCAGAGGAAACTCTCCACATTTATGTGTTGACAAATTGGACAAAGTGTAATATGTTCGTGTATAATGTGAATCAAAATGAAGCATTTCAATTTAAAATTACATCCTCGAACCAGTCCTTCTAACAAAATTATGTATGGAAAATGTCACACTTTTATACCGAACAATGCAGGATCGCTCAAAATTATATCTCTTCCTATGCCTCGTATTGTATTATATTTAGGCACGAAGTGTTAGTTTGCAAATTACAAGGTGCAAGTGTAAGCTAGCCGCTCTACAGTTACGTCGGTTAGTTGCATGCATTTTAGGGGTTCTGATAGTTCAGATCGCTAATATTTATGCAAATCTCACTGCAGAACCATCGTACTGCTAAAGGACATTTGCGCCTTGGTTAAATACGTTTACATTCTTACTCATTCGTACCTAAAGATCCTTTCCCTCAGTATATTATATTTAAAAGTGTTTACTAAAAACAGCTTTGGCCATTTCGTGCGGCCGTTCTACTGGACCGATTTACTTCATTCTTTTATATTCTCTCCGGAATTACCTGCCGATAATAGTGACAAGTACCTGGGTTCAGTCAACGTTTAGTAATCCTACACCAAATGACCACTCCAATAATTTACAGGCGAATGCTCACCCTCGCTCACAATACATTCTGCACCTAGCGAGTTGCTAATTGGCTAACATTCTCGTGAATATTCTGATATAAAATACGATTTTCATCCTTAGTAATATCACTGCATGCAGCCATGTTTGATTACTACCTGTCAAGCCTGTCCTCTGATCACAGAAGAATACTATTCTCTGCTAGACACTCTTTGATTTTCTGACCTTCCCCAGCTTCTAAATAGACTCAACAGATGACAGAAAGTTCCTAATAACTTATATACTGCTAAGAGAAAGCATTCGACGTAAGCACATACGAGAAGGTACCAAGTCGACTCTTAATAAGACCTAGGGACAAACTCTTGAAAACGTGGGTGTCTGCTTACCCGAACCAGTATTCAGTTACGGCCAATTGTATGTTGCACTAACTCGGGCAAGATCGGTTGAAAATGTTAAGATCCAGACACGGCCGAATGGTCAAAGCACGGAGAATATTGTATGGACAGAGGAGTTACGAACTACATTTCGAATAAATCAGTTATTATATACTTGTATTAAATGTTCATAAAACAATTAAAATGGTAGTCAAAATAATATGTCTACAACAGTACCGGTATATCAAAACGGCTTATCTGACCTGTCAGCACGGGTCCACTAATACGATACGATACGATATTATTATATTGTATTGTAATTTATTATATTATATTATATTATATTATATTATATTATATTATATTATATTATATTATATTATATTATATTATATTATATTATATTATATTATATTATATTATATTATATTATCAACAGTCATACATTCTACTACACCCCATTGTGTGCCTAAGTTTCAGTCTACTTCCTTTGACTGATAAGGAGTTCGTGAATATTATAAACTGTAAAATAAGTTAAATGCGTGGAGAAATATTCTCTGAACGACCAATAAGGAATGTAGGAATTCATATACTCCTGCGTCAAATTTGAGCAATATTCGATGAAGGGATAATAAACACAGAATGCTATTATTATTATTATTATTATTATTATTATTATTATTATTATTATTATTATTATTATTATTATTATTATTATTATTATTATTATTATTATTATTATTATATCAAAGTCACCTGGGATACATTACTGACCACTTTCTCAAAAGGACCTATCTATATGTACATATTTTGAATCCATACAACATTCATCCTGTATGTGAGAGAAAATCAATAGATCTGCTCGGGCGATACAGTTTATTAGCATGGTTATCATCTGATTTTACCAGAATATGGGTTCTGTTTTTAATCACGATAATAAACAATAATTGAAATAGAAGCTTGTACTGTACGTTTTACGAACAACATATAGCAGTGTGGTTGAGCTAAACCTATTATATTTTTCATAACATGGACACAAATCCTACCATAAATATCTAGTCACGGTATTGAGAAAGATTTACTGTCATAGAATATAGAACGATTGATGAAGTAAATATACGCACGCAGCCAGAATTTACAGTCAAATAGCGTAGAATGCCAGTGTTGCCTTCATTCTCAATTTTTCATCTCTAGGGCGAGAGTTTTCTTGAACATCTTTCTTACTGCCTAGTGCTTTATAGCTCACTTTCCCCAGTCATATTATTATTATTATTATTATTATTATTATTATTATTATTATTATTATTATTATTATTATTATTACGGGGATACCTGTGGAGCAGAAAGAGGTTGAAGAAGGTGCCTGGGTGAATGGGTCTATCTACAATGTCAAAATCAGTTTAACTTAAACTGAAGGTTATCTTTTTTCAGGAAACCATAACTTAACAATTTTCACTTTGTGAACATAAAACATATGAGGTAGAAAGCACTCTTGAAACAAGACTAGGAAAGTCCGAGATTAGTAAAGTTTACAGATCCTGGGCTTCAAGCTCGTAATTTTACAGTTTCCATAGCCCCCAGCTCAAATTTACAACTCAAAATGAGAACAAATTTAGTCCAGGGCAGAAATCCCCTAATTCAAAGAGCACTTGCTCCTAAAATTACCATATCTAGCCTTCCAGAGGCACTCTTTACAATTACAAAACTGGAAAAAGAGCTAACAGGCTCTCAGTTCCTCAAGTCCACTCAAGGCAACATTGCATGAAAATTTGACAATCTCTGGCCTTACAAGGCACTATTTACAAATTGAAATATTATTACACACAGGTATCTCGTACCCAACCTACAAGCCCTTTGCGATAAAGAACAGGTTAAATAAACGGCCCGAACACAAACAGAATGGAGGCGTCCATTGCGCTCCCAGATAATGAAAATTAAAACCTACAGGGCTCTCGGCCGATGAAAACAGGGGCTAATCCCAAGCTACTTGAGGTGGTGCGCATGGAAATTACTTTAACACATTACAGGAACAAAACCGTTACAAAACGTAGTCACCTCAAACCAAGATGAAGGGGAGCTCGAGAGGGAAGAAAGTTACATTTTAGAAAAGTAGGTTACATAACTAAAAATTCAGACCTTTCCCCTCTGGTTAAGCTGCGGAGGTAGCTACGACAAGAAAGATATAATTTATGTGGCCATTACTTTATAGATGTTCTGCTGCCGACGAAATAGGCCGCCCGCCTCCTGCTTAAGCACACACTCAGATGGACGACGATCAGTTGGCCAAGAAACGTGACAAGCCGCAGTTTATAAACCTTCAGCGAAGGTTCGAGATCATTCAAGACTAAACTAGCCACACCCTCTAAATTTTATTGGTTGAGTTCAAAAGTAACACTCAAAATTGAACAAGAAGCCTGTTATAGGTTGAAAATTAATTACAGAAATTAATGATTGGTTAGATTCAAAACTGCGGAAAAAAAGGAAATGTTGCGAACCCAAAACAAATGAACATCAATCAGTTACCAAAAACCTAGAAATACAAAACTTCTTAATAAATAATTTCTTTCACTTTGCACCAGGGTGCATAATCATAGTTTTTTGGCAGTGTCATCTGTGGAAAAATGTCCAAACTTCTTGAGGATGGCAAACAAAACAAGGAGAAATTCACTCAGTTTAGGAAACTGCACAATAACCAAATTACATAATATTTTGGTGGTGACATCTTCTGATTAAAGTTCTAAGTTCCTGTTGTAGTAGTTTCCACTTTAGTTCGATAGAGGAGTTCATTTAGGCGCTAATTTTGAATGCACTGCGTTGAGGTGTAACTCCTGGTACAATGGTTATTATTATTAACTCGTTATAACCAACTAAGGAGCTTGTTTCTTTTATTTAGCACACTCCATCTCTTATTCTTTCTATTATTTCTTCATTCGTTCGCCGATTTCCTTCTTGCATTCTTTTGTCGATCTTGTATGTTTTCGTAAATGTTTCTTTGTACATTTTGATTTGCTTGTTATTTTGCTATACTTTGTTCTATCTTCGGCAATAGTTACTTGCTATAGGTCCCTGTTTATTTTTTTCAGGGATACTGCTAGGTTTAGACAATTCTTTGTCAGCGTATTATCTATCTATATATTAAAAGAGCTTTTTAACGACAGCTTTGGCAAATCCGTCCCTCCGTTCTACTGGACCTATTTGCTTCATATCCGTTTGATTCCCTTCGGAATTACCTGCCGGTGAATCGTGAGACCCTAATAGGTCTCTAAGTTCAGCCAAATTTGAGTAATCATAAAATCAAATCATTAAATTGTCACTCCAGTAATTGCAGGAGAAGGCGTACATACATTACAATACATTATGTACTTAGCAGGTTGCTTAGCAACTAACACTTTCACTAATATTCTGATTTTCATCCTTTGTAATTTCATTGCATGCAGCCATGTTTGACTGCTACCTGTCAAGCCAGAGAGTACACTTCCTCTCCTATTCTCTGCAGGACACTCTTTGATTTTCTAAGCGTTCCAAGCTTCCAAATATATTCAAAAGATGGCAGAGCGTTCCTAAAAACTTACTGTACTTGCTGCTGCTGAGAGAAAATGCAAACAGACCCCATCATGATATACGCCTTAGATATTATCTGGGAACACATATCGAAGGATAACCTATCTACACTCGAAAGAGTGAAGGCCATGTAGCTTGAAAAAGTCCTCTGCCTGCAAAAAACGCTCCTTCGAGACTAACGTATGAGCTCACAAGACAACCGCTCTGTATAGAAGAGCTGCGATAAAAAATACCATTGCCTTCTACGGCACAATACCAGGCTTTACACCAATAAGTGCAGGATAAAAAAATCGAACATATGAATAGTTTTTTTTTTTACCGAACAGACGGCATGATGAGTCAGAATGGATGCATTCTGACTGCGAACTGCGGCACATCATACCGCGCTTATAAAATGTTCATAAAACTATGAAAGGGCAGCAAAACAATATGACTACGACAAGCGTATCAAGACGTGTTATCTGACCTCTGCGGAGCAGCGCGGGTCCTCTAGTTACCTTCTCTTTGACTGAATATGGCTCTGATTCTCTCTGTTATTTCATAAATTTCCTGTATCCTTCCATTCAAATTTCATTTGCGAATCGTGGTCCTAGGATTTTTCTAAGAAATTCCTTTCTTTATTTTCGATGTACTTTTATTAGTGATCTTCCGCCACTTATCAAGGTTTTCCCCCTATTTGGCGACCGTGTTGTAGTGCTGTAATGTTGCATTTTTTAAAACATATAGTTTTGATTGTATCCATTTGTTGTATTTACTTTTTGTTTAAAATATGCTTAATGTCACACCGACGCAGACAGGTCTTATTGTGACGTGGCCCTTAGTTAAAGGTATAGCCCCAGCATTTGCCCGGTGTGAAACCGGCAAACCACGGAAAATCATCTTCAGGGATGCTGACAGTAGGGTTCGAACCCACTATCTCCAAAATGCAGACTGATAACTACGTGACCCAAACCGAGCACCGACTTACACGGTAATAGTATTAATATTTATTATTATTATTACTATATGTAATGAATAAATATGGAACAACTTACACAGCTACCTATTTTCTACAGAGAGAATGGTAAATTAGATGTTTAAAAGTTTTCATTAAGTTCCCATTTCTTAAAGTTTTTATTTGAGTTAGAAATCGTGTTTACATATTCTCATTTGTCATCAAGTCTAAAACAGAGCCAAGGGTCCTAACGTCACTATATGAAGACGTAAATAAATAAATAAATAAATAAATAAATAAATAAATAAATAAATAAATAAATAAATAAATAAATAACCGTATAATTTGTATTACATTTCGCGGGTTTGATTAAAGTGTTGAGGAACGGAAATTCACTTTTATACGAGAACACCTAGGAGGCCGGTATAGAGGGTAGAGTGTGGCGAGAAGCAATCAAAGGCCAGGTAACATTGTTATCAGTGGAGCGAGCTATAGGGCCTTCTCCTACCACGGCCACTCACACAATTACAGAGCCGCTTACCGGACAAAGGAGAAGAAAATAGCATCGCCATAAGCGACCGGTTTGAACACAGGGCAAGGCTCCACGTGATCGGTAATAATAGGAGAGGTAGCGAACCGTTTCTTGTGCAGAGTGTACCGTTCTTTAGTCACGGAGCAGACCGTGTAACAGCTAAATGATCTTGAAATCCTTGGCCCCATCTTCGTTTGTTGGCTGCAGCGTGCCTGCCTCTGATCTGGGTGCCCCAGATTCGATTCCCGGCTAGTCTAAGGATTTTAATTCTAGACTACGTAGGGGACCAGGGTGAAGTCAACTGAGGAGTCCGAGAGGCCCGGTTCGGAAAAAACTCAGCGATAGGACGAGGATGTTGTCACTGGTCACGTGAAAAAGAGTAGTGTTACGTAAATGTTACAAAGTTTGGGCTGGGAAGACTTGGGAGAAAGGAGACGAGCTGCTCGACTAAGTGGTATGTTTCGAGCTGTCAGTGGAGAGATGGCGTGGAAAGACATTAGTAGATGAATAAGTCTGAGTGGTGTACTTAAAAGTCGGAAAGATAACAGTGTGAAGATAAATATCGAATTCAAGGAGACAAATATGAAGGTAAGTTAGAGATTGGAATAACTTACCAAGATGGACGTTCAATAACATTTCAAATTATTTTCAATGATTCAATAAAATACTAGATAAGGTATCTGTCACCTGGTCGACTGTCCTAAATGCAGATCAGTGGTGACTGGTGATTGACGTGCCGCTTCAGTATCTGCAGGCCACCTAGATAGGCTCCGGTTATGAAGATTCTTATTTCGCTGTTCATCATATCTTTGTTTTTGTCTCTTTATTTTTAACAATACATGAAATGGGTCCACGTAGATGTAAAGGAAAGCTAGGCCATCTCCGTACAGACCACGAATGCCCTTAGAGGTGTGGAAGACCAACAAGCTACATTATCCGTAACGTCAGTACTAAGCAGGGCAGAGTGATCTTTGACCGTTGGAGAGGTAACCACGGGGACTGTGACTCAGTCTGACGTCTGTCGCTTACTAGTCTATGGATTATCCGACTCGACCCCACAAGGCGAGTTAGCCATGCGGTTAGGGGCGCGTAGCTGTGAGCTTGCATCTGGGAGATTGTGGGCTCTAACCCCACTGTCATCAACCCTGGAGATGGTTTTCCATGGTTTACCATTTTCACACCAGCTGGGCCTGTACCTTAATTAAGGCCAAGGCCGCTTCCTTTCCACTCCTCGCCCTTTCGTGTCCCATCGTTGCCATAAGACCTATCTCTGTCGTTGCGATGTAAATCCAATTGTAAAAAAAAAGGAATGAACAAGAAACAATCGGACGTCCTATCCTCCTTTCATTCTCATTACTTTCTGTGTTCAAATTGTCAGGTTTGAGGTCCAGGGGACTCTACCGTTACCCTATATTCCTGTGTGTTTCCTATTACTTATTTATTTATTTATAATTTTATATACTTTTTATTTATTTATTTATTTATTTTTGGCGATGTTTGGGCTTTTGGCCCTCTCTTACACTTAACCACATTTGCGGCTTGATCACTGAATGCATTATATATGTTCAAACTAAATATACTGTTTTCTCTGCCGAAGTATTATAGCATACATTTTCGTTGGGTTGATGGAGAGAGAATTCTCAGCTGAAAAACAGCTGATCTGCTCTAAGTTTAGGTTAATATTTTCAATAGATGCATTTATGTCATTCAATTTTGTGCGGCAGTAAATTTTAGTGTCGTCGACATAGAGATGGTAGTTGCAGATTTCCAACTTAGAAGAGACGCCATTCAAATATAAAATAAGTAACAGGGGGCCGACTATAGAACCTTGTGGCACACCATTAACTTTGTACTTCTACACCGTTCTCTTTTCATTCACGACAACACTCTGTCGTCCATCATGGAGTAAGAAGCCAACAAATCGGGAGCAGCGTGGCTAAGATGAAAGGGATGCAATTTTGCTCTTAGTGTGTACTATGTAGAGTTATAGTAAGTGTGTTATAACATGGAAATAAAGCGTTTCCGCACCCAGGACCATATAATATATTTCATTCCTCTACACGTGAGGACTGTGTTTCGAAAGTTTGGACGTACCTTATTTTTCCAGCAACATTACCAAGGTACTCCACAGTTTTTACATTCATCTTACACAGCTGTAGTCCTGCAATAAGTTTACACTATAAATAAATAAACAACGAGCGAGCTGACCTCGTAGGAGATGGTACGTTCGATTTCCACTGTCGAAAAATCCCAAAGATTGTTTTCCCGCTTTTCCCATTATGAACCAGAAAAATACTGGGGCTGAAATTAAATGAAGACTACGGGTTCGCTTCCTTCCCATTCGTAGCCCCGTCCTATCTCATCGTCGTTATAAGACTGTATGACAGAGCGATCTGGCCGTGGAGTCAGGGGCATGAAGCTGTGAGCTCGAATTCGGGAGACAGTGGGT
Source organism: Anabrus simplex (assembly GCF_040414725.1). NCBI lineage: Eukaryota > Metazoa > Arthropoda > Insecta > Orthoptera > Tettigoniidae > Anabrus > Anabrus simplex. Next base: position 338,256,135 of record NC_090270.1, read on the forward strand.
TCGAATCCCACTGTTGGTAGTCCTGAAGATGGTTTTCGGTGGTTTTCCATTCTAAAACCAGGCAAATTCTGGGGCTGTACCTTAATTAAGGCCACGGCCGCTTCCTTCACACACCCCCTCCTAGCCCTTTCCAATTCCATCGTCACCATAAGAACTATCTGGAACAGGGCGACGTAAAACAGATTGTAAATAAATAAATAAATAAATAAATAAATAAATAAATAAATAAATAAATAAATAAATAAATAAATAAATAAATAAATAAAACTAAGATTCAGTGCAATGTGAAACCAACACAAAAGTGAATAAATGATAGTAACATGCCAAGGTTGTTTCCTCTTAAATAAAAATTCACCACCGCCACCTGCCAATGTATTCTGAGCATTTCTTGAAATAATGTTAATGTCACTTAGTCCTCCTTAGCGTATACCCTATGATGATGTGATGTAATTATCGGTGCATCTTCAAGACAGACGACTTACCCGTAAATCCTATCACACCAGAGAACTGCTACTAAGACTGGAAATGTCTTTATAGCAGCTTCATTAGTGCTTTATATGGAGCGAGGTCGTACTGTACAGCACAGCGACTTCACTCAAACCTCGTAATTCCTCCTTTAGTACACTTTGCCCTGCCTTCTTACATGTGAACTTAATTCACTCACGTACTGCAAGAAGACAAGAAGTTGTAGCTTAAAGAGAAAATACTTAGATCAGAAGCAATCTGAGAGGAGAGGAGGCTCAAAGTGGTTGAATTTCCTTATCCACGAATAATAACAACCACCAGCTGCAGTTATCAATCATATTATTGTTTATGTTGATGCTTTCACGGCCGCTAATTCTAGACATGATAATAAGCTTTTGGGATTTTGCTGTGTCAAGAACACAAGTTGAAATTCTTTACGTTTCGCAGAGAAAATTGCTCCGGGTCTTCAGAAGAAAATCTCATCTGTTCACGAGCAAGACTTCTCTAATAATGAAGATTTGAATTTAAGACTTCTTTACCGTTGGTCTGTGGTAAGTGGTACTCTGATTCCTCACCAGATGGCTCCCTGTACACTAGCAGTCCAAATGGGAGCTGACGACACCATGTAGGCTCGAATTAAGACGTTTCTGTTACGCCGCATGTGCGTTGTGAATCAACCGCAAGGTCACCAGACGAATCAGGGACGAAAGTGGAGGTACACTCTCTCCCTCCTACTACGTCGCTTGCATTGGTTCTAAACGACACGCTAGCCGCCAGCTTTTTGGACAGGTGTGGCAATCTAACTGCTACACTGGTACAGAAAACTCGTAATTACTCGACTGAAAAGGCCTCAGGGGCTTGAATATTTTTATGTTACCGATGCTTGGTCTGTTTTATCTTGTGTGGGTATCCTTCTTTCTTCGTCACTTTCGCACCTCGTAGACAAACGCACCTTGTTTCAGAAGGCAGCCAGGCGATGTCGTTAGAGATTAGATACCATGAATTACGAACTGTAAAGTAGACTGGGTCCACCAACTGCGTCGTAGACCCGTACTTTTGTGATTTTTGACTTTTGAACTCCATTACCCTTACCGTATGCTTCCTGCTTCACTCGTAATTAATTACTGCTTTATGAACAGCTGAAGGAAGAGAACACTGCAAAACAATATAACACAGGTACAATTATGTTACTCGAAATTTATTTACAGTTACACTCTTGAAGCATTGTCCCTTCGTGATACTTTATGTCCGAAAATGGTTTCGTTGAATTAGAAGGCAGATAAATGAGGGTCGCCAGCTCTTTACTCGCACCATAGATTCTGAGGAGCACCATCAGTTTCACTTTTTTCACTATCACTCTTTTCAATTTCAGTTATAATTTTCATTATTAAACAAGCACCTCAGCTGTTGCTTCATCAATCTTACTGTCATTGCCTACTAAAAGTTCTAAAATATAAACCTCCGTGAGGGAAGATGAAGCAGAAGCCATGTTTACATTCAATGCTTATCATCAGTAAACTTTTAGAAATATTCGAGAATAACAGAGGATACAGTGTCATTACGATTCCCGCAAACTATAGTAAATAGGGAAAGGTGGTCTCTCGAAAACCGTTAGATAACACTACAATACTGGAACAGAATACAGTCGTCATACGAACGCTGAACGTACAAGCTATTTTCATGTCGAGTGGGACTCGAAATCGGAGCGCAAGTCTAATATTTTAATGTCGATCCCCACTCGACATATGAGTGCAGAAGGTTAAAGGCAAGATTGGAACAGAGATCTGAACGAGAAAAGGTACAGTTTGCAAATACCTGAAGTTACCGATCCTTTTGTGGATCTTACTATCTACTCGTATCAATCCCTGCTGACAATCAGACGCTTTGTGTAAAGTTACTTTCTTCACACTTCGCAGGGTAACAAATTTTCCTGACCACCATATGGACATTTCTGTGGCTTTTTAATGTCACAGTAATGGTATAGAATATTATTTGCACAATGAACATGATGGTGACACGCACATCACACTGTCACCAGTGGGATGTTTGCACATGTCAAGCATTCAAACGCTGAATTTATATTGCTCGTTGTTACATCTCATTATTTAAATATACAGTACGTATTCACAACATTATGTGGTTTTGTCTGGCTTGTAATATGAATTTTTAACAGTACAATCATTCAGTTTCTCATTCATTAACAAATTTGAATTTCAGAATTGAGTTGGCACTGGGTGTAATACGATAATTTCTCCTGCAGGAAATCAGTTCTGCAAGATCGGATTTGCAGTGTGATGGCTGCTCTGCTGCTTTTACATGGGAGGATCATTCTAAGGTTATAAAACTGAATTTGATTTTCTGCACTGAATCTTTTAATGCAACACATGATTTATTTGCGCTTAACTACGCTGTTTTAACTAAAATAATAAACTGGTTACGAGGGAAAAATTAACTAGAAGAGAAAGGATTTAGAATTATCTCATGCTTCTGATCTGGCTCCTTCCGTTACGGCCATTGAAGACGTTTGAGACTCCGTTGTTGTAATTTTACATATGATAGCAAGCAAGGCCCTACCCAGGAATTGTTTTCAGACGGGGTTAGGATTTGTGGGGGAAGGGGTGTCCGAAAAATCTGTAGTAACAGATATTTCTTTAACTTTCAAATAGATTTTACATAAAATGAATGATTGCGCTGTTAAAAATTCATTATTATACAAGCCAGACAAAATACATAATTTTGTGAATACGAACTATATATCTAAATAATGAGATGTAACAACGGAGTATATAAGTTCAGTATTTTAGAGCAGTGCATTTTACAACTCAACGGCTGAAGTAGAAAGGAAAACTCACAGCGGCCTGGAGGGTAGAACATGTGCGACCCAAATATTTGTTTAAAAACGAAGGTAACAATATGATTCACTGTCAGTATTAAGAACATTTAGTGGTTTGATTAATTTTTTAAAGAATCTTCTAGCAGCTCGATAACATGAACTATTTATATATGTTTACAGAAATCGAATTTTATTGTAAAAAATGTACTAAGAACATTAACAATTTTCAATCCGTATATCTCACAACAATTAAAATTTCCATTTATGTTTGCAGTAAATTTGTTAAATACACTTAAGAAAATGGAAATTGCAACACCATGAAGGCATTGGTCGTTTGTGTTGATTTTCAAGATATGGAATGATACCATGTAGGAATGTAAACGATCAAAGTTTCAGACCCATTTGATTGTTGCTACAGGTCTCTACAGGTGATTGGTCGCGGAGGAATCTACTCCAGTATACGGACTCTGGTGTAGCGTAGTTGAATTGCAGTCTGTGCAGTGAAGTGTTCTCCGTCAAACATGCCTCGACGATAGAGAAGAGCACGCTATCAACAACTGTCGCTGTTTGAGAGGGCTCGGATAATTGGGCTGTGTGAGGCTGGATTATCGCTAAGGACTGTCGCTGCACGTGTTGGCCGACAGGCACCTACGGTACAACGTGTATGGCAGCAGTGGTCAAATGAAGGTACCCACACTCGTAGACCTGGCACAGGCCCAGCGCGACAGACAACTGAGAGAGAGGATCGCCGCATCATTCGGATGGCCCGGATGGAACTCCATGCAACAGCAGCGCAAATTCGAGCAGCTGTGACACCCCACGTTACACAACAAACAGTTGATAATCGCCTGCGTGCAGTTGGCTTAAGGGCCCGTGTCCCTGCAGAAACTGTTCCATTGACCCCACAACAACGACGGGTAAGGCTGGCCTGGTGTCGAAAAAGATCGACGTGGGTCGACTAATGGCATAGGGTCGTCTTTAGTGATGAATCGGGATTCTGTCTTGCCCGCAGTGATCGCCGGAATCGTGTGTGCCGACGTACCGGGGAGAGAGGCTGCCCAGATCTTATTGTCGAGAGGCACACAGGGCCAACACCGAGCATTATGGTCTGGGGAACCATTTACTTTAATGTGAAATCACAATTAGTGCTTGTTGAGGGTACTGACTGCTCGATAGTTCGTTGATAGGGTACTCAATACAGTGGTTGTCCCTATGATGGCGAACATTGCTAATGGGATGTTTCAGCAGGACAATGCCCGGGTTTACACTGCACGCATCTCCAGAGAAGCTTTCCACGACATCACAACCTTAGAATGGCCCGCCAGATCCCCGGACCTCAGTCCTATTGAGCATGTGCTGGACATGATTGGTCGACAACTGGCTAACCGTCCTCAGCCACCCAAAACTCTGGAATAACTGACCCGTGCAGTGCAGCAAGCATGGGCCACAATTCCTCAGGAAGCGATCCAGGGCCTTATTGACTGCATGCCTCGACGAAATCATCAATGTATTGCAGCTCGTGGTGGGCACATTCTGTATTGATTGTTGTCCAAACTTGCGGTCAGAGGGACCTGAAAGTGTAATCATCGAAGCACAATTGAACACTCGTGCTGCATGTTTAATTGAAGCAGTGTAGCACTACTCCTTCTGGCTGTTGCAATTTCCATTTTCTTCAGTGTATATTCACAGAGAAGCATTTGAAGAGGCACAGTTTTTTCAGGTTAAATTCCACTTGTTTATTTTGCAAATATTTCTTTTTATAATACTTGTAATTTATTGTAGGCTATTTAAAAACACGTGTATCCTGTTTAAATTTGTCAGTTCACTTTTATTTTGGAGAGGGTTTGAGCAGCCCTTGGCTCCCTCGCCCCCCTTCGGGTACGGCCTTGGGAGCAAGTATTGATGCTGACTTCTCAATAAGCAAGATCAAGCAATTTCTGCCTTATCAAGCATCGGGTCGCACAGGTGCACAAATGGTGAACTTCACTGTATAATTATTGGTTTTAGAATTTGCTTCACGACACATACATGTCTTATGGTGCCGATGGGATAGGAAATGGACAGGAGTTGGAACGAAACGACCGTGGTCTTAATTAAGGTACAGCCTCGGCAATTGCCTGGCGTGAAGCTGGTAAACCACGGAAGTTCTAATTCATGGTTGCTGACAGTGAGTTTCCATCCCACTATTTCCCGATTGTAAGCTGATGAACAAAACAACGCAGCCACTTGCTCGGTGATGGCCCTGCAGAAGGTGGACGGGATATAATGTCACTTCATGTAAATGCTACAATATAAGTATTTGAATCAATAACATTGGAAGCCTTAAGCCTTAATTTCATTCCATTATCTACTTTGTATATGTAAAGGCAGAAGGATACAGGACATTACTTTAATCCCGAAGATTAATATACTGTAATAGAAAGATGAAGAATATTAGAAAATTTATTGGCATGATCATCTAATACATCTATTCGGATCCTAGGCTCAATGATCATTATACCCGCTTTCGGTTCGTAAGATTCCGAGTTTGATTCCCGAATGGGCCGGGGATTATAAAGTGCGTTAATTCCCCACCTTCAGACACTGGTTGTTTGTGTTCATCATACACCTCTCTTCACCGACATACAACACATCACAATATCAAACATCACAGGAGCACACATCCCTCTACGGAGGGCTGGCTTGAGGAAGGAAATTCAGTCAGAACACCTGGGACAACGTGCAAACTAAAAATAAAATTGGGAACAAGACCAGGAAAAGAAGAAAACACGTAAATGAATTGGAGACGTGTATTCAGAGAGCAGTGGCGTTGAAGTATACCTATCTAGAAAGGTTGCGAACTGTAGAGGAAGGATATCATATCGCGAGATGGTCATAAATTGAATGAGGGAAGAAAGGATGGCTTGTCTGACCCGTGGTGAAGGAGTAACGTGTCGGGTTCTACTCCCGGCCAGGGCAGAGATTATTACCCGGATCTGAGCTCTGGTTTGGGGTCCACTCAGCCTACGTGATTGGAATTGAGGAGCTAACAGACGGTGAGATAGCGGCCCCGGTATACAAATCCAAGAATTTCAGCCGATAGTATTCGCCGTGCTGGCAACATGACACCTCGCAGGCCTTTGGGCTGAGCAGTGGTCACTTGGTAGGCCAAGGCCCTTCAGACCTCTAGTGTAATGGGGTTAATTCTTGGTTAGTTAAAACAATGTCTTAATGTGAAATTGTTGTAACATAAAAATCCTTAAATTTCAAAAGAATATAAACAAAATGATTAAATTTGTTACTGATCATTGACGTACGTCTTTACATCACCAAAGCAAAGAATATGACGTTACATTCAGTTTTGTTTGTCTTTACAAAGAAATACCATTTTGCCAACTAGTTTCTTCACTGTTCTATTACTCCTCATATTTTTGATTCTGTTTGATCATTGTATGAATTATGATGTTGAATGCATACATATATTAATTGAAGTTTTCAAGTTTTATTCACAAAACAACCAATGGAAATTTGCATGAAATATGTCATCATGTTTTGTAGTTAAGGATGATATTATAATAGGTAAGACTATTTGGGACTAGGTTATATTCTTTGTCAGCAATCAGAGGAACGAATTTTCTATCGATTCTACGACTTAACCAAGGTGATATTATTTGGTTTAAGCTGGAACACAAATATTATGGCTGCTTGCCCTTACTGAAGCCAAGCATATGGTATCCTCTGACAGGTGGCGTTACAGTCCTTGTGTCTATGGTGATATTATCTGGCCATCTTCAGTATCATGCCGTTAGTGTCTAGGGCTGCTACCTCACATCCAAAATGGTTTTCAGTACCATTTTATCTACTGAGGGACTGTAAGGTGAACGAATTTTTACCGTATTGGAAAGGCTATTTAGGCCCATTTACGCTGAAAACAATTTTTCTCAAATATTAAAACTTTACTGAATTCCTGGTTGTAGCAGAGATTTTTACATCGAAAAACCCATCTTTATTAACCTGGATCCGCCCAAGATTGAATTTTTTGAGAATAAAATTGTAACTTTTAGCGTTGGATACAGTGCGCACGGTTACAATACTAAGAGTCCAAGAAGACTGTGTAGTTTGCCGTGCCATATATGGCACGCTGGGCGGATTCAGGTTAAATGACTATTTGAGAACTGAAACGAGAGACAATACTATATATGAAAAGACTGTGGTTAAATGAGGTTAAATTCATTCACAATGACTACATTGGAAAATATTTCTTGTAATTATTAAAATATGACTTAAATCGGGATGTAATCAAATATACACATATAAAATTCTACAAACCATAAATGAGGTTAACGTTGGTTGTTGATGGCAACGATGCTAGCTGTCAAGAACATATTTCGCACAATGCAATTTTGTTATTAACAAACAACACATGTTAAACCCAATTAACAAAGTTTTCACATATGAGATAAGTTATTGGTATCATAATATTTCTGTTTCATTTATTCCCTCACTTATTTCCATATAAAACGTATAGTAAAACGGATGTTACACTAATAAACTTCCAGATTATCTGTGTTCGACATAGGCCTACATAATTTATATAAAAACTGTAATTCTTTCATAAAATGAGAAACACGTGAAAACATCAGGTGCAATATATTTTTTAAAATGGGACAATAGACGACAGAACAACCGAATCGATATCAAGGAAATAGGTCTGAGGTACTAAATCCATTAGACCTGGTGTAAGCAAACAAGATATATGACAAATATAGAATAATATGTTAACTTCAGTGGGATATTCTACGTTTAGTGCGCGAGTTATAAACTGAATTCACTGTGAAAAGGCGCTGAATTTTTTTCCAGTAAACAGCTTCATTTTCTTCAATAATTGTACTAGAGACCAAGAAGGAGGATGTGGGGCGAAGCGATCGGAGTCGTATGTTACAAGAAAATGCCTCTGAAACCAGAAGTATATTATACAACACTGTACTGTATATGGAGAAAGAAGACGGGCAATAAGGAAAAGAGAACTGGATGTGCTGGATATTACAGAAATGAGAAGGTTGAGATGGATGATTAGGAAATCGCTGAGAGAAAGACTAAGAAACAAGGATGTTCTACAAAGAGGTGGTGCGGCCAGGTTGTAAGGAAGTAATAAACAGTGACTGTGAAGAGAGAACGCGATAAACTGGTAATAAGGAAGAGATCAAGATGAGCTAGAGGTGCCGGATCATGGATGGCCTAAATGAGAAAGGGCTTCGGGAAGAAGATGTCAAAGACAGACATGAATCGAGTAAACATACAGTTGCAGCCGACAGGGTATAACGTTAATAATAATAATAATAATAATAATAATAATAATAATAATAATAATAATAATAATAATAATAATAATAATAATAATAATAATAATAATAATAATCAGCGAAAACTCCCACAAAATTGTGGTTACATTAGTTTCAAATCTTAAAAATATATTTGGGGTTCTCAGTGGTTCGGACGTTTGAGGCGCTGGCCTTCTAACCACCAACTTAGCAGGTTCGATCCTGGCTCAGTCCGGTAGATTTACTGACATGTAAAGAAAATCCTGCGGGACGAAATTCAGGCACCTCGGCGTCTCCGAAAACACTATAAGTAGTTAGTGAGACGTAAAAACCGTATCATTATTAAAACATATTCCAAACTAATGATGCTATATGTTGTGGTAGTTTATTTTCCACCGTGCGAGTTGGCCGTGCGGTTAGGGGCGCGCAGATGTGAGCTTGGATTCGGGAAGTAGTGGGTGCGAACCCCGACGTCGGTAACCCTGAAGATGACTTTCCGTGGTGTCCCATTTTCACACCAGGCAAATACCGAGGCTGTAACGTAATTAAGGCCACGGCCGATTTCTTACCGCCCCTAGCTCTTTCCTGTCCTATTGTCTCCATCAGACCTATCTGGGTCGGTGAGAAGTATAGCCAACTGTAAAATAAAGTTTATTTTCGGAACTTGGGGAAACTTAGCAATGACGTGAATGGCCACCTTTCAACTCAAATTGATTGGTGTATATGGTCTGTGTCAGTGCAACGTTAAACCACTAAAACAACAACAACTACTAATACCACTATTACTACTACTACTACTACTACTACTACTACTACTACTACTAATAATAATAATAATAATAATAGTAATGAGGAGAAAATTACATAGAAAATGGGAACAAATATTTCATTGTTAATAAATAGCTGTACTGAAATGCACACACACACACACACACACACACACACACACAGAGAGAGAGAGAGAGAGAGGGAGGGAGAGAGAGAAAAATTTGAGACAAAGGGATCCAATATTTGACAGTGACTGTATGTACATCAACCGAAGCTTACATGTAGAATTCGAAAGTGAACTAATTTTGTGTATGAAATATGAAAGTACACAAATAAAACTTTTTCGTGCTGGTTGATTTACCACCACGTAAAAGATCCCCTGGGGAACAAAATTCCGAGACCTCAGCGTCTCTGAAATATAAAAAAGTAGCTTCTGGGTCACAAAACCAAAAACATGATTCTTCAACATCAACTTCCAATATGCATGTCTCTGAGAAATATCGCAACGCGGGTTGCTTATCTGAGATCGCGTCAAGGTGGCAATGTAAGAAGCGTGAGTAGCACAGGTTGCCTATGTGTGCAAGATGGAAACCGTCATAACAGGTGACTGAGTAGCGCATGTTGCCTATCAGAATTGCTGTGGGGTTGCTGTTAATCACCATTATGTCTCTTAACAGATATTGATTGCTATTAGCGTATGTTGTCAAGGTGAAATGCTTTTACAGTGACATGAAAATCTACAAAGCGTGAACAGGGCACGGCCTGGTGTCAGTCATCCTTACAGGAATACTGTAACGACTAACAGTTAAATGTAGTTGTCAGCACATGATTTTGAATTCAACACAGTAATAATCTGTCTGCCAGACCTGTGTTCGTTTCTCGACTAGGCCACGAATTACGGCTCTTTTGAGGAAGCGGAGCACGGTAGACTCGCCTCAGGGTAAATACTTCAGATGATAATGAGGGTTGAAATATCTCATCACCGTCATATTAGATAGTAGCGACCTACTTTACCTTCAAGTTAATACCAGAAGGGAACCGAACACGAGGCTGTGCGGTTTGGATGACATGGCTATGAGCTTGAACTGTCAGCAGTCCTGAAGATGGTTTTCCATGGTGTCTCATTTTCGCACCAGCTGCCTTAATTAATGCCACGGGAACTACCTTACTAATCCAAGACTTTTCCTTACTAGTATCGCCTAAAACCTTCGATGTGTCAGTGCAACTTTAAACCATAAAAAACAAAACTACTACCAATAATAATAATAATAATAATAATAATAATAATAATAATAATAATAATAATAATAATAATAATAATAATAATAATCGTAACGGGAGGTACATCTCTACGCCGCACATTTAAATCTTGCGCCTAAAAGAACTCCTGTACAGGAGAAACAGTGAACTTGAAAGCTAGACCTACTTAAACTTTTTCTCAGAAGATGTCACTACTGTAATTCAACGTAATTTTGTTATTGTGAAGTTTCTAGTACTGTGTGAACTTCAACTTGTTTTGTTGTCCGTTCATCAAGAAGTTTGGACATTCTCTCATAGATGTCACTGCTAGAAAACTATGATCAAGCACCCTGGTGCGATGTGAAAGAACTTTTTTGAAGAAGTTTTGTATTCAAAATATTTTTTTACTAATTGATGTTCATTTAGTTTTGGGTTGGCAAAATTTATCTTTTCTTTCCGCCAGTTTTGAATCCAGCCAATACCTAGTTTTTGTAATTAATTTCCAACCAATCCTGTGTTTCTTCTTCGATTCTGAGGGCCACTTTTAAATTTGACCAATAAAATTCTGTGGGTGTGTCTTGATTATTCATGAAAGGTCTCGAACTTTCCCCGAGTGTTTATAAACTGCGGATTTTCACACCTCTTGGCAATTTGATCAACATCTAACTAAGTGTGTGTGTCATGCAATAGGCGGGAAGTGCCTCTCTCTTCAGGCAGCAGTACTCCGACAAGGTATGGACACTTAACATCTTCACTTTTGCTAGCTCCGCAGTTTAACTCGAGGGAAAGGTTCGAAACTTTAACTATGTAACCAACTTCTTTAAAATGTATATCTCCTTTCGGCTCATGTAAAAATTTCATAAATCTTTAACTGTAAATCGGGGATAGAGAGTGATGAACTCTCTCGAGCTCCCCTTCATGTTGGTTTGAGGTGACTGCGTTTTGTAACTGGTTTTCTTCCTTCCGTAAAGTCTTAATGTTTTTCTTATACGAGTCACCTCAGTAGTTTGGGAATTGCCCCTGTGTCATCGGCCTAGTGCCTCTTAATTTTTAAGAAATCTGTTGTACGAGTGCAAGTACTCGCCTCCATTCTGTTTGTGTGTAGGGCCGTTTACTTAACTATTATTCGTGTTCCATGAAAGCCGAGTAGGTTGGGTACAAGATACCCACGTTTCATTTTTTGTAAGTTGTGCCTTTTTGGCAAGTAATTGTAAGTTTTATGATATTACCTTAAATAGACTTGAAAAGCTGAGAGCGTGGCAGCTCTTTTCAAGTGTTGTAAAAGTGCCTCTGGGAGGCTTGATATTTGAAGTTGGGAGCAAGTGCTCCAGGTATTAGGGGCTTTCTGCCCTTTAAACAATTTGGGCTCGTCTGTAAATTTTGAGCTGGGAACTCAAAATTGTAATACTAGGGGATTTGAACACCAAAAATATTAAAAGAACTGGAACCTTGGATGTTGTTTCTAAATTGCTATGTCATTGTTATCTCACTAGATGAAAATTCGTTAAAGTTTTGTTGTTTTTCGAAAATATAACCTTTGTTAAAATTTTAAATTTACTTTGACTTTGTAGATAGACCCATTCATCCCGGCACCTTCTTTCACCTCTGCTGGTCCACGGGTAGCTCCGTAATAATAATAATAATAATAATAATAATAATAATAATAATAATAATAATAATAATAATAATAATAATAATAATAATAATAATCATAATAATAATAATAATAATAATAATAATAATAATAATAATAATAATAATAATAATAATAATACATACATACATACATACATACATACATTATCATTATAGACTGTTATGCCTTTCAGCGTTCAGTCTGCAAGCCTCTGTGAATTTACTAAACGTCGCCACAATCCTCGATTTGCAACTAGTGTTGTGGCCTCATTAAGTTCTATACCTCTTATCTTTAAATCGTTAGAAACCGCGTCTAACCATCGTCGTCTTGGTCTACCTCTACTTATCTTACCCTCCATAGCAGAGTCCATTATTCTCCTAGGTAACCTAACCTCCTCTATTTGCCTCACATGACCCCACCACCGAAGCCGGTTTATGCGTACAGCTTCATCCATCGAGTTCATTCATAAATTAGCCTTTATCTCCTCATTCCGAGTACCCTCCCGCCATTGTTCCCACCTGTTTGTACCAGCAATCATTCTTGCTACTTTCATGTCGGTTACTTCTAACTTATGAATAAGATATCCTGTGTCCACCCAGCTTTCGCTCCCGTAAAGCAAAGTAGGTCTGAAAACAGACTGATGTAAAGATAGTTTCGTCTGGGAGCTCACTTCCTTCTTACAGAATAGTGTTGATCGCAACTGCGAGCTCACGGCATTAGCTTTACGACACCTTGATTCAATCTCACTTACTGTATTACCATCCTGGGAGAACACACAACCTAAATACTTGAAATTATCGACCTGTTCTAGCTTTGTACCACGAATCTGGCATTCAATTCTATTGAATTTCTTACCCACTGACATCAATTTAGTCTTCGAGAGGCTAATTTTCATACCATACTCATTGCACCTATTTTCAAGTTCCAAGATATTAGACTGCAGGTTTTCAGCACAACCTGCCATTAAGATTAAGTCGTCAGCATAGGCCAGACTGCTTACTACATTTCCACCTAATTGAATCCCTCCCTGCCATTTTATACCTTTCAGCAGATGATCCATGTAAACTACAAACAGCAAAGGTGAAAGATTACAGCCTTGTCTAACCCCTGTAAGTACCCTGAACCAAGAACTCATTCTACCATCAATTCTCACTGAACCCCATTGTCAACATAAATGCCTTTGATTGCTTTTAATAATCTACCTTTACTTCCATAGTCCCCCAGTATGGCGAACATCTTTTCCCTCGGTACCCTGTCATATGCTTTCTCTAGATCTACGAAACATAAACACAACTGCCTATTCTTCACGTAGCATTTTTCAATTATCTGGCGCATACTGAAAATCTGATCTTGACAGCCTCTCTGTGGTCTGAAACCACACTGGTTTTCATCCAACTTCCTCTCAACGACTGATCGCACCCTCCCTTCCAAGATGCCAGTGAATACTTTGCCTGGTACACTAATCAGTGAGATACCTCGATAGTTGTTGCAATCCTTCCTGTTCCCTTGCTTATAGATAGGTGCAATTACAGCTTTTGTCCAATCTGAAGGTACCTTACCAACACTCCATGCTAATTTTACTACTCTATGAAGCCATTTCATCCCTGCCTTCCCACTATACTTCACCACTTCAGGTCTAATTTCATCTATTCCTGCTGCCTTATGACAATGGAGTTTATTTACCATCCTTTCCACTTCCTCAAGCATAATTTCACCAACATCATTTTCCTCCTCCCCATGACCTTGGCCGTTCGCAACACCACCAGGATGATTTCCTTTTACATTGAGAAGATGTTCAAAATATTCCCTCCACCTCTCCAGTGATTCCCTGGGATCTATTATGAGTTCACCTGAATTACTCAAAACACTGTTCATTTCCTTTTTCCCTCCCTTCCTAAGATTCTTTATTACTGTCCAGAAAGGTTTCCCTGCTGCCTGACCTAGCCTTTCCAGGTTGTTATCAAAATCTTCCCACGACTTCTTTTTAGATTCAACAACTATTTGTTTCGATCTGTTCCTTTCATCTACGTACAAATCCCTGTCTGCCTCGGCCCTTGTTTGGAGCCATTTCTGATAGGCCTTCTTTTTACGTTTACAAGCTCCTCTCACTTCATCATTCCACCAAGATGTTCGCCTTTTCCCATCTTTACACACTGTTGTTCCTAGGCATTCCCTTGCTGTTAATACTACAGCATCCCTGTATGCCACCCATTCACTTTCTATATCCTGAACCTGCTTAATGTCTACTGTTCGAAACTTCTCACTAATCATATCCATGTACTTCTGTCTAGTTTCCTCGTCCTGGAGATTTTCTAGCCTTATTCGTTTGCAGACAGATTTCACTTTCTCTACCCTAGGCCTAGAGATACTTAGTTCACTACAGATCAGATAGTGGTCTGTATCATCGAAAAATCTCCGGAAAACTCGTACATTCCTAACCGATTTCCTGAATTTCTGCACCCTCACATGGTGAATACACGGACACAATTCTATTCCTAATTCCTCCAACTGACAAATCTACCCACATCATTCGCTCATTTACGTGCCTAACAGAAAGTATGTTGTGTGCAATGGTATTTCTGATAAAGATCCCTACCCCAGACTCTGCCCTTCCCTTTCTAACACCCGTCAAGCACACTTTATAATCTCCTATCTCTTCCTCGTTATCTCCCCTTACCCGAATATCACTTACTCCTAGCACATCCAGATGCATCCTCTTTGCTGAATCAGCCAGTTCTACTTCCTTTCTTGCATAAGCCCCATTAATATTGATAGCTCCCCATCGAATTCCATTTCGTTCGCCAAGTTGTTTCCAAGGAGTCCCTCGCCTGTCAAATGGGAGTGGGGCTCCGTTACTCCCATAGGTCCGAGGCTTGCTTAAAATGTTCTGAGCTCGGTAAGTTCATGAAGCAGGATGCTACCCTACTTGCACATAGTCCAAGTGAGGATCTCTCCTCTAACGGGTTATGGACCACCGGTGAATTGTATAGTCCTAGCCGCCTGAGCACAAGGAGGGCCACGACTGAGAATATGTCGGAGATGCCCACTCCCATTCCATAGCAACTGGTATCCCGACTCTCAGGACCACTTACTAGGCCACTCAGCCATTGCCCATGGTTCACGAACTAGGACGTGACTGCAGTAACCCACAAACATGAAACATATAATAATAATAATAATAATAATAATAATAATAATAATAATAATAATAATAATAATAATAATAATAATAATAATAATAATAATAATAATAATAATAATAATAATAATAAAATGAGGAGAAATTTGCAGAAAGAATAAAGACGAGGAGGTTATTATTTCTCGGATATTTTTACAGAATTGACAACACCAGACTAACCAAAATAGGATTCGACTACCTGTGGAAAAAGAAGACAACGAGAGAGGAAGTTCGTAATGATCTAGAGAAGTCCAACATCCAGGAAGTTCAGATGTTTGACGCGAAAACATTTCCGGCCATGAATAAAAATTTAGAAGGTTTCAAGTCGAAAGAATGGCAAAGACGGGCAGCCCCATTTTCAACTTCCTGACTATGAACACATCCCACGTAAATCGAGATCACCTTTGCGGCCTCGGACAGGCAAATAATAATAATAATATAAATAATAATAATAATAATAATAATAATAATAATAATAATAATAATAATAATAATAATAATAATAATAATAATAATATTTAAATGGGTACCTTTAAATATAACTTAAAGACCAAGAAATGACTGATGATTTAAGTCTGAGCGGGATAACTGAACAGGATGTCCTAGAGTGACACATCATTATAAAAAAGTACAGAATTGGAGGGTACCTAGAAATAAGGCCAAACCAGTAAAATGTCTTCCCTGAACAGAGAACAGAAAACATTCTTATATTAAGAGAATGAAAGACATTTATTTCATTTATTTATTTGGCGAAATTTGGGCATCTGCCCCTCTCTTACAATTAGTGTTTACAATCCTGTCGTGCAGATATATTTCCTTGAGACATATGAACATCTTTACGTAAACATACTTGGCAACCTAAATAAACATAGTCCACTGAAATGTCGTATGGCTTCTAGTTCCGGGATATCCCATGATGGGTTCGGCTCGCCAGGTGCAGGTCTTCCAGTTTGACTCCCGTAGGCGACCTGCGCGTCGTGATGAGGATGACATGATGATGAAGACAACACATACACCCAGACCCCGTGCCATTGGAATTAACCAATTAAGGTTAAAATCCCCGACCCATCTGGGAATCGAACCCGGGACCCTCTGAGCCGAACGCCAGTACGCTGACCGTTCAGCCAACGAGTGGGACATAGTCCAATGAGGCCGTACCAATGTTAAAGAAATATATGACATGAGTTCAACTCCTGTTGGTTCTGGGATATATTGGACAGGCGGACTTGTGACAAAGGGATGTATCAATAATTTACTAGCAGAAGTCTGGCGTGAATTTCAGCATTCATAAATCCCTAAAGATGGAGTGAGATTCGATCCCGCAACGTTTACCGGTGCTAAGTTGGTTACCAGTTAGTACCATTCAACAACGGACGCTGTTAAACTGAAAAAGGGAGTTGCACGAGCTTTAGGGCACCTTTAACTGTAGATTTAAAGGAACCCACTAAAATATTGAAATAATATTATACAGCCAGCAAGAAATACGAAGTAGCATCGACCTCTCACACTTTTCTTTAATATCGACAGGAGGGTGAGCAGTTGGCAGCTCTCATGGCAATATCACGCTTCAGTAGCCACCGCTAATCAAAATTTATGGAGTAAAGGAGATTGAATTTAATATTGAATGAATGATTTTTCTTTCTTCTTTCTCCCATTTCCATCTGGAAATTCTTACTCTAGAAATTACCAATTATTCAAACCGAAAGCCGTTACCTCACCTCCTCAAATGTTCTTATTATCCTAAAGGCTGATTGCAAAGAGAACCTATTCTTCTTGAAAGTAATTTAATTCTTGATTGAAATCTAACTACTTCTGAGACATAATTCGCAATTCAATTAATCAGATGAACTTCTAATGTACATGTACGATTTCCCTGAAAATATTTAATAAAGTAATAATGTAAATTTATTCTGCAAAGAAGATCAATGTATTAGCCAAACTAATCCGAGATCTCCTTCTCAGAACTATTATTATACTTATAAGAAGTCTAAAGTTTATTGTATTCACACTGTATTCAGACCGAAAAATGGTAACAGATATCGCATAGCAATATTTTGTGTGAAGAAATTCATAAATTTGACTGTTCCATTCCCCATGGTGAAGGGGTGACGAGTCTGGCCCTTACCCAGTGGTTCCTGGTTCGATTTCGGACAAGGCTTAGAATCGCAGTCCTAAACAAATGGCTGATGCTGGGTTCATCCACAGTCATGAGGATCTAGAATACACGGTAAATCGACTAAAGTTAATAGGATACGAAAATAACCATACCAAACTGAAAAGTGTCAAAATTCTTCTAATCCAAATAAACGAAAAAGTAAAGGACCCTGTACTCATTTTTGAGAAGTATTTGAACTGGACGGAGCACACGACGAAAATTTGCCAACGCGTATTCTTTCCTTTGACCTCCATTAAAAGTTTACGGGATATCCTTCCACTAAATCAGAGAAAGTCATTTGCTCAGAGCTTTATTCTACCCATCTGCGATTATAGTGACGTGCTATACAAATTAACGCTAAACTTAAGCGGCCTTATAATGCATGCATCCATTTTGTATTAAATATGCCCAGGTATTTTCATATATCACTCTGTCTTGGTCAGCTGTCGTGGTTATATTTGGCGGAGAGAAGAAACCTTCACTCGGTCACGCTTGTCCACAACATCCTCCGTACAGACACATTAAGTTATCTGAGAACGGATCTTAAATACTTGTCATCCTCAAACATTATACCTACAAAGTCAGAAACCTCCTCCCCGCTGAACGTCCCAATTTACCGCACGACACGTTAAGGCAACTCATTAATACCTGCTACCATACGCTCCGGGATTTCCCTTCCAGCTGTAATTAGGGACATAAATACTAGAAATGTATTTAAAAAGATGTTTTCAATGGTACATAGACTTCTGCAACATGTTTCTTGAAACAATCCCTCACACTCTTTTCTTTCAACTTGTCTAGATCCCATCTTTTTGCATTCTTTCCTTTCTTCAATTTCTTCAACTTCAGATGGCATTTCATGACCAACAAGTTGTGGTCAGAGTCCACGTCTGCTCCTGGGAAAGTTTTGCAATCCAACACCTGGTTTCTGAATCTCATAGAATAGCATGCGAATACTAAGCCAAAGCTCTGAAGAGTCATCCGAGTAATATTATCGTACTTTCCAGTATACGATAACGGAATGTTTCTGACGGAGTCTACCACTTTCTAGGATTACATCGTTGATGTGAAACAAAGCGAACTTGTTTCTTTGCGTGATGATTGTAGACACGTAACTTCGAGTCTTACCTGGAAAACAGAACCGCAGGGACTTGTTTTACATTAAAAATATCCCAAGTGTATTTTTTGGAATGCGAAACGTGGTCAATTAGGTGGAACTCAAATAAAACGTCCAATTGGATATCAATTTCTTAACGCCACTGATGTAAGGGAGTTATGTGAACACTAAATACAACATAACACAAGTAGGAAGAAGCTGATGCCCTCACAATACAAGGTGTAGGTATCTAAGCTTTCTGAAACACTCGGTACCGTACGTACAGTATGACCCAAATACTAGGATTACTGTTCAACTTCATGTAAACTTTTTATTTTGTAGGATTAAAACTCCCGTTTGTAAAGCTCTGATTTGAGTGGTCTTCCAATCCTACGGACACTATGGTGTTTTCCACTTCACTAAAACAACATCAGATGAAAAGCTGGTGCGCATGTTGTGGTTAAACTTTTATTCTCATTTTCGTTTGGAGAGAGTTACAGAATAAACAACTGTAACGCAAAATAATGTCAACACGAATGGATATGGACGCATACTATCAAATGTCGGGAAACGTCTCTTTGCATTTCTTCACAGATAATGAGCTTCATAATTTTCGTGTAAAATGTGAAAACATTTTCCAAGTTGCCATCTAAGATCAACCTAATATCATTGGTTTGGATTCTTAATATTTCAATATGAAATAGAATGACAAAAATTGCAGTAATAATACAACATTAGAATATATATATAAAATATAAGAATACAAGCATTAATTAATTTAGAGTGGTGGTCGTGGAAATATTGTATGGGAAATATATAACTATATAACAATTCCCTCATAACTGTATTCAGAAGAGTACAAGTAGGTGGGAGATGGTGGGTTTGAACCGCACTGTTGGAAGACCTGAAGATGGTTTTCTGTTATTTCCCTGTTTTCACACAGGGCAAATGCTGAGGCTGCACCATAATTGTGGCCACGGCCAATTCCTTCCCACTCCTAGCCCTTTCTAATCGTATCATCTCCATAAGACCTAGATGCGTAGGTAAGACGTAAAAACAACTTAAATACGAAAAATTATATATTCTAGTGTTTCGGAGTATGACTGTACAGTAATCTGTAAAAGAAAAGAAGGCTCTTCAAAGTGCGTGAAATTGAAAAACTCCGTAGTCGCCTCAAAATCTTCAGCACGTTTGGAGTCGGAATAGAACAACGGTCCGATGGGAAAAATAAACGTCAGGAGTTTGGAATAAGTAACTGGTAACAATACACTCACTTATGAGTCTCGCGGTCGCTAACCCACTCTCCCAGTCGAGAGTACCTGAGGATATTTAGACAACCTACGTTATCGATCAGCATCATCGTCTATGAATCTGATGATTATTTGGATGGGGCACCTTAGACACTTCCTCATTTATTTTCTAGACTTTGGAGTATTATTAACCGTGTTTTCAACTTAAATATTGTGACCTTATCGGTCATATACATATTTTTTAATTAATTATTCGGCAGTGAAAAACCTTTGTAGAGCTCCCTCGTACTCGTTACAAAAAGTTGCATTAGGTTGCACCTGCTTACACAACCTTTGTAGCCTGCTAAACACCACTCCGTCTTAACTAAAAGAATACACAGATAGATAGAGAGAGAAGAAAATGTCAAGCAAGAAAAATCGATAATGATACCTTCACCCGTTGAAAAATGGCCGAAACACAATGTTGCCAGCTCGCAAGTGGCATTTGTATGATGAGATTTCGAGACGTGCATAATATTTAATATGGAAAACCTCGGGATGTTATATGATTTCATTATAGACATCTGCCAAAATTCCAATTCTTTATAATATATTAACGTGTGGAAGAATACGCAATCGTTGCATTATACAACACGCTAAGCGTCAGGACGCTTCCTTGGTACGCAGCACTCTCATGGAGGACATTGTAGGGGCATTATTTTGATAATTAATTTTAAATAAATGGCCGAGCAATCCAGGTTCCGCTCATAACCAGACTCACACGTTTGAGTGTATTACCGATGTCATACGACACGTGGAACTATTAATTAAAAAAAAGTAGTTGGGATTAGCCATTGTCTCTTGCATGCGTGGGGTGGAAAGGTTGCAATATATATTTGACAAAGAAAAGAACATTTCCTATTCCAGAGTGTTGTATTTTGAACTCACGGGGACACTATTGGATATAATTATTCGTTTACACTCTATATGTATCTCTGATAATATAGGACGAGGATACCACATAAAATATAAAATTTAAATAAACTCAGTGACATTGTAAACTAAAGGGAATTTCTATCAGATTCACGGAACCTGTTTGATCAGCATAGACTATTCTTGTGATTCTTTTGATTTTTTCAAGAAGCAGTGATATGCTACTACAGTCAATAAGTTCTTGGACTGGGGCCTACAGTGTAGGCAATACGACGTACTCTGATATACTACAGTCAATAAGTTCTTGGACTGCGCCTACAGTGTAGGCAATACGACGCACACTGATGTACTACGGTCGATAAGCTCTTGGACTGGCGCCTACAGTGTAGGCAATATGACTTACTCTGATATACTACAGTCAATAAATTCTTGAACTGGCGCCTACAGTGTAGGCAATACGACATACTCTGATATACTACAGTCAGTAAGTTCTTAGGCTATACAGTCTACAGTGTAGGCAACACAGTGACATCTATGTACGTACTACAGTACAGTCAATATGTTCGTGGAATGGCGCTGACTTTCCGCGGAATATTCCCGTCGTGGCGATCGGGGCAATTTCTGTTTCGTCATCCCAAAAGTTTCGGTAGCGGGTTTACCTACTTTTTGGTAGAACTTGAAATTTTCCCGTTGCTCAAACTACAACATCCTCAAGTACCGCTGCTGACATTCAACTACCCTTCACAACAGAGACCAAAGTTCTGCACGCAACTACTACTTGTCGAGACTACCGAAGAACTGTCACGGCAACATTCTGTGGAGCAAACTCTCCACTGAAGTCTACCATGGCGACACTAGACGGCCAGTCCGCGAACATAATGACTTTACAACGTACAATATCTGTTTAAGTGTTCAGTCTGCAAGAATATGGAGATTAATTGCGCACACCTGGAAACCTCTACTCTATTTGTTACTATTCATATGGCCTCATTTAGTTTCGCACATGTTACCTTTAAATAATTAAGAACTGAGTCAAACAATCTTCCTCTACTTCCCCTACCCTCCATGGTAGAGTCCTAGGTAACTCGTCTCACACTCGCCTCACATGAACCCACCACAGAAGCCACACACAATAATTTCATTTCTGACTAAAATTTCCACATTCTAAGTACCTTCCTCCCATTTTTCACACATGTTTATACCAGCAATCACTCTTGATATTTTATGTCTGTAACTTCTAACTTACGAATAAGATATTCGGAATTCACCCACAATTTCACTGGCATATATTGAAGTTCGTCTGAAGACAGACCAATTTAAATATAGATTCGTTCAAGAGCTTACTTCGGACAGAATAATGCTGAACGCACCTGCGAGCTCACTCTATTAGCTTTGCCGTACCATAATTCAGTTCTGTTTTATATACTATAATCTTAGGGGATACATGAATCCACCTATTCCAGTTTAGGATCCCTTTCAGACCGTGTACGCACAATTGTGCGGGTTCGTATTTTATTTATCCCTGACGGTATTTGATGTTTTTCGGCTCTAGACCGGACTGCAGTGATTATGTGGGACACGAGGCGTGTATTTCAATTGTTTTTAGTATGCGCTTGATCGCCAGGGCGAAGGAAGAAGAGTTTAAAAAGCACGAGATGGCGGGAAGCAGTAGTGCCAAAAGTAAGTATTTATTTATTGCGTTTATATTAATCTAGAAGCGTTACTGAATACCGGAATATATTCAATGAAGTGTGTACATTGGTTGGTGAACGTAAATTTTGAAGATACATCATCGTATGTGATACAACGAGGTTTTGAATTTTGATACGCACAATTGTGTGGGTCCTTTTTTTCGGATGTTAGTTTTTATTTAGTAAAATAAACTATCAATATGTGTATTGAGGAGCATTTTAGTCAGTTTTTGACATACAAACAAAAATCACACCTCCATTTTTGTTTCACGTCTGAAAGGGCTATATTCTTGTTGTTTGGATCATCAGCTCACACATTTCAGCTCTCCATCCCACTCTACCCTGTGATACTTTTTAAATCTCCATGTAACTGCTACATCCTACGTCTACTCTGATCTGTTTTTCATATTCATACCTTAGTCCAAACCTGCCGTTGTTAACACCAGCACTTCCTTCATACACTAACTGAACAAGACCTGGGTGTCTTACGATGATCCCTATCATTCTATCTCTCCTTCGTGTCAATTTTCGCCTAATCTTTCTTCTCTCACTATTTAGATTCAGTATTTTTTCATTCGTTATTTGATTTTTCCATATCGCCTTCAGCATTCTTCTGTAACGCCACATTTCAAAAACTTCCATTATCTTTCATTCTGATCTAGTTATTGTGCACTTTCAGACAATGCCACGTTAATACGAAAAATCTTCAAAAACTTCTTTGTAAATCCTATGGCAATGTTCGATGTGAACTTTGCTTATGAAAGCATTTCTTGCTTGTGCTAGTCTACATTTTATGTCGTCCTTACTCCTGCCATCATTAGTTATTTTACTACCGAAGTAACAATGTTCATCTACTTCCTGTAAGACTTCGCTTCCAAACATAATATTTCCTGCTGGGTCTGACTTCGTTCGACTCCACTCCATTACTTTTATTTTGGATTTATTTAATTATTTATTTATTTATTTATTTATTTATTTATTTATTTATTTATTCTCCTCTTATACTCATTCTCCAAGACCAAGCTCGATAGCTGCAGTCGCTTAAGTGTGGCCAGTATCCAGTATTCGGGAGATAGTGTGTTCGGATCCCACTGTCGACAGCCTTGAAAATGATTTTCCGTGCTTACCCATTTTCACATCAAGAAAATGCTGGGGCTGTACCTTAATTAAGGCAATGACCACTCCCTTCACGCTCCTATCACTTTCCTCTCCCATCGTCGCCATAAAACTTATTTGTGTCGGTATGACGTAACGCTACTTGTGGGGTGGGTCGTAATCTTCAAGCACTGGAAATAACTAAATTGTGTGTGGAATTGTATATGATGATGCTTGATTTAGAATGTTAAAGTAGTAGAATTTATTGCCGTATTTTCTTTCCATGGAATTGCTTGTTGTACTCTAGTTGTTGTAATGGTGTTGTTGGGTAATTATGTTTTAACTTTACCTTATGATCACACTACTGTAAGTTACCATTGCCACTGGGATATTTCCGAATTTCGATGTACTTGTTAATAATAATAATAATCATCATCATCGAATGGTATAAGCTATAGTATCTTATTTTGCCGCACGTCAGTGTTAGTTGACTTCGGCTACTCTATTGAATACGGTTTATTATAAAGAACAACACTTAATGACGGCGATTTTTTAGTAAGCCTGTCACGTCATGATTAGTATTTGATTTATTACACGATTCTATAATTACGCTATTATGTAAAACCTGTATAAAGTTACACTCTATAAAACGATACTTTGTTAAAAAAAAGGCTTGTAGTGACATGGCAGTAGCGGCTCATCATCAGTCTGATATAGAGACACGATTAGGTCGTGATAAATATTTACCCCATCTGTACCTATATTTCATAGAATGAGTAAATGTACATAGACATCTGCTAATTAGCCTCAGAGTCTGCAAGTCTATGTTAACATGAATGCCGCTGAAGTTTAATGAACGAGTTGAGGTGTTGTTGAGTTAGAGTTTGTATTAAAAAGTCATTATATCCCGGCAGATATAACCAAGTCGATGAAATTCGTTGCAGAGTACAAACGACAGGTTCAATCCTTTCGTTCCATTTGTCATTACATCTAACGGAACAACCATTCAATATGTAGAGATGTAATGCATAAAAGCGGTTATTATCCATCCTTCTTACTAGTCACGAATACTTTGAAATTAATGAGACTGTCATATGTTGAAATGTTCGTATATTATTCTGACCATGTGTATGTATAATTGAATCCGTCATTTGAGAAAAGGGTCGATTAGTTGTTTTCAAACGAGGTTATCTGTATAAAATCGTGTCTGAATGATAAAATATTCTCTATTGAAGCGGCTCACTTACGTCTAAATGTGTGAAAGAATTAGCAGGCACAATATAGCATTAATTTTAGAAAGGGCTTGACTACATTCTAAAGTGATCTTGCCTGGCACCTAGTGATCCCGCATCCCTGTACAAGATGTTTACTATCAGCTGCAAGTATGTTTGTATGTGTTCAATATTCATAACCTGAATACACATATATCCGTTATGTATAATTAAAACGGAGGCCAGAGGCAAAATATGAGCCAATTATATTTGCACATTCACCCTGGACTACATGTTCCTGAGAAAGAAAGAGAACTTTATCTCTACTCGTATGGTTGTATCGGCCAAAATTCTACCCTTACTATGATTAGAATTTGTACGACGTTAGCCGAAAGCAAACTATTTGACAGTATAATTCACTTCTTTCCTGTTAAGAGACATTCCTTTAACGCATGTGACAGGGATTTTCTTCTTTCCCGGCCAGTTATTGGGGTGTGGTTTAAGCGAAGTTTTTACCTTCTAGATGCCAACACTTTGCGTGTTTCTGTTGTTGTTAGTAGTATTATGAGATATATGCAAATTAGGATGTGTATTTAGACAATCACAAACAGCCAGCCTGCGAGTTGGAGGAATTAATCAATCGTGTTTAAAATCATTGGCCCATTCGAGAATCGAACCACGGTCATCTGATCTGAAAGCAACTACACTGATCATTCAGCCAAGGAGTCTTTCCAAGATAGTTGCGATTAATAACGTGATCATTTGGAATTTAAGGGAACTGAGTAACATGAAAAATGTAATGAACTTTTATTGTAATGGCGAATATGGTTGTGTAGATAAAAGAAATTGTGTGCAAAGTTTTGTAAAAAAATCTAAACTTTGCACACGGTCTTTTATGTTGAGTAGGCTCAAGTGATGCATTTCCAGATTTATTTCTTGTATTAAATCCGAACCAAACCTCATGGTTCAACAGACCCGAAGGGCCATGGCCTACCAAGCGACCTCTGTTCAGCCGTAATTCTTGCAGATTATGAGGTGTCGTGTGGTCAGCTCGACGAATCCTCTTGACCGTTATTCTTGGATTCCTAGGACGGGACCGCTATGTCACCGTCACATATCTTCTCAATTTTAATCGCGTAGGCTGAGTGTACCCCGAGCCAGCCCTCAGATCCAGGTAAAAATCCCTGAATTTGCTCCCTCCAAGTAAAAGGCACGGACGCTACTTCTACACCGCGGGGCCGGCTTATTTCTTGTATTGGAATCATCTTATCTTAACTAATTTTGGGTATTTTGAGAAATTCAGGAATGTTCGAGACATGAACATTTTATCCACGAATGTTCAGACACAAAAAATTATAATTATAAAACGAGTTAGTAATTTTCAGTTTTGTTTCCCGGTGTAATTACTCTTTAATTAACGCTGCTTCACTCCTGCTGCGGGGAACACAATAACTCGTTTGCTTGCGGTGGCTAGAGGAAGTACGTCAATATTTTCTTGATTAAAGTACAGGAATCTAAATTCAGTCTACCGACAGTCTCAGTCACAATATCAGTAACAGTAACAGTGATCGCATTCAGCTGTACGTAACTCATAGCGTCCAATGTTTTATGAACTGGTATCAGCTGCGGGGACCAAGAAAGTGAGAGAATGGGGCTCACAGATGACACAAGGTAGGAATAGAGAAGACGACTGCGTGGGCTGTTGGGCGTTACCCCAAGCATGTTACTCCTGGTCCGCCTCTGTGGTGTAGTGGTTAGCGTGATTAGCTGCCACCCCAGGAGGTCCGGGTTCGATTCCCGGCTCTGCCACGAAATTTGAAAAGTGGTACGAGGGCTGGAACGGGGTCCACTCAGCCTCGGGAGGTCAACTGAGTAGAGGTGGGTTCGATTCCCACCTCAGCCATCCTCGAAGTGGTTTTCCGTGGTTTCCCACTTCTCCTCCAGGCGTTTGCCGGGATGGTACCTAAGTTAAGGCCACGGCCGCTTCCTTCCCTCTTCCTTGCCTATCCCATCCGATCTTCCCATCTCTCCACAAGCCCCCTGTTCAGCATAGCACGTGAGGCCGCCTGGGCGAGGTACTGGTCATTCTCCCCAGTTGTATCCCACGACTAAGAGTCTGAAGCTCCAGGACACTGCCCTTGAGGCGGTAGAGGTGGGATCCCTCGCTGAGTCCGAGGGAAAAACCGAACCTGGAGGGTAAACAGATGATGATGATGATGATGATGATGTTACTCCTGTAAAACTTTCATAATCTTGTATACCAGACTGCGCTACAGTCCAGTATGTCCTGTGTGTACTGATGATGAATGGGATGCCTAATCGCTGGTTTATAAAGGAGCGCTACAGCGTGCTGTTGTCAAGCAAATAGCACTCATTTTACCACACCCGTTCTGTAACAAGGTGCATTTGTAAACACGCCAAGGGTGCAGAAAATAGAAAAAAATAGAATTCAGACATTACACTGTACCAAAAAGTTGCTTGTATGTGCCTTGAATGATCTATTAGCTCTTACATACGTGTAGACAAGGCAGACGGCTATTTGGAAGCACCTGTGCATACCGTCTGCGATCTTCAGCTGCATTTCGACCAGATTCTCCACAGATTGAATATATGTCTGTGCATTCGTCGCTACTGAACACACCAGCCATTGTCCATATGTTGATAGCAACTGTAGTGCTGCTGTACAAAATACCAGCGTACTACTGAGTGTTCGAAAACGAAGCTTACTAACACAAGGAGGAGCATTAGACGGGTAGCGCTCAGCAGTATGCATTCAGCAGCCGTCCGGTGGTTCTCTCTTCATACACAGACTTAATGTTTCTACAGGCAGTAATACCCCCATGAAAATCAGTTATTAGACATCCCATTGACCATCAGTACATGAGGGATACTTATATGCACGACAGTAGCGGGCCACCTGGTATAAAACTAACATTTGACCCTTAGGTACCAGGTTTAATCCTTCCTCCCTGTTCATTAAAAACAAGTTGCATTTGGGAGATTGTGGTTCGAACCTCACTGTCGGCAGCCCTGGGTTTCCATGGTTTCCCATTTTCACACCAGGCAAATGCTGGCGTTGTACCTTAATTAATACCATGGTTACTTCCTTTCTACTCTTAGCAATTTCCTATCCCACCATCGCTCTAATACCTATCTGTCTCGGTGTGACGTAAAACAAATTTTAAATAGAAAGTTCGTAAATTATCAACAACGTCACAATGAATAAATCTACAAAGAACTTCACGCAAAATTAGCAGGAAATACAAATCCTAAAAGTAAAGTTCGAAAGATATCTGGGCAATTTTATATAAAGGCACGTTATCTGACCTATTTATAACGAATGTTGCTCCGGCGCATTCTATCTGTTATTAATACGTATTATCGACATGAATATACCGGGTGGTACAGCTGCCCCTATTCACGCAGATTTATGCAACCCGCAGATTATAGTCGAACCTAAAAATATTGACCTTGACTACTCACTACAATGTCTGCTCTTACAACGCTTTCCATAAGTCGTTTATTCGTGTCAAGCAAATCAGCATTAATGATAAAATACCGATTGATGGTAAAGAATCGTGAAAATTATGTGTCGCAGAAACGTCCTGTACAGAGAATATTATTGGTGAATGAATAGAAGTAGCAGCAACACAACAGCGCTAAACAGCAACCCGTGATAGCCGAGCTTGCTAAAAGGAGAGTACCAGTGTTCGTTAGTAGGCGGTTCGAGTCCTGTGTACGACGAATATCTTTATTGCGTTGTACGACGAATATCTTTATTGCGTTGTTGATGTTCGTGAGAGTCGTGTTGTTGACGACAAATCTAAATCATGATCAGTTCTCATATTGCAGGTACTCAGCTATGTTTGTTTTTTAAGGAGCTCTTAGAAGAGCTATTTGCAATAAAGTGAGATTGTACCGACAGCGGTGCGATGGGCTTATGCATGGCCATTCGATTAATGAATCACATGTTCAAAATGACCACCTGCTTCGTTAATGCACATCTGAGCACGGTGGAGGAGAGACATTCGTGCTTGCTGCAACATATGTGGTGGAATCTGCCTGCAGGCTTCCGTGATGAGCCGCCGTAAATGATTCGGGCTCTCAGGCTCCTGCTTATAGACTCTTTCCTTTAAATAACCCCAGAGGAAATAGTCGAGTGGAGTAAGGTCAGGTGATCTAGCCGGCCATGTGACCGGACCCCCTCGTCCAATCCATCGTCCAGGATATGTCCTATACAAGTGGTTCCGTACTGCCAACGACCAGTGTGGGGGAGCTCCATCCTGCTGGAACCACATCCGTAACCGTGTCATAAGGGGCACATCCTCCAATAAGAGTGGGAGGTACTCACGAAGAAACTCTAGATAGCGTCATCCCGTGAGGTTTCCTTCGAAGAAATATCGTCCAATTATCTTGTCACCTAGTATCCCGCACCACACGTTGACGCCCCATTGTACCTGAAATCGAGCTCCCCTGATCCAGTGAAGATTTTCAACGCTCCAGTAATGGAACTTGTGACGATTAACAGTTTCGTTGTTGTGAAATCTGGATTCATCACTAAAGAGAATGTCCATTAAGAAATTCGCATCAGCTTCAACTCTTTGTAATATCCATTGCGAAAATTCTATCCGTTTTGGAAAGTCATCTCCGTGAAGTTCCTGGTGCAGCTGTTGATGGAAAGGGTGGAATTTATGGCGGTGCAATATTCGCAGTACAGATTCATGACTGATGTTCAGTTCATTTCCTATGGCCCGTGAGCTTGTGTGCGGGTTGTATGCAATTGCATTTTGAACAGCTTCGTCGTTATTTCCAGACGTCACTGGAGCATCCCGAACGGGGGGTAATGTATGAAATGACCCCGTTGCACGCAACCGTCTTTCAACACGTCGAAATGTATCTGCAGTTGGCAGCCTTCGTCCAGGAAATCGTTCTTGATACAAGCGTCTGGCTTCCCGTGCATTTTGCCTTGCTTCTCCATAAAGTAGTACCATATTCACTTAATCATCCCGTGAATACATAATGTTTGCTTTCGTGCTAACCGTACAGTACGTGCTCACACGTTGCTGCTAGGATTAAGATATGCTGTTTCATGTACCCTACGTATGAAGTGTAGACCGCTGTTAGTTGGTCTTCGAGTCGAACGTGCGCAGTTGCTTGGTTGAATGGGTGGGTCAGAATGTTGACAAGACGTGCACTGCGCTTCATTCCCTGTTGTCGTTTGCCACATGGAAGTCGCATGTTATTATTCCTTTCGTATGTATGCTTTCTTTGTAAAGGTGGCAAATTACTTTTGAGACTTAAGAACGTTAAATATTTATTACGAATGGCCTTACAAGTATAATATAAAAATAAAATTGAAAAGCTCGTAACTAGATTCGAACTCTAAATGCCTGCTAACATGTCGTATGCTCGCTGCGATTGGTGCCATGTAGCCACTGCAGGCGACAAAGAATTAGTCTCGTAGCTCTGTACTAATGGAATTACCTAGGCTATCGCTTCGATACTGATCGTTGATGTTAAAAGTTCTGAACTCGAATGTGCAAACACCACAGTGAACCAAAGAATCGCGTCTTTCTTACGCCCAGATAGTTGCAACCATTTTCTACGCGTTACTTGGTTGAATGAGTCCAGCGTTATGTTTCAGGTGGTATTCACAATGGGTGCGTATGTGGCGATATTTATGATACCTGTTTATTATAACTTCCGTAGAAGAATATCGGAGACTTCAGAAAGGTCTTCGCAAACGATGCCTAGGCGAATACGAAATGACATTAAAAAATGCATGACTCAAGAATGGTTAGAACCCTTCCTGCTGCAAGTAACCTATCGAGATACGTCTTCCATACGTAATTCCGCGCAGCTATTTGCAACGTACAAGCGCCATCCTTGTAACTCTGTATTCACGAGGAGAGCGGAAGTTCCCGCTTCGACAAGTTACTGATGAGTTACAGCCTTATGGTCACGTTTTATGCCTTTTTTGATCGCTCTAACGGTAGTAATTACATGGCGTAAGCTATCACATCTGCTGTACAGCATTTGCGTGCCACAGATTATAAAGTACAGTGCAAAACACGTTTCTATCAATTTCGATGTGATGAGACTGTACACAATGGTGGTGCATTGACATGTCTGTAATTGGTCTTACCCTATCACGTTTTCTATGATACCACGACCGCCCTTTCTATCAAAAGAAAATGGCCTCTTGGACCAATCAGGTGCGCAATTTTCTACCGACAGCTAGAGGCGTGTTTATGGTTTGTACAGTATAGTAACATTTCGTAAAAATTAGTAGAGTATTGGACACCGCTCTACATAAAATGGTATAGTGTTTTTGAGATGGACCTCACTTACTGCCTCTTGTACCATTTTTCCATTGTGCGGAGAAGTCTACATCGGGTTAACTGCACATAACATTGCTGTCAGGTGTTGCGCAAGATGGGACTAAGAGGCATTTACGTCCTAGCTGGTTGCATATATTCGGGGAAAAATAGGGGCAGCTGTACCACCCGGTATATTACGGCTGGGGCCATCCGAAAATGTGTGTAACGTGACGAAATGTTACGGAAGTGACGTCACATTAGTCGTTACCATAGGCCTTGGTCGCCGAAGATGCTGTGGCTGTGGATTTGTGTAAATAGAGTGTATGGACATAGAAAGTATACCTTCAGTGACGTCATATTAGTCTTTACCGTAGGCCTTGATCGTGAAAGATGAAACGTAAATATTCATTATCATTAGCTTTTTTTAGCCGAGCGAAAATTTTCTTCTTCTTATTCTTCTTCTACCAAAGTTTTCCTAGAACCGAATGGTAAATTTTGGAGTAGATTATGAAGTTGAATTCGCCGAGTCTCAATCCCTGATGCTAGTATTCGGGCACGGCAGCGAATCCACCCTACACCAACCTGTGAGGACGCTCTAAGCTAATCCCCAGACCATGGCGGCGGAACTTTGAGATAATCAACTGTAATAAAGAAGCCCACTCCAAAATGTTTTTCTAATCTCTCTTGCATATCTCCGAGCTGAATGTTGTGTCTTTCTTTGTAAGGATAGTAAGAAGAAGAGATACGTAAGTATTAAGCTTAAAATCTCCTTTCTTTCTTCACTACCTGGAAGTAACAATCCAAGAGTTTTATTCCTGGGAGTGTCACTGTCGTTTGTCAACAGCATTCATGAGTGAGAGAAGGAGAAGAAACTTGCGAGTAGAAGGAGATGCCAGAGCATTGGTTTAACACCTTTCCTCTCGTAAAGAAAACAACAGAAATAAAAAGAAAGAATGAAATCCGTAAGATTTAGGGTGCCATAAATTGGGCTAGAAAGGTGTCCAGTTCTGTATCCCTCCCTGCCGCAGCATGGAAGAGTTAAGATTTTGTCAATAAAGTAGACTAGAAACACACACAAGATACAGTCGTGGGATTTGAAGTACCTACCTTCCCGTTCGCATTGAAAACAAAAGTAAGGAAGTATATTCTTCGTTGGAATACAAACTATAGCCAACAAAATCTTCGAACTGTAATTTAAATTGTGATTACATATGTTTGTTTATTTATTTATATAATTAACGTTTGCTGAAAGTCTGTTTTCTGACATGTTGGAAGTTGAAAATGTAGGCAGCGAGTATAATAAGAAAATTAGTATTTATAAGAATAGAGCTAAAGTGATATAAGTTGAGAAGAAACCGATGATGATTGAATGTCAAGTCGGAAACAAAAAACGGAACAGGTAGATCATTTCCACTACTTAAATTGTGTGTTCTCCCAGAATGATAGTACAGTATAATAAGCGACATTTAATCAAAGTGTAGCGAAGTTGATATAGTAAACTCTCAGTGAATATCAGTGGTATTCTACAAGAAAGAATTAAGCTCGGGGAGAAAATTATATTAGATCGGTCGATTCTCAGGTAAAATTGTCAGTACGAGAGTGGAAACTGGACAGTGTGAGAATTTCTTATTCAAAGCTACAAGTAATCGACATGGAAGTAGATAAAAATATTGGATTGTCGCAGCAACAGTTGCGAGCAAACACGAGTGAAACTGAATGTAAAGGAAGCGCGAGAAAATTAACGGAAGAAATAATGAACTCCGGAAGACCATTTGTTGGCCAGCCCCTTCCCTTTGGCGAGGAGAATGGGAACCTTTCCTAGGTCCTAGATCCATTTGCTTGCCTTTAGACTTGCACTTCTGTTGTGGCTATACATATCGAATTTGCGAACGTTGGAAACACAGAATACCCAGTTATCGATAATACGTCCTTCCGTGACTACATTTCAAATTTAACGCAATGGCGCTTTTGCTATGAAGAAATAATAACACGTGCCACAAGAGCACAATAATAGCTAAAACTCGCCGTGCTCTGCGGTCTCGTTTATCCAATAACGGCAGTTCATTGAGTACGAAGAAGAAAATATGCAACCATATAAGTTTGCTCCCGACCACTAAAAACGACGAGTGGAATCAATTATTAGGTTTCCGTTTGGTTGGACTATGAGATAAGCAGGTAAAATTTGTTGTATGCACTGAAGGAACCACTAGCAAAACAACCTTCGTAGAGAATATCATTTATTGGTACAATGGCACTGTGTGTGCGTGTAATGAAATGGCCAACATTTAACAGAGCCATCTATCGGACTAACATAGAATGATCTACCTAGACAACCTTTACAGAGACATCTATCGGGCTTGCGTAGAAAGATCAGCGGAGACAACTTTAACAGAGTCATCTGTCGGCAAATGCAGTTAACTGCAATGACCTAACTATCGTATTATTCGAATATAAGACTATTTTACTGAAATAAAATCATAGTTTTGTAGTAATCCTGAGGTGGAAATCTTTTTTGATGTATAACACATAGGTGTTAGTATTGCGCTTTTCTCACAATATTTCGTTACATTTTCAAATTATATATATAGATAATTGTTGTATAAAGTTGTGAGGACAATGCCAGGAGGGTTCTCGGTCTAGAGGGTATAAAGACTAAGTTAGGAATGAACTCGGTGGATAAAGCCACGGGTATCAGGCAGCTTCGGTCGTAGGGTCATTGGAGATGAATGAAGGAGGTTTGAATACCCAGAACAATAATGCAATCACCCATGAGGTTAAGAGAAGCAAAGAGTGATTAATGATTTAAAGAGGTGAAGGACTGAATCAGACAAAGCTAGCTGAAAATAGAGGATTGTAGATGTACAATCATGTATATTACTCCAGTAGTATAGATCCCTTTGCGGCGCTCACGAGTAACCGATTGTGACAAATGGGCATTTAAAAGAAAGAGAATAGGCATTACCAGTGACGAATTGCACTCTAATGCCATAAATATCGAAAATTGTACGAAGTGTGCGATTTGCAAATACTGCTGCTGTAGGAATGTACGCGCCATCATTGCTGACTACTTCACACTTTGGCCGCTGGGAGGCCTATTTTATGTACTTATAATATGCTGTAATTATCAGTTAAGGAAAGAATGACAGTAAAACCAAAAATTACTTTCGGTACTTTCGTCAGTAAAACATTGCACTTGAATTTGATTACATTAAGTGGTAAGTAAGGCTGTACTGATTTGTGTATTCCTAAGTTCACCAGTATTTCAACGCGGGGCTACTCATCCACATACCTTACGAACATGCGAGATTTCTCGCACGGATCGCCTAGTTGTTCATTAATTCACGGAGGCTTGCAGACTAAACATGCCAAATGATAAAGGAATCTATAATGAATATATATGTATGTAATGTATTTATTATATTTCTGACAGGGATAAACACAATAATTCAAAACTTCATATGGTGCATACATGTTAAGCAATATGCCAAAAAGTTGCGAATTCGTGCCCCCCTCCGAGGTGGTTCAGCTCTTTCCAGGCACACCACCGATGGAGGAGAGCTGAATGTATCTTCTTAATCACATACCAGCCCTCCTTAATCTTAAATTTCTGATAGTACCGAAAATTGTTCCCGCCCCCGAGGAGAGCAGTTAATAGCGCTGACCATTTCGGAAAAGGCTAGGAAAGCAACAGATAGGGAATCTGCCACCTGGGCGACTGCCCTAAATGCAGATCAGTATTGATTGATTGATATATGATGATATAGGAAGGAGGACAAATTAATATGCTCTCGATACTTGAGCTACACGTTATATTACTCACTGCACTTATAACTAGACTTCGGGTTTTTAGGCAGTAATAGGATAGAATGCAAACTTACGGAAGCGAGTAACAAGTATACCCAACTGCCTGTACAACGGTTATGCTACGAGATTTGCATAAACATTAGGGGTACGGCTCATCGGAACCTCTTGAAAGTATGTTACCTTCGCTACATCGCAGTGGGTATTAGAAGTTGTTACGTATAAACTCTCTGCCCCTTTCATTAGGTGTAGTATATGTATGTTGTCCCGCTTCTCTACGGTGTCGAGAAGGAAGTGAGACGAATCTTCGTAGCAAGTTTTCGCGGCTGCCCTTCCTATGACTATTACAAGCCGAGTGCAGTCCTTGTTAGGGAGACCCTCCGACGAAGGTGGGTGTCATCTACTGCGTACAGGAAACTGTGCGTTCGAGGATGGTGTTGTGTGTGGTTTCAGAAATGTGGGGGACAGTACAAACACCCGTACCCCGAGCGAGGGGAATTAACTATTTAAGGTTGAAACCTACAACCCGGCCGCCAATCGAACCCGGGACCCTCAGAACCGAAGGGGACTAAGGTGCCCATTCATCCAAGGATCCGGAAAGAAGAGTTAATGAGATAAAAGCAATGACGTGATGTATGATAGTAGGAACGGAGAAGGCGATACGCGGTGCCACCACATAGGCTACTCAATGTTTAACATCTCCATCCGACCGACGACTCATCATCAACAGCTTCATACGCCCTCACTCCATATGAGCAGTGCAGAAAGATTTGGAACCTAATCCTAATCCAGGCTCTTGGCACGCAATCTTGTAATTCGAAATTGTATAGCACCACCTCCCTTGGCTCTGCGACCAACAAGACACGAACGGGCTGACCACGGTATCAGACCATATAGACTTCACGCCTTAACGATCATGCCCACCAGGTGGGCTTTCAGTACGATTTATGTATTACAAATTAGCCCTCCAATGGACACTACAAAAATCTCTTTGAAGGAGAGGTTTTAGGGTCTATTTTTTCCACAATATTGAGCTTTACGTCATACCGACGATGGGATAGGAACGGGCTCGAGTGGGAAGGAAGCGGGCGTGGCTTTAATTAAGGTTTGCCTAGTGAGAAAATGGGAACAAAGGAAAACCACCTTCAGCGCTGCACACAGTAGGGTTCGAACCCACTATCTTCCGAATGGACAGCCACTTGCTCGGTAGTTTAAGGCTCTGAGTTGGCACCACATAAAAATGTGCGACTTGGTACCTGTAGCTTGATGTTGTCGTAGAGTGGAGATCGCCATCTGAAGGATGGGGACTGGGAAATTATCTGCAATGGGGGAAGATCGCGAAGCTGTTGGAATGAAGGTAGGAAGGTAGGCCCCATATTGTCATCCCTACCAGTGAGAGAGGTGATATTTTAAGAAGACGAGTTTTCGCATGAAATAATTTAAAATTAATAAGTAATATAATTAAAAGAAGCAAAAAAGCAGAGTCATCTCCGCACGGGCCATGAAGACCCTTGGATG
Source organism: Anabrus simplex (assembly GCF_040414725.1). NCBI lineage: Eukaryota > Metazoa > Arthropoda > Insecta > Orthoptera > Tettigoniidae > Anabrus > Anabrus simplex. The sequence continues at coordinate 338,292,603 of NC_090270.1, forward strand.
GCTGGAAGGTAAAGGCTTCCACTATCTGTAACCTCAGCACTTGATGGGGTAGAGTGGTTAGCTCTACGCCTGGCCGCTTTTTCCCCCAGGAATTAACCTGGTACTCATTTTTGGTGTAGGCTGGTACATATGCACCTCCGGAAGTGGAAATCTCATTTCTAAAATTTTACGACTTTCTGACGGGGATTCGAACCCAGGACCTTCCCGGCGAACCGAGCACGCCTTTACCGCCTCGGCCACACAGCCCATAAGTAATATAAGTACAGAAAATAAAAGAACATTTTCCTCATTGTGCACGTATCTATGTACCACCAAGCAAATTGCCTACAAGATAGGCTTACTATAGCTATAAATTTGTTTACAGGAATCGGTGACTTCAGATCGTTAGTGTTGGCAGCTTTGAAGACCTTTGCGTAATTTCTCATTCTAGCATCATGCACATGTCGGGATAAGACCTTAATTAGGAACATGGACACTGCACTTTCACTTCCAACCTCTAATTATCCTACCGTCACTAATCCTATATGAGTCGAGACCTTGACTCCAATTCTCTATTCTGCGAAGAAATTAAATCACTCCTGATACGACTTCCTTGGTATTGAAAGGAACCGAATAAGAGAATCCCATACACTATACATAAACTTAGGCTAATTATTTTCACACAATGTATATCTTTCTACTGATTAGTTAAGAAGAGGCCGGGCCTGTTTAAAGGGCATAACACTTATCACAGGGGAAGGATGTTTAGGTACGTATAGGTAAGAATACATCTGTGGTGTAGTGGTTAGCGTGATTAGCTGCCACCCCCGGAGGTCCGGGTTCGATTCCCGGCTCTGCCACGAAAATCTGAAAAGTGGTACGAGGGCTGGAACGGGGTCCACTCAGCCTCGGGAGGTCAACTGAGTAGAGGTGGGTTCGATTCCCACCTCAGCCATCCTGGAAGTGGTTTTCCGTGGTTTCCCACTTCTCCTCCAGGCGAATGCCGGGATGGTACCTAACTTAAGGCCACGGCCGCTTCCTTCCCTCTTCCTTGTCTATCCCTTCCAATCTTCCCATCCCTCCACAAGGCCCCTGTTCAGCATAGCAGGTGAGGCCGCCTGGGCGAGGTACTGGTCATTCTCCCCAGTTGTATCCCCCGACCAAGAGTCTGAAGCTCCAGGACACTGCCCTTGAGGCGGTAGAGGTGGGATCCCTCGTTGAGTCCGAGGGAAAAGCCGAACCTGGAGGGTAAACAAATGATGATGATGATGATGAAGAATCCAAACGTATATGAACAAGGCTCAAGTGTAAGCTAGCCGCTCTACACTTGTGTCGGTGAGTTGCATAAGCTTTAGGGGTTCTGATAGTTCAAATCTCAATGCAAAACAGTTGTGCGGGTAGAAGGCACCTGCCACTTGGTTAAATACGTTAGCATTCTAACTAAATTCGTGCCTAAAAGTCATATCCTCACCTTCCTATTTACCGGATAATTAGAGAAGTATTCTATGAATTCTTAATAAATGTCATAATTGTTATGTTTTACAAAGGAAATCTCCGAAAAACCTTCTTTTAAGAAAGGTTTTACATTAAAGGATTTAAATTAGGAGAAATAAAGAGCGAACATATAAATGTCTTGTGCGATACACAATCGAATTGATCAACATACGAATGTTTACATAAACTCTCCGGATCGGGTGAGGAAAGATCCTCTCCGGCACGTTCTACGAAGCTCAAATCCTCTTCCCATACAAAGTGGAAAGGATAAAGCACTTGTTTACACTCTGTGGGCACACAAGGGAACAAGAGGGAAGTGCTGAAAATCTTCATCTACTGCATATGTACTTAATTGAGAGACAGCTCGTTCAAAATCCAAAAATTAACGTTCTAATGGAAAATTAGGTTTGTTGTTCTCAGTTGTTGAATTTATTCACTTGGGACACAGTGATGAATAGTTCGATGTAATGCTTTTACATCATGTGTGTACGACGCACATCGATTTAAGTAAAAACTGGAATTTTTCAAATGAACACAACCTTATTTTGAAAATATTTCTTTTTCTTAGGATTTTAGACACTTTAAACTACATTTCCACAAATATGCCTCCATTATTAACGGAATTGTCATAACGGGGCACCAATTTTCGTAAGCCATAGTCATAGGACGACGCAGTCTGTGATGAAAGCCATACAAACCAAAGGCAGTGACGAAATTGTGTACCATCTGTCGTCACGAACTTTTGCTTCAACCGCACATCATCTGTAACGACAGACGGTTGTCCGCTTCACGTCTTCATTGAACATTCGAACAGATTTCCTCACCATTCCATCGGTCATCTCATTTTCAACATACATCTTTCACACTCGGGAATGAATGTCAGCTGGTTTAATGTTTCACGCATTCATGAAATGAATTACGGACCGTATTCCGCGTTGATCTACTGTCTTGAAAATTTTAAACACACGGTACAACATCCCCATATTATGTGAATGTCTCTCAGTGTTGCCAACTTAGCGGATTTTCCGCAAAATTTGGCGGAATTAGAAGACTGTCGGCGGAGAAATATATCATTTAGCGGACAGTGGATTTTTTGGCGGAATTCTGGATATGTTGTAGCGGAATTTAGTGTTTTATCCATTTTAGTTTTTTTTAAATTGTACTCCAGTCTGTCTCCAAGCTGTTCCGTATTTCCTGTCAGGAGCTAGCAGTCACACGAGGAAAACATGTTATTTGGATGTTATGTTATAAGATCATGGTATCATAAATTTCTAATGCGTGACGAATGACGACATATAATGAAACTGTGAGAGAGTAGCATTTATATTTATGCTATGAAGGAAGACCGTTTAATGAACTGGCCTGTTCTGTGTGTGGCCCTAGAGGTAGGGGATTCACCTAGATTGCACCTGGCACTAAAACGCCTACAAGTTTTATCTCGCCGGCTCGGAGGCACAGATCAGGTGAGTGCTGACATTTACTTTTATTATTATTATTATTATTATTATTATTGCTCATTATTTGAGATCTGATTTCTTGGCGGAATTTTAGTAGTATTTAGCGGATCTTGGAAATATAAGTTGGCAACACTGATGCCTCTAACCGTGTATATGGATGTAGGAAGCCATTGCGCATACTTAACATCGCAACCGCAGTACTGCGAAATGTGTGGAAGCAGTACTTACAAAAACTAAAATAACAATAATTTCGTCCCCAGTGTGGCAGCATTTTCTACACTATACACCAGATGGATAGCCAGCGCCGTTCTTTCTACACGTAGGTGTCCTGCACACACTAATGATCAGTGGGATGTCTAATAAGGAGGGTGGAACTGCCTGCAGGCAAGTTACGCCAGAATACGAAGAGACGGCCACTCTCTGCAAGTTACTTAGCGCTACCCGTCTAATGCTCCCCCTTGCGTTAGTAAGCCTCGTTTCTGAACGCATAGTTGTATTCTGGTATTGTGTGGAGCAGGACTACAAATGCTGTCAATAGATAGACAATGGCTGATGTGTTCAGTAACTACGAATATGGAGAGATAATTTTAAATCTAATTTTATTCCGGTCGGACTGCGGCGGAAGTTCGCAGATCGTATACGTAGGCATTTCCAAATCGTACTCTGCCTCCTATACACGTATTTCACCGAATAGAGCTACAGTTAATAGCTAATCGGTGGTTCAGGGCAGGTGCCATGTACACGTAACACTTAGATCTGCACGCGTATAAATGAATGTGTTATTGAACTTTACTTTTTGCATTTTTGGCGTGTTTACAAATGTGTGTAGTAAAATGACTGCTATTTGTTTCACATCCGAAATTCAGCACGTTGTATCGCTCCTCTGTAATCCAGCGATTAGGCATCCCGTTCATCACTAGTGCATGCAGGACACTTATACGTAGAAAGTACGGGGCTGAAGGGCCACCTAGTGTACATCGTCGTTGCTCCTAGAAAAACCGCTATGTGATATAATTTTAACTTAGAACTCTGACCAGAAAGGTTCTGTCATCTAAGTTTCAGTACTGCATGAATTCTATCAACGAATTTTCGTTTTAAGAGACACATGTGATGCGGGTCAGTATTTCTGCCCCTGGATTGTCACATTACGGTATTTCGAGGCGCAACCACGATATAATATATAATATAATATACGATATAATATATTTATAGTTACGGTGGAGCAAGAATGGTAAATGGTTAAGACTGGTAAGGTAGCATCCATAGCTTTAAATAAGGTACAAATCCAGCATTATCTTGGTGTGGGAATAGAAAAACATGGAAATAAATTTTCAGGGCTGCCAATGGTGCAATTCCAACCCACTGTGTACCGAATGCAAGCTCACAGCTACGCGATCTTAACCGCATGGTCAACTTTCCCGGTATTATATTAATTAATTGTGGTTAATGTTAAATTAGCAGACCCACAGTCTATGGGAAGCGAGTCTGCTTCTCCACAGGAAGTCTAGCGTTTGGTAACCGGACATATCAGGGATTTCTACTTGGATCTGAGGGCTGGTTAGAGGTCCACTCAACCTACACGAGAACATTTGAGAAGCTATATGACGGTGAGATAATGGTCCCGGTATGGAAACCCAACAATAACAGCGAAGAAGATTCGTCACGTTGACCACGCGGCAGATCGTAATCTGTAGGCTTCGAACTGAGAAGCAGTGGCTCAGTTGGCTCGGTTGGCCAACGCCTAGCTAGATGTGGAGAAGAGGATATATTAGGGAAGAAGAATCTCTTGTCTGTATATTACTTATCACGCGCGCATTGCCTGGAGTTGAAGAGGAAATCACTGAAAATAACGCCTAGAATAGACGACAATAAGAACTGTAATCATACCCGCTCTCAATTCTTAGAGTAATCATATGTTTCTATGTAATGCTTTCCAATTTTTATTCTAGGATTTAGATGGCCGAACCCAGGTCAGTAACCTTGTCAGCTACTCAACTAACTTCGTCATCCTGGCGGTATATACATGTTCATTATAGACGGTTATTCATTTCAGCGTTCAGTCTACCAGCCTATGTAAATGAGCTAATTACTTCCACAACACTGTATTTTCTACTACATCTGTGCTCTCATCTAGTTCCACCTAAGAACATCTTTTAATCACTGAAATCCGAGTCTAACCATAGACAACTTTGTCTCCCTCTGCTAGCCCTGCTCTCTACGGCCGAAACCTGAACCCCTCCTTTAGTCTGAAATGACTCCAAATTAAACATTTTTGGTACATATAGCTTTATCTATCGACTTCACTTTTAATTACCCTTTACAAAATCACTGAGAGTGGACACCTGCCATTGTTCCCACCAGCCTGAACCAGGAACAGTTCTTACTGCTTTCACATGATACTTGTAGCTCATGAATAATTTATTCTAAGTCCTCACAGGTTTCACTCCCGTAGAACAAATTCGAACTAAGAACAGAGTGATGTAATTATAATTTCTTATGCGAGCTTGCATTTATACAAAGTACCATCGATCATAACAGCGAACTCCCTGCCTTGTATTTTGTACTCTTTGATTCGATTTTACTTACGACATTACCGCTCTTAGAGAACACACCTATAATGGTCATATCTCACGCAAATTTCCTAGTCCCTACTTGAAAATCAATTCTCTAGTGTTCTTTCAAAACTGGTATCACTTTCGCCTTGCAATGATAATTTCTACAACATACTTTCGCTAATTTACTTCATCTCAATTTTTCAGGGTAATAAGTAATAATTTGGATCGAGTGGAGTGTTAACGCGCTACGGCTATGGAGCCAATCTATACACTGTCTCTACAATGTCTGTCCTGAGAATGGTTTTCTGTGGTTTCGCATTTTCACTTCCTGCAAAATGCCCGGATGCTTGCTATGAATGGGTCACAGCCGGATTCGTCCACCGCCTTATTAAATTTCATTCAAAATCATAAGTTTTATCTTCATTAGCTCCTAAACTGAGGTTCTCGTGAATAACGCATCCGGCCATAAAAACATTCCATTTACAATAATTTCATTTCACCTCAACCCTGATTCCGTATCAAGAAACGAGGTTAAGGAATAAACCACATCTCTACGTAATACACTTGGTTGAAATATACTGACTATTTAGCAGGAGGAAAAGTATTGGCTAAGAGAGGGTGGATACTAATTTTAAAAAATATAAACATTTCCCCGTACGAAAAACTAACATATCTTTCAATAAATGAAACTCAGAAATAGATAACGAACAATTTATTGGCATTATTTCACAAAGATGGGCACAGAGGTTTTTTCTTATACAAACCTCCATCCCGTGCACCACTCAAGGACATTGTAACTAAGTAAAATATTTTGTGACTTCACTTTGGTTACACATTTTGTCACGCCACGTCACGTCACGAAAACTTTCGGATGACTCAGAATCCTAATATAAAAGGGAATAAGGCAAAAATAAATTGAAATAATGCCAGATTCAATTTACGTTGTATCGTCAACACTACTCTGGCAAATTATGTAACTTGATAACCGAGGAATTTATACCACAGGGGAGTGAATTTTAAATATCCCGCATGGGTTGGTCGGGAATTTACAATACAGGCCTCTTGGTGAGAACCCGGAGAATATATCGCTCACCTACCTCGCTCCTCTAAGTTGAGGATCGGATGGCCTACAGACAGTCATGACTAATGATCGACAAAATATTCATCTCAGGATTAGAAAAGAAATGTATGGAATGAATGGAGATGTAATCTAGTGCCTTCCTTCCTGTTGGTTAAGAAACGGAACGTCTAGAGTGAGCGGAAAATGGTGGCGAAACTTATTGCTAAGAAAAGAACATTTAGTCTGTCTTCTTTCCGGTGAAGGTGAAGGACGACAATGCTACCTGCTGGAGCATTTTCACGCACAACTAGGTTTCTTTATCCGTTCCTGTCTGCCACCCTTAGCCTCTCCCCTTCCCCGTCCCCTTCCTTCATTTAGCGAGGCCCAAGTCCGATAAAATCCAATTTCCCGTAACAAGAACGGATACAGCTGAAAACGAAGTAGCGAACAAATGCAATACGAGACGAGACAGCACTACCTAGCCTCACGGTGAGGACTACAACTTGACATTCCTCACCTTCCTGTTTCCTGTCCAGCCGGAAGGCGGGTCGGGGCGTGAGAAGAAATGTACCCACATACTCCTCGTCCACCCTCTGTAATTATATCTCAAGATGCCATGGCCTTGGCGTTACTTATACGTTGTGAGTATGACAAGGATTATCAACCGCGGGTGCGAAAAATAAAATTAACTATACGATAATGATGTTACAGCTTCGCCGTGGCCAAGAGACGTATAAGTGAGAGATTTGCCTTAATATCCTTTCTCCCAAGGAGACACAAATATGCGTCCCCAGGTCATATACAAGGTTGCTGTCACAGTACGAAGTATAATGTGCGAGTGGACAGTCATTAGTACATAGCCACCGAAAATATGCGAATTTGTCAATGTTACCTTCTACAATAGAATATTCTTTCATGTGTTGTTAGTATATGTTTGTGTACGAGCATATACAGTGTGTCTTTGTTTCTTTCGTCAATGGGTAATTGTTGAAAATGATGATGATGATGATGATGATGCCGATGATGCCCGTGACGGTGGAGTTCGTGGTAGTATTGGCGGTGTCGAGAATGATTCAAATCCTTCATTCAGGTCATATAAACCCACAAGGAAACTAGATGGAGTTGTCAGTAGAGGGATAAATATTACGTAAGCAATCTGTGAACTTTGTACGGAATGTAGAAGACTTTCCTAAATCTTCACTTTAAAATGGTGGTGTTTTTATTCATCAAAATTTAATTGCCCATGCAACCCTTGTAAATATTGGAATGGTGTAAAAAATTCCCCCTATTGACAATACCGACAGTTATAACACACGGACAAAGAGGAAAATTAACGGATCCACAAGACCCTCAGATACATCGCTTGAAAGTTGGTCCTTAAACAGGCACTCTGATTTAAAATAACAATTATAATTATTAATATTATTATTAACTTATTGATTTTTTTAGCAATGAGTGAAAAATAGGTAGTCTAAATAAATAAATAAATAAATAAATAAATAAATAAATAAATAAATAAATAAATAAATAAATAAATAAATAAATAAATAAATAATAAATAAATAAATAAATAAATAAATAATACTTCTTGTAAAATTGATATTAAATAATACAACAATAAAATGCACAAACTGACAAATGCGCTCAGGAGGTTTGTGGGTTGTGGCGATTGTGGAAGATATCAGTGTTGTGTAACCTGTACGGCTGTCTCCTAAAACAGACAGTAGTTGAATTCATCTCTACACATATATTGTGGAGATTCTACACCATAGCATTATTAGAGTGGCTGCACTACAAAACCGATCTAATTATTATGTTCGCGAAGAAGTGTAAGTAATTTTCATTAATCCATGTTCAAACAAATTTATTCAATTTATACTAGCTATTTCTGGAGTCCTTGGAGTCGCTCTGAGTTATTAGGGTTGCGAATAGGCGTATAAGGCCAGTTACCCTTCCCTACGTCACATGATTGTTGAGAATTAAAGCCTCAACCATGACAGAACAAAGCCAGCAATCAAGCCACTCGACCAATTACACCCCCAGTAATCTTCATTTAAATATAATTTACTTTATAAACGCATCTCTCACCACTCCTTGAAGAATGAGGGTGGTGAGCGGATCAACAATTAAAAACACATCTTACAATTCTTAGCAAGAACAATGGGAATCTCTTGATTCAACCGCGCACGACTTCGCTATCGCCGCCGAGGTTCTATAACCACACACGGCAGACATCTATATAGCATCTGCGTTCCAAATATATTTCCGAGCCTTGTGATTGTTTTTATTTCTATCTGGCACATTCTAGCTAATTCGCCAGCGACTTCGAAGATATAATTACTTTATAGTTGTTATATACTTCGTCCTTGTGACAGCATGCTCATGGGGGAAGTTGTATTAATGAATAAATTGATAACAATAAACTGTCACCAAGCAAATACCGGCATGTGTACTTGAAATGTAGGATTTTTGATATTTTTTACTTAAAAGAGCCATATGCATTTTCCTTGTATCTCTCATCGTTCTCCAGGAAATTCTGCTTTTATGTGTTAAAGCACGCGTTCCAGAGTATTTCCCGGCCGTGCGCAGCTTGGCTGACGATTTTTCCGGTCCTCGGTAAGTCTTGATAATTCAGGTTGGACACCACAGTGTGCAAAAGTTGTTGCTAAACGTTAACGGAGGGTTCTAAGGAAAGTCAACCACAGGTACGTTCTGCTAGTTTAAAATAAAATAATAAATAATAATATTATTTGATTTACGTCCCATTAACTACTTTTACGGTTTTTTGGAGACGCTGAGGTGCCGGAATTCAGTCCCTCAGGCGTTCTTTTACGGGCCACTACCAACATGAGGCTGACGTATTTGAGCATCTTCAAATACCACCGAACTGAGCCAGGATCGAACCTCCAAGCTGGGGCCAGGAAGCCAGCACCTCAACTGTCTGAGCCACTCAGCCCGGCTAAGATACAATAATAACACCTAAAAGTTATTCCCATCATCCTCAACAAACCTTAAAGAAAAGGGTCCATATTCTCTTAAGATGCATATATTGCCATTGTTCATTTCTTCATTGTTTGTTTTGAACTCATGTCTGCAAAATTATTGAGGAATTCTCTTCTTCCTCAATGAAAATGAAAACCTACTACCTGCTTTCCAGTCATTGACCGGGTGAGGGATGGAATGAGTGAATCAGATATAGGCTAGTATTACAATGGGGTCGCCACTCCCAAGGTGATACTAATGACTGATAAATGCTATGCAATTATAATGGAGAGTGTTGCTGGAATAAAAGATGACAGGGAAAACCGGAGTACCCGGAGAAAAACCTGTCCCGCCTCAGATTTGTCCAGCACAAATCTCACATGGAGGGACCGGGATTTGAACCACGGTATCCAGCGGTGAGAGGCCGACGCGCTGCCGTCTGAGCCGCGGAGGATTCTCTTCTTCCTCTCGATCAAAAATAATTATTTTATAACTACATACAGTACCTTTGTGAAATCTGAATGTGTGATATTTTGAAATAAAGTGAACACACCTTTAATACTTGAACTAATTGTATTATATTTTCATGCATTAATATAGAAAGTAGTCCTGCGTAGTTTAATTAAAGCTGCGCCTACTGCTTTCGCAGTCTTAGCACATTTCTCTTCAGTGTCGCCAAAACTCTTATGCTTGGAAAATATTTATCATACTGTTAACACAATTATAAAAATAACATCACGTTTCATACAGTATAAATTAATGGGCTTGTGATGTCGGAAAAGTCTCGTATCCTGGAAATGAATCAGTTACAACGGAAGCAGGCTAATACACGCAAACTTTCATCATATGAATTGACATTAAAACAGTTGAGATTTGATCTTTATAATGCTTAGCGAAGCACTAGATGAACTGACATATTTTGAAATGTCTGATATTATTACATGTCGCAGAGGGATGTCAGGTTATTATGTTAGAGTGCGCTGAGTGCGGGCACGTATCGGCAAGCGATACATGTGAAATCCTCCGTGTCCCGAGGGAGTAGGGGAATATTCCCTGTGATCTTGCGAAAGCGGATAAATTTCATTATTTTTGAAAGGACTGATGGTTCTATATGAGATAGAGAATGCTACTTGGATGTAATTTTCCTGCATGATGCTTTTGCGACTTAAACCAGAGAGATGAACTTATAACTTACTACAGAATATGCCACAGTGGGCTGGCATCAATACAATACATTTACGGACAGTGCTCAACGTAAGATATGTAATATATCTCTGACGTCATGGTATTTGTAATGACGACTTCTTCCTCTCATCATCTTCTTATTCTTCTTAGATAGGTGTATAGAATTCACATTACTCAGTATCAAACACAATTACACAGAAGGGTGTTTTCATAGGGGAGTGATAATGTCGCTGGATTCCCATTGATATGCCAGTTGTTTAAATCTCTCCGCGTGGGATTACTGAAATTAAAATTAATGTTCCTCTGATTCAGATTCTGTATAAACTATTGGACCCATGGTTACGATGGCAATATCAAGAGACACTAAGAAGTACAAGCTTGCTTGTCTTAAATGTAGGGGATGTTACTATAATGTTGAGGGATTTAATATCCACTTACTACTTTTAACTGACGTGCAAACGTTTGTCATATAGGAGTTCTTTATGTGTCATTAAATCTACCGACACAAGGCTGACGTATTCTAACACCTCCAAATTCTTCAAATACCTTCAAACTCGCACACTTGGGCTAGGAAGGCTTACGATTTATCACCTCAGTCACTCTAATATATGGAAGTTCAAGGGATGCTCTAAAATGTCACGTGAATTCCAATGTAAGATCTAACCTGGGATACTTTTCCCACTTATTATTAATTAGCTTACATCAAAATATATATAAAAAACAACCTCCTTGCCAAATTACCAAATGGCCAGTGATAGCGTGTGAAGTTCGGTGGCGATTTCTTCAGTTGTATTCCTTGGACATCTTGACGGAGTTCGCTGCATATCCTATTAGGGTGAGTGGACTCCGTTCCCATATTAAGACCAGGAATATAATGATAATCCCAGGATCGAACTGAGGGACTCAGTCCTTTAGGCTAGTTAGATCCCGGCTCTTTCCGATGGTATTTGAAGGTGCTAAAATACGTTGCTTCGTGTCGATAGATTTAGCAGCACGTACATAAACCTTTATGGGAGGGTTTTAACTTCAGCAATGAGCTGATTGTCACACGAATTGACTCCTGGTGTGATGTATTCTCGCTTGATTGAAAGCAGCCAGAGAACTGCTGCGGCGTATTCTTGCTTCGTTTCACTGAAGTGATAGACAGACGTGGGACTACTGAATGGCCATGACTTGGCCATGTGGACAGATATATACGTAGGGTGGTTGTTATCAAACCGAAATACCTAGAATATTTGTAGGATTTCAATGAAAAAGAATTTTTAAACCTTTTCGACTATAATCCACAGCTTTTTGTACATATATGCAAATCTGTTCTCGAATGTTGTTTGCAATACATATAAAATAATTCTGGGCATTTTGAGCAGACTGATTGGCCATATTGATGTTAGTAAATTGTAACTTTAAGGTACATTGAATCAGAACGCAAATTGCGTTTTCAGAATAGTGACTTATACCGCGCCCTGTACGTCACACAAGGGTGAAAGTCTATTACTCTGATAGGTTTGTACATTTTGCCGATATCAGTGCAAATTTACTTGTCCTAAGATTCCTTAATATCTGGGTTAGTTTTTGTTTAATAATTACACAAGGGTTATCGTGTAGGTTGATGATATGTTTTACGCTTCAGCTATCTCATACCAGGCGAGATTTGATTTTGAACTACGCAGAACACCACCAGGCTATAATGTGAGGTATTGGGAAGACTTTCCTAGTACATTTTCAAGCACGCTTTATACGGTTATTTATATCGTAATAACAGTTTATTCAAACCAAATTTCACCAGCACTCAGTTTCCTTCGGGTCACGGAAAATTTAAATTTTATTTATATAAATTCAGAATTAGTAGTAATGACAGTTATGTTTGTGGAGATGAAGAAACTGCAACTCACTTGATTTTTGATTGTCCCTGATTCAGAAATATTTTGGAACAACACTTAAATTGTTATACAGTTATGTTAGTCAAAGATATTTTTAGGATATTTCACAAAATCTTGTGTTTGAATGAATTTTTTAAGTTCATGCAGTTCATTTTAGAAAAAGATTAAGAATACATTTTTCCTTTTCTCCCAGTTTAGTTAATTTATGTGTGTAATCACTCACTTCAAAAATTTTATATGTTTGTAATATTTAAGGTAACCTACAGCCTTTATATGCTAGAAAAAGTAGGGCATTTTCATGGATAATAAATAAATAAATATATCGTAATCACAGCCACGGGCTCTCATTTTTATGTGGGATACGAAGCATATGACATGATTTTCGAATTCAAACCAAATACCCCACAATTATCCTTTCTGTACATAATATCCCGTCGGCATGCACTGTGTCTACTCGACGTAGCCGATAATAATGTTATCGGCTTTACGTCCCACTAACTATGTTTATGATTTCTGGAAAAGGTGATGTGCCATAATTTTGTCCCGCGGGAGTTATTTTACGTGCCGGTGAATGCTGATGTAGTTGAGCACCTTCAAGTACGACCGGGCTCAGCCAGGAGCGAACCGGCCAACTTGAACTCAGAAAGCCATAATTTGCAGAAAATATTGAAGTCCAATTAAAGCTAAATTTTCAATTCGAATTTCCTACAGTGGGCGACTAGCGGGCACTCTATAGCTATGCTGACCTAAGTGCCGGGCTTGTAGCTCAGGGCCTGTTCACTGTAGTTCAATCAGGAGATCATTGGACGGGAAATCCAGAGGTAGTAAGTTCGTTTCCCCCTGGTGTCAAGTTTACCGTTTTTGTTCTTCTCAGCATGTACTCGACCCGATCCGGGTTTGATTCTCGGCTGACTCTATGACAGATACACTCAAGGATGAATACATCCCCCGCACAAAGTGGTTGCGTCCGACCGTTAAACAGGGCTGATTCCGTTCAAAGTACTGACACCAGGAAATTGGGAGAAGTCCAGATAAAAATGGAGAAAGACTTAATGGTAATAAATTGAGATTATAGTCTAACGTGACAGGGTATCTATTAATCATTAATTACGGTATCTCCAATGTTTAGATGTGCGGTGTCTTGATTTTTCTTTCTCTAAATCTTGTACATCAGAACGGATTGTAGTTTGCCCGCCTTGATGAAGATGTTACTCGATAAACACGCACATGAGTACCCTCTGCCAGATAGTCTGATAATCAGTACTGTTGTAACTGTAAATGTGAAAGTTCGTTATGGGGATCACTGTAAGTACCTAGGTGTTAATATAAGGATAGTCCTTTATTGGGGGTAATCACATAAATGACATTGTAAATAAAGGGGACATATCTCTGCAAATGGTTATGAGGGTATTTAGGGGTTGTAGTAAGGCTTTAAAGTTGAGGTCATGTAAGTTTCTGTTTAAACCCCGACTAGAGTATGGTTCCAGTGTATGGGGCCTTCACCAAGATTACCTAATTCGGAAACTGGAAAAATCCAAAGAAAAGCAGCTTGATTTTTTCTGGATGATTATCGACAACAGAGTAGCGTTACGAAAATGTTGCAACGTCTGGGAAGACCTGGGAGAAAGGAGACGAGCTGCTCGACTAAGTGGTATGTTCCAAGCTCTACCAGTGGAGAGACGGCGTGGAATGACATTAGTAATCGGATAAGTGTGAGTGGTGTTTTGATAATTAGGAAACATCAGGAAATGAAGATAAATTTGGAATTAAAGGGAGAATTTGGGGTAAATATTCATTTATGGTACGAGGAGTTAGAGATTGGAAACATTTTCCAAGGGAGATGTTCAATAAATTTCCAAATTCCTTGCAATTATTTGAGAAAATACTTGGCCAGGAACAGATAGCTTCTGCCACCTGGGCGACTGGCCTAAATGTGCATAAGTGGTGATTGATTTGGTGAAATATAATATTCTTCTTATTCTTCTTCAACTACCGTATTTTCCACACTGTGGGTTTGTGGGTGCAAACTGTTTCGTACATGTGGATTTTGTGTTGTTTTACGGCCGGTAGTATGGTGTGGTGTTCAAATATGAGAGTGTTCGGACAAACATAAACACCCAGTCCCCGAGTCAGAAGAGTTAATCAGACGTGATTGGAATCCCTAAACCGGGTGGGAACATCTGGACTGAAGGCCTGAACTCTGAAATATTCAGCCAAGGATTCGGACAGACAATATTATACTTCGTGATTTAAAATTTACGTAAGGTATTCTTTGTGTAAGTGTCAGGAGTGCAAGTAGTATTTTCCTCTAACTCCGCATCCGTTCGGAAGTGAACTCTCTTCCACTTGTGCGATATGGCGTATTATATCTCGGAAATGAGATGAGACAACCTGCAGCTGATTGACTGTCAGATGTAAGTCTTGAGCTGAAGGTGGAGCAGATTGCTACATTATTACACTAATCAGGAAATGTGAGTTTGTGTAAAGAATGGTCGATACACTCCTCGTTAGGATTAACTCCACACAGATCTCTCCAGAGGAAATGGAAATGCATTTCATTACATCAGCCGCAATATGTTTACACTCGATGCGATATCATTTTAGTAAGCCACGCCTTGTTGGAGCTAAGACATTGGAAGTGTTCTGCATGATCCTTGATAGATAAGGGAGTGGAGAAATTTGTGGTATGAATGATATATTCCATACAGTATGACAGGCACGAAGTAAGTGTAATGAGGAACCCGGATTTTTAATGACTAGTAGGTTATAATGCAAACCTATTGATGCGGGTAACAAGTATAGTCTACCTGCACAACGGTTGTGCTATGAGTTCTGCATAAACGATTGGCGTACGGCCCATCAAAACCCCTACGTTATAACTCATGTTACTTTCACTATATAACGGAAGAACGGGATAATCTACACTTGATAAAACCTCGAGTATCCCCTCGTTTCAAATATGATACAATCGTTCTTTTCTTCACGAAAGAGAGCCCTCATGTTGCTGTGTGACCTGTTGTGTCATCTTCCGGTTTCCTTCCGCTGTTTGTGCGTCAACTGTTTTGTCATACCAACGACAGTGCTAAGTGTCTGCACGTGTTATTAACAATGCATGTTGGAGCTAAATCAAGGTGAGTAAAAAGAAAGAAGGTAAATATTAGTAATAATCTTATTTTTAGATGTAACCTTGATAATCATGTAACGTGATACCTGTAGATAACATAAACGTCACATTTCTATAATATAGTTCATTTTCAGGTTGAGAAACGTGCATGTGTTTCGTTTGTATCATGCATGATACATTCGGACCATAAAAGTTCTTTCTAGTAAGTAAAAACAATATTGTATGCTGAGCAGTATCTTTCCTTCTACAGGCAACACGATGTTGGTTCTGCATTTCTTTAACGTAAAACACATTGAGTACTAGTATATAGTATTTTTAACATATTGTGGCTTCTCCATTTCATATATTACTTTAATATCTGAGGATATATTTACTATTAACATCATAACTGTATTGATTTTTGTTTTCAGTATTGAAATTGCATGAAGTATCGGAATTGTTGGATGTGTGGAAGCCTTAAAATTCCGATTTGGATTTTGAAAATGACGACAATGAAGCAGATGTTAAAACACCAAACCTTCCTGCAGATGACGAAGATGTTGATAATAAATTCATGAATATTTGTAAATTCTACAAAAAAGTGATTAAAACGGGACTGAAATACATTCGTGAAAATTGAAACTTATTTCTAACATGAGAGCTTATGAATTTGTGGCCTTACAGTAAATTATATTTTATCTTGGCAGAGACTCACTGTATCAAATGTTTTCAGACCCTCCTTGAGTACACGAAACAGCAGATTTATTTTTCTTCGTGAAAATGTCACGTCGTGTTCCTGAAGCTTTCATGCTCTGCCCTAAAACTATGGACTCGTGACTCTAGTTTTCAATCTAACCTGTTACTGCATAAAAATACCGGGTCTTATACCCACAAAAATTCAACAATTGATGTAGCCCATTTTGAACGTCTTTTATATATCCCAAACTTGCATCAGCTGTTCTGTGTGTCAGAAATAGCTGCAAATCTAATCATTTACATGCCCGCTGATGGTGTGTGCGTGTTAGGACCATTTCTTCTCGGTACTTGTCAGGCAGTGTACATGTATATTTAATTGTATTTAAATGGAATTGCCACACGTCTGATATATGTTCAGTAATAAAGAGTTCATTATGTTGAACATATTTCACAGTTGACTAGTTCACTGAATTAACTGAACTGCGTACTGTTTGAGCACTGCAGAAAAAACTTCCAATGTTTTGAATCATTTTATGCCCGGGTAGCAAATACAGAGTGCATATTGCTTTGAACATTATTTACTTTGTATTATGCGTGTGCCCATGTGCAGGCAATCAAATGTAATGTTAATGGTAAATATAAGCCAAACCGAAATATTATTTTTTAAATGTGGGCAAAAGGTATTTACAATATAATGCGTAAATAAGCCTTTGATATGCGATTCATTTATGATATATTGTAATCATGACTATTAATTACCTCAGCGCAAAGTATGAAAGAAAGGAAGTATACGGCTGAGTTCTGGGTTGTAAAATATGGTTACAGAGTGTCGCCGAATTTTTAGGGTAAAATAGTTTAGAATACAAACTAATTTGGTTATTAGCAAGTGTCGGCAAGCCCGTTCTTCCGCGGTGTAGCGAGAGTCACATAAATTGAGGGGGTTCTGATAGGCCGTACCATGTTTATGCAATACTCGTTGCATAACCGTTGAGCAGGCAAGTGTGTATATTTTCTATTTGGTTCAGTAAGTTTGCATTCTATCCTAATACTGCATAAAATACGAGGTCTAGCTTGTTATAAAATAGTTCTAGAGGGAAAGTATCTCTTTCCGTTGGACATTTGTTAAAATCTCGGTCTGTTAACATTATTCACCGGAGAGTTATTCACTCCGAGTGTTCGTATTATTATATGTAATAAACTGCACATGTCAGCTATCGTAAATGGACAGGAAAGTGCCCCAATTCCAGGGTTTAGCGTGATTTGATAGAATATGTACTTCACAAATATAGCATATGCCATAAAACTACTTCTTAATTCTCAATCCGAAGATAAGTTGGCAGCAATTCTCCTTCTCCACTCCTCACTGCAACCTTTGAGCCTGCTCCTACATCTTCCCTGATGTTTTTAGAGTACTACAGTCTAGGTCTTCCTCATCCTCTTTTTCTTTGAATCATTCCTTGCATGACATTAACTATGAAACTATTATGCCTATAGAGGCGGCCAATTAATTGGTCTCTTCTCTTTCTTATTGTTGATAATGAAGAACTGTATTCACCTGTTATGCTTAGGACTTCTTTATTGTGAGTTTCGGTGTCCACAGGATCTTTTCCCTCCTCTTTCAGCACCCCATCTCAAACGCCTCCGGAAGTTTGTCACCCCATGCACCAGTGATCCATGTTTCTGTGCCATACAAGGCCACACTCTAGATGTAGCAGTTAATAATCTCTTTTTAGTCTCCATATTTAGATTCCTTGGTGTAAGCAGCATGCATTTTTTGTCATTGGCGACCTTTGCAATTCTGCTCTTTAAGTCGGTTGAATTTTTCCATCGGAATTGATTTTACTGCCTAAGTAGGTAAACCAAACGAACCACACCCATAGGCACAACAGCTCCGAAGGGCTTTGGCCTACCTACCGACCGCTGCTCAGCTCGAAGGCCGGCAGATTATGTGGTATTGTGCAGTCAGCACGACGAATTCCCTCGGCCATTATTCTTGGCATTCTAGACCGCGGCCGCTATCTCACCACCAGGTAGCTCCTCAATTGTACATAGGCTATTCAATAACTAACTACAATTTTGCTCTAATTGTTTTAGGTTGGCTGTATGGCGTTGTGTGCTCACCAGCCGCTAGACTGCACCGTTGGCAACATCTGTGGTAGGTTTCTGCGTTATCAGATGAGTACAGCGTGCGCTATTGCGACGTAAATGTGGCAGCATCACTCTCTGTTTGCACCAAGGAGGAACAGCGTGTTCTGAGAGTGCACCAGGAGCGGAAATTCATAGAAGACTTTCAGTAGAATATCGGGGCAATGTTTTGCCACAGCGAAGTGTTTACCAGTGGATGGAACGGTTCAATAGGGGTCGCACGAGCGTGAAGGATGAGGAATGTTCCGAGCGTCCATCTGCAGCCGTAATTGATACTAATATTGAACAACTGCGTGATATGTTCCTGAATAACAGACGAGCGACTGTTGATGATGTGGCGAACCAAATGCACATTAGCTCCGACCTTTAGATGAAGGATGCGGTTCATACGTGGCTTGATGAGCAACCAAAAACCTGCTTTGCAGAAGGTATCAGAAAGTTTCTGAAACGGTGGAGCATGTGCATTGAAAACCAGGGTGACTATGTTGAAATTGGTTTCCATAAAAAGAGTGTGTACTCTTTTTGTAACACATTATAAAAATGGATTACTGATAATTATTGACTTGCCCTCGTAATTACGTAGGCTGGTTGAACCTCGAACCAGCCCTCAGATCCGGGTAAAAATCCCTGACCATCCCGGGTATCGAACTCGCGTCCATCAAGTAAGAGGGACTCACGCTAATCCTACACCACGGGACCTGCATCTAGTAGGTAAAGGGGTGTTTAATTTTCAGGTATTATTTTTAAGTTGCCTGTGGAAGAATGTATCGCAAGAGAGGTTTAATTTATAGCGTACACCATCTCTATTGATTGAGGAATTTCAGCATCTTAGCACATTTACATTCTGCTAGCAGTTTAATCTCCTCTGAATGGCTTTGACAAGTTCTGCTAAACCTCTCCACCCGTTGTGTTGTTTCTTCATTTTCTATCTCCCGTAGCCTTCAAGTTCTCTCTTATATTATTCAGCCACCTCCTTCTGGCTTCCTCTTGAGTATCTTCTCCACCGCCATTTCCCATAGTATTTGTTTTCCTCATGGCTGAGCCATAGCACTCTGATTTAATTTCTGACACTTTCTGGACTTTTGTATAGTTATTCTAATCTCTCTATTGCCACTCACTCTCCAAAATCCATTGTCGTTCATGGAACCATACAAGTTTACATCATAGATTCGGTTTTATTGAGCTTTTGAATACATGGGTACAAAATCAAGTGTGATTTACGTGTTTCATTTTCAGTCAGCCCTAAGAAAAAATTTATCTTATCTCACAGTTCAAAGCACGGGTTTCTTGCAAATGGACAGGCTAAACACCCAATCAATTCAGCTTTTATTTTATCTTTTTTCGCATCCGTAGTCTAAAGGTTAGTTCTATTATCTTTCGTCCCCACAAGCCCACCGACGATTCCCCGTAATTCCAGATTCCTGAGAGGTTGGCTTAATGGTCAGCGTAGCGGCCTTCGGTTCAAAGGGCCCCCGCTTTCGATTCCCGGTCAGGTGGAGTATTTAGATCTTAAATGGCTGGAACACTCGCTGTTCATGCTGTCTCCAACATCCCTGAAACTCATTTACCACAGAGAAGAAAACAAAAAAGAATACACGCAGTTTCGTATACACGGCAGACGCCGTCCACTCTCGACGGAGGGTCCGCCTTGCAAAGGGTGCACCAGACCAGAAATAGCAACACGAAATTACGTTATTTGTAATTCATTTCTTAATTTGTATATTTTCTTCATGTTGTTGTTTTAAATTGTATGACTTTTACGTACATCCATTTACTGGTAATTTATACCATTCCAGTATTGAGTTATAGCATCATACACAAAAAATGGGCATTCTTCCAGTACTCCTGAAATGTAAGGATAACTTACCTCCAGGTGAGTGTACCAAATATCGTTCAGAGAAAAGGAGATCAATGATAAAGAACAAAATTTACTTCACATTTGACCAACAAACTATCCATGTTATTCCCTTTGTATTTCACTGTCTCTCTACTGTTAGAGTGACGTTCTTCCCAATTCACTTTCTGTTATTTTACGCATTTTTGATGGTGATATACAGTATGTCATGAAATATATCGGTCGTGACCGAAACCGTGTACTTTATATTACTGCAAAAATGCCTTAAACACTTTTCTACGCGAACGATTTTCGAAATAATGGTTTAAATGACGTCTTATGACTGGTGATTAAAACCTGAAACGCTAAAATCTCGGAAATCGAGAGATTTTTCAAATAGGTAGTGATTTCGTGAATGTGACGTAATCTGTGTCTGCCACTCTACAGACGCCCAGAATAAATATAATTTCAATACCTTGCCCAGGGATAAGTGATTCCTGTTACCAGCCCTTTCTTTTAGCTGGTTCTTTTAGATCGCGCTGACCAAGATAGGTCTAACAGTGATGATGGGCTAGCTATGTTCTGGTATTAAGAAGGAAGCGTCAGAAGTCCTTTAATGTAAATCCCTAGATTTCGCCCCGTGTGAATAAGGGAAACCGGGGTTGCCGACAGGGGGTCGAACCCACTGTCCCTCGAAATAATTCTGACAACTTCGTACCGAAACAACGTAGACAAATCGATCGATTTACCAGCAGATATTCCTGTGTATATCTCTTATTTTATGTCGTTATCGGAAATGATAAATGGTGATGATAATTGTGAGGATGATGATTTGATAATTTCTGGTAATTAGATACCGTATGTTTAGGCAGCAATAGATCAAAATGCAAACTAAATTTGGCTCCTACGAAACATGGCGTGGTCCGCATTTCCGTAATGTAGAAAGTATAACAACATAGGCCAGGCCCCTAAAGTTTATGCAAATCTCACAGCATGACTGTTGTCTGTGTTAGACTATATTTTTTACTCGTTTAAGTAAGTTTGCCTTCTTATATATGTTTAAACATCCGCTTTCTATAGAGCATCCTCATCATCCTCATCATCATCATCATCACCGTGATCACACATGTTGTGAATACAGAGAGCAGTGCATCAATACGAGCTGGTAATTACACATACATATGCTGGAAATACCTAGTTAAATCCATGTATTTGAAGTCAAAAGGAACAAAAGAGCGAGAAAAAATCCCTACCTGGTATATGTCAACACAAACCTCGCTTCGCCTGGAGCCATCCATTAGCCTGTGACGTCATGCAGCCGACGTATTGATTGGGCCAATCACACACACGGGACTTTTAAACTCGTCACATATCGATGATGGTCTTCATAATCTTTCTCGGCTGTATGTACTTCATCTGGACATTTTTAGATTTATATGTCACTTCGGTCGGATAGCATGGAGAATTCTACCTCTCTGGGGTATATCACCTTCCCCAAAGGGAATAGTTTTGTTTACAATTGATGGCCACTCTCATATACTCTTTTCTGAAAATTCTATTTTTCCTCCTATCTCCATGAAATAGACACTTTTAGATATTTATATATTTCAGAACACATGATACTGATTTACTAGTACCGTCAATAAGTTCGTGGACTGGAATCTGAAATTTAGGCAACCCAATATACACTTACCCAGTGCAAGCAGCAAGCAAGTGGATCAGTTCCTACGCTGTAGGCAGTACAGTGTACACTTATGAACTGCAGTCAGGATATTCATTCACTTGTGTCTGCCGTGTAGGCAACACAGTGTATACTTACGTACTGCAGTCAGGAAGTTCGTGGACTAGAGCCTTCGGTGTAGGCATGACAGTGTACACTTACGTCCTGTAGTCAGTGAAGGGTATTCAACACAACGTACACTTACGTAATGAAGTAAGGTCGTTGATTAGTGCATGTAGGGCTGGCAACACAGTGTACACTTACGTACTGCAGTCAGGAAGTTCGTGTCCCAGCGCCTTTGGTGTAGGCAATACAGTATACATTCCCTTACTGCGGTCAGAAAGTTCGTGGGCTGGTGTCTGCGGTTTAGGCAACACAATGTACACTTACGTACTGCGGTCGGTAAGTTCGTGGAGCAGCGCCTACGGTTTAGGCAACACAGTGTACACTTACGTACTGCAGTCATTAATTTCGTGGACTATCGCCTACAGTACAGGCAGCACAGCATTCAATTGCGTACTACAGTCTACCAGTTCTTGGCCTAGCTCCTACAGACAAGTACCACACAATTTTTAACGTGACTTTTTCCTGTCGTGGTTATAAGGCCGATTTCGCTTTCATCATCTCAAAGGTTTTGCTAGCGGTTTTGCCTAATTTTTGGCAGAACTTGAAATATGCCTACTGCTCAAACTAGGATATTCTCATATTCCGTCGCTCACACTGAACTGTCCTTCAAAACGGAGACCACAGTTCCGCTTACACTGCATGTACGGAACTACCCCCTGCTGGGACTTGCGAAGAGACGTGTCGGCACTACCCTGTGGTGCACTACAGCAACACTAGGTGTCCAGTCAACGAATTTAATGACAAGAGTCCGGATATTTAGCTTAGAATACCTGTTACGATGTGTCGTCCACCCGCTCTTCCGTAATGTAGTTAGAGTAACATAACTATTAGGGCTTCTAATAGGCAGGGTCTCTAATTCTTACGCAAAGCGCAACTTACTGTTGTCCGGTTGTTTTCTTTAGTATGCCTGCATTATAACCTATTACATTCTAAACTTCGGGGCTCCATTAATGACTGTACTACGTATACATAATTTATATGTAACTAGTGGTTTATTTGTGGCGGTCCTCAGCAGTACACAGTACCAGATACATCGATAAATGCGTGCTGGAAGTTGCCATGCATGTCATAAAGTGGTAGTACGCTCCGGTAATTATGAACAGTCTGTAGTCTTAGTTACTGGTTCAGATTATGTTTCTACAGTCCCAGATATTCCTGTCAGAATTCTTGTTTATATCAGGCAGGCTTGCATGTCTCAGTACACAATAAGAACAGATAACCTCTTCTAATTTCGTCAGCAGTCAATGTTATTACAGTAGCACCCACAACATAGAATGAACGAGCTTACAGCTCAGTTAATGAAACTGTGACTGCTTTTAGTACAACACATATCAGACATAATATATATTAACCTTACAAAATCCACACTCCAGCAGTCTGATCCATTACAATTTTTTAAGATTTGGTTGGGATCTGGAAGACGTTAAGCAGACAATTCCTACTACCGAAATAGAAAACTGACACCAGAACTACGACGCTTGGTATCCATGTGGCAAAATATTTAAACATTATGTCAGTATCGGTACTTGTAAGTTCCAACTACAGGTCTTTGTATAATTCATAATATTTTTCCTGATCAAAAGAAAGAAGGAGATGTTTGTTGATGGATGTGATGAAGACTTTCAAAAAATAAGCAGAGTTTAAGGAAGTTTTCATTTACTCAATTTCATATCGGAAATAAATTAGACGCAGATAGAACATCGAAACAACAATACTTCTACTCTAGTAGGATGTGAAATGGGAAAAACAATTCATAATAATATGTAAGTGTAGCGCGGCCTATTAGCAAAACATATATGGGCCTAAAGCATTTACTAACCAACGAGAAACCTTTCACTTTTAAGACATGACAATGTATTGTATATAAAACTTAAGTTTTATCTTTCCTTTATATAAAGTTTCTTATTTCTCTGAGAACAGAATTGCAACTCGTATAAAGTGTGTTAAATAACTGCTGTATAGCAAAGTACATCTATCGCAGAATTAATTCTTAGAACGGGCTAGAGCCATACGGGCTGCGTAGCCGGTAAGGTAGAGGCTCACAGGAAGGGATCTGAGTTTGATTCCCCATAAAAAAGTAAAAAAGTATATTTTTACTTCAGGATATTCATAAGGCCGTTATTCACTCAGTCTACACCAAAAATGATTACCAGGTTAATTCCTAACGAAAAAGAAAATATAAGATGTGGGCCTAAAGGAAAGTTACGTGAAGCGAGAATAATAATAATAATAATAGTAATAATAATAATAATAATAATAATAATAATAATAATAATAATAATAATAATAATAATAATAATAATAATAATAATAATAATAATGCCAAACAGACACAAATTTAGGAAGAGCAAAGGGGAACTTCGCAGCAATGAGAAATTCAGCAGAGTGACTGAAAACGTATAACTAATAACTAGAGATAGGCACGAATCAGTTAGCAAGGCGAAAGTGTAAACTTGCCGCTTTATTGTTATGCCGGTGGGTAGCGTACATTTTAGGGTTTCTGATAGTTCAGATCGCTAATTTTTATGCAAATCGCACTACATAACCGTCATGCGGGTAGCATACACTTGCGCCTTGGTTACATACGTTTGCATTCTAACTTGTTCTTGCTTATAATTCCCATCTCTTAGTAATAACATTAGAGTCAGGTATTGGAGAATGAGGATAAACGTATCGTTATGCATGCGAAACGTGTTCAGTTTTGGCCTTGTAGCAGGATATTAATTTAACTTCGTATTGATACATTTCCTATTCTCGTAAAGCGGGAGGTAGCTTATAGTTCGACAGGTGCAAAAATATGAATAGTCTCATTTAATTAAATGTCCGTAACGTCAGCACTTAACCAAGCCGTGAAAAACTACCGTATACTATGTTACGAGTTTCTTTAATTCTATCAACAGATTTTCGGTATCCTTAATGGAGTAGACCGAGCGAGTTGGTCCCGCGATTAGGGGCGCGCGGCTGTGGGCTTATATCCGGGAGGTAGCGGGTTCTAACCCTACTGTCGGCAGCTCTGAAGATGGTTTTCCGTGATTTCCCAATTTCTCATCAGAAAAGTGCTAGAGCTGTACCTTAATTAAGACCGCGGCCGCTACCTTCCCGCTGATACCCCTTTCCTGTCCCATCGTCGCCATAAGACCTATCTGTATCTGTGTGATATGAAGCAACTTTTAAAAAAGAATATGTTTAGAAGTTCCTTTAGGTGAACATTTTGGCGGAGTGACACTTATTTTGGGAGAAACAATTGTAATCATTTTATTAATGAAAGTACTGGGCAGAGTAACTCAGAAAGTAGGGCACTGCACCTCTCAGCTCAGCCTGGCGGGTTAGATCCTGCCTCACTCCAGTGGCATTTGAGGATACCCAAACATTCCAGCTTCCTGTCGGCAGATTTATGGGCATGTAAAATAAATTCTGGCACCTCACATTTCTGAAACCCATAAATATCATCAGTGGGACATAAAACTAGTAACATTAGTATGTTTTTTGAATTAAGGTACCAGGGAAAGAAGGGGGAGTGTCTCGCAAGTCAAACACTATTGCGGTCTCGAAGAGAACAATTGTTGACCAAGGATAATCGGACAAGAGTTACTTCTGTAAGAGGAAGCTTTGATACTGTTCCGTAGTCACAAATTCATCCTAGCAAGCTATGAGCGATGACCAATATCCTGTTTAGATTTTGTATGCCTACTTACGTATGTTAATTTGTTAAAAAGCTTGGGAGTTTGGTTTGGTTAAATGTGCCGAATAAACACAAATTTCCAATTGGCTTTCTTAGCTACGGAACCTTTAAACATCTCACATAGAATGAGGGAGTAGAGTTCATCCAGCACAGGAACCGAAGAGAGCGCGTGGTGAGATTTTCCTTCAGCTTTGAAATAAATGAAGAAAATCATCTTTATATTACAAGTTAGATTTAATGGATTAATTAAAGATTTATGTGTTTGTTACCATAAGAATTATTCTATATATTTACAATATCTTAGCTACAAATGTAGGTTATTCTATCTTGTCGGTATCAGAAGCATGGTACTTCAAGTCTGGGAGTACAAATGGTGTTTGACATTCGCCGGTGAACTTTTAAAAGTAGAGTCCGCTATGTTCTGGATTTTGGTATCCGGGATTTTGTTTGTTCTTAGGAAGTTCAGTGTCTCGTTAGGAATTTTCCCTCCAGTGCCAATGATAAGGCTCGTTTTGTAGATCCATTTGTGAAATGACATTCTACTACTTCATAGATCTCCAGGTGGTGGTGTTTACGGACACTTTCAGCAATCAGTGTGTGAACTGTATTGTGCGGATTGATTGTCAGCAGTCTTCTAGGACGGGCTTAGTGGTTTAGATGGTTGAGGTGGTGGCTTGCTGACAGCAACTAGGCAAGTTCGATCCTGGGTGAGTCCAGTGGTATTTTAACGTGCTCAAATACGTCAGACTTGTGTCTGTAGATTTACTGGCACGTAAATGAACTCCTGTGGGACTACATTCCGGAATATAGGCGTCTCCGAAAACCGTAAAAGTAGCTAGTGAGTCGTAAAGCCAAAGACATAATCATCATCATCAGTCCTTCCTTATGACAGGACCCAAATACATGAGGTAAGATTTCGAAGTCGTCACATCTTCTTGAACAGGACATACACTGACTGAGAAAATGTCACGGGATAGCGGAGCACTGATGCGCAGGTATGTTGTCTGCGCACCACACGCTCCCTGTGCCAGCGGCAGTTGTATAGGAGACCTTGTAAGCAGTGGCTGTGCAAGTGACAGGTGTAACATGGAACGTCGTCGTGAGCTGACACCGTTCGAACAGGGTATGGTGGTCGATGCCCGAAGGATGCGAAGTGCGATTTCAGAAGTGGTGAGGAAATTCGGCTTCACACTATCAACCGTATCCAGGGTGTATCGTGAATGGTTGAATGCGGGTGTCACCGTCCACAACAGACGAACGACCGGCCTTCCAGCCACCCTCGATGACCGCGACTGACGACATCTGAGACGGATTGTCAGTAGTGACAGACGGGCAACCGTGCAACAAATCACGGCTCAATTCAACACAGGCCGTGCTAGACACGTCTCCCAATGGATAATCCGTACGAACATTGGTTCTTTGGGGTATGGGAGCCGGCGCCGCACACGGGTGCCACTGTTAACCCAACTTCATCGGTCACAACGACGCGCATTTGTCGCCAGTCACCAGGGATGGACACTGGAACAATGGCGTAACGTAATATGGTCGGACGAATCACGATTTCAACTGCACCATGCCGATGGGAGGCACCGTGTATGGCGCAGACCACATGAAGTGATGGATCCCGCCTGCCTCGAAGGTCTGGTCCAGGGCGCTTGTGTCTGTTATGGTCTGGGGTGCATTTTCCTGGTATGGAATGGGCCCCCTAGTTGTTCTGGAAGAGATTTTGAATGGTACGCGGTATGTTCAGATGCTGGGAGACCATCTACACCCATTTTCGGCCTTCCAGCGCCCAGACGGTTCAGCGGTGTTTCAAGATGATAACACGCTGCCACATCGCTCCCACGTCCCCCGGGAATGGTTCCAGGAACATGGAGCGGAGGTCCAACGACTGCCATGGCCACCCAGGAGCCCCGATATGAACCCTATCGAGCATATCTGGGGTGTCCTGGAACGCAGGCTCCGTGCCATGGATCCTGCACCCACGAACAGACCAGCATTGGCAGCAGTTCTGCAAACGATTTGGTGTCAGTGCCTCCAGGGGACTAACAAGGACTTGTCGACTCACTTCCACGGCGTCTCACTGCAGTTCGCAGGGCCAGATGAGACCCCACACGTCATTAGGTGACTATCCCATGACATTTGCTAAGTCAGTGTATTAAAGCTCCTTCTAGGCAGCATTAGAAGTGGGATGGTATTACAGTTCAGTTAATAGTAAACGCCATGCTTCCGTTTCCAAATTTACATTTCGTACTTGTTCTCTGGCATCTGGCAGATGTCTTGCGATATTGCTTTGCCTGGTTTCATATATCGTGTTTCTGCAGTGTACATCCCGTGTGGAAACTCCATCATTTCTTGTGTGCAGGTCTCATTCTTACCACCTGGTCATAATCTTGCAACAAAGGGTTCCCTTTCAATTCCTGAAAACTTACTCGTACATTCGCAGTTTTGTTCAATTCGTTCAACATTATAACTGTAACTGTCAATTATATAATCTGAACCTTGACTTGCTTCTTCCTTCCGGTTCATCTCCTTTTCCATTTTTTGTATCCATTGTAACAGTTTCTATTACATCTCGCCCCCCCATAGTTCAATGTAATCACATATAGTCAATATCTCCCATTCTCCTCAACCTGATGGTTGGTGGGTAGCATGACTGTCCTCGTCCAACGACCTTGTATAGTGAGACAGCTGCTTGATTAGTTGATATGGACGTCTCCCTTTAATGCCATAGAGGAACCCTGCTCCTCGTCCTCCTCTTCTAGTCTTTCTTTCCAGTTTTCCTTCAAGCAGTGTGGTGCACCATGATGTATGCCGGAGTAAATGACCTATCCAACTACATCTTCCTCTCGCGATGTTTTCTCTACACTGATGGTTTCTTCAGCTCTCTTGAGAACTTCTTCTTTTGTTAGCCTGTGAGTCCATGGCATTCTTAACATTCTACGCCAGCACTACATTTCGAATGCATGTATTTTTTTCTTATCATCCTAAATAGAGTCCAGATTTTAGAGTCATAGGTCGCAATGCCCCAAATTAAGCTCTTAATGAAATGCTTTCTTACTGGTAGAGATATTGCCTTGGAGGTCAACAGGCTTCTTTTTTATTGAAAGCTTCCTTAGCCTCGGTATTTGAGAACGGACGTCCTTTTCACATCTCCCATTAATGTATGTACAATATTCAACAATGCCAGGAATACTAACGTAATAAGGTGCAAGGCGAGGGAAGATCTCATTGAACTGCAAAGATTAGAACAATGCACCGCAAACGAAAACAACGAACCTTCAACCACAAGAAACAGTTAAAGATTCATGCGTAAAATAATGAACATGGAATACCTAGAAGAATAGACACGTGCGCAGAACCACTGCGCAGTGGGACTTGACGAAATCAAGGAATGAGGGATTCTCGCACCACACGCGCGGTGCTGGGTTCAGTCAATCAAAATGATCTGCATCTGTCGCCCAGGTGGAAGATTCCCTATCCACTTTTTACTTCACATTTACATTTATTTACAATAGTATTTACCTAGGATTTTCTTAAATACTTTCAACGAATTTGGAAATTTGAACATTTCCCTTGATACTGTCTTCCAATCCCACACTCCTCATCCTATAAATGAATGTTTGCCCCAATCTGTCCTCATGAACTCCAACTTTATCTTCATATTGTGATCTTTTCTACTTTTAAAAGCTCCGCTCAAGCTTATTATTCTACTTATGTCGTTAAGTTTGCAACATTTAAGTAACAATACTCTTTTGTGGGAAATCATCCAAAACAAATCGTGCTTCTTTGCTTTGAATTTGTTTTAATTCTCGTATCAAGTAGTCCTGGTGAGTGTCCCATACACTGGAGCCATACTCTAACTGCGGTCTTACCAGAGACTTATACTCCCTCTCCTTTAATCTTTACTACAACCTCCAAATACTATCATAACCATGTGAAGAGAGCTGTAACCATTCTCAACTACCTGATTAATATGATTATCCGAGCGAAGGTTATTCATTTTATCATCACCCATTAGGTACTATCACCCCATCAATACAATAATTAACAATGAGGGGACTTTTCCTCCTGGTGAAACTTAAAATTTGACTTTACATCACATTTAAATTCATACCCTTGTGTGTTGTCCATCACACTACATTGTTTAAGTCCTCACAATCCCGAAACTCATTTACTACTGTAACCAGTATAACATCGTCCGCAAATAGCCTTACCTGTGATTCCATATCTTTACTCATATCATTTATCTCTCTCTATATATATAATAAAACATAAAGGTCCAATAGGGTTAATAACTGTTCGCGAATAAGTGTGTGGTGACTCTGGCTTCTTTGAAGAATCCTCTTGTTCTTGCAACCGGTTTAACGTTTCTACAAGATAGATGTTCGGTGACAATGAGATTGGAACTGAATAGGACTGGTCCAAATTTAGGTATAACCCCAGCATTTGCATTTTGTGAAAATGACAGACTAAACCGCATCTCATTATTATAATAACATAAGGAATAAGTAAGTCATACATGTGCAATATATTTATAGAGAATTTGTCATAAAATTTGAATTTCTCTGCACTTAAAGCCATTTATATTTACACGAATTCAGGGGAGCTGCAATTTGATGCGAAGTTTCTTTCACTCTGTGTGTATTTGCTGGTAAAGCTGGAGATGCGGTGTTTGTATGGCTCACTGGAGAGTGCAGTCGGAATAACCTCTGTCGCCTCCTCACTTTGCATTCATCGAGCATAGCACCACAGGGAGACACTTCATGCTACCTTGTACTACGATATGGATCGGTATTCTCTGTACAAATATGTCAAATGAGCATATTGAACTCACTGAAAGAAGAACTGCTGTATATTTTCATGACTTATACGATTATGAAGTGTTCGTCTTTACACGTATCTATCAAATTATAATCGTATGGCTTCAGCTACCGTATAAAAACATTTTAATTGGAGGTCATTCAGGCTGCCTGTGTGGCAATTTCTATGTTGCTGTCTACTCGACCAAATGAAATAATAAATATTTTCTCTCTTTGGCGATCTGTGGCTTAAGATTCTACTACTTCTGTCGGGTTTCAACACACGATATTCCCATCCGGAGGACGGCACTGTAACACTGACCAATGTAGGGATTTATAGGGTGGGCAATAAGTCCGTTGCCCGCTTTCATTCATAATAACGCCCAACTATGTTAACAATGCGGCAAGTAGTTACATGCATCACTTTGGACATTGAATGTCTGTCTGTGCTGGCAGTCGACATGAGTTCACACTTTACTACAAGTACGAACTCAATGAAGATCCGGACGTCAGAATTCTGGCAACTTATGGCATGAAAAACATAAGGTTGGACGCCCAGCAACCAGAGCAACAATTTTAATGTTTGTATGAAGTACCCCCAGAAATCATGACTGTAAAGTCCTATGATTTACAGTCTCCTCTACTCGTACAATATTTGCATCCAATTTAATATGAATTTTACAAAACACACAAGCATGACCGACAGAAAAAAATATTCTGTTGAATTGGCATCTTCTTTCACTACAGCAGAGGATAATGATGATGACGTCATGGAATACTTCCGGAGTTCAGATTAAGAACCATTTATACCTAATATTTAAAGTGTCGTATTTATAATTGACACTTAATATTATTCCTTTTAAAGATACTTTTTCTAATTTTGTTATTGTAAAATATATTATTTATAACAAGTTGTTATTTTACTAACCATACCAAGCGAATTGATCATGCGGTTAGTCTTGTGCAGCTGTGAGCGTGTATTCAGGAGATAGTGGGTTCTAATACCACTGTCGACAGCTCTGAAATGGTTTTTCATGGTTTCTCATTTTCGCGCCTGACAAATGCTGTGGCAGTGCCTTAATTAAGGTCACGATAACTTCCTTCCCACTCCTAGTCCTTTCCCATCGTCGCCGGAAGACCTATCTTTGTCGGTGCGACGTAAAGCCAACTGAAAAAGAAAAAAAGCTATCCATAACAGTCACCAAAACCAATAATACCTTCTAGGAAAAAAGTGTGCAAGTAACTGTGTTAGAAGTGAATGAGGGAAACACGTTATTGTGCCAAGAGGAATCATTTTTGTTGCTTAACTCTTCATTAAAAATGCACAACACGATATAGAACAAATTTATATTATTAATGTTTTCCACCGCAATTTAAAATACGATCCAGTCTTCGCAGCTCGTTTTCTCAGAAGTATACTTTTGGCATTAATACCCTTTTGCTTCTAACCTCTTCAATTGTTCTCACGATACTTTGTGAACCCCAGTTCAGAATTTGGAGTGGCCGAGGATCGAATCTGGTGCCTCGTAGTGAAAGGCAGCCACGCTACGCCAACACCAGGGGATTAACTACATCTATATAATATTTGTATAATATATTCTGTAAAATTTCCCGGTAAAGCTGCAGTTTGCCCTAGAACAAAGGGTACCTGAGGAACAACAGATACAGATGCCTGGTTGATATGAAATTGTATGAAGTTACAGAAGAGATGATACATATAACTTCAATGAGCTACATCAGACATTTACTTCTATATATAAAGAATAATTTTATTTTCGTTTGATGTAGTTCGAAAAATCTCAGTATATTTGATAGATTTGATAAAACGTATCATTCAGTGCACAGCATTAGGTATGTCAAAATATTCTTGATATTTACAGCACTTTTTAGGGAGGAACCTGGATTCCGTGGTTCAAATCCCGGTCATTCCATGTGAAATTTCTGCTGGACAAACCGGAAGCGGAGCAGGTTTTTCTCCGGGTAATCCGCCTTTCCGTGTCATCTTTCATTCCAGCAACATTCTCCAAAATCATGTCATCTCATCTGCCAGTCATGAATCATCGCCGAAAAGGAGTGCGACAGGCTTCGGCAACCGGCACAGTTCCTATCCTCGCAGCTAGAATGGGCTTCATTCATTCCACTCCCGATCCGGTCGAATGACTAAACAAACTGTGAATTTTCATTTAGAGCATTTAAACATAGGCGAATTAAGTGAATATACTCCAAAATGAGAAATATGAATACGGATTTCTGACCTCTTTTTTATGTAAAGTAATGTGTAGAAGGAATTCCCTAACATCTCAAATATTACAGTTGTAGAATATCTATAATTTTATTAAACTGAAATCAAATGCAACGCACCGACAATGTTTGCGTTAAATAATGAACAATAGAAGACTCGTATATTCCAATGGATTCCAGAAGGACAAATCCAAAAATACGTGATCCCTATCACTCGAAGTTACTTTGTGTAACAGAAATTTATCACTCACAAGCAAAGGAAAATCACAAAATTTCTCACAAATATTAATGAGGAATTGCAACACAAATATTTTTTAAATTAAAAACTAGGATTTCCATTGGATAGACATGTTAATATATTGTATTTTAACTATTTGGTTTTGAAATTACATGTTATTATCAGTAAATATGTATTTACATCACAATTTATCAGTCGTTGAAAAGGATGGTTGTAATATATATTTGATTTTATCTTCATACGTGATTCTCTCTCACCAAGTGAGTTCGCCGTGCAGCTGTGAGCTTAATTCCGGAGAGTGTGGGTTCGAACCCCATAGCTGGCATTCCAGAAGATGGTTTTCAGTGGTTTCCCATTTTTAGCCCAGGCAATTGCTGCGACTGTACCTTAAATAACAACAATACAACGCTATTGACTTTACGTTCCACTAACTCTATTTTCAGTTTTCGGAGACGCCGAATTGCCAGAATTTAGTCTCAGAGGATTTCTTTTATATACCAGTAAATCTACCGACACGAGGCTGACGTATTTTAGCATCTTCAAATACCACCGGACTGAGCCAGGATCGAACCTGCCAAGTTGGGGTCGAGAGGCCAACGCCTCAACCGTCTGAGCCACTCATCCCGGCTGTAGCTTAATTAAGGCCAAGGCTGCTTCCCTCCCACTCTTAGCCCTTTCCTGTCCCATCGCCGCCATAAAACCTGTGTAGGTGCGACGTAAATTCAATTATAAAAAAGAAGATTCTCGAACATTTCAGGACTTATTTCATTATAAATAAAATATATTGTATACGTGTCATCCGGAACTTGTAGAACGTTTGATAAATTCGTTGTTTTCATTCAACATTTGTATGTCGAAACTTTGTTAAGACATCGACGGTGATATATTGACGACATCTGTTAAGTTTTATTTAGAAATATGTACATTTCAAATGAGCTTGACAATACACTAATGTTTCTGATGGAATGGAATTCACTATGCTGTAGTATGAAACTTCACCAACGTTGGAACAGTTAGGATTAATTCACAATATCAAGTTTAACGAGGATTCATATCAAGGCATCTTCCCCTTGAGAGCAAGGCATTGTATGTTTTGACAGACCGTACATGGAGTTGGCATTTGTATCACTAAACACGCTGGAGTGAGATATGTGCGAACTTATTACAGTGGTTTTACAAATAAGAAGGGGCATAAATTGATCTTCAATACCCACAGTATATTAGAACATGCTACCGATTACTGGGGTCATGAATGACTTTAATTAAATAACTTTCGAAAACTGACAGCACAAATTATACAGTACTCGTGTTTCAATTCTGTCGATTTTGGCTTAACTACCACATGCCAATGAGATGAAATCACTCGCATGCAATCGGTAGATGAATCAAATAACTAAATGAACTGAAATTATGGGTGAAAATGGGATCTTACAACACTGTGAACCATTAAAGATTTCCGGTAAAGTGGATTTGTTATAAATAAATATACTCGTATTATTAAAAACTGAAGTTCTCGTTATGTTACTAACGAGCCCCTGCTTTATTATTATTATCATTATAATAATTATTATATATCCTCTGCATGCTCCACTACATGCACTTAAATAATCTTAAATATTTGTGTGAAAAACATTGATTAAATTTTAGCATGCATACATGGTGATGCCTATGGTTCTAGGCTCTTTCTCAATGCTTGAAGTTTAAAGAATTCATAAATTTTGCAAATTGTTTTGAATACTTTTTGATTAGGGCAAACTTTTGCGTTGGTCAGTTGCCTACCATAATAACACTGTTTATTAGTCAGGCTCCATGGCAAAGTGTTTAGCGTGCTGGCTTTTGTTCACAGGCGCCTCGGGTTCGATTCCCGGCAGGGTCGGGAATTGTAAACATAATTGGTTAATTTCGCTGGCTCGGGGGCTGGGTTTATGTGTCGTCTTCATCACCATTTCATCCTCATCACAACGCACAGGTCACCTACGGGAGTCAAATCAAAAGACCTGCATCTGGCGAGCTGAACTTGTCCTCGGACACTCCCGGCACTAAAATCCATACGCCATTTCACAGTATATTAACATTTCTCTTTCATTATTTTTATTATTATTTATCTGATGTTACTGGCGTTACGTCCCACTAACTACATTTACAGTTTTCGGAGATGCCGAAGTGCCGAAGTTTAGTCCCGCAAGAGTTCCTTTACGTGTCGGTAAATTTACGGACGCTAGGCTGACGTATTTGAGCAACTTCAAATACCACCTTACTAAGCTGGGATCAAGCATGCCAAGCTGGGGTCAGAACTCAGCGCTTCAACCGTCTGAGCAACTCTGCCCGGGTATTATTATTTTTATTATTATTATTATACATACATACATTATCATTATAGACTGTTATGCCTTTAAGCGTTCAGTCTGCAAGCCTCTGAGAATTAACTAAACGTCGCCACAATCCTCGATTTGCAACTAGTGTTGTGGCCTCATTTAGTTCTATACCTCTTATCTTTAAATCGTTAGAAACCGAGTCTAACCATCGTCGTCTTGGTCTCCCTCTACTTCTCTTACCCTCCATAACAGAGTCCATTATTCTCCTAGGTAACCTATCCTCCTCCATTCGCCTCACATGACCCCACCACCGAAGCCGGTTTATGCGTACAGCTTCATCCATCGAGTTCATTCCTAAATTAGCTTTTATCTCCTCATTCCGAGTACCCTCCTGCCATTGTTCCCACCTGTTTGTACCAGCAATCATTCTTGCTACTTTCATGTCTGTTACTTCTAACTTATGAATAAGATATCCTGAGTCCACACAGCTTTCGCTCCCGTAAAGCAAAGTTGGTCTGAAAACAGACCGATGTAAAGATAGTTTCGTCTGGGAGCTGACTTCCTTCTTACAGAATACTTCTGATCGCAACTGCGAACTCACTGCATTAGCTTTACTACACCTTGATTCAATCTCGATTACTATATTACCATCCTGGGAAAAAACACAACCTAAATACTTGAAATTATCGACCTGTTCTAGCTTTGTATCACCAATCTGACATTCAATTCTGTTGAATTTCTTACCTACTGACATCAATTTAGTCTTCGAGAGGCTAATTTTCATACCATACTCATTGCACCTATTTTCAAGTTCTAAGATGTTAGACTACAGGCTTTCGGCACAGTCTGCCATTAAGACCAAGTCGTCAGCATAGGCCAAACTATTTACTACATTTCCACCTAACTGAATCCCTCCCTGCCATTTTATACCTTTCAGCATATGATCCATGTAAACTACAAACAGCAAAGGTGAAAGATTACAGCCTTGTCTAACTCCTGTAAGTATCCTGAACCAAGAACTCATTCTACCATCAATTCTCACTGAAGCCCAATTGTCAACATAAATGCCTTTGATTGATTTTAATAATCTACCTTTAATTCCACAGTCCCCCAGTGTAGCGAACATCTTTTCCCTAGGTACCCTGTCATATGCTTTCTCTAGATCTACGAAACATGAACACAACTGCCTATTCCTCTCGTAGCATTTTTCAATTACCTGGCGCATACTGAAAATCTGATCCTGACAGCCTCTCTGTGGTCTGAAACCACACTGGTTTTCATCCAATTTCCTCTCAACGACTGATCGCACCTTCCCTTCCAAGATGCCAGTGAATACTTTGCCTGGTATACTGAGCAATGAGATACCTCGATAGTTATTGCAATCCTTCCTGTTCCCTTGCTTATAGATAGGTGCAATTACTGCTTTTGTCTAATCTGAAGGTACCTTACCAACACTCCACGCTAATTTTACTACTCTATGAAGCCATTTCATCCCTGCCTTCCCACTATACTTCATCATTTCAGGTCTAATTTCATCCATTCCTGCTGCCTTATGAAAATGGAGTTTATTTACTATCCTTTCCACTTCCTCAAGCATAATTTCACCAACATCATTTTCCTCCTCCCCATGAGCTTGGCTGTTTGAAACACCACCATGATGATTTCCTTTTACATTGAGAAGATGTTCAAAATATTCCCTCCACCTCTCCAGTGATTCCCTGGGATCTATTATGAGTTCACCTGAATTACTCAAAACACTGTTCATTTCCTTTTTCCCTCCCTTCCTAAGATTCTTTATTACTGTCCAGAAAGGTTTCCCTGCTGCTTGACCTAGCTTTTCCAGGTTATTACCAAAATCTTCCCATGACTTCTTTTTGGATTCAACAACTATTTGTTTCGCTCTGTTTCTTTCATCTACGTACAAATCCCTGTCTGCCTCGGCCCTTGTTTGGAGCCATTTCTGATAAGCCTTCTTTTTACGTTTACAGGCTGCTCTCACTTCATCATTCCACCAAGATGTTCGCCTTTTCCCATCTTTACACACAGTTGTTCCTAGGCATTCCCTTGCTGTTTCTACTACAGCATCCCTGTATGCCACCCATTCACTTTCTATATCCTGAACCTGCTTACTGTCTACTGTTCGAAACTTCTCACTAATCATATCCATGTATTTCTGTCTAATTTCCTCGTCCTGGAGATTTTATACCCTTATTCGTTTGCAGACAGATTTCACTTTCTCTACCCTAGGCCTAGAGATACTTAGTTCACCATGAACTCATGTGTATGTTTACAGATCCTCATTCAAGTCAGGTGCTACTAAGGGCCTGATGACCTAGTCAAGGTAAGTCTGTTGGAACCTGCTGGGTTGTAAGGTCTACCGTGAGCCTCCAGGACGATCAAGTCAATATGTAATATTGTTGGATATACAGTAATAGGAGAACGGGGAGAATGGCCAGCAGAAACTTTTATTAGTAAGAGAGAACCTCCGTGGCTCAGGCGACAGCACGCCGACCTCTCACCGCTGGGTTCCGTGGTTCGCATTCTGGTCTCTCCATGTGGGATTTGTGCTGCACAAAGCGGAGGCCAGACATAATTTTCTCAGGCTACTCCGGTCTTCCCTGTCACCGTCAATTCCAGCAAAACTCTCCAATATCATTTCATTTCATCTGCCAGTGATTAATCATTGCCCCAGAGGAGTGTGATAGACTTCGGCAGCCGGCACAATTCCTATCCTCGCCGTTACGTGGGGCATCCTTCATTCCATTTCTGACTTGGTCGAATGTCTGGAAAAAGGCTGTGTATTTTCATTTTGTTTAGTGAGACCCTAGTGAAAACTCTACGCCCATATACATAATTTTACATTAAAGAAAATAAATCACTACGGCACGGGAGTCGCCCAATGAGGATTGTCAATTTAAATGGTCATAATCGCAACTCAAATTATTCCATTTTAATCAGTTTCTATGACAGAAATGTTAATGTAGAGTAATTTTTCAGAGTAAGCTCTCGGCAAACAGTTCGTGTTTTTTGAAAGACGATAGTTTGTGTGATTCATAAATCATGACGGAAAACGGACTTCACAGTTTGCACTTTGAACAACGGGATGTAATTTCGCTACTAAGAATAGTTTTGCGAAAGTATATTCTTTCAATCTGTCCCTTCTTTTGTACATAAAACGGCTGCTGGCTCGTGCACGTTCTGTGAAGAATGAGGCGCGCAGGAGAAGTCTCTGACGAACAAGCAAAGAATATCACATTCTGGTGACAAAAAATATGTCCGTTTCATTTTTTCGTGTAAGTTAGGAGATTAAAAAGAAGAGAGCAGACATCTTTTCTCCTCGATTCTAAGAGGGGCTTTGACTGATGCGGTACTTGCGTCAGAAGCATTTAGAACGAATCAGTGACAGCCGGTCTTGAGAGTAGCGTTTAAGTCTCCTCATCTCTCTGGAGGCCGAGCGAGATCCGCTATAACCTTCACTGGGATTTAGGGAGCTTTTACGACAGGCTACTGCTAGTATTGAGAAAGGAATAAAAATTCTAATCTATGAAGCTAGAGGGATCTGCATATTTAAATTAGGCTATATCTGGCATCGAACATAAAGACTGTAGAATAACAAAACCGATCATTTAACATCCAGTCGCCAAGAATGTGAGTTATTGTGACGTTAAAATTGCTAATATTCGTAATTTAGTCTACCTGTACTTTGATTGTTGTTTTGAGTTATGTGACGCGACCAGGTGACAGAAATGTGTGCTGATATGTAAATTAATGCTCATGTTAAATATTACCGTCAACTAAGAATATCTTTTTCAGTTATTACAATTCTCTGTTTTGATAAAAATAATATTGCGTTTGTGTCAATTATTTTCGAAAGTAAAAGGTTAGAAAACAAGGAAAATTTTAATATGTTATTAGGAAACATCGTTGAAATCGGGAAATGTCCCTCTGTCAAATAGTGCTCGCAGCGAGATATCGCACGGCCTAGAAATGACCTCGCAGAACTTCTCCTCTCTAGGCCGGGGCGAGGGGAGTTGTACTGACAATAGAGCAGGGATGAGTAAACCAAATCTCTTCGTGCCACGTGAAACAAAAGGACGATGCAGGACGGGAGTGGTAAGAGGAAATTTACTGTAGACTTGACCCGGAGAGGTCGCACTGTTTCCTAAGTCGCGAACATGAAGGAGAAGCTCAGTGTTTAGTGTGTAAAAGGCAAAACGTGTAACGTCATTATGGGCAGTATCATGCACATCAGTACGGGATAGAAGTTTTCAGGACCTTGATGCTGTGAAAGAAAAGTTGCACCTATTTTCCGTACAGTTTAGTGTTCAACCAGAAGACACACTCCAGGCTTTAGAACTGGAACTTATACAGTTAATATGTGACGCGCGACTGAAGCAAGCGTACAGAGAAAGGGAAGGGAAATTATTAACTTTTACCGAAAACTTGCCCCATTACGCTTCCCACAACTGGGAAACTTTGCGGCAAAAATTATGTCAATCTTTTGAAGTACTTACGGATGTGGATAGTTCTTTTTGAGGATGAAGATCACCAAATCCTTATCTCAGTGCATGAATGAAAATAGTGTCTGCCAGCACCCTCAAGCCTAACATTGATCGATTCACTGATAGCAAACGTTAGCAGAGATCAGTAAATCAGTGAACATAAATGGTTGCATTTAGGCAACTTTCTTTTTTTAACAGGTAGCAAAACTACGATGCCGAGAGTGTAGAGAAGTGCTCACCGGAATGCTTTCCAGTTATTGCATCACACCTTTGTTTTGTCAATGAAAATACTCAATTTATGATTGAATGCATCTTGAACATGTCAGAATTTGATTCTTCGTTCAACATTTAGTTAATGCGTGCAGCATACAGACTTATTATCTTTGAAGGTGTATCAATAATGTGTTTATTATTATTTCATGTAAATTAAAAACTCGAGTCGGCGTGTGCCAGCCGAGACCGCACGGGAGTAAAGACACCCTGCACGCAGCTCGTCAGGCGTGCACTGTTCTGTAGACTCTAATGAAAACAGTATCTCTAATCAGCTACTACCATACCGGAACTAATTTCATATTTAGTCAGAAGACAATTTTTGAAATATTATTTCTAGCCAGGCAGTGGATGTCACATGACGTTGGGTGTCAAAAGAAAATAACATTAAATTTTAGCTTCCTCTGGGAATTTAATTCTTGAAAAATAATAGCTGTATAAAATTTCTAGCTAGTAAATTCCATCGGTTCGTTGTAATAAGTTATTTCAATCAAGAAGGAAGTAAGACACCGTTATTTGTTTGTATTTCGGATCAGTGTGCCCCTTCAGCGCTGTTTTAGTTCTTATTTTTTAGTTGGCTCGTAACCTCACAACCTAAGTCTTGAAGATCCTTGTGTTTGACTTCGAGTAGAAGCTGTTTCTCGTTCCTTCCCCTGAGAAATACTCCTGTACATGAAAAGCTTGTAATTATGTGATTATGGGGTGCACTTCTTGTTTGTTACTAGATGCAGTACGCGTGCTGACGGGGCAATCGTATAGAATGAGCAAAGTTATCTAACTCCCTAGATAATTTCCGCCAACATTCAGACAGACTGATTTACTGGGGACGCAACAGTAATCCCATCTATCGGAGATGAGTGGCAGCAGAAGAGACAACTCCTATCACAAGAATGGTCGATGCAATATTATTGTTGATCAGTTATATGGACTTTCGATATTGTAGGCCTCCACATTTAGTTTTCTTCCGACTCTGGGATATTAGCGCATCTAATGTAAAGGCATTCTTCTTTCTAAATACTGAGCACAGTAAAGACAACATTCATATTATGTATATATACATATGATGGCTATGCCATCGTTACTGACATTATGCAGGATGTTCATGTGGAGTAATTTCCATCATGTCCCTTTATCCGATGCCCTTAATGTAACATTTGGTATGGAGATTGACATACGATGAATCACCATACCAAGCTTGGCTCGCGGTATAGCGGTAGCCTGTCTACCTCTTACAAGTAGATTCTGGGTTCCATTATCGGCCAGGTCAGGGATTTTTATCTGGATCTGTGCGCTTGTTCGAGATCCACTCAGACTACGTGATCACAATTGAGGAACAACGGCTGGCAACACGGCACTTTGTAACCTGCAGGCCTTCGGGCTGCGCAGCGGTCAACATGTAGGCCACGGCCCTTCGGAGCTGATCCACCTTGGGGTTTGGATTCGTTTGATTTGCAATCACCATACCAATTTACCTTGATTATACACGTCCACAAGTACATATTCGACCGGGTGAGTTGGCCGTGTGGTTAGAACCACGCAGCTGTGATTTTGCATGCAGGAGGTAGTGGGTTCTAACTCTACTATCGGCAGTCCGGAAGATGGTTTCTCATGAATTCCCATTTGAAAACCATGCAAATTCTGGGTCTGTACCTTAAGTAAGACCACGGCCGCTTCCTTACCAGTCCAAAGCCTCGTCGGCATAGCCCTATATGCATCGGTGGAACGTAATGTAAACTGTAAGCCGCCGCGGTAGGCTTTTCAACATGTTTTGTCTGAGTAAGGTGTGTTCAAGATAGCACAGAATGAGACAAGA
This sequence comes from Anabrus simplex, assembly GCF_040414725.1. Taxonomy (NCBI): domain Eukaryota; kingdom Metazoa; phylum Arthropoda; class Insecta; order Orthoptera; family Tettigoniidae; genus Anabrus; species Anabrus simplex. The sequence goes on from NC_090270.1 coordinate 338,334,682, forward strand.
GACCTTGTCAGCGACGTGTGGTTTTATCTTAAATTGGTCAACGAGCTGTGCAAGGAACTTGTGGATTATTTTCGCTGACAAGAGGAACATCAAGCGATCCCGGTCTGACTTACTTTTCCTTACAATTCCGTGACGTCATGCGGTTGTTAAACGGAAATCTAAATAGACTAAAAACAGTTGTGGCGAACACTGCTATACGCTACACAACTGAACGTGGAGTAGCCATATCAATGTCAGCATGCTATAGGACAATGAGACAATTTAACGCAGGTTATTGTTGAAGTGAAGATTAAAAACGTTCCGTTTCTACATTAAGATAGTCACTCTCTGCTATCAACGGCCAGTTGGTCGTTAACGAAGGTAGTGCCTCTATGACGACAATTCCAATACTTGCGAAAATATGAACACTTACTACAAAATATGCAATAACAAAGCACAGCATGTTGATAGTTTAGATCTCAACGAATTCTGTAATCGATTATTAATCTCTGAGTACCTTACGCCGCGATGCGAGACCGCACCACCCCAACATCATCGCATGGTTATAATGAGAGCGCGGAAGTTATAATAAATGCCTTTTTGTAATCTGATGGATATGTCGAAGTGTCGCATAGAGACAAACATGTTTCCGTACGTTTGGGAACAGTAGGACCACTAATTAATTTGCCTTTTTTGCCTGTTACAGTTTCCGTAGCCTATTTGTTTTTTGTACGATGATGTGGATATTTTATGCTGTTATTTATGTATTGAATTAATAAATGGAAAGAAGAAATATGTAATTCCAATGTACCATATTAATAATAAAGGGGAAAAATCATTTTAACTTAATTGATACAAAATAACACAACCAATGTTTTCATATGATACAAATCTCTACTGATAGCTCCACACAGCAAATTGTCGAGAGGGTTGCCAGTTTCCGTCCTTGCTACGTAAAATTAAGTACTGTTGGTGATTATTCTTTTAAAAGGAAGAACAATTTGTTAACCATCCTCTACTAACACTAATCATAACGAAGGTGGAAGAAGTCCGGTAATCGAAAAATGAAGGTATCGGCAAAAGAAAGTTATGGACCACAAAGAGCGCTAAAATGAAAGACTCCCGAGAACTCGCAAAATTAATACCATCGGGGTAGGAAAAGAACAAGAGTTAACCAAGGCAGGTCAGACAGGAAAGGTAAGAGCGAGGAACTTGTCACAAGTGAACGTCAGTCTCAGTTATGGGAACCGTAGTCACCAAACCACACTCCCTGTTCCCCCTTTTAGTCGCCTTCTCTTACGACAGAGAGGGGATAAGGTTGACCCACAGGGCGATGAAAGATTAAGCACTAAACTGTGATGCAGATGTGTGTTACATAGCTTACATTATAACATCTTTATTTTTAATGCCCATTTTTGTCATTATAAATGTCTATTTTAATTATGTTACTGTATATTTTCTAAATGTTAAGTGCTTGTTTGTCTGCCTATTTTAGCAAAAATAAATGCCTGAACTTCCGGACTCTAGTTTTAACGATATGACTCATGACTACAGTGCGAAATTTTAAGTAGTAACAGGTTAGAATGTAAACTCACGGAAGCGAGTAACAATAGTCTGCCTGGACAACTGTTATGCTATGAGGTTTGCAGGAGCAATAGGGGTACAGTCTATCAGAACCCCTAGAATTTGTGTTACTCTCCGTACATAAAGGAAGAACGGGCTAGGCGATACTCAGTACTAACCAAATTAGTTTGCATTTCGGCCTGCATAAAAATCCTGGGTCCACATGACTAAGATACCTGCTTGTAGAGCCATCGCATTCAATCGAGAATGCAGCTGCATTTACATGCGGTCAAAACAGGCCGTAATATTATCCATCTGTGATTTTATCGTATCTCAGACAATGGAATTTGTATTCTATCTAGGTCACTGTTACGTAAAGCGTAACATTGTTAAAAAACAACAATTTGCTTTACGTCGCTCGGACGCAGAAACGTGACACAAACCGTGGAGCTACTCGCTCAGTACTCCAACCTCCATTAGGGGATATATGGTTGATATTTATTTAAATGTTGTCAGATAAACAACAAATTTATCACTAGAGATATTTTTTAAATCGACAGTGTACGACGCGGTGTGTCAGATTCTTTCCGCATTTCGGTAATCTGATCACCACCGCCGGGTTTCAATCTGCGATCTTGGGATCCAGAGTCCACTCTATCACTCTATGAGGTGCTATTTCAAGATCATTAATACACTAATAATAAGATAACTAATATCAATATATTATTTTATTATTACCAGCGAAGTGCAGCACAAGTTGTGTTCAGGAGCATTATTGGACCTATACGTTTTCTTCAAATGACATGACTAATGAAGTGTAATCAGAGATAAGGCTTTTTGCGGATGTTGTTATACTGTATGCTACTCCTTGGCGCTACAGCCGCTGTAGGGCCTTGGCCTCCTGGACAATCTCCACCCACTCTTCTCTATTGACTGTTGTTTGTCTCAATTTTCTAACTCCCTCCTCCACGCTGTACAATCATCTGATACTCGGTCTTTCCCTCATTCAACGTTCTTCTAGGTTCCCATCGAAGACATTCGTCACTTTCCTATTGTTATACTGTATAGAGAAATCAATATTTAGAAGATTCTGAGCAACTGCAAAAAGACCTCGAGAAGTTTCGAGACGAACAGCAAGCAATGGTGTGATGATGAACGGGGTTAAAATTCAGGTTGTGAGTTTCAGTAAAATGAAAAGTCCTTTCAGTTGTAACTACTTCATTTATGGAATGAAAGTTCCTTACGGATATCACTATAAGTACGTAGGTATTAATAAAATGAAATATCGTCATTGGGGTAACCATATAACCGGAATTGTATAGGGACTCTCACCAAGATTACTTGATTCGAGGACTAGGAAATATTAAAAGGAGAGCAGGTCGATTTGTTGTGGGCGATTTCCGACAAACTAGTAGCGTTACGAGAATGTTGCAAAAATTGGGCTGGAAAGATTTGCGAGAAAGGAGACAAGCTGCTCAACTAAGAGGTATGTTCCGAGCTGCCAGTGGAGAGATGAGATGGAACGAAATTTGCAGACCAATAGGTTTCAGTGCTGTTTCTAAAAGTAGTAAATATCACAATAAGAAGATAAATTTGGAATTTAAGAAGAGAAATTGGGACAAATATTAATTTATAGGAAGGGGAGTTATGGATAGGAATAATTTACGAAAGAAGATGTTCAATAATTTACATATTCTTTTCAATTATTTAAGAAAAGTCTAGGTAAGCAACAGATAGAGAATCTGACACCTGGGCGAATACACTCCATGCAGATTAGTGGTGATTGACTGATTGGTTGATTGATTGATTGATTGATTGATTGATTGATTGATTGATTGATTGATTGATTGATTGATTGATTGATTGATTGATTGATTGATTGATTGATTGATTGATTGATTGATTGATTGATTGATTGATTGATTGATTGATTGATTGATTGATTCTTGTTGTGTTCTCCTTTCAGAACTATAGCCATGTACTGGATTACACTGCAAGTGCCACAGTTTCCTCCATATGTTTTGAAATGATGTTGATGTCACCTAGCTCCTTTTAGCGTGCTCTAGTTGACAGCTATGCAGTGTGAGGTACACAAAGCTGCGCTCTTCCACTGCACTGCTGTTGGCGAGGTAAGGGCGCATCTTCCAAGAATAGATGGAAGGATTAAAGCTCTCATTGCTCCACCGTCCGTCTTGCCTAATACAACTTCAGCCATCATTCAGGCCAAGTGCGGCTAAAGCAGTAAGCTGAAATATATGGCAGAAGGCTCAGTTGCTCCGAATACTCACCAGAGCTCGCCACCGACAGATCTAGACTTTCGCTTGTTTTTTAAACAGTCGAATCACGTACCGACGTCGTGTCCCGGCTTTCGTGTTTCCGGTTGATGAGGAAAAAACGAAGGTGAAGACAGAAAAGAACCAAGAAGGGGAAGGAGTGCATAGTTCAAGAAATTGTGATGAAAGGAGAACACAAGGACAGAGAAGAGGAGAGTGTAAGGATAAGTAGCGATAGAAAGAAAGCAGAACAACTTTTATAGCAATGTTTTTGTAGTAACGTGTCAGACGCTATTGCAGGTATAGTTTGAAGAGGGGATTCCGAGAAAACAACCGCTTTGCTGCACGAGGGTAAGATTTCGAGTTGTGAAGAGAATAGGGACTTAGCTCTTGTTCTTGTGTGCCACATTCTCTGAAAACTGAAGGGCTCACAGCGCTCATGAAGGGGCTGCCTAGCGTGATAGAAGTGTACTCGGTTCTCCCTAACGGGTATGGATGTGGGTTCGATTCCCCGTTAGGAAGTTGGAGCATTTATAAATGAGTTCTCCTCTTCTGCAGAAGCGCATTGCCCTGAAGTTCACTCAACCTACACATAAAATGAGTATCAAGTTAATTCCTGCGATCAAAGATGGCCGAGTATAGAGTTAAGGACTTCACTTATTCAGGGGATTCCACGGTCTGTGGTGAAATGCATTTGCTTTCCAAAGCGCTCACGTAACACCTAAGTGAACCTGCTTCGTCTGACGAATTTTTTTTTAGGAAAGAGTTGATAACATTGTTGACTTTTCTGCTAGTGTTTTAACATCACACTGACAGAATAACGGTTCTAGGCGACGCAGGAATAGGGAAGGACTACGACTGGGAAGGTAGCAGCCGTGACCTTACTGGTAAATCACGGAAATCAATCTTTAGTGCTGCCGACGGTAGGATTCGAACCCAGCATCCACCGAATTCAAGATCACAGCTACGCGAACCAAATCTCGTAGCCAACTCTTTCGGTAGGTTTGAAAACAATGATCCAGATTAGTCGACCTCAATTTAAAGAGAGAAACCAGTCATAGAGGGAGAGTGTGCAAAATGTAACATCAGATCCTCCCATCATTTTCGATCCCAGAAGTTTGAGGTACGCGTCCCTCTTTTCGGACTCGACAGAAACAACACTATAATAACAACAATCTTCTTATTTGTCTACCCCTTTTCCAGCACCTGTGGGGTTGCGGGTGCGAACTGTGTAGCATATGTGGATTTGGAGCTGTTTTACGGCAGGATACCCTTCCTGACGCCAACCATATAGATGGAGGGATGTATTCTCTACTGTATGTTTCTGTGGTGGTGGGTAGTGTAGTGTGTTGGCGGAATATAAAGAGGGAAGTGTTGGAACAAACACTCAGTCCCCGGGCCAGAAGAATTAATCAGAGGCGATTAAAATTCCCGACCCGACCGGGAATCGAAAACGGGACCTTCTGAACCGAAGGCCTCAACGTTGACCATTCATCAAATTAGTCAGGAAACAACAACAACAACAACAACAACAACAATAATAATAATAATAATAATAATAATAATAATAATAACAATAATAATAATACCGAGCCTGACAGCTGCAGTCGCCTAAGTGCGGCCAGTATCCAGTATTCGGGAGATAGTGGGTTCAAACACCACTGTTGACAGCCCTGAAAATGGTTTTCCGTGGTTTCCCATTTTCACACTAGGCAAATGCTGGGGCTGTACCTTATTAAAAGCCACGGTCGCTTCCTTCCCACTTCTAGCCCATTTCTGTCCCATTGTCACCATAAAACCTATCTGTGACGATGCGACGTAAAGCAACATGTAATATCTACTGTTTGATAGATTTCGGAGACACCGAGGTGTCGGAATTTTGTTCCGCAGGAGTTCTTTTACGTGTCAGTAAGTCTACTAACGTGAGGCTGACATATTTGAACACCTTCAAATAGCACCGGAATGAGCCAGGATCGAACCCGCCAAGTTGTGGTCAGAAGGCCATCACCTCAACGGTATCAACCACTTTGCCCAGCAGGAACAGTACAAGGAATTAGGGAATGTTGTTGTAGTTACGAAGAAAATGTGTATCAAACATGAAAAAATTGACGGCATCCACAAGTTTAAGGCAACTGAGGACGGTGGCCAATCTTCGGCCATATTAGGTAACCCAGGGTTTCTTAAGTCCTATTCTTTAGTACAAAGAGTTGAGTTACTTCACTAACTATAAACTCTTAACACATCAGCACCGTAATATAATTCGAGTGTGTATTATATCACATAGAAAGTCAGTAATATAACCTATTAACGATTTGTTGGACATACAACAAAAAGCCTCCGTTGCTTAGGCGGCAGCGCGCCGGCCTCTGCTCACTTGGTTCCGTCGTTGAAGTTCCGGTCACTCCATGTGAGATTTAGGCTGGAAAAACCGGAGGCGGGACAGGTTTTTCTCCGGATGCTCCGGTTTTCCCTGTCATCTTACATTGCAGCAACACTCTCCAATATCAGTTCATCCTTCAGTCATTTATCATGGCCCAAGAGAAGTTTGTGACAATCTTCGGCAGTCGGCACAATTCCTACCGTCGCCACTAGATGGGGGCTTCATTCATACCATTCCTTCCCGATCAAATGACCGGAAACAGACAGTGGATTTTCTTTTTCAGGACATAAAACAGGTACTGTATTTAAATACTCTAGGTTTAATTTAGTTTAATTTTAATTCATATTCACTCCAATAGATGGAAATTTGATAACTGATATGGCATGAACTTAGGTGAAAAGCAGTTCACTTGTAAAACACGAACAGTCTGGAAAGTAATTTGTGAGAGTATTATCGGACATTGACGCAAGAATGGAGATGAAAGAAAGTTTAATACACATACGAATCAATATACTTTCGCAGTTTTTCCATAAAAGTTAAGTAAAGTAAAGTAGGCCTACTACCGCTTTTTTCAGGCACATCCCCAATGAAAGTGAGCTACATGTACCATTTTAATCACATGCAACCATTGTATCATTCTTAAATCTATGGTAGTACCGGGAATCGAACCCGAGATCCCGAGGACGGTAGTTAATCGCACTACGGATATGGACAGTTTTTAGATGATTTACGAACGAAGGATTCATGCACCATTAGTTGAGTTTAAATAAATGTGTTCTGTGTATAGATTGTTTTGAAATATTAACCGAGTCATCTTTCAAATATTCAGCACATCACCTTTCACAAAAATAAAATCGTACCTTAAGTTATCACCATGAATATAGACGAATCTTACGGTCTCCCGAGATGTGCCTTTGTTTTCCTGAAATTCGCCTGAGCCATGAAAAATCTTATAAGGGTGAGAAATATTTATTCAATTATTGTTCTATAAAAGGATAATTAATGTACGAAGGGAAAGTAAGTGATGGAACGACACCTGACTATATCACCAACGGTTATACGACGACTCATCTTTCGATCTGGGTAGCTGAAACAGTAGATTGTTGCCAGTGTGAGTGAAGTAATGTAAGTGAAAATCAAGTCGTTAGCTGCAGGGAAGGAAAGAAGTTGAGCAACTAAGGCAAAAAAGATAAATAAAATAATTTAAGGGAAGAAGAGGGAGGGAAATTAAATTAAATTAAAAATAAGAAGAGTTAAAGACAAGAGTAATATGAAAAGAAAGAAAAAGTGGCTGAAGCTTGCAAGGAATTGTAATGAGAAAAGTGGCAACAGAAGAGAGAGATAGGAAAGAGGATAAATATTCTGCTTATGTGAAGACAAGGAACAAAGTTTCCTTCATTAAGAAAATTGTATGATAATTTAAGGCATCATTTACAAATTGTATGCTATAAGCTGATTGAAGGCATGAAGTAGATGAATTATTTATTAGTTTGTTTATTCATTTTGTTTCTTAAATTTTTAACGATGTAACGCTTATTATTTTCTGACATAAAACGCCTGAAATTAAAACACTTGTTTGCAACCGTTACCATGTCTTGAAGTGTTGCTGCTGTACGTTGTTGAAGGATGGGCAACGAACTGACTATAGACCTTCCAATGCAGAACGTTCCGGTGTGCCTGGGTGGACTATGTCAACATTGAATCGGGAATTCAGTGAAAGCCTTAACCCTTTGAAAACACAGGGAATGAGCCTGTTTCAATCTTCTCCTCCCAAATGATAAATATAGTCTCTTATAAGTTATCATAGAATAGACGGGAGATGTGGACATGGCCAGAGTAATCGTCACATAATGTTATAGGCTTCACTAAAAAAAGCAAATATCACCGCTTATGGCTCACCACTGCTCTCACCTTGACTAATTACGTATTTAAATCACGAAACATGACCACCAATAGTCCACGTGCATGGCTAAATGGTTAGCGTGCTTACCTTTGGTCACAGGGTCCCGGATTCGATTACTGGCAGGGTCGGGAATTAAGACCATCATTTGTTAATTTCTCTGCCACGGGGGTTGGGCGTATGTGTCGTCTTCGTAATCATTTCATCCTCATCACGACGCGCATGTCGCCTATTGTCGTCAAATCAAAATACCTGCACCTGGCGAGCCGGACATGTCCTCGGACACTTCCGGCAGTAAAAGCCATACGCCATTTCATTTCATAACAATGAACACACTCACCTCAATGTAAATGTCAACAATGGATGTTCCTTTACCCAAGTAAATGATCAGTCATGATATTCATAATTAAGCCGGTTTTCAAGCTCAATGAGGAATTAAGGAAATGCACACTCTCTCTCTCATCCTCGCTTCATTTAATGTTACGTATTGCTGTTTTTTTAATATATTCATTACTGTAACCACATTCTTCGGTGTTTCTCTGGTGTAAATAATTCAGCTCCATTCTTGAAATTTGCTATTAGTTGGCAGAATTACGTGAAAACAATCTGTAATAATAAAAACAAGCAAATATATTACAAGTCCATGTGACGTAAGTCAATAATAATGCACAAAGGCTCAGCCTGCAAATCGTACCGAAGTCGTAAAGAGAAAAGATAAGGTTAGGTTAGGTTGATAACGTGATTTAAACAGAACTGATCTTTATACTGTGTAGAGATGAGAAGAATGCAAGAATGAGGAGTGTGGCCTGCAAGCACGAACTTCCTGTTATGCCCAGACAGATTGGCTTTTATTTGCTCGTATCTGCTACACGAAAACATCGACTCACGCTTTAAAGTTTGCTGGAATACAACTGACAAGAGCGAAGAGTTGCCAGTAGAAAGTCACCTGGATAGAAGTGGAGTTGCTATGGTAACCATTGCGTCACTGTCTCTGCTGGTGAAAACCCCTTCGCCCCGTGCCTCAGCGGGCAAGTGCATTCTTCTGATCTCCCAACAATAGAGGAAGTAAAGTTGCTTTTCTTTTCGGAAGAGTTCCTGCAGATTTTTCTTGCTTCTTATACATCCTAATTGTATTCTATACATAAGAATTGGACGAAATAGGACCGTATTCTTAAAATGCTGAGTTTGTCATTAAACACAATTTCGTAATTAAATACCTGGTATTACGCAAACAGAGTAATGCTGCAGAAAGAATAGCTTTAGTAACACCGACAAATGTAACGCTAGTGATTTTCACAACATGGCAGTGGCAATACCTACATCTCGCAAGTCAAAGTGCAAGATTAACAGTAAATGTAAGACATTGGGGTCCCTAAACTCTATGTGTAGCGAAACTGAATCGAACCCGACACTTAAATAATAACTATAAATCACTACCTCCAGTATTAACAGGGGGGGGGGAAATAGTGTGTACGATCACATGTCAGGAAGTATAAGTAAGATTATTCAGGGTGGGAAACTTCAGTCATTGGCTCTACATCTACGACACTGCGACGCTGATATGGGAAACACAAAATAGGAAGAGTTGACAGAAGGCAGTTCGGGTTTAGGAAAGGTTATTTCAGTGAGACTCAAACTGTAAAATTCGAGCAAGATATTTTAGATCAGGAGGTCAAATAGACTGCATCGCTATTCAACTATGCAAGGTTTATGATAGGGTAGGTCAGTGCAGGTCTCCGACGAAAATGAGGGCTATAGGACTAGACGAAAGAGTAGATGAATGGCTGGCTACAGTTTTAGAAAATTACAGTAGGTTAAGTGTTCTCTAATCCTTTAATGATTAGGAGGGGGTCCCACAGGACAGTATTATTATATATTCCTGAAGTCTCTAAAAATAAATCTTTGAAACATTTCCCTACAATCTCTTGTTAGCTCACTGAACTAACCTTAAATGAAATGTACCGTTATTAGTATTAAGATTATCATGTTATCTTTACATCAAGCAATTTTAAATAGGATCATATTATAAATGTGTTGAATTCATGAACTAATGAACTTGTCTGATTTTTCTTCAGTGGATAGGCCTACCCTTCATTGCTCTATAACTTCTCTCAGAATCTAAATGGTATTGAAGGAAATACGAAATTTATGATGTATTGCATTATAATGTATGCGAAGTTTATCTGTAGAAAATGGTAATCTACACATTAGACAAAATGGTGATGGTGGCAGATTACTTGATATGGAAATAATATTATAAATGTGTTTAATTCATGTTTGACGTCATGTTATGTGTAGATGGGTACGGAGCCGCAGTGCTGCACTCAGGCGGAGAGACGGTTCAACAAGGTTAATTGTTTTCTGATTCATAATCTCTCTGACAATCCGTGTTCAAATTATTACTGTCAATCAGATACTATTTCTAGTAAAACTAAGCGGAGAGTAATTGCAGTGGTATAAAGCGTAAAATTTGTAGTAAAGAAAACATATTTAAGAGTATTAATGTATGATGTGGTTATATTTGCAAACATAATGGTCATTTCATAAAGTAGAAACATTCACGTGTGTGTTGCGCTAAATTCATTTTAGACTATATACTCATTTGTAAGACCGCTGGGTACTGTGGTTCAAATCCCGGTCACTCCATGTAAGATTTGTGCTGGACCAAGCGGAGGCGAGACAGGTTTTTCTCCGGATACTCCTGTTTTCTCTGTCATCTTTAATTCCAGCAACACTCTCCATTATCATTTCACAGTTATTAATAAATCACCTTGGGAGTGGCGACCCCATTGCAATAACAGCCTATATAAGTTTCATTCATTACATCCCTGACCCGGTTAAAGACTGGAAAACAGGTTGTAGGTTTTCATTTTCATATATTTGTGAGAATAATAAAAGAGCGTTGGTGAGAAAATGTGGAAAATATATTAAACTTGAAAATTAACTTGAAGAGTAAATATTTTGAAACAAAAATGTTCAAGAGCTGTATACTTAAGCACTCGCAATCGATGAAGTTAAGTTGTGGTTCCCTTGTGGGAACTTAATTTTTGAAGTCTCTGTTGTCAGCGAAGCCACCGTGCCTCAGGTGGCATTACGCCGGCCTCTCACCGTTGTGTTCCATGGTTCAAATCCTGCTCACTCCATGTGAGATCTGTGCTGGAAAAAGCGAAGGCGGGACAGGTATTTGTCCGGGTATTTCGGTTTTCTATGTCATCTTTCATTCCAGCAACACGCTCCAGTATCATTTAATTTCATCTTTAAGTCATTAATCGTCGTCCCAGAGGGAAACGACAGTCTTCGGCAGCCGGTACAGTTCCTATCCTCGCCGCTAGATTGGGTCTTCATTCATTGGATTCCTGATCCGTTTAAATGACTCGAAAAAGGCTGTGGATATTATTTTTTAATTCTTGTCAGTGTGTGGATTCCAACAATGGAACTTAAACAATGTAACCTCCGATAATCCTGCCGGTACATACACAGAAGCCACCCGCTGCAACAGGCGTGCCGGTCCACATCGCCACAAAGATTGCAAAGAGCGAATTGCGCCAAATCCCACAACAGCCCCTTCGTTGCGTTCCCTGGATACCCATTCATAAAGAAGGCAATTCGGGCACATCAAAAACGATCAAACTACCTCACACACACAAGCTCACTCATGGTACCATTCCCCTCCCCTCAACACCCCAACCTAGCCCCGTCCGAACCCAGGACCCCTATATATAAACCAACCTTCCCTACCTCGCCAACCAAGACACCAACAACCTCTCAAGCTAATTTTCTGAAACTTCCTCACAACCCAGATCCTCTCAAGACAACCAATAAAATAGAAAAACCTACCTCCTTTTCTAATAAACTACCTCACCAAGCCCTAAAATCCCCACCAAGCCACACATTCCTGATAACTACCCACCAAGACTCTACCAGTAACCACCATGGTTCCTTAACTGTCAGCTTTCTTTTACCAATTACACTGCCCAACCAACTCTCACTATACTAAAACCGCAACTGATAATATCACCTCCCAATAAACAATAACCACAATCACCACTACCGAAGTCAGCAATAGCCAAAGCGGTGCTGCACTAAAAGCTGTAACAACATGATGTTGTTCAAAATCTACAACATCCGCAACGATCTTACAAAAATATAGTAAATAGCAAAAACAGCCGGCCATATGCTATCCTGTAGCAACATTGGGCGTGGTCAGTACCTGGATGGGTGACCGCTCAGGTCTATCACACACCGACGGCCAAAAACTAAAACTGTGTCAACCATGCGTATCCGTCGATCCATAAGTTACTCCCTAATATTTTCATTAACTCTCAAAAACTCTAACAAATTTCAACTAAACCGCATTTTCCCGTCGATGTTATTTTCCTCTCGAAGACCTACTTCACATATTTCTTTACGTTTCACTCTCAAATTTCGCACACACTAAATAGACTGAATGAGGAGCATTAAACTGTATCGGTACCAGAAAGGAACTAAGACGCCCCACTCCTGTGGGAAGGGGGAGGCCTGAATTTATTATGGACTTGATAGTAATCACATGGAATCTGAACTATGGAGCATCAAAGTTCAAATATCCCACGTAGATAAGCTGGGATTTGAAGCGCGACCTCCTTTGTGAGAAGAACGTGAGAATACCACAAACAGGAAGGGAAGGAAAGTGTCAATATTGCGACAGATTTGACTAACCCAAGGCAATGAATATGAAGTAGAAACATAGAGCAAATAATTAAGACAATTTAGTCCCTAGTTTCTTTTAATTTACATAGAACGTGCGGAGAGAGGATAATGAAATATTCGCTGGCGACTATCGCCTGTCTCGTGCCAGCGCCTCGCTCAGGCCGCAGCGGTAGCAGCTCTTCGAACACTGAACGGCGGAGATAATGAAATCTATTCCAGTCATGTATTAACAACATCTTTCACGCTCAAATACGAACGGGCAAATAAGAAAAGGAAGGGAAGATAAGTTCACACAGGAACACTTCGTGCAACGGAAAATTGAGAGGGAGATTGGGAAGTATGTTTGAGCAGCTTCATAAGGCTATCCCGAGACCTATTTTGTTCATATCGTAAGTTCTCTGCAAGGTTCCGTAAGACGATGTTAGAGCGGTGGTATGTCGGGTTGCATTCCTCATTTCTTTTGACAACTTGCTTTACGGCGCACCGACACAGACAGGCCTTACACCAATGATGGGATAAGAAAGGGCTAGGAGTGAGAAGGAAGCGGCCCTGGCCTTAATTAAGGTACAGCACGAGCATTTGCCTGGTGTAAAAATGAGAAAATTCAGGGCTGCCGACAGTGGGGCTCGAACCCACTATCTCCCGAATGCAAATTGACAGCTACGTGACCCAAACCGCGTATCCACTCCCTCTCTAGGTACGCATTTCACTCCCATATCAGGGAAATAATTTTTAAACACGGATTTCCTTTATTTATGAGAGAATTTTTAAGTTGAAAATCTCAGATAAAACCGTTATTTGTTTTGTTACCTATACAGTTTCTTGGTCGTAACAAGAAGCACACTTATGTATTTTTGCGGGGGTGGGGGTGGAATTATCTCAAATTTACCAGATCATTTGCTAGTAAAGTAGTCTCTGATCTTTATTAAATCTTATCATTTATCTTTATTTAACGTGATTTCGACACAAACATTCATTGGCATAACTTATTTTTTATTTATGCAGTTGAATTTTAATATTGTCCTCAAAAGTCAACAAAATATTATTTACACCTGTAAAATACTGAAAGTGAAACAGATCTATCAATCTTTAAAGAATGAACACAAAAATGAATTTCATACAGGGCCATGATTTATGTTAAAGACCTTATACTCCGAAGTCCCTCAAAAACGGATTTTGCCTCAGGACTAAAAATTACTTTTACATCTTTTAAACCAACTTCGAAATCTTCAGTGGTACTGTTGAGGGGAACAGATAGAAGGAAAGCACCAGATTTCCTTTATGATAATGGACGCTGGGGTATTTTATCTTAATAAAGAATAATACATTAAATTATTGATATCATTTTGTGCAAGCACCATTTAATTAAAACAGTACTAATCGTACGTGTCGATTAAAAATCCTTACTTCCATAGATAAATAGCAAACCTACGGGAAAATCAGGCACTTTTCGCAGACCATTTACTCTAGGATCATCAAGGTTTCCTCCGTACAGTCAAGCTTCACATGTACGTATAATCGCACCATTCATCTATTTCCTCATGTTAATCTCATCTACTAAAAGTACTCACATCGACCCCCAGATGCTATCACAATCTCTGAATTGACAAGAAATGGACTTAATATGCTTTTTCTCCCTTTGTCCTTATTCGTGAATACACTCCACATGTATGTATATATGCCCCTTATTTCTGATTCCCGATACGTGGTCGGGGATGAGGTGGAATGAAATGATATGTCATGATTTTAAGGCAGGATGCTCTTCCTGATGCCAACCTTAGTTGAGGGTCTAATGAAGTTGAAATGATATTTGGGTGAAGAGGTGGAAAGAGTTGGCTGTGGTCTTTGAACAGGAAATGCCTTGGCATTTGCCTGAAAGTGAAGATGGAAAACCACTGAAAACCACCCTCAGGACAACGTACACTTGGATTCGAGCTCACTTGTCTCCCGAATACAGTCGTATATAGGCGTATATAGGCGTAGCCCGTAACACTTCAAATATAAGATAAGACTTTTTCCTGGTTTCAAGACATAATTTCTGATGGATTAACAATTTTCTTAAAAATGAATTATTTACCATGGCTATCTTACTCTTAATATCTCCCGTGTTTCAATTATCATTAGTGATAATTAGCGTTCGGAAGTCGAGGAAAATTCCTTTTTCTCTGCAGTGTCCGATGACAGGGCCCATACACAGTTGAAAACAATTGTGGGAACATGTTTTGTAACGTCTGGTATGTGAACGTTAATTTGGCAGATGGGGTTCCAATGGTCGTATAGCATACCTTGAGACCTTAGCTACTGATGCTATGTCAAATCGAAGTTATACTCCATCTGTAGGCGTAGCCATGCATTAAAGAGACAGGTGACCCCTCAAAACAAAGTGAATAGCGGTGCGTCCGTGTGTCTTTGTGAGGTACACAGACTACTGCGGGCATTCGAGTACGTTGTACGTCAACCGGCACATCCCATGAGACATATTAACGAGGTTCAAGTCGCAAAGGGCCGTGACTTTGATCCAGGAAGGATGGGCATTTCGGCGTGTCGCTGTGGACCTCAATGCTTCTCCGTCAGTTATTCATCGCTTGTGGAATTGCCACAATGGGACAGGCGAGTTGGACAAGGTAGTGGACACATGACAACCCCACACGATGACCGATATCTGACCATCTGTGCGTTGCGGCGTCGTTCAGCAACTGCCAGAGAACTGCAACAAGACCTTAGGAGGATCACTGGAGTCACAGAGTCTGACAAGACAATACGGAACAGATTAGGAGAAGTGTCCTTACGACCCAGTAGTCCTGATCGTGTGCCCCGTTTAACGCGGCAACCTCGCCTTCTGTTTCCCCGTACCCACGTCAACTGGCAACTTCGCCAATGGAGACCTATGTTGTTCACAGACGAGTCCAGACGTCCTCTGACGTCTGATGGACGTCAACGTGTATGGAGACGCCGCGGTAAGCAGTACATGCCCAATGCTGTCCAGAAAGGCGACCGAGTCGGACAAGGTTCTGTGATGGTGTGGGGTGGCACCAGTATTGAAGGCTGTACGGATCTTGTGGTCGTCCGTGGTAATCTTACCGCTGCGGGGTACATCGAGCAGATACTGCTACAGCATGTGCTGGTTGCTGCGTACGGTGTTAGTCTTGAATTCGTACTCATGCACGACAATGCCACGGCTCATACAGCGCGCATCACCAGAGCTGTCTTGCGAGAACTGGACATTCAAGAGATGGAATGGCCAGCAGTGACCTTAATCTCATCGAGAATGTGTGGGATGGGCTCGACAGAAGTGTTTGTGGGCGTTCTGTTCCATCACAGACTATCCAAGGCCTCGAACAGGCTCTCACTGAAGAATGGCACTTGTTACCGCAACGTGACGTCCGTCAACTTATACGGAGCATGCAACTTAGGTACCAAGATGTGATAAATGTTCGTGGAGGACATACGCCATACTGAAGCTCTCCAACTGTGAAAAAAATCCACCCTGGAGGACTGTTATAACCTTGTTTATGCCCATTTTGGGACATTTCCGTTTGTGTTCTGAAAATAAACGCGAATCTATCGATGTTCTTTTGTATACTTCAAAGGTAAAGAATAAAGATTTAGCTGGTAATATATCTGGGTGTGAGGTATAGTCTTGTGGAGCATTCATTTGTCCTTTATTGCTTTTTTGGCGTTTTTGGTTATTGGTCACTTTTTAGCCTAAGTCTTAACGGCTTTGTTTGTTTAATGACCACTTTTTAGTCTAAGTCTTAACGGATTTTTTGGCTTATTGGTCACTTTTTAGTCAGTCTTAACTGATATTTTAGCTTATTGGTCACTTTGTAGCCTAAGTCTTAACGGCCTTCTTTGATTTATTGGTCACTTTTTAGCCTAAGTCTTAACGGCGTTTTTTGGCTTATTGGTCACTTTTTAGCCTAAGTCTTAACGTCTTTGTTTGTTTAATGGTCACTTTTTAGTCTAAGTCTTAACGGATTTTTTTGCTTATTGGTCACTTTTTAGTCAGTCTTAACTGATATTTTGGCTTATTGGTCACATTTTAGCCTAAGTCTTAACTGTTTTCTTTGGTTTATTGGTCACTTTTTAGCCTGTCTTAACGGCTTTTTTGGTTTAATGGTCACTTCTTAGTCTATTGGCTTATTGGTCACTTTTTAGCCTTAGTTTTTCACCTTCTTTTGACTGCATTTTACCACCCTTTCTCAATTCGAATCATCAATAGTTCATCCATCACCTTTTCTCTGGTAAACACATATATCTGAAACTTACCTGAAAAGATAGAAAGAGAAATGAAATGCAAAATGGAACTAGAGCTTGAAAAACCAGGGGTATAAAATTATGTGCAAGTGAAATACTGTAAAAAGGCAATCTTGATGAGGGGGTGTCTTTTAAGAGGAGGATCTCTCTTGCTTCAAGTATAAACCCTTATTATCCGTTGATACGTAGAGAAGTTTCTCGATGTTTCGCAACGTGCAGTCTAAAACCCGACGGTCCTATACTCCTAAGAACTTGGAGATGACTGTTATGATCAGACTTCGGATTTTTATGTGGTAATAGGTTAGAATGCAAACTGATTTGGTTAACAGGAAGTGTCGCACAACCCGCTCTTCTATACTGTAGTAAGAGTAATATAAATTCTAGGAGTTCTATAGGCCATACTCCTAATGTCTATGCAAACCTTATAGCATAAATGTTGTACACGGTAGGGTACACTTCTTATTGGCTTAAATACGTTTGCAGTCTAACCTATCAGTACCTAAAATCCGGGCTCTAGTTATGATATACTGCACAGCCAACTGAGGTAAGGTCATGTAATTCTAGTGTGGTTAAGCCAAATATGATTTTAGTTATACTATTTCAATTTATTTCTCCAGGATATCCATTGCGGGTTCGCTGAATTAATTCTAGGTGGAAATAGACACTTCATTCTAAATTCGCAAGTACCTTTTTTAACAAACATGGAATTCCGTTTTTAAAAATTATGGTAATCTATAAATACATACTGTTCTCTCTGAAAAAGAAGTATTTCACTCGTATATTTTTGTACTGCATGTTTCATACTAGAAAACATCCGTGGCTAAGGTGGCAGTGCGTCGGCCTCTCACCGCTGGGTTCCGTGGTTCCGATCCCGGTCACTCCATGTGGGATTTGTGCTGGGCAAAACGGAAGGGACAGGGTTTCCTCCGGGTACTTCGGTTTTCCCTGTAATCTTTCATTCTAGAAACACTCTCCAATACCATTTAATTTCATCTGTCAGTCATTAATCATTACCCCAGTGGAGTGCGACAGGCCTCGGCAGCCGGCACAATTCCATCGCTGATCCGGTCCATGACTGGAAAACAGGTTGTAGGTTTTTTGTGTAGCATACCACCAACATTTGTATCCCCCCATTAAATATGTAATTAAAGCTAAATTTATGAATGAATTTGGATCGCAATATTTTTATCGTTTTAGCAATTCTCAGGTCCTTTTCTCGGATAATTCCTAGGACTTTTTAGGAAATTTATAACCCCTGTGAAAATTATTCAAAGGTACAACATGAGTATATGAACAATGTCTAATCACAACCAATCGATGTAATTTCCCTTTCCTATCCTCATTAGCCTTTTCGACATCTTTCTCACTTTGACGAGATATCCGTGGACCATAGTGACTGAGGAGTTGTGAAGAATGCGTTAAACTCTATCTAGGTTGATGTCAGATTATTAGCTAAATCTGCCCCGCGTTATCCAGCTGTACCAGCCAACAGAGGCTCGTTAAAACCCTTCGGCTGCCTCAAGTACTGCGTTCGTCATCCTCCCCACTAAATATTGCGGCCAACAAATTTAAAGTAGACCTTCCCTTGGGGATTCATTTAAAACGATTTTCCAAGAGGGTAAATAATAATAATAATAATAATAATAATAATAATAATAATAATAATAATAATAATAATAAAGTGTTAGAATGATTGTGGCAATAAGTATGTTTGTGACGTACTGCGAGGAGGTACACTTGTCGCAACTTGCGAGAGAACTGTTCGGAAGTATCGTACTGTCAAGCTCGTAGTGTAACTTATGTGATATTGTGTAAGCTTTCGTGATATATTGTAGTAACTGTTAATAAGTCTGAACATCACTATGGAAAATAACATTTATCAGAAAGAACACTCTAAAATGTGCGTTCGAGAAGGTAAACAAAACCAAATGCATGGGATATTCACATCTAGATCCAGACCTTCCTGAAGCTCATCCTAGACCGAATACACATGATAGAGATCGACAAAATTTAAACGGCAGCGTATATTAAGATAATTTCTTTTGCTTTCTATTCTTTTAGGTGTTGGCCATCTAACAACCACAGGAAGTAACACTGTACAATCACCTTGATCCCTATTTTATAACAGTTCTTCATTTTTCCACTACGCTGTTCCCTTCTCTGTTATGTCCACATGTTATTACCTATCGTCTGTTATTACAATCTCTGTCATATATTACTTTACTCCTTGGATTCTCTGGTTGCCATTCTCGTTTTTGTAAACCTGGTTAAACACTCGTTTTTATCAATCTGCTGTTATCCATCCTCATTGTGTAACCAAAACATTTAATTCTTCTCTTTCTGAACGTTTCTCTTATCCTTCGATTTTCTTCTTTCTTGTATAGGTCTTTAATCTTCCTATGTCCAAAATCTACTTCGTCAAATTTCAATGGTCCCCATATTTTTCTCAGTATGTTATTTTACTTTTCTCTTCCACCTCACCGGCTTTAATAGATAAGGTGCATTCTGTGGCATACAGACACTATGGTTTGATTACTGTCTTGTAGTGCTTGATTTTAGCTTTCCTTGATCGATTCTTCTGACTGTAGGTTTATTTAGTTACTTAGTCTCTTCTGTTTTACGTGAAGGACTATTCAGCATTAAACAATGGAGAGGCAGACATTACTGCAGCAGATATCACACTGAAAACAGTTCGTGTGCTTAATTTACCCCCAAAAGTACCAGAGTACCAGATGAATCTATGAATATTGTGATGAACAGGCAGGCGGAAGTGGTGGAAGGTAGGAAAGAATAATGGTCTATGTATTCTCCCTTTCGGGTTAAAAATAATATTTGCCACTTGCAGATGGAAATAAGACAGAAAATTCCCTCCTTTATTCAAACTGGTTACCTTGCTCAAGTAAGGGCCGGTTCTACTATCTGCTGGTAAAGTGGCTGGCAGCTGCCCGGGAGGTAAACTACCTGGGGGAGTAAAGCAGCTGGTACTTTGCGTTGCGTGCAACCACCTCCGCGCAAGCGCTGGGTAGCTACCCGGAGCTAGACACCGATATACGGAGTTGGCTAGACTGCTTTTCAGCGACTTCCCGCTTACGAGTGTGGCGCTACCTATCGTCAGATGTATGAAGGTCATTTCGATTGTCTTCTTTTCCTGTGCTTGCATCTGTTGATTATCTTCAAAAAGCCTAATGAGGGGAGTCTTAAGAGTTATGGACAACGATTTATGTCAAGCTTTCGTGATTTTAATCTATGAGCTTCAAAATCAATACCTAATTGGGATTAAAATCTCGAGATTACATGTTCTTATGCCAGTTATAACCTGTCATGTAAGGCAGCGTTTTTGGAAAGTATTCTCGTAGTAGACTGGTCAAGTCGCTCGCTCCGTAATAGAAGGTACGCAGGTTTTCGTCGTCCTTCTAAACATCATCATCAACTTACCCTCCAGGTTCGGTTTTTCCCTCGGACTTAGCGAGGGATCCCACCTCTACCGCCTCAAGGGCAGTGTCCTGGAGCTTCAGACATCGGATCGGGGGATACAACTGGGGAGAATGACCAGTACCTCGCCCAGGCGGCCTCACCTGCTATACTGAACAGGGGCCTTGGTGGGGGATGGGAAGATTGGAAGGGAGAGACAAGGAAGGAGGAAGGAAGCGGCCGTGGCCTTAAGTTAGGTACCATCCCGGCATTTGCCTGGAGGAGAATTGGGAAACCACGGAAAACCACTTCCAGGATGGCTGAGGTGGGAATCGAACCCACCTCTACTCAGTTGACCTCCCGAGGCTGAGTGGACCCCGTTCGAGCCCTCGTACCACTTTTCAAATTTCGTGGCAGAGCCGGGAATCGAACCCGGGCCTCCGGGGGTGGCAGCTAATCACACTAACCACTACACCACAGAGGCGGACCCTTCTAATTTACAAATTAAAAAATGTTTTCGTTCCCTGCCGTTGTTCTTATCTCTTTTTCACGCGCTTCCATATACGTATATACACCCAACATCTTCCTTACGGAATTATTGCCTTTGAACATTCTATCTGCAGGCTTCTGTGAATTGATTATCTCCACGATGCTCTATTTGGAACTAGCTCTGTGAACTAGTTTAGTTCCACATACTTCCATTTATTTATAATGCATTTCATTCTAATGTTTATGAAGATAAAGTTGGAAGGTACCGTACTGGTAAAGAACTAATCGGGGTAAATATCCATCATGGGAAGAGGAATTCGGGAATGGAATAGTTTCCAATTTATTCGAAATCATTTACAAGAAGACTATGTAAACAACTGATGGGGAATCTGCTACCTGGGCGACAGTCCTATACGGTATGCTATATTAATCCTAACATCACTTTCTATAAGTAGTACACATACTAAGCATTTTCCTAGTAGACATAATATTGTGATTAAACATTTCAATGAAATATGTTATTAACAAAAGAACGTATGAAAAGAGGCATACAGATTAATACAACTCTAACAATGAAAAAAAATCGTCATAAGGAAGACTCGAACCTGCAAACCTCGTAGTATGAACTGTGCGCGTTAGCCATTACGGTACGAAGTAGCTTTGGGTAATAGGGATACATAGAAATAAGTTATACCTGGTGTTTGAAAACTGAAAAAGTAGAATATTAAATCTCATTTGAAAGTATTTCCAAATAGGTTTCGATTTTATATCCTTTTAGAGTTTCTTTGCGAAAGCTTGACATATAAAATGTGTTCCGTACGCTATCAATGCGAGAGGCTGGTGTGACCGTTGCAACTCTAAGGAAGCATTAATGTTCAAAATCCTGCAATGCAATATCGATCACTGTTACCGTATAATGCTTTTTTCAGTATACTAAGCTAATTTGAGTTGTATGTCACCAGAAATATCTGCCTCTGTGGTGTAGTGGTTAGTGTGATTAGCTGCCACCCCCGGAGGCCCGGGTTCAATTCCCGGCTCTGCCACGAAAATTGAAAAGTGGTATGAGGGCTGGAACGGGGTCCACTCAGCCTCGGGAGGTCAACTGTGTAGAGGTGGGTTCGATTCCCACCTCAGCCATCCTGGAAGTGGTTTTCCGTGGTTAAACACTTCTCCTCCAGGCGAATGCCGGGATGGTACCTAACTTAAGGCCACGGCCGCTTCCTTCCCTCTTCCTTGCCTATCCCTTCCAATCTTCCCATCCCCCCACAAGGCCCCTGTTCAGCATAGCAGGTGAGGCCGCCTGGGCTAGGTACTGGTCATACTCCCCAGTTGTATCCCCCGACCAAGAGTCTGAAGCTCCAGGACACTGCCCTTGAGGCGGTAGAGGTGGGATCCCTCGCCGAGTCCGAGGGAAAAGCCGAATCTGGAGGGTAAACAGATGATGATGATGATGATGATGATGATGATGTCACCAGAAATACGGCTAATGATGTTCATCTCTCAAAACTTGCCCGGCAGGTAAATGCTGCCGATAGCGCTACCTGGGAGTGGTCGAACGGAAATATCCTTTTACGCGGAGGGCAAGTTACGCGCTACTTTACCAGTAGGTGGTAGAACCGCCCCTAACATATAGCAGAGCGGAACATTGCAGGTACAGTATTGCGAAACACCAAACATGCCTCGGTCAGTGGGGTAGCGGGGAATTACAGAGCGTGCGGTAGTAAACAAAGTACGTCATACCCCGCTGTTGGTCAGTTATACAACTACAAGGGAAGCGAGAACCGCTCTAACTGCGCAAGTAAACAAACCTTGCAGCCTGTTGTAGCTACGGACCGGGCGAGCTGGCCGTGCGGTTAGGGCCGCCGAGCTGTGAGCTTGCATCCGGGAGATAGTGGGTTCGAACCCCACTGTCGGCAGCCCTGAAGATGGTTTTCCGCGGTTTCCTGTTTTCACACCGGGCATGTGCTGGGGTTGTACCTTAATTAAGGCCATTGCCGCTTCCTTCTCACTCATATGCCTTTCCTGTCCCTTCGTCGCCATAAGACCTATCTGTGTCGGTGGGACGTAAAGCAAAATAACAAAAAAGATATCCCAGCCTACTATTTTTATTATTTGTGTGTTTTAGTAAAACGTTGTCGAATAAGTTACTGTTAAGGTTATTATTTTATGCATACATAAGAGCGGAACTTGACCCTATTGATATAGACGAACATAGGAGCCATAGCTATATTATTCTTGTTCTGTGAATCTGTCTTGAGACAGGTATCAATTGGAGATCATCCGTCATTCTCCGTCCTGAGCATCTTGCTTCAGTTGTTCATAGCTTATCCCTTGTTTGACGTTTGTTAACATTTCAAACCTCCTTCTTCCTCTTCCTTTTTGTTCAATCTAGATCTTCCCTCCATCACCCTCTGTTGAAGACAATTTCTATGTAGTGTGTGACCCAAGCACAACATTTTCCTCTTCCTATCTTATTTCCTTTAATTAAACACAATTTACAATTTTGGTTTATATAATAAAGGGCTTGGACAGAAAATACATCGATGCCTGTGAAATGTGGGGCAGGCGTAGAATGTTACGTGTGCCTTGAACTGCACAACGTACCAGTGCGTCCATTCTTCAGGAGGTGAATTTCTTAAAAGCTTTCTTTCTACTATCAATGAAATACTTCAGTTCTTTGGACACATTGCGAGACGACGTGGGGGAAACCTAGATATGTTGACCATGGAAGGGTAATTTGAGGAAATCATTCCACGAGAAAGAACTGCAACCGGACGGATGGGACAAGTGAAGACCAACATTGATTTTCCTTACCAATCTCTCCTGAGGAAACCGAAGATCGTCCGAGATGGCGATGTGATAGCAGACATGTAACCAGCAGAGTCAAAACGAGTGGGGCCACGACACTCAGGAATGAGAAAATCAATTACAGATGACGACGACAACGATGATGATCCAAAATATATCTTATTCCTTGCTGGAATTCTAAGACTAGCGTCCGTTATGACGTTAGCAATTGATTTCCAATAACACGCTTATAAAGAAGCAGTTATTGGTCGATATATTTCTTAATTAAGGCAAGGCAGCAGAGTCACACTTGAGCTGGCCGCACTCACAGAAGGTATCAACAAACTGTGCTGAGTCTAGGAACAGAAAAAACAAAGAAAGGCAGAAATAAATTCACTTTTATTCCAAAACCCTTGCTCCAGTGGTTTTTTATTTAGATGTGCTATACACAGACTAAAAATATGGAAAAGAAAAGTGTTATGCACGTCATTGTTGAACTGCTTCATCAGCATTTCGGGGGAAAATTAATGTTTATGGATGACAACTCTCGCGTGCATCCTGCAAGCATCGTCAATGAGTTCAACAACAGAGCTGATATTTCCCAACTGGATTGGGCTTCATATTCCCTCGATATGAATCTCATGGAAAACGCTTGGGATCGATTGAAATATGTTGTACCAACACGTTCTGCTCCACCATGAATTCTACGGGAATTACTCAGGATTACCACTGAAGACTGGCAGTTGTTAAATGAATTCGTGGGTAGCATGCCACGTAGTGTGCGGGCTTGCATTCATGCAAGGGGACATGTTAATCTCTATTGAATGTGATCGCTACACAAGAGGGCCTACCTCAAGAAAAGTGATTTGTGTTTCTGTTGCCTTGCAGTCGAAGTGATTTGTTTAGTTCTGGTTGTCGATAAACTTGAATATGCACTACTTTTGAAATACCGCTTCAATATTGTACGTAATGCTTACTACATTTGTTTGGCGGGTGTTGCATAACTTTTCTTGATATGTGTATATTAGTATAAATATGAACATCAAATTAAACAGTGAAATCACACATTATAAAACGAATATTTCTCGTTTCTTGTGAGACTAAACAGACTAATTATTTAAGATGCATTCAGACGGGACGCATTAGTTCATCTATTTTGGGGAAAATAAGAAGGTATGGATGTCTTTACAACTATCATACAAAATTATAACTTTTACAACACCATTCTCCCTGTAGAAGAATTATTTTATAACCAAAGTTAAACATTTTTCAATGTTTCAATATTCATCATTCTGAGTTCCGGTGCCAATCGAGTTCATACCATATTCTCTTGCTCATCCAACTCAATATAACTTACTCCAACTCAATATGATTTACTTACCAGAATTTGATCAGAAGAAAGAGGGGTGGATTTTAAATGTAAACGGGTTAATTCTGGACTTGATTGAATTATTCCTGTTTTCTCCGTCAAATGCTTCTACAATATTCTTCATCTCTCCAACGCCTGCATCTCTCTCCATGCACACCGCATTTCGTCAGCTACTTCATTTACGGGATTTACACGTATGTTCCCAAAGAAAAATTCTACTATGAGTTTCCTCTGTAAATCTGTACTGCCCAATGCCATTTCTATGAATCCACTTGGTTAATTCAGTGTATCTTCAATTAACTTAAACCTAGTCTTCCCCGTAATTTAATTTACGATATACAATTACTCCTTTTCTGAGTTGTTTCCACTTAAGTGACAATGGCAAGATTTGAAAACTGTTATAGCTCATCCTAGAACACTACACAAAGATAAACTGTTCGAAAAATAACAAGTACCGTTAACTGATGACTGATGGGATGATATCTTTTGCACGTTACTCTATACAATGCCAGTTCTTCATAACTTAAATAAAATTCACAGTAATCGTTTATCTTGTTACAATTATATGTAGGACTAGGAAAGGAGGACCATTCATTATCTGCTCCGGAATAGCGTGCAATAATAAACGAACTCATTTTTGATTGTTAATGCTTTATTTTTCTTATATGCAAACAATTTGTAGAAGTGAATATAAAAAATACTCGTTAGACGATATGTTCTAGTATAATTTTTAAATACAGTATTGAGTGTACTAGCTAACTACCTAAAAACACAGCAACAACATGGTCAAATTAAAATATTTTAAAGACAATTTTCTTTTCAAAATTTACACAAATATCAAGAACCAGAATACTACAAAGCAATCCCTTCATGAAACTAAACACTACCAATGTTAACTTTACACCGAAATGCAATGCTATTTAGTTTAGCAGCTATAATATAAATGGACTGGCTGATAATTATTATACTGAGCATCTCTTGTTGTGCAGACTAAAAGTAAGTTAAAATAAAATAAATCGATCTAAATGCTTAGGTATCGTCTTCCAATATAAATCATACAAATTTTCATCACGTTTTGTCAAGAGAATTAATGATAGATGTTAAAAATTACAAACAAGAAAGGATATACAAATGATTGTTTGATCAACGTAAGTAATTATTATAACTAAAATTAATATAAGCAAATAATTAAATTAAAATCTAATTGTAAACGCATATCAGCATTGTAAATTAAAATAATTAAAGGAGCAAAATAAAATGTAAGTATTGAAACAGACCTCACGTTCGTAGAAACTAAAATTTTAGAGTGTTTACTATAAGATCAGAAAGCATAAAGTATGCTCAGGGTAAATTGTGAAATAACGTAAATTCATTCAATGCTGTATTTGTGGAAATAAACTGAAGTTTGATTGTTATACATCATTTAACTTGGAGATGTTTCAACAATTACTATTGTTTGAATTCAAAATCCTTCAACCAAAAATAATAAAAAAACTATTAATACTGAAGATACTGACTTGAGGACTTCTGTTTTACGAGCAGTTGTATAATTATAACTGGAGATGGGAAATATATTCACGGATAGGTTAGAATACAAACGTATTTGAAAAAGGCGCAAGTGTAATCTAGCCGTTCTAGAGTCATGCCAGTGAGTTGCGTAAATTTTTGGGGATTCTGATAGTTCATATCATAATCTGTATGCAAATCTCTCTGCACAACCGTCGTACGGGTAGAGGAAACTTACGCCTTGGTTAAATACGTTTGCATGCTAACTTATTCGTGCTTATGACTCCCACCTCTATAAATAAAACATGATATATATGGCTGTTTTTTATCTGAATGTCGAACGCTAGAGAATTTGAACGAAAAATCGTTTGAAAGAGAGCAACACGAAAAAGTCCAAATTATTGTTTTTATTTAGAAAAGTGGCCAGAGGCAGAGTCTATGAGAATTTATAAGTGCGAGAGATCTACCTACGCAGATTATCTTGTATTCGGGAGAGAATAGGTCCAAATCTCACTGCGGCAGCCCTTAATATGATTTTTCTTGGTTTCTCATTTTGAAACCAAGAAATTGTCGCTTATTTGCCACTCATAGCCCTGTCTTTTCCCATTGTCGCTAAAGGACTTGTCTGTGTTGGTACGACTAAAAGAAATAGCCAAAAAGGAATGCGAACTTGGCTGAAGGACAGTTTCTTTTGTCGAATGATAGAGTAATGGATATAGTTTGGTAAATATTTCAAAAAGTGCCTTGAATCTGCCAATTCTTTTTGAAGGTTTCGTACTCATTGCTTATCAGAATTCAACTTCGATAAATTTTGTTTGTTCTTCAATAAACAAAAGCAGAAGTAAGCAAAGAATCTTCTCTCTTTCTGCGACTCTTGATAGCTGCGAGACCTCCAATTTTATGTAAAATCGGAACCGGAAAGACGTAAACTTTCATTAAAAAATCCCACGAGCATTCGTCCTGCTTCATATCCCGCTCGTCTTGGTGAAACTCCAGTGAAAATATCACAGGGTTATCGCGTTTTAACCAAAGAAGTGATATATTTCTATATCTCGTGAACAGTTTTAGAACATGAAACACATATAGCATAAAAAATAGAATACCAGAGAAATGACTTTTCACTTCTTTCATTTAAACAATAGAATATATTACGTACCTTTATTTGTTTCGCGTGACTAGCTTTCAAAGAGAGATAACTTTTGTTAAAGATAATTCTGACAAATCTTCAAGGATTGTTCGTTCAGGTTATGAAGACCCATGAACTGGCATAAAGTAGAAGTCCACACTGTTTTTAAAATTAGTAATTACTTGAAAAAATTTGTTCATTTTATTTCTGGTGAAGATTTCTTCCAGGCAACATCAACGTAGAATGTATTTCCGAATATTATAACTTCGTTTTGAAGTCTTTTGTCCTTTATGGGAGGAACGAGGCGTCTTCCTTGTGAATGGAGGCAGTGTATTTCTCGCGTTCTACGGCAAGGCAGCACTCATGCAAACCAAACTCACGGTGGTCCGAAAGAACGTGAACCATGTGTATTCGATACCTCGCACCGCTGCTGACGTTAGCCAATCAGATCACTTTGCGAGGCAGTGTTGCTACATTTACCCGTGTTTAAGACCACCTTGATAGCCATACCGATAAATCAGCATCAAAGACAAACACACCTTGGTTTCATCCGGTTTCACCATAGCGAACTTGCTATGGCGTGACCCTGTCAATTCGGAGGTCCATGTTCAAATCACTCCTCTAGCAAAGTTGTTTTTCTAGGATTGATGCTTTCAGACCAGGTAGCCACTTGTAGATTTAACAAAACCGGCTCACAAAGCCCATTTGAATTTACCCGCATAGAATTTTAATTGGTTAACTGGCAATCGTGTGATATATTGAATTATTTATTTCAAAATTATTTATCAGTATGACCAACCCTATAAAACTACAGCCCGGTTCACGGTTTATCCGACCACCCAGTATACATCGCCTTAATCCACCATCAAGGTACCTATTTTAAATTGAAAATGTGAATTTTTTTATACCCATTATCTTTGTTATTATTTTTATTATATATTTGCAAATTGGCCACTTAGGATGAGGCTAAAATTTCATTTCTTCTTTGTTTGAAGTTTCCTCTTCCTCCAGTACTCCTTCATATGGGCGCTAAGCTGTTTCTTCTATTTACCCATTCAGGCTATTCTCGTATTTGCAGTCCTTTCAAATTGAAACCCTTCCAAATTTTGGATCATGGTCCGAAATGTTTTCCTATCTAACATTTGAACTACCTGGATATTGGAATTCTATAGATCTTTAGGAACTTCCTTAACACATGCCGTCGTTTTTTCTTATTTCGCAGGTTGTCGAATAACTGTTTGGTTAGTCTGGTTTTGTCCATTATGTAAAAATGTCCGAGAAATTACAACCTCATCTTTTTCATGGTATTCGAAGTTTTCTCCAAATTTTTGTAGATTTCATTTTTGTTCCGAAGATTTCATTCGGTTTCAGTCTGGAGTCAGCCCAAGATATTCCATAGTATTCTTCTTTTTAGGATCTCCAGCTTCTTCAGCTTGTGATTTGGCGAGAGTAATTCGCTGGAATACAGGCATTCTGTTCTTATCACTGTGTTGTAATGCCTTATTTTGGCATTCGATGAGATGAATTTCTTGTCGTATATGTTTGCAGTTGTTCCCATTTTATTATTATTATTATTATTATTATTATTATTATTATTATTATTATTACTACTGTTATTATAATATAATTCGTGGGTCCATCAAGGAAAACGTTAAGTCTTGTTGCATTTGACACTACACTTGGCGTTCTTTAGAGCCCAAATTTCCCTCATTCTTTGTGAGTGCTTACGCTCTTCTGCCTTCGAAAATAAAATTATGGCAGAGAAAATATCTATTTGCATGAATGACAATGACAAGTCAATGTTTGTGTTAATCAATCATTTGTACATTTTAATAATTAATTACAATTCGATTAACAGTTAAATATTTTTAATGATTTTCAGCTTTTTTGAAGTAGCATCTGATGAAAACCTTCCCAGGAATAGCTTGTACTGGGCTAAAGTAATTGAACAGAAAGCATTTACGTGCCTGTGGAGACCAATGGTCCGGCTTTGCTTTGCTCGGCGGTAAGATCGTTCTAGCTTGCGACTGAAAGCCCACATAGTATTAACGGAATGGCACTATCACAACTGGAGAAGCAAATCCTCCTTAAGGGCAATGAAGAGCCTGACAGACGATAGGGATTAGCAGAAGAACTAACCACATCATTTCCTAAGTGCGCACATTCCGGAGAAGCCTTGCTTTGATACTTTACCAGTGATAATTATGACAGTAAATTTATTTTCCCAGTAGACGTTACAAGATGATCTCATACACATTTCTTAATTTCTGTTCGGAGCACCGAGCCATAAGACACGCCTTGATTTTAGGACGGAAATTTAAGGAAAAACTTGAGAGAACTGGCTGAAAACTGAATGTATGGGGACTATATTCTGTTAGATAAACGTTTTAAGCACAAGAAGAAGACTACTTCTATAATTAATTGAAATTCTGACTCGAAGAACGTCCTAATTCCAAGGAAGTGCATACCTTTCGATGAACAAAAAACTTAATTATTCATCAAGAAACTGAAAAAAGGCCCTTAATTTTATTGTAAAACAAGTATTTTATCTGAAAATAGTTTTCAAGATAAATATTTGATGCACTGTTAAAAATGTTGAATATAATTTGGGAAAGTTGATGTTGCTCTTCCAATAGATGCGTAGAAATGTGCAATTGTTGATTTGTTCAGAAGGTGCACGAGGAATATATTTAGAATTTACTCAGCTTTCTCTTAAATCTCAATGTGAAGTTAGCCTGCATATAACATGTTTTGATTCAGAGTTAACAAAAAAAATATGATATACTCCTTTAATTTGGTGTATATCGACTTTAATTAACATCACTTTTCCCATCGATCTGTTCCTCACTCCTTTTTAGGTTTCTCATAAAAACGTATTCCGCAGTATTAGATGCTACGCATTTACAAAGCCTTCATTAGCCTGCTATATTTTTACTCTAATATTAGTTATGTCGTAATATTTCTCCTCTGCATATAATGGCTGACTGGGTGAGACACATTTTAACATAAGAGACATGTTTGAACATCCAGCATTAGAGATAAGCCTGTTGAATTTTATTTCACTCTTGCTATTCTCCAAAACATGAAGAGTTCATGGTTACTAAATTCTAATAACTTACTTTTGGGATAAAAAGATGATCCGGATTATAATATATGCCTTAATTTTATGAGTAAAATTTAAGAAAAATGGTATACGTAGGCCTATCTTTAACCAAAATGTTATTAAAGAAGATCACGCTCTATGCACGGACGCAAAGTAACACATTGTAAATTATATCACTGAAAGTCAATCTTAGATCTTAATATATTCATTTTTCAGTGCCAATTAGAAAGATATTTTCCAAATTTTCTCTTCGTTAGACCTAATAGCTTTTATCCACTACCAAATCAATTTTACGCATATGGTGGTGAAAATAATCTTTCTGTTCTCCTATTGTCATGTTATTTTGTATATTCTACCAGTTATAACTGTAAATATACTCTATACGGAGTACTTTCATCTGGAGGCATTGTGTACTTCTACAAAACAAATTATGGTACTGCTCTAGGCTGAGGCAACAAACAATTCCTCCATCTCCCAGCCTCCTTGCTTCTCACTGCCCTTTTTTGAGTATAGTAAGTGAATAATATCTGTAGACCTTCAGACCATACGATGCAAGGAACGTTTAGGCTGTACTTTGCGGATAAAGGAAGTGCTTCTTATAATCCGAAAAATGCGAGTACCTAATTCCTTACCTCATAATTTTCCTTTTGAAGTTATGAATCACTTTAATTCTACTAACTGCATCCAGTTTTCAAGTATTTTCATTCACTCTACCCTTAGATTCATTATTTCGATGATGATAAACTTAACATTTGGTTAAAAAATGTATGAAGTCCGGATTTTTTAAAGATATTCTTCGATTGCATAGCATTTTCAGACAGACATATCATTTGTAATCAAACGGAGTTCGATCATTATTTTCAACTAAACTTATCGGTCCGAAAATATGTACCACATTGTGACCAAAACGTTGAGATAGGGCATACTTCAAGTTAAGGTTTCAGTTATGAGAAAAGAGTAAATTAGTGTTGGGTTATACACACACAATAAGCAGCAGTCAGTAATACTATGATGATGATGTAAGATGATGTAAGATTTCATGACCTACATCGCTTTTTTTTGGAATATATCCTTCAGCGGTCAACCTTATTTCAGGCTATCATAGTCTCGAAAATTCTACGGAATAGATAGATATCACAGTGTTGATAGTCAAACGCATTACAAATACTAGAGAGACATTGTTTATTTTATTATACAATTAATGTAACGTAATATTTCTAAAATTATTGCGAATGGCAAGTTTACTAAGTATCAAGGGAGGTACTAACAGGATATGTCGACGAGGAGCTCTTTTCCACAAGTCAGAATGTTGGCAATGTGGAGCTATCGTTCATACTTGTCTTCAGTAGTTTTTAAGAGCACCTACCACAAAATGCACTGTGTCCACTGATGTGTACTTATCATTAACATCTGATGAATGGTATTGGCGAATCCTTCCCCAGAAAAGATGAAAGCCTAAAGATAAATGATTTAATTAAATTACGAAGAGCTGACTTCCTTACTGGCATAGAGTAGAAGCCACCTTGCCCATGTTTTTACAGATGAGATCAAGTGCATGGAAATCGCAGGGCGATGAGTCGGAAAACTCGCCAGTTGTTTACTTTTTCCTATGATGCGTCTCCATACGAAAGTCGGCGATCCAGTTATGATTATGATTACTTGCGAAACAGCGGCTCAGATTACTTCGATAGAAGCTCGTCCGTACCCGAAAGTCTTTCCTCCGTAATTCGTCCATCTCCCCACGGATCGGTGTTCTTCAATTTTCCTCTCGATGATGAGTTAGAGAAGTTCACATCGTTCAGTTGCTTGCATTGGTGAAGAAAGATATGCTCTGTACTGCCTACCGAGTTTCGATATATCAGAACAGAAAGTCACCCTTTTCTGTGGTTTTGTTTGACGACGATAATGATTGAAGGTTATCTCAACAGAGCTATAAATGGGTTGTCACTTAATATACTCTTAATGCGGAAAAGGTCAATTAAAGCTTTCCGTAAAGGAGCCAAGTTCCTCGTTAGTTACTCCTGGTGTCAGATATCTTGGTCATCAGACCTTTCCTTTTAGTAATACGATGCCCTAGTCCGTAAACTGGCTGAGGGTGGTCCGAGATTCAGTAATTCAGCCGAGTTTAGTATTTTGAAGTTTAATAGCCGGGATTTTAAGGTCACTATACATTTCGAAGTTTCCTTCTTACATCGGCCAGTCAGTAGTAAATCTTAGAATCTTGTTCTGTAAGATTGTCCGGCGAGACACGCATGCATAGTGGTGTCTAGTACCAGTCATTCAGGTGTCAGGTTGGCGAGCGGGACCCGATCAGCTGGTAAGGTTACTAAAGCGGTGCAATTAGACGCCAGTGTGCTTATAGTGATACATCCATGTGGTAATCAGTTTAGTAACCAGACAGAAAAACTATACTCAAAATCTCCGTTTGATATATCGCCCACCTTTTGCAGCTAACATTGCAGTTTGCACCTTGACTACACGAAGGAAATTTCGACAGAAGACACTAGCTGGAGACGAAACGTCTGGAAATAACAGGATTGTCGGTGAATAATTACTTATCTATCCGAAATTTTGTTTCTTTAGGTGCCTAATCACCAATGTTAGTAAGAGTATGATATTTGCACTACGTGGAGCACATCAGAAATAAATAAATAAAATAATTTAGAAATATCACCTTCAAATTTTATCTGCAATATATTGTTGGGAAATACCCAGATGGTAGAAAAGTTTACGTATTCGTGGCAGGAGACTAGACTGTGTTCGATTTGCGGATGACATGGTGGTGTTATCATAGTGTGAGCGAGTAGGCGGGTAGTTAGTATGAATGTTGCCGAACATTCCTCAGTCAAAAAAATTAAACACACATTGTGCAGAAAATGATGGAAATTCAGCGAGACGAGAGTTAGAAATATCAGCTCATGGGAACGCATAACCTGACCTCATTAACGATGCTAGCCTGCGTGAATAATAATGGAGTGAATATGATATGCAGATAGTGTGGCTGTTCAGAGTAAAATATCACTCATTCTGGGTAGATTCTAATAATTATATTCCTGCGAATTTTCTCCACCTAACATCAACTCTCCTCTGTTCACGAAACATATGTTGCGATAGTTAATGTATACATAAAATATAAACTAAACTGTAAAGTTACACAAGAGCTCGTGCAAAATTCTGGCCGGCATTCTTTTGTACTTACAGAGTAAAATTTCTAAGGGCAATGGATTTACATTTTCCAGAGAATAATTACGAAGTTATAAAATTGAATTAAAACCTAATCTTATGGCTTGACAAAACTACTCATAGATATTTGAGTTTTAGCCGGACATTCCTTCAAGTACAATGAAGAACAAAGGCGAATTTATAAATGCCCAAAGGGAGTTAAAGCTGGCATATGTAAATTACAGAATAGAGGAAAGAAAAAGAAAAAAGTAGAGATATATGGATATGGTGAGTTCTAATCCAGGTATGCCAGCTGGCACGATGTTCTTTTACTAAAAAGATACTTTTGTCCCAATTTAAACTTTTCTTTATTTTAAGAAAGCTAAAGAAGACCCCCTTTCAAACGATTAGTTTTGAAAATTTGGAATCTATTTTGTCTCACTAAATTTGGTGTGAGCAATATGAAAGTAACAAATAGAGGAAATTCGGTAGGAGCTCTCAGACTTAATGTTTTTTATGTAAACAAGCCACATCGTTATGGTTTTTCATTATTTTGAAGTATTACCATAAGCACTCATCAATAACTTAGCATGAATTTTTTAACAGTTAGCAGTCAGTAGTATTGAGAACTTGAATAGTATGGAAGCAAAGTTCTATGAACGTGAGGTCTGCTTTGCAAAATAAACATAGTAACTATTGAATAGGGCGTCTTCTAGAGCGGCAGGACTGTCTACTGGCGTCGACCATCACGAGTGTCCCGGGCGCCTGCGGGAAAAACCAAATACGAAAATAAACAAAAGAGGAAACAAAAAGAAAACAGAAAAAGTAAGCAATGATTTCCTCTTAAATCTAGCTGTTGTAAAGTGAAATAATGAGAATGTTGCCATTACAGGAAGTTGACAAAGGCTTCGAATGAGAGCTCTTGTATAACAGACATGCTTTAGTGGATATCAAGGTTTATAACTCAGGCTTCGATGGTTCTTCCTTATTGTCACATTTCGAGTGCAATGGCATGGATAGGTCAACTCATAAGAGGACTACAGATTTAACTTTAACTGAGCGCGAAGGCGATACGTATTACTGGATGAAGGCAATACATCTCGAGGTTCATCGTTAAGTGCAAAATTGGAAATGCAATTGAGCTTAAATTCCTGAACGCTATTGCAACCATAATGCTTTCTTTATCTCCACCCCGGGCAATAGTGGATATTAATAACCCATCCACAAAGCTGGCAGGCTTTGATCTGCCACGTTGCACCTGGAGTAGACTAAATCGCATGAGATGTGGAGTAGGTAGAACAGCATCTACTTTACACACCTGGGGCTGGTCAGTTTCCCCATACTGTGATTGTGGGGAGGTTCGACAAACAATGAAACATGTAGTGCAGGAATGTCCACTCCGTGCTTTCACTGGCACCATGGAAGACCTCAACTCAGCAACACCCGAAGCAGTGAAGTGGGTGGCGGGTTTGAACGTTCACATTTAGTGAGATGTACATCACTCGCATATATCATATATCACTGTGTATATATGAACAGTCAGTGTTGATAGGTGGATAGTGATGTAAATATATTGTGTTTTCTTGTTCTTTCAAACTTTGTAAATTACTTTCTTTGACTGTATAGATATGATAATTTGTATTTACTTTGTACTCATCTTTCACTGGTTGTATACATAGTTTATAGGTTGTCATTATTCATCATACGCCAAATAAATAAATAAATAAATAAATAAATAAATAAATAAATAAATAAATAAATAAATAAATAAATAAATAAATAAATAAATAAACTTGTTGGATATGACGGTCATTTATATACAATGGACAAGGAATAACAAAGTCGATATATTTGATTGCAATATCGTCCAGTTCAGGATACAGTGTTTACAGGCACCGCCATGTCCTTTTACCAAATGCGCATCTAACAAGTGTTCGTTGTACAAGATAAACGGGTCACCCCTTCGCTCCATAAATGAGATTCACCTCTGCAGATGAGTGCTTGAAGAGAAGCTCTATATATTATTATTTTCCCTACATCCCTTCCAGTTTCTACATGTATTCCAGGTACCTACAAAAAGAGGACGTTTATATACATTTTAGCTAATCTATATTCAAACCTGGAACAGAGCCATTACAAACAATTCAGCAGACACGGCAACATAGGAAAGCAAAACCACGGGAAACCACTTCCAGGACGACTGAGGTTGGAATCGAACCCACCTCTACTCAGTTGACTTCCCGAGGCTGAGTAGACCCGTTCCAGCCCTCATACCACTTTTCAAATTTCGTCGCAGAGTTGGGAATCGAACCCGGGCCTCCGGGTGTGGCAGCTAATCACACTAACCATTACACCACAGAGGTGGACATTATTATTATTATTATTATTATTATTATTATTATTATTATTATTATTATTATTATTATTATTATTATTATTATTATTATTATTATTATTACTATTATTATTATTATGATTATTATTATTGCATTTTGAATTATTAAAAAACATAAATTTTGTTGCTTCTGTTGTTTATTGATCCCGACGTGCTTTAACGTCATCACACACTCAAATATCAATATGCCAATCTTCCGTCGGTAGATTTAACGGCATGTAAAGTAACTCCTGGGAACACAATTCCGGCATTTTGGCTTCTCTGAATACCGTAAAAATGTACTTAATAATAATAATATTGATATTGAGTTTATGTCCCACTAACTTTCACCATTATTGGAGACGCCGATGCGCCGGAATTTAGTCCAGCAGTATTTCTTTTACGTGTCAGTAAACCTACCGACACGGGTCTGATGATTTTGAGCACTTTCAAATACCACCGGACTGAGAAAAAATCTAACTAGCCAAGGTGGGCTCAACCCTCTGAGCCATTCCACCTAGCAACTGAGAAATCAATGAAAACATTATTGATGGTGAATGACGATCATATCTGAACTCGTCTGATTTTTAATTCCATTTTCTTCTACTTTTCTTTCTCCTTGCCTTTACCGAAACATACTTATGTCGGCAATTCGAGTACATTTCGTACAGGTTTTCTGCCGGATGCCCTTCCTGACGCCAACCCTATACGGATTAATGTATTTACTATTGCGTCTCTCTGTGGTGGTTGGTATTGTATCGTACTGCACGTGGATGAAGAGAAGCGTATTAGAGTAATTAACCAAAGCAGTTAAAATATCCAACCCGACAGGGAATCGAAACCATTGAACCTTACACTGACACTCAGCCAATGTGCCGGACATTTTTTGACAAAGGTATGGTAAATTGGAGTATTTCCACATTATATATGGATATAATCACTGTCTTCCAGAGTTGCAATCCTGCTGAGGATTACTTGAAATTCCAGTTGTCGGAAAGTTATCTTACTCTGTACCTGGTAGGGGAGGTGTTGCACGAGGAGGAATCTGACAGCCCGGAGATGAAGGGGACGATAAACTATTTAGAATATTCTGAAGTAAACTCGATGACTAGATTAGGTTATGCAAAGAGGGGAGATGAACTGAATTCCACGATGTGCAGCAAGAAGCAGAGAGAAAGGGGAAGGAGGAGAAGGGAGAATTCAAGATAAGAGAAAGAAGAATCGTGTTTAAATAAATTCAATATGTGTAATGCTGTACAAATTCAAGAGCCTTTTATTTACGAAGCAATCCTGATCGGAAGAAAACTTCCTTCGAGAGAAACGTAAAAAGATGAACAAGGCATTGGATTGTTGAAGTGAAGGAAATACGCAGTATTCGTTCAAGATAAAATAAAGAAAGTACGAAGTTTGCTTCAGGATTAAGAATGAGCCTGTCTGAAACCACCGTAAGGACGTTCTATGCAACTGAGTTTTATATATCGCAAAGGACTGAAGAAATGTAAGCATTATTGAGTGTTCCACATGTCATCTTATACTTTGATGTTAGTGGGATTATTGTATTAATAGGAAGTACAACTAGGCAACCATCTTCTCGTATACTCTGAAAATACATGATATATTTAACGCATTTAAAGTCATACATGATTAGGTTAGGCACATCAAATTATTATTGTTATTATTATTATTATTATTATTATTATTATTATTATTATTATTATTATTATTATTATTATTATTATTATTATTATTATTATCTTTCATCTGATAACTTTATAGTCAGTAGTATGGTTCGTATTTCGATACATTATGTATAAGGAATAGAACTTAACCCTTCGTTGTTAATGTGAAAATGATTACGTCAATAGTAAGGTTAGGTCTGTCACACACAGAATTTGAATTATTAGCTAGCCTTCGAGGAATCGCAAGGAAACATTTTATATTTTTATATTATTGTTAGTTTAGATTATTATTTGCTATACACAGCTGTATATTGAAAATTAAATTATTAAAACTTGTACGTGTACATTAAATATTTTAAGAACTTTTTGTAGTTATCTCTCATGACACAAAATACTGAACTCATTAACAATCAGGTAATGTGAAACGAACTCCTTACATGTATTAGGATATTATTAGAAATTCCAACAATAATTTATTGTCATTTATTTTACACCAAACCTCCACTGCACATTGATATTCCATGAGATAAACACATTAATTTGTTACAGCATTTACAGTGGCACTTGATTTTCCTATCATTGCAGGCATAGAAATTACCTCTTTTGTTCACCCCAAAGTTATTGGCTTTCCAGTGTGCCAACTTTTCTGCTGTCTTTAGTAACTCAATTTGGTTCCTCCAAGCAGGATTTTACAATTGACAAAGCCAAATTCTTTAGATACTTCCTTTGACCTTAATTTTTTTGACAGTTAACAGAGTGAAACATTATCTCCTGTTCCTAATATTTTTAGGTTGTAATTGATCCGTTGACTGAGGTGTACATGAAGAATCATCGCCTTCAACTTCACTGGCGACATATCCATGGCCGGTGCCACTACAATGGCCACTTTCAATACAATAATCTTCGTCTCCACTATCTTCAATATAAGTTCTGTGTACTTCCTCTTCAATCACTCATCTAATTCTTTCTTTTTGAGCTTACGAACATTCCTTCATTTTGATGTATTTATTAATACATAACGCTAAAATTAAAATATTTTAACAAATCCTATAAACAAGAGGAAACACGAACAGTATAAAAAGTATAAGATATCCCAGAAAATCTCAATAAATTAAAATCTTCAAACCGCAAATACTAAAATAGTCGGTCGGTTGGTAAGGTAGGGCCTTCCAAACAATTACAAGCAGCGGCTGACTACAAAGGATAAACAACCAACTAGCTAGGGAGGAAGGGGGATTATCTTTAAAAGGTAGACTAGGATAGATGGCAAAACAATGATGCCAACACAACTAAAAGAAAAGAAAAATATTCCCTTGGGTCTGAGGCCTAATATTACGAATAAAACCTCTTCCTCCGTATCCGCCTAGCAAAAGGGCTCCTCCTCCTCATCCCCGTGGAAAAAGGGCTTAGAGCTTAACTTGGAACAAGATGGTGATATTGGGCTAGGAAATGGTGAAAGATTTAATACTTGTGCTTTAATGATAGCGGCATAGCCGCTACACATTTTACTGATAGGACTAGGGAGATCTTGTAAGGCTTATTACATATGCTTTATTGGTAGGGACAGCCCTCTTGCCCTTTCGCCAGGCGGATGAGGAGGAGGAGGAGGAGGAGGAGGAGGAGGAGGAGGAGGAGGAGGAGGAGGAGGAGCAGCTCTTTTGCCCTTTTGCCAGATGGATAAGGAGTGGGAGCAGAAATTCTATGGGTTCTGACAGCCTGTATATCTAATATTTATGCAAACCACATAGCATATCCGTTGAGCAGGCTAGCGCATAGTTATCACTCTTTCTGTAAATTTGCATTCTATGCTATTCCTGCCTAAATATTCGGACTCTAATAAATGCACACCAAATTTCTGTCATCGATGTTGATCTCCTTAAACTGAAAAAGAACTGAAGTTAATTGTACTGCTATTAAAGGGTCCTTTAGATTGTGACCTGCTTAAATTATGGGTTACATAAAGGAGACTGACAGTGGATGATCCCAAAATAAGGTGGATTTTGAATCTACATTGCGGTGTATGAGAATATGAAGAATGTGTATGCCACGTGTACGACGTCAACTGCTTCCCTATATTATCCCCGAGTTAGTCATTTCACTACGAGTCCTTTATTTCACACAGCCTGTGTCAGTGAATTCTACTTGTCGATCGCAAGCTATTGATAGAATCGTTAAGCAATGCTGGGGAACATTAATTTAGCGCCTTCGCCTGCATTAGCCTGTCTCTCTTATTATGCGTGTCACGGGCGAGCGACCTAAGACCAAGCCTACGTCTATAGAAAGCATTTCTCATTCAAAGAAGGTCACGTGAAATATTTTAATTACTCTCACGTCGTGGTAAGCAGAATCTTAGCAGCAATTCGCTCTCAGGCCAGGGAACATTTAATTTGGAACCCAAATTCAATATAATACTCACCAAGAATAATATGCATTACATTTCTGCGCAGAATAATTATTACTTGGTAACAATTCTATGGGTAAAGAAATTTGAAATGTCTTGATAACATATCTTCATAGTTAAACTCTACAGGACAGGTCTGGGAATCTGCACGTTCTGTGCACTAAGATCGTGTGGCAATTGTGATGTGTGGTGTGGTTTTATCCGAATATTTGCCATGTTTACCTACTCTAATAAGACATGAAAATAGTTTAATCATGAGGGAGTTTATGTAAGTTTCTATCTTAATAGCAGTGATGATGGTAACAACAATAGACTAATAAGTACCGAGCGAGTTGGCCATGCGGTGATGGTAGCGCAGCTGTGAGCTTAGATTCAGGAGGTAGTAGGTTCGACCCTCGCTGTGGGCAGCCCTGAAGATAGTTTCCTATATTCGCAGCAGGAAAAGGCTCGGCTGTACCTTGATTAAGACCACGGCCACTTTTCCAACTTTTAGGCCTTTCCTATCCCATCGTCGCCATGAGACCTATCTGTGTCGGTGCGGCGTAAAGTAACATCTAAAATGAAAAAAGAATAATATTACATTTACATTGTATTAAATACCTGTATGGTTTCTGGAGACTCTATCATTGCAAAGAAGGCCGAATACACCTTGCAACAAGTAGAACGGTGCAAAGTACTATGTGATAATGCCGCCTTCTTGAGTAACATCATTCCCGTGCCACGCAGCTAAAAATTAGTGTAACTCTGGGCTACCTCATGTGAGGTGTCATTTGATTTATATCACCATATTTTATAAGTATTTTGTGAAATAAAATAAAATAGTGAACATTCGAGAAAACTGTTAGACGGAGAAATCCGAAAAATATATTTCATTCACAAAATATCGTGACACATGCAATAACAATGGCTTCAAATATTTTCTTTTTGGTATTTGTTTTACGTCGCACCGACACAGACAGGTCTTATGGCGACGATGGGACAGGAAAGGCCTAGGAATGGGAAGGAAGCGGCCGTGGCCTTAATTAAGGTGCAGCCCCAGCGTTTGCCTGGTGTGAAAATGGGAAACCACAGAAAACCATTTTCAGGGCTGCCGACAGTGCGGTTCAAACCCACTATCACCCCGATGCGAGATCACAGCTGCGCATTCCTAACCGCACGACCAACTCGTCCGGTGACTTCAAAATTATAGAAAGTTCAATCAAGAGGATAGAGCATCGTTTCAGAACTCCAAAAGAAATTATGGAGCTCGAAATTCTTAGCGGAATCGTCTGAAAGTTAAGGCAGCTGAGCGTCAAAAGGAAGCCCCAGCTGAGCACATCTTCTGCCTCAGTGATGGAAAATGATGCGGAACTCATAGAACAGGGCACTGGTCACCATGGCGATGATGAAGCGGTAAGACAAATTCAGATAAGTCTTGGGGTGCGCGCAAATTTATTCTAACTTTCCATCTCTGTGTTGTTGTACCGAGGAGTGATGGACTTCCGTACTCTGAGTGAAAATAGGATAGTCGACATAGAAGTCCCTTAATACAAACTGAAAACTTCAGCATTGGTGACAAACTGAAATTAAACTCTGTAAGATTCATGAGAATACCCTTCAATGTAGATTAATTGCCCGTTCATCCCACATGTCTCGATGATACAAATATAAATTTTAGTTCCTTAGATAATATTGACGTCGATCACGTACTGTAGTTACGGTAATTCTCATGGCAGAGACCGAGCAAATATAGACTTTCCCTGTAAGATGCATACATTTGAGTAGTATTAAACCCTGTAACACCATACCGTGGCCTCAGAAACGCAATGCCATTGTACACATTCCTGGTTTGTACGAGTGGAATTTCGGATCATCCTTGTAAATTAGGTTCGTATATCTCCGTGCCCTACAACGAGCCCTTCAAATCTGCCAATTGCAACGGGTATTCTCACTACACACTAAAATACAGCTCGAGGTTCCAGAAACTCCGAAGTGGTATTTATGGGTGATTGTTCCTTATGAATCAATAATTTTCTTCTGCATTGTTAATGTGATAACCAGACCTCGGATTTTTAGGTGGTAATAGGTTAGAATGCAAAGTAATCTGGTTTGTAGGAAATGTCCTGCAACCCTTTCTTCCATAATTTAGCAAGGGTAACATAAATGACAGGAGTTCTATAGACTGTACCCCTAATGTCTATGCAGATCTCAAACTATAACCGTTTTACAGGGTAGACTATACTTGTTACTCGTTTCATTAACTTTGCATTCTAATATATGAGTACCTAAAAATCCGGACTCTAGTGATAACATCGAATGCTCACACTGGCTATTTTACAGTGTATATGCGAATTCTTTAAAATTTCTGGTTACACATTGAAATTGTTGGAAAATACATGAGGCAGGTACTGGAAGATAGTGACAGTGAAAAAAATGCAGAGATACTTCGAGATATGATTGTGTTATTGCGTGATACGTTTACTATGAGTACAGTATAATAACTCGTAAACATCGATCTACTTAGTTGGCAGAAAGTTAATTTTTTTATACTTCAACTATTTTCAAACTTACAATGCTAGCATTACATAGACGATTGAATAAAAAGTATACTAGATAATTACAATATTAAGAAGTGTAAAATGTCAAACTGCCGCAATGATCAGCGAATACTAGCAGGTGTCAGAACCCGTTAGACCTCATTGTTGTACCTATGTGTGAGGTTTGAGAGTTGGTCCTCCAGGGTTAATAAATAGCATGTCAACGGAATTTTAAACTCATATTTACTGGACACTCTATTTTAACATTATCTATCACACTATACGTAATTTGTAAGTATCATGACGAAGAAACCCCATTTGTCGTTTAAAGAAATCCTACTTTAAAATCGTTGAATGGTGTCCTTTTATTTCTTAATCGTACCTTGAACTTCAAAACGGAGAAATAACACATAGATACATATAATATTTATAAAGATATTAAATGGTTAAAAAATAATATGAATCTTCAGTTAAATGGCCATAATATTTGCATAGGTGAGCCGTAGCAAGTTTAGCTGGCACTCCTATTAATTACATACTCTTGGCCACTCAAGTATGTCCATCTAAACATGCCGATCCTTTGTATCAAATATGACACATGGGGAAAATAACCGTTCTGGTTGGCTTTAACTGAAATTATACACTGAGACTGTGTATCACACAAGGGCTCCATGGAATTTAATATCAAGCAGATGGTTTGAATACTTTCCCCGGTTTATGAACGGAACTTAATTTATCTCAAGTAGCCTATTAGAATATATCCTAGAGGAAACTGCAGACTGCTTACAAGTAACCGTTGTTGTATATTCATTGAATTAATGTTGGTAATAATGAAATAGTTTCCAGAAGAAAAGTTCTACAGATGAGCTTTAACCAGCCTTTGTACAGCAACTAATAATTCAGCTAGTGCATCAGTTACACTCACAAAGTTTCAAAGTTGACATTCACATACTATACATACCTCTACCTATCTTTCGTACTGATATGTATTTTGGGGGATACCCTTTCTGCAAGCGAGCCAATGTTTCATAATCCTTACGTCTACAATATTCTTATTACTATGAATCGTCATCATCACCGAGATAGACTTCCATTCAGTGGAGAGAATGACTGATGACATTGTCTTATGAGTGCACCGATCTTGTCGATTTTGGGTTCTCAGATGAATTATTATTATTATTATTATTATTATTATTATTATTATTGTTATTATTATTATTATTATTATTATTATTATTATTATTATTATTATTATTATTATTATTATCACCTACATTACAACCGGGTTGTAATGTTTGCTTAGCCGGGCTGAGTGGCTCAGACGGTTGAGGCGCTGGCCTTCTGATCCCAACTTGGTAGGTTCGATCCTGGCTCAGTTCGGTGATATATGAAGGTGCACAGAAACGTCTGCTTCATGCTGGTAGATTTACTGGCACGTAAAAGAACTTCTGCAAGACTAAATTTCGTCACCTCGGCGTCTCCGAAAACCGTAAGAAAGTAGTTAGTGGGATGTTAAACCAAGAATATTATTATATTATTAATGTTTGCTTTGGTCCGTGGTTGAAAATTTGATGGACTCTGGTTCTTTTGACATAAATATGTCTTATGCTTTGGGGGTAATACGAAAATCTGTGTAACGTGAGGCGACAAAACGTGTGGCGGAAGTGTAACATAGCAACCGTGCAGGCAGTGATGTAAGGTGTGGATGGATGGCCAGACAATGTTATCCAGCAACCGTGCTGGTCGTGTCTTATGGCAGGTTGCCATATG
Source organism: Anabrus simplex (assembly GCF_040414725.1). Taxonomy (NCBI): domain Eukaryota; kingdom Metazoa; phylum Arthropoda; class Insecta; order Orthoptera; family Tettigoniidae; genus Anabrus; species Anabrus simplex. The sequence goes on from NC_090270.1 coordinate 338,379,416, forward strand.
AAATTATGAGCCTTTGATGGATGACTACGTGCGGGAGACATTTTCGCAAATGGAAAGGTGCTTTCTATTTTCTCAATACATAGACTTCTTTAAATTGCTTACATTTGCTTTATGTCGCACCGTCACAGATAGGCCTTACGGTGACGATAGGATAGGAAAGGGCTAGGGTTGGGGAGGAAGCGGTCGTATTCTTAAGTACGGTACAGGCGCGGAATTTGCGTTGTGTGAAAATGGGGAACTATGGAAAACAATCTTTAGGGCCACCGACAGTGGGGTTCGAACCCACTATCGCACAGCTACGCGATCCCAAGCGCACGGCCAACTCGCTCGGAGGGCCTAATTATAATAACCAGGATAAGGTTACGTACAGTAATTTTATTTAGGTCATCATCCCACAGACTACTTTTATGCAGCTCTCCATTTGCCCCTATCCTGTTCTAAAGTTTTTAGCTCCCTGTCGCCCTTCATATCGTCGCTTCGCCTGCAAGAAAAGCGCTGTGTGATACATTTCAGCATAGAACTTTGGCCTGTAAGGTTGTGTCATCTAAAGTTCAATGTTGTGTAAATATCGTGTCTTCAATTCGTATGTGCTGCGTGTCAGAATTTCTCCACAAATATAGTGGTTTTTGCAGGTGCCATGACGAAGTGTTCTGCTTCGGCGTGCTGTGTTTTCACTATCAGCGAGCGCATATGAGTGGAGGTCGCTAGCGGGAAACCAACTCATACAAAAATAACACAAACAGGTTTAAGAAATTCATTGCTTACCACATTATGAATGGAAGTGATGAAGATTCCCACCTTCATTCTCTACACAATCTTACTACCTCGTTAAGGAAATTAATAATAACCCGCTGCAGTTTCACGCTAAGGAATTCCGGCAATTTCTTTTCTTTTTATTTATTATCTGCTTTATGTCGCACGGACACAGATAGGTCTTATGGAGACGATGGGGCAGGAAAGGTATAGGAGCGGTCGTTGCCTCAATTTAGATACAGCCCCAGCATTAGCCTGGTGTGAAAATGGGAAACCACGGAAAACCATCTTCAATAGGGTCCGAACCCACTATCTACCGGAGGCAAGCTCACAGCTGCGCGCCCCTAACCGCACGGTCAACTCGCCCGGTGGCAATTACCTGATGGATATTATGTTTCAGCTCTTGTATTGTGTGACAGTTCGTCTTGTACTATACAGGGCATTTTTAATTTATCCCGGACGTAATAGTTGCAGAAGGATAAACTGGGGATTCGAGGGGGTTACGAATCCCTATCTGTTCTGTGGAAACACTTTGTGGATAGTGGATAGGTAAACATTGAAATTATTGGAAAATACATAAGGCAGGCACTGGAAGATAGTGAAAGTGAAGAAGATGCGGAGATACTTCCAGGTACGGTTGTGTTATTACGTGACTTTAAGAATACCTCCCTTAAGAATAGATGTTAGAGACAATACTACTTTTGGGGTTGAACAGACTTAAAAAGTGACAGCAGGTAATGATTCAGTGTCCCATTTTTACATGAAATAAACTGTTAAACTTCATTAAGTTTATCCTATAGTAATAGAAGCAGAATTAGATGCAAAGAAACAACTCAACAACATGAACAAGATAGGCAGAAGTGTAGGACTTCGGATCGCCCACTTTGAAAGTGATTAGAAAATACCAGAAGCCACCGGGCTGAAGGAAGTTTAGGCACCTTGGAGAATATGTAACAGGAAGGAACAGGAACAGTGATGGGATGCTAAAAGCGAGGGAGAGTAAGACGACGACTACCTACCTTGTGATCAGAAAAGTGTACAATAAAGGAAACATATCACAAGACGCATAGCTCAGAGAGAGGAACGAGGTTCTGTGCGCGGCCGAGGAAGACATGAGGCAGAGCAACTGGAGAAAGAGGAAAAAACAAACGTTTTGAGAAAGATACTGGGACCAAGAACAGGAGGTTAAAGATGCAAACAGAGATCAAGTGACGAACTGAACAGAAACATGAGGACGATCTCCCAAGAAATATGACACAAAAGAGCAAGATTTTCTGGACATGTGATTAGGAAGGACAAGGATGGTATGGGAGACAATAGGTAGGACGAGAGAAAACACGGGAACTAAGTGGGTTGTGTGCTCTGAGATGGGGTTCAAGGTGGGAGGGAGACATAAATATACACCAACCAATATGCCAGAGCTCAATGATACATCAACAGTGGGGGAGACAAGAGAAGAGGATACTGAAAATATTAGCTGAAGAGGTTCTCAGAGGTCGTAACGAAAGAAGAAGGAGAAGCTTATCCCAGTTATTTCAGGTGTTGCTGTAGCCAACCACGTTCCTTTGCCGGAGATATATGGCTGAATGTCCTCCCTTGAGCCACATGATTCTTCAGGTGAAAATTCCAACCCGGGATCTACCAGTATTCGAACCTCAAACAACATGGTGGAAACCACTACGATAATAGGAATACCTCCCCGCCCCCCCAACCACCGTACAATGAATTGTTAATTTAAATCGATACATATGTGTGTATTGAAGCTCTAAAATGTGTACATTTACACCGTACAAACAAAATGAATGTATAGTGCAAGATTATAATGTTTGTATGTTGTGTAGAGAATATGACGTGATTCAGAAAGAATTATTTAAGAAAATAGTTCAATTTCTGGACGTAATTCACGCTACCCACACGAGGTGTAATGTGTGGGAATGAAAGAGCACTATTCCCACGTGAGTCATTACGTAATGTTTCCCCTGGACGAGGTTTCAACTTTCTCCTCTCCCTTTCAAGCTTGAGCTTCTCGTAGAATTCTCCCGCAGCCACATCCGTCTTGATTTGCGGAAATATTGCTGCTGTCATCACGAAACTCCACCCACCCTCACGAGACACAGAGCGGACACAACGTACATTGGAGACCTCCCAGTAATGTTATTGTGTTTGTGTAAAACAAAGTCGTTCCTGGCTTGCACTATGCATCTTGAATATTGTGCATTATAGGAAAGCAAAAAGATAAAAAATAAAATCAGAAGTAGAAGCCTTTCCTTACGACCAAATGTCTTTGTGAGTATAATCTACATGTCATTTCATGGGGCAAACATCAGGCAACAACAGATATTTCACTTATATCAGCGTCGACTGCTGCAAGTCAAATGGAAAACAGGAGCAGTTTAGAATACTAAACAGAAAGTATCAAAAACTGTTTCTCCTGGATTACAGCTTATGTATATTTCATGGGTACATTTTTATCGGAATCTGCAGAGATGCACATAACGATGAGATGAATACAATAGCAACATATTGAATGTTGTGAAACGAGGAAAATATTTCGATATTTCTATAATTAAGACTGTTTCCTTTTATTTATTTATTTATTTATTTGTGTGTTTATAAAGTGATTAACGTAGTTTTTTTTGGCCATGCACTGCGATAACCTCAGAATGTTTCAAAAGCTAATACTCATAATGTTCTTAGCTCTGAGTAAAATTAAGTCATTTTAAATTCTTGATTTCTTTAAATGGAATTTGCATGACTATCTTATCCTTTTAGCGCTTTGTCCTGCACGTGTGATGAGACGGGTGCGAACTGTGTCGCACATGTAGATTTGGCCCTGTTTTACGGCCAGATGCCCTTCCTGACGCCAACCATATAGAGTGATGTAATGACTATTTATGTGGTGGTTAGTAGAGTGGTGTGTTATCTAAATATGAAGAGGGAAGTGTGGGGACAAGTACATACACTCAGTCACAAGCCAGAACAATTAATCAGACGCGATTAAAATCCCCGATCTAGCTGGGAGTCGAATTCAAGACCCTTTGAACCAAAGGCCTCAGTGTTGACCAATCAGCTAATGAGAAATGGAGTTTGTATGAACGATCTAACCAAAGTTTAAATTATCAAATTTAAGTCTCCGAATCGCATAGACCTCCACAGTTAGAACTTTGACATTTTAAAGCTGATTTCGGTACTGTTGTAGGTTCGCAGAAACATAATACACTTTTATGGTAGTTATGACTGCAAAACTAGTCCATTTCTTTAGTGTATAGTAGATTTCCCAGTCTCCAAATGTGTTCTGCAACACAATTTTGTCCTCTTCTGTACTTTTAATGACCACTGGACTTTGTTCACTTCATTGTCTTAAGTAATATAATTTTAACGTTTAACAGTCTACTGAAGTACGGAATATAACACACATGGAACTGTAACACACACGTGTTCTAAGTATTATCTTTCGACAGACTGAAACACTTATTAGCTGTATTAACTGAAATGATGCTAAAAACAATGGTTTATTTCTTAAAAACACAAAAAAAAGAAATAAACAAACAAACCTTACTTTACCGTACTGCAAGAATGTATGTTTCCATTACATATTTTCCCACTCCTAGCGTATGATGTATTTATGGTTCATTTTCCTTTACACTGTAGCACAGAAACATGAACATAACGAAAATTGTTCTGAAGGACTGCATATACATATGTGGCTGTAGGCGTGACAAGTCTTAAGGGAAATCCTCATCATGAGTGGTGTAACTCATTGCTGAGCGTCTTCAAACAATATGCCTGGTTAAGCGGCGCCTACTGAAGGGTCAGGCCGGTGGTACGCAGAACACCTGCTCGATGTCTTCTGCCTTCCATGATACACTTCTCCAGATTTTTACTGTCCCTTCTTACAATATGTGCGAAGAATTTGACCATTCTCGTTATGACGCGGGAAGAGAGCCGATCGAAGATATTCAGTTTTTGAATAATAGATGAATTAGTTCTTATTTACGTCCAAGGTACACGGAGAACCCTTCTCAAACACCCCATCTGAAAGGCGTCGATACAATACTTATGTCTTGCCTTGAGGTCCAGGTCTCGGAACCATACAGCAGCGACGATATCATGTAATAACATGAACTTCGTAACAATTATCACATGAAAATTCTATTTTTACAATCTTTCAAAAATGAGGCGAAGACACAATGCAAGGTTTGGACATTAAACTGCCAAAACAGTTGCGATTTTTGTTCTTAAAAACGTACGCTATGTTTTAAGAACAACTTTTTAAATGTATTCAAAATATACTATTAGATGAACAATACAAGCGTAATATTTCCGTCGGTTGCCAATATAGATTCTTTTTATTACATCTATGAAGAGAATAATATTAGTAAAGTCCAGAAAGCGAACGCTGTCGATGTGTCTAGTTTCTAATGGTGCTTGCCCTTACCTGATGTTTTCAGAACCTCCTTTAACAATTGCTAGACACACTAGCCCCGTGATGAGCCGATATCACATTCGTTCGGTAAATTTTCTGGCACACAAATGCTAACCTTTCAATAGAGGTCTGGGGCCTGTTCCACGAACGAACTTTGCAACTTTTCACTTTGCACTTTGCACTTTTCAGTTCAGATTTTGTTCCACCATCACTTTTCAGATTTAGCTTGAAAAGTGAAAAGTTAGGAATCTTTTCACTTTTCAGGCCTGTTATGTTCCTCCATTGGTAAAGAAATGAAAAGTGCAAAGAAATGAAGTGAAAAGTTTTCATAAATCTTGCAAAAGAGATGATTCCTTTTCATATGTTAATTAACAATTATGTACACTAGTTTCTCCGCGTAGAATTTGGTTTAGTGATATAAACACGTTACGACGTGAGCTTTTGTTAGCATCAAGTGAGGACAGTGATGAAGAATACAATAATAGAACGTACAAAGACAGGATTAATTTTCATAACCTCACTTCGACGCAATATTGCGAGAGATTTCGTATTAGCCCGACACAGGCTGTCTATATATTCTTGAAATGATCGATCATTTATTGAAACATGCAACAAAAAGAAGTCAATTCCTTTCCGAAAAAGAACAAATTCGTATATGCTTACATTGGTTAGTAAATGGTGTCCAGCAGCACGGTGTAGCAGCAATGCATGGGACATCAAAATCAATTTTTTGCGAACAATTACCAAAGTTGTAGATGTTATAGTAAATGTAATTTTTCCTAACAGTACGTTGGCCTGATAATCCACTCAATATAGCGACGGGATTTATAATAAAGGGTGAATTTCGTTCTGTGTGTGGATGTGTTGACGGTACTCTCGTTGACATTAATGTGTGTCATTATTTGAGGGGTTATCTTTAAAGTTGTCAAAAAAGGATGTCACGTTTCTCCTTGACAACTTCCAGCACAGCCAGCTTCTTGTAATAACCTTTCTTCCCCGTGATAAAAACTTTAACGGTACGCCAATTATACCGCCAAGTTCGCCGCGAAAATAAAGCATTAAAATCATAGAGTATTAGGCCTATACAGCTTGCTCATGTAATAAACTCGATCGGATCACTCATTCGCAAAGACTTTTCACTTTGCGAAGAAATTGAAAAGCACAACCTAGTTCATAGTGGTACAGAAAGACTTTGCACTTCGCAAGAATTGAAAAGTGAAAAGTGCAAAGTTGAAAAGTTGCAAAGTTCGTTCGTGGAACAGGCCCCTGTTCTAGGCAGGAACTGAAATGAGAGGATAACGCAAAATGTGAACCTAATTGGTTGAAACGGACTGTCTTGCTACTAGATTTCTTACCTATCTTTACCTCGCCAAACGCTGCGAGTCTAGGGTAAGATTTCGCTGCCATTCAACGCACGGGGTTCGCTATACTCCGGGTGAAAGGATGGCCGTGTGTGAGGTAGAGGCCTTGTAGTATGTCATTACCAACGCAAATAACTGTTTCGACGTCTGCAAGATTCCGTGCGTTCGACTGCAATTTTTGAGATGTAAATGCACAGCGCACCGCGCAGCTGTGATCTTTCATTCCGGAGATAGTGGTTTCGAACTCCACTGTCGGCAGTCTTGACGTTGGCTGTCCGTGGCTTCCCATTTTCAGTCTAGAAAATTGCTGGAGTTGTACATTAATTGAGCCATGCCCGCTTTCTTCCTATCTCATCGTCATTATAAGACCTATCGGTGTCGGACCGACGTAAAGTAACTTATAACAGAAAAATACACAACACTTCGAAAATGTTGAATTGCAGAATTTTTGATTAAAGAAATTCACTGTAAATGCTAACAAAAGCATATCCCGAATTTCAAATGAAATACAGGACTTTACGCATCTATGTTTGTTGTGACAATACTACCAACGTAGACAAATCAGGTTTATCTATAAACAAGTGAGATCTACACACAGCCTTCCTTATAGATTCGTTTTGGATATTCAAAGGCTTCGATGTATAAAACTATTTCAGAGTGAGTAAATTTGGGAACATAAAGATCTTATTTCCAGAAAAAGGCTCATCAACAAATAAAATACCAAATTAATCCGGATGTAATGAATATTTTTTTTTTTTGCTAGGGGCTTTACGTCGCACCGACTCAGATAGGTCTTATGGCGACGATGGGATAGGAAAGGCCTAGGAGTTGGAAGGAAGCGGCCGTGGCCTTAATTAAGGTACAGCCCCAGCATTTGCCTGGAGTGAAAATGGGAAACCACGGAAAACCATCTTCAGGGCTGCCGATAGTGGGATTCGAACCTACTATCTCCCGGATGCAAGCTCACAGCCGCGCGCCTCTACGCACACGGCCAACTCGCCCGGTGTAATGAATAATATTATGAGAGAAAATAGTAAAACATATTTTGTTATTGATCCAAATACACTTCACATTCATTGGAAAGAAACGCCAAAATATTTGATAAAATAATCATATCATTTGATTAATATAGCAATAATATGAATACAATCAAAATTACTGACTGGTGGCAAACACGGAAAAAATTACACGAGTATTGATTATCTACTGGCATATACCTGATCATTAATATTTTCAATATTGTTTTCCATTAACAAGCCGGCCCCGTGGTGTAGGGGTAGCGTGCCTGCCTCTTACCCGGAGGCCCCGGGTTCGATTCCCGGCCAGGTCAGGGATTTTTACCTGGACCTGAGGTCTGGTACGAGGTCAACTCAGCCTACGTGATTAGAATTGAGGAGCTATCTGACGGTGAGATAGCGGCCCCGGTCTAGAAAGCCAAGAATAACGGCCGAGGGTATTCGTCGTGCTGACCACACGACACCTCGTAATCTGCAGGCCTTCGGGCTGAGCAGCGGTCGCTTGGTAGGCCAATGCCCTTCAAGGGCTGTAGTGCCACGGGGTTTGGTTTTTTTTTTCCATTAACAAAGTTGCATGTATGAACTGTATAGTTGCCTCAATGCAATAGTCTTGGTTATATCATTCCCCGAAGTTATATGATTGTGAACACTTTACCTTTGCTGCAGTACCAAGAGAAATTGCTGTGTCCCAATTGTATTGTTTAATATTGAAAACATTTCATAGCAGGCCAAGTGGAGGTCCCCGTATTACAAAAAAATGTAACATTAAGCAATTTTCTCAATTGAGCAGAAATCTGGGGGAGCTAAAGGTTCCGGCAAGGTTTCAAATTTTGAGTATTGGATAACTCTATAAAACTAAAAAATGAAATTTCGAAAATCTCTTCCAGCCTAAATGCAGTTCCAGAAAAAAACTATCTAAAATCTCTTATTTCTTTGTTCGTTTTCTTTTCTATTCTAATCCTAGCTAAATTAACTTATTTACATAATTCCTTCTGTAATGTGTTCCTTGGTTGAATACCCTTAGGAATTTCTTGACTTCTGAAAGATGTCCACATTAAATGTAGTTAAACGGTCTTAAGTGAAACTGTACATTGACTCACATTAGCGCTCGTAGTGGGAGAAAAAAGGCTAAGCTAATCGACCGGACAACAATGATGAAGAAAAGGATTGTAATTTTTAGGAATAAATAAAGAATATATGCTCATACTTAATTATGTTTTATTTCCAGAAATTTTTAGCTCATATCCCAAGGATGTTTTCAGTATTCAAGTTGCTTACCTGAAGGTCTAAACTGAGGATTTTTATTCTTACAATTAAAAGCAGGTCGGATGTGCATTATAGTAGATTCGTGAAGAACGTTAAAATATAGTAGACTGTCCATTAAATATCGAAGGAAGACATCATATTTTAAAGTATGTCTAAGGAATTTTGACACCTGTGTTACAGGAAAGATATCGAGTAAGTTCTAGTACGTTTCTCCAACTCTTACCAAGAAGCCCCAATTTCAACTCTAGAATCATCCAGGCGTTTTAATCCGGATCTATGTGTTATAACAGACTTCAGTACGCTTCATAAGAGAGGAGGTGGATTCCCAGAATCTCTGTATGAATGTAGCTCTCCCCAATTTAAGACCCGACTTTATCGTGGGACGATTGTTCTAATCATGGAAGTCCAGTTGTGTCGAACATTGCCTTCTCCTGTTTGCAGACACTAATATCAAGTATTCTGTCCGAAATCCATAGATTTGCTCTCGTTATTTAGGTCTGGGAGGTAATGGGATACTTGACTTTTCTTTTTGTGTCCGTTTCTTTCCTTTCTCCGAATATATGTATTCCTGCAGAAGTCTAAGTTACATAGCTCTATGTTGAGACACGAGAGACTGACTGATGAATACAGGGAAGAATGCAGAAATAAATAGAGCTAGACTCTTATACATTCTCAGTGAACAAGCAGTTGTGTTGAGGCTAATGTGTGAGAGATCTGTCACATCGAAGCATTCCTTAAATGCCAGTGGAAGTTGCTGACACACATTTTCACATCCTTGAGTACACGGGGAAGTATTCTAGTAAAATCACTGGGTTGAATGGTTAAGAAGATAGAACGCTGGTATTTTGATCCCTAAGTGGTGAGCTCGGTTCCGTCTTCGTGGTACGCAAAAGAACACCTGTGGGACGAAATTCTGGGACACTGGAGTTTCCAAAAACCGCAAATGTAATTGCTGACATATAAAATCAACAAAATTATTGTTACTGTGAAATCAACTTATCCTTGTAAGCACACAGAGATTAATTAATCCGTCGTAATGGTAGAAAAGTTGTGACACTACTAATGTGTGTAAATTTTTGCGATATCTGAGGTCGAACGAAATGTGTTCGATACACCTTGTTCATTCATGATTTTCTTCTCGGAAGCAATCATCATTACCATTATTGGTGATGGTTGAAACCCAGGGCTACAAAGTACAATTATCGTATTTTCTAGTTCGACATTGTCTTATTTCAAGATGCCCTGATGAGGAAATCAATAACGCTAGGCAGTGTTGGTAAACGCACATGTTATTGAAAATACAAAAGCTCGCTACAAAATCTATACCCATATCAGAAAGAAAGAATGGAAATGATGTCTTGCCGCAAGGTGTATGTATTCGGTGTGCCTCAGGCTCTGTGCTTCTTTCTCACAGACTGAGCAGCGGGTTTTCAACCAGAATAACCTTCAAAAATTTAATATTTTACTCTGAGACGGTTGCTCCCTCCCTTTTGTTCTCGCAAAAGATACACCTGAAATAATGAAGAAGTTATACAAAGAGAATCAAAGCATAAAAAGAGAAATAAAGTTTGCTTTACGATACGACAAAACCAGGTATTGAATTTGGTCCAGCACATTTATTGCAAGGGGATTGCTAATAAGAACCAGTCACACCTTTACCCTTATACATTTGAAGTGTGGCATTTAGACCTGTGAAATTAGGAATATGTGTGTGTAAATTTGAACACTTTGTACTCTTTCTTTCATACTTTATTTTATTTTTTAACACATAGGTTCGTCAGTGTGCCGAAACTGAGTTATACATTTATAAATCACCTAAAAACAACTCAATAAACTAGAATGGCGTGTTTCGTTCTTGAGAGAACGTCATCAGATTCCGTCAAATCACTCTCAATTATTTAGAAACGTACACAAATTTATGTTTATTTCCACATAATACTTAGGAATTTAAATTATGGAACATATATTAATGAATTTCTCCTTTCCGTACAGTTTCCCAGAGAATACGGGGTGTTGAAAAACCATTGTTTCATCACCGGCGTGAGTCAAACTGGCTAGCCATTCGGTCGACCTTCCATCACGCAATGTCCCCGCCCTTGATAAGTCGTTGACACGTTGTATCTTGCTTTTAGGAGTTTTATATTTAGTGCTCCGCTCATGATTATCTATATATTAAAACAATTTATGAAAACTGAAGTCAGTCAGTCCGGCCATTCTATCCGGTCGATTTTCTTCATTGTTTTTGAACTGAAAGGTATTCATGCACGGATTTGTCATCAGGTACTATAAATCACTTAACTTCCGCCTTCCTCAAATTATTTGACATTTTCCATGTTTTGTCTCCTTGAAACAATCAAATCTTTAGTTCTAATTTAGGTACGGAGTTCATTTTGGCCTAAAAATACTCGGTGGATCAAGCTCTTTCATTTCAACCCTAAACTATTGAAATAGGTTGATTCTGAGGAAAGTTACGAGTGCACCTTCAATTTGACGTCTCATTTCTTCAACATTTTTTCTCATTGAAGCAATCATATATTTCGTTCTAATTGAGATACGCAGTTCGTTTTGATCAAATAAACACTCAGTGGATCAAGCGCTTTCTTTTAAGGTAATAACTATTTAAATTGGTAGATTCTGAGAAAAGTTGTGAGTACATTTGTCTCCATGACGAAGATCTCTGAAGGACTTTTTAACAGTTCGGCGCGTAGTGTTGTTCCAAGCAAGGTTTAATTACATTTCTTTGTGTGATGTATTTTCAAGTGTTTTGTTGACATAATATTACATTCTATTACCACAGCATATCATGTGCTTTATTTCATTAACTCGAAACTTTGCAAATACATCCGTGAGGATAGTAACGAACAACACCATACTTTGTACATTGCGGGCGGAACCAGCAGGAAACTGATAGTTATTACTATTATTATTGTTAATACTATCGTCATCATTGTATTAAAATTATGTTATGAACTATGCAGGGGTTTCTTAATGAGCATTTAATGGGCTTCCTGTTGTACCGTTAATTTTCCGTTAGTCCATTTTCGCTTATTTCAAGTCTTTTCGAACAGTAATTGAAGTATATTGTTAATAAATGCGTTTGGTGGTGAGATGTAGTGTTTACAGTGCACTGTATCTTCTGGTATGAGATAGAGAAATTTTGTTACTTTCATTGATCTCTCTCTGTCTTATCCTTGGCTTTGACTATATGGAAGTGGCTGAGGTACGAGCGATGCTAGTAATGCCATTCCCTCTGCAACCATTCCCTACTATGAGTGGTGTGAAAATGTTGCTCATAGAGTCGGTTGGTGCATGCATTTCGATAGGCTTGGCAAACTGATATGTAATAGAAAATTCTGGCTTGGTGAGTAAAGCAACGGGAAACTAGCTCACTCCTCAATTGTCTAGTACTCCTCTTCAGTGATGCCTAGGCCATCTATTACATCTGATGGCGGAGCTGTTGAGGATTTAACACATTATTAATATGATGGTTTTCTTAGCAATCTCTAAAAATGAATTGAGGTATATTGGCTATTGCAAATCTGGGCTGAAGCATTACAGAGGAGATATGCCAAATTTAGGAAAGATTAACGGGTTTTGTCGGGCATATAAATGCATATTTATGCCTTTTTAAGTTTACTGGCATATTCTGAACAATATCTCATTCGGACGACATAATTTAGTAATTTTCAATTGAACTTCGCTTTAAGAAAATCAGAGTAATGTCTAGAATTTACTTTACCGGGCGAGTTGGCCGAACGGTTTGTAGCGCGCAGCTGTGAGATTGGATCCGGGGGTTAGCGTGTTCGGACTCCGCTGTTGGCAGCCCTGAAAATGGTTTTCCATTGTTTCCCCATTTTCACACCAAGCAAATGCTGGGGACGTACCTTAATTAAGGCCACGGTCTCTTCCTTCTCCCTCCTAGTCCTTTCCTACCCCATTCTCGCCGTAAGATTTATCTGTGTCGGTGCGACGTGAAGTAAAATTATAAAAAAGGAATTTACTTTCAAGCATAGACTGCAATATCCTTCTACTGAAGAGGCATTGAAAAGTAGTGAATGGAATGTTTCTAGTAGCTGAGAGCTATTGTTTGTTGGTTGAATCAATTCCTGGAAACCGGGCTATTTATTATTTCGCGGAAGCAAATGCAATTCTGTAGGTATTTGTCCGCAGATTTCCAGGAATTTTCTCCAAATGATTGAACTCTATTCAAGTACGCTCCCGTTACATCATGTGATGTTGAAAGAAGTTTGTTTGGCTACAAGACGATACTCAGCCACAACATGAAAATATTCTCATTCAATAACCTTAAGTTACAGGTCCATGTGGCCATAACTTGCAACAATCCTCATAATGGAGACTAGATCCGGTATGAAGTCTTCATTCAAATAATACGCATTTTGTGTATAACGTAAAACTAATTGAATATTGAATAATTAAAGTAACTGTAGTGTTTTCATCCTTACCTAGCAGTACGTAGTGTCACATGAACTATTCAGCATTACAGTTTTTATTATCGGTTAAGGATTTTGAAGAATTAAAACTATTTGAACTCTACACTAACTACAGTCTGTAGCAATCGTATTAAACATTTTCTGTATGTACTGTAGACAAAAAAAAAACCCATGGCACTACAGCCCTTGAAGGGCCTTGGCCGACCAAGCGACCGCTGCTCAGCCCGAAGGCCTGCAGATTACGAAGTGTCGTGTGGTCAGCACGACGAATCCTCTCGGCCGTTATTCTTGGCTTTCTAGACCGGGAGACAAAAATCACTAAGTCATAATTTGAATTTTTTAAGTAATATTTGTATGGATTCTAAGTCACCAATGCATAAATATTTCGTACAACTTTAGGTCATGGAAATCGGTTCCTAGTCATCACCATTCCTTCGGTGTCAATGTTCGAAGATAGAAAGAAACAGTATTTTTAATGATTGCATTAGTTGGAGGTATTCGTCCTTATTTTCTTATCGAGGTGAACAGTTTCAGAAGTTATTTTAAGGCGTTTTGTCTGGATGAGGGAGAGCTGCTACCCATTTGTAGAGATGCACAGTTCGATTCAATCTGTATGGCAAATGAAATACTTTGCGACAAAAAATACTTTGTTAAACCTTGAACTAAATTAACGTAATTATTACATTATTAACTGAGCAGTACGCTGTGTCGCTGTGTGTTATTCTAAGGAATGGATTTCCATGCAAAAATAGGTTGGATTTCGACGAGTTGAGCGTTGTGAGCCCTTGAAGAAGAAATCTAAGCTGTTACTGAGAACAATTCAGCTCCCTCGTTATTTCATGTCCTGCATGGAGCTCATTTGCGCTATATGTATATTCCTCGCCGGTCTGAGTGGCTCAGACGGTTATGGCGCTGGCCTTCTGCCCCCAACTCGACAGGTTCGATCTTGGCTCAGTGCGATGGTATTTTAAGTGCTCAATTATATCAGACTCGTGACAGTAGATTTACTGGCACGTAGAAACTCCTGTGGGGCTAAATTCTGTCACCTCGGCGTCTCCAAAAACCGTAAAAGTAGTTCGTGGGAAATAACATTATTATTACTATTATTATTATTATTATTATTATTATTATTATTATTATTATTATTATATATTTCTGCTTCAGGCACTGTCAAAATTAAATGCAATATAGGAGAGCTAAAATAATTATTTTATGCTCGTTTTCCTTGGTCGCTCCTTTAATGAAAAGCTTCTTAAAATTAATTTAGATAGTAACACACATATTCTTAGAATTTTTAACACCTCAAGTTGTGATTACTTATTTTTAAGTATACTGTACTTGGTTAATTTCACCTCAAACACCAGCTAGATAAATAATTGCGCGTAGGATGTAGTGCTTTTCACCTAGGAAAACTGCACCGAAAATACAGTAAACATGTATAAAAACCTCAATTTCATAAAAATAATTGACATAGCGCCATTTACATCCAGTGTAGAGATATACTTCAGATACAGTTTTCCTCTATTATTATTATTATTATTATTATTATTATTATTATTATTATTATTGTACCGGGCGGTACACCTCTACACCGTTTATTTAAAAGCTGCGCCAGTTGAAACTCCTCTTCTGGAGGAAGGTTGAACTTTATCTACTCTATTAATTCTCTACTTTCTCAGAAGATGTCACCACGTGGAAAATTTTGAGTTTTTGAACTGTGTCATTTTTGATGTGTTTTTGTTTCGCTTGAAGTAAGAAGTGTGAACTTTCTCTTCTAGAGGACACTACTGAAGATCAACAATAGTGCAACCTAGTGCGGAGTCAAAGAACTATTTTGTTGGAGAAATTTTTATTTCAAGAGTTTGTTCTTTGTTAAATTTCTTTCTGTCATTGTTTAAGTTGGCTGTATACCCCTCTTTTTCCCCTTATTTTGGATCTAGCCAATCCCGAATTTCTTTAATTAATTTTCCACCAATAATGTGTTTCTTCTTCCTCTATGTAGGGGTTTCTTTTCCCTAGCCAATAAAAATTTTGTGGGAGGGTGTTTTCTTTCCCCTAACGCCTAGAATCTTCCGCGAGAGGATATAAACTGCTGATTTTAGGGTCTCGGGGCCACTTCTGTTCCATCTTTCAGTGTATTAAGTACATAGCAGGAGGCGGGAAGCGCCTCTTTCTTCGGCGGCGTCTACAACAAGGTAATGGCCAAGTAATAACTTCTTTCTTTGCTTGCTCAGCAGTTTAACCTTCGGGGCGGGTTCTAGGCCTTCCACCATGTAACTTTCCTTTAAAATGTAAAGATTACTGGTACCTATCCTATCTTCTAAGCTACATACTGGGATAGAGAGTGCTAACCCTCTCGAGCTCCCACTCATAATATTTTGAGGTGAACTTATTGTTTCTCAACCTATTCTTCCGTAATGTAATGTAAATTGCTATTAAGTCACCTCTGTAGTATGGGATTAGCCCTTGTATTATCGGCCTAGTGCCAAGTAGGTTTTAAACAAAGTGTATCAGGAGTGCGGTTAGCCTCCTCTCAAATTATTTTAGAGGTCATGTAATCAACTTTCTTTTTCATTCAATAGACCTCAGTAGGTTGGGTATTCTACCCCTGTGTATATGTCCCTTGAGGACAGCTTAAAGGTAGAGTTTGGCGTGGCCTCTGAGAGGCTTAAATTTTGAGCGCGAGTGGCTCTTTTGCAAATGGTGTGTCATATGCCTCGTGGAGGCTTTTCTATGTAATTCGGAGCCAGGAGCTCCTCGGTATGAATGGGGTTTTCTGCCCCTCTGGTAAAACTTGTGTTTGTGGTAAAACTGAGCTGATCGCTGAAGTCAGGGCGTGAAGCCCAAAACCTGTAAATATTGTAACTCCCCTTGTTTTGCTACGTTGTACCTGCCATGTTTGTTGTTTCTTTGTTTTTGAAAAGAAAATATAACCTTGTTAAATTCTAAATTAATTTTCATGCACTATAATTTCGTAGCTTGAAACCCATTCACGCCCGCACCTTCTTACACCTCTACCTGCCGCTAAAACACGGTAACAAGTGGTAGCAGAGCGTGGTTGAATGGGTCTCAATTTAGCCCCTTTTGACGGCTAAACATTGTTTGTTCCGAACTCTAACTATTTTCCCAGTTGCTGGAATTTTTTGAGTTTTTCAAAATTGTTCTGTCATCATGCCCGGCCCTCGCGATGTTCTCCTCCTTAACTATTTGCGCAAAGAGGAGTTGATATATGAATTAACTATCAGAAATGTGCAATCTGGAGGCACGGTTGCAATAGACACTAACGAGCTTAGAGAGTCCCTTGATTTGCCCATTTCTATCCCCAATTTGGGAGAGAAAGAAATTGACGACTCTCTTTCCACGATCGTCGAGAATATTACAGGGCTAGCATCGGTAGTCAGCTTTTTTGATGAAAACGATCCGTCTCCTAATCAAATTAAGCGTGTGCAAGGCAGGCTGTATCACTTTGCAAATAGAGTTAATGATCTGTTGTCTCTAAAGGTGAATGACGTTCAGAGGAAGGAAGCTAATACGCTCCTTGAAACTATTTCTGAATTGTCTAGTAAAGTCACTCAATTGTTAACTGGGGAAGTTCCTCCCAAATCTGATCAGCCCACCATAGTGAATGCAGGTAGTGAGGAAGCGCCTCCCAAGGGAGAAGTCAATAGGATAACCGTTGCTGCTCAAACTATCCCGGCCCCATTGGACACTGAATCTGAACGCCGTGCATCGTTGAGTAACATCCGTTCTGAATTAACTTCTTTGCCATTGAAACCTTTAACGACTATGTCACCTGGGTTCAGCAGCTTGCCTCATCCATTGGCAATGTTGCTTAGAGGTATCTCTAAGTTTTCCGTCAACACCACCAGTGATGTAATTTCATTTTTAAGATTTCTAGTGGAATTTCAGGATCATGCCCTTGTTTTTTCTCTGTCTCCATGTCAAATCTTGCAAATTATCTATCCGTATGCTATTGGTATTCTCTCCGACAAAATAGTAAGAGCCATAGCTGAACAGTCATCCATCGAAGATTTTCATGCACATCTACTTGCTAATTTTATTCCTGCCCGCGCAAGGTCATCTCTGATTCAGAAATACTATTATCGAGTACAGAGGTTGGATGAAAACTTGGCTGATTTCATACAAGACATTAAGTTTTATACCAGGGTGTTTGCTCTTCACTTCCCTGAGGACCAAATTGTACAAGCTATTGTGGAAGGTATTTCACCATCCTATAGGTCATATTTGTGTTTCGCGGCGTGCCCGCAAACTTTCTCGGAACTTGAAGCATTGGCAGTCTCAGCGGAAGGAGTTAGATACGCCGATTCTTTGCGTGTCGCGAAAGAACCCCCGCCTTCCTTTAGTAACACTCGGCCTCCACCTCGCCGACCAGTCAATCCCCGTAAATGTTATGCTTGCGGGTCGCCTGACCATCTGCGGAATAAGTGTCCTCTGATCAAGTCAAGTGGGACAAGGAATGGAGCAGGGTCATCACAAGGCTGTTTTAAGTGTGGGGCCTTCTCACATATCGCCAAGAATTGCCCAAACTCAAATAGCACCCCCTCCTGCTCAACTTCTGGTGCAAATTCCAGCTATGCCAATAATAAAAAGTGACTAGTGGCGTCGGCTGAGCCGACTAATCCATCTTCCCGAGACTCAGCCCCTAGTAAACAGGTTGTAAATGCAGAGAACGACCAGCCTTCAAATTCATCTTTTGAATGCCCTAAAGAGTGTCTTAGGATTGCGGCGGATACCCCCGCACCTGTTCCTTTTCTTAAGATTGAGTTAAATAACGAGCCTATAACAGCTCTCTTAGATTCAGGCAGTGTTTGTTCCATTATTTCGGCTGATTGGTATTCTAAATTGAAATCTGTTTGTAAACTCCCTGACTATGACTCATCTCCTGTTAAATATGTTTCGGCTAATTCATCTCCATTAGAAATTCTAGGTTCCTTACATGTCAAAATTCGTGTTTTTAAATTTACATGGAAAATCAAATTGTTTGTGGCCAAGCATTTGTCTTGCCCCATCATACTGGGAGCGGACTTCATGTCTCACACGGGTCTTGTGCTCGATCTTCAGAGTAAGTCGTGCACATTCAAATTTGCCTCTAATTGTAAAATCCCTTTATTAAAGTGTAATTCTGCATCATGTTCATCTATTTCGCCTACCCAGGATGAGATGTTGTTAGACCTTAGACATCTACCTGAGGAGCAGGCTGATAGTATTCGCAAATTGTGTCAGTCGTTTCCCGAGGTGTTCTCTGATACTCTTGGTGTTACTGACCTTATTGAATACAAAATTGAGGTCACGGATTCGATTCCTGTTCGCTTTCCACCTTATAGGCTGTCTCCTCCTAAAATGAAGGCTCTGAAGGAAATCATCGATCAGATGTTGAAGGACGGTATTATTAGGCCCTCTAAGTCAGCGTATTCTTCGCCTATTTTTCTAGTACCGAAACCCCAAGGAGGCTTCAGGCCTGTCATTGATTACAGGGCTCTCAATCGGAAGGTGGTGTTACAATCTGTGCCCCTTCCCGACCTTCATTCTTGTTTTTCATGGTTTCGTAAGGCCAAGTTCTTCACCATCTTGGACTTAAATCAGGCCTATAATCAAATTCCCCTTGCCGAAGAGTCTAAACACCTTACAGCGTTTGCCACGGACTGGAATTTATATGAATACAACCGCGTGCCTTTCGGGCTCCCCACGGGAGCAGCTGTGCTCACTAGGCTGCTAGATAGGGTCTTCTCCGACATCAAATTCGAGTACTTATATCACTACTTAGATGATGTCGTCGTATTTTCAGAGACTTTTGAAGAACATCTAGATCATCTGCGAGAAGTTCTTGATCGCCTTCGTAAGGCTGGGTTAACTGTTAAGTTGTCCAAGGTTGCCTTTGCTAAGCCCTCTATGTCATTCCTAGGGCATATTGTGTCACCCGATGGTGTAGCAGTCGATCATTCTAGAACACAGGCCATCCGTGATTTTAAACCTCCCAAGGACATTAAAGGTATCGCCAGGTTCATTGGTATGGTGAATTTCTTCAGAAAGTTTATTCCTAACTTTGCTAATAGGGCGGCGCCCTTAAACCTTCTTCGTACGAAAGGCATCAAATTCGAGTGGGGACCTTCTCAACAAGCCGCTTTTGAAGATCTGAAATTAGCTCTCTGTAATGCCCCTGTCCTTGCTATGCCTGATTTCTCGAAGAAATTCATTGTCCAAACCGACGCATCGTCGTCAGCAGTAGCGGCAGTCCTTCTTCAAGAGACTGAACTAGGGAGGCGACCCATCGCCTATGCGTCTAGGACATTGTCGGCTCAAGAAGCCAAGTATTCCATCTATGAGCTCGAAGGTTTGGCAGTCTTATTTGCCTTAGAAAAGTTCCGTCTCTATCTGGAACATGTCAAATTCGACCTGGAGACAGATAATCAAGCCTTAAGCTGGGTCTTAGGTAGGCCGCGTCGTACTGGTCGTATAGCCCGCTGGGCTATTCGTATTTCCGCCTTCCAGTTTGATGTTAGACATATCAGAGGTACCGAAAATGTTGTTGCTGATGGACTCAGCCGTATGTTTCATAACGACGTCGAGACCCACGAACCGGTCGACAGTTCATCACCTTCCGAGTCCATGCTATCTGAGGTTAATGCCATCCTAACAGATGCTCCCATGCTCTTTAGGGATATTGAGAAATACCAACGTGAAGATCCGACGCTGGGTCCGATAATGGAAACCCTTTCTTCTGGGGAACATGTCGTCCCTTATGTTCTGAGGAATGGTGTTTTATGTTGCCCATCGAGGCATGATAAGATGATGAAGGTTGTTGTTCCAGCAGTTCTTGTACCTATGATCTTCAAGTATTATCATGAGACCCCATTAGGAGGGCATCTGGGTATCTTTAAAACTCGTGGAAAGATTCGTGAAATGTTCATATGGAAAGGTATGGACGGTGAAATTCGGGAACTTGTAAAAGCTTGTAAATCATGTTTGATCAGTAAACCCACCATGTCCACTAAAGTAGGCCTTTTGTCTTCTCATCAAGCGTCGCGCCCCATGGAACGCCTGTATATTGATTATGTAGGACCCTTCCCCCAGTCGAAGGGAAATGCCAACAAATTCATCTTTGTATGTGTAGATGGTTTTACCAGATTTTCTTGGTTATTTCCGACTAAGCTGGCTACCGCTCAGTCCACCATTACCTGTCTAAATTCTATTTTTGCTTCTTTTGGTCCGTGCCAATATATTGTATCTGATAATGCTAAAGCGTTCACATCAAATCTTTTTCGTAAATTCTGTTTTGACTTGTCAATCTCTCATGTAACTACTTCTGCTTATTACCCTCAACCATCTCTGGCTGAACGGGTTAACCGTAATCTCAGGTCAGCACTGATTGCCTATCATCATGAAGATCATTCCAGGTGGGACACGTCCCTGCATTGGATAGCTTTTGCTTTGAATTCGGCGGTTCATGAATCTCACAAGTTTACTCCAGCTTCTTTGATGTTTAAGTTTGTTCCCAACTCGCCGCTCTCTAACCTCTGGTCTCTGAATGACATTCTACCCGAGACAATAGATCCGGACAGCATTAAAGATCTTTGGAAGAAGGCTAAAGCCAATCTTAAAGTGTCTCATGAAAAGGTTAGGGAAAGGTATGATCGTGGACGGAGACCCACCCCTTTGAAGGTAGGCGACCAAGTAATGGTCAAGAATTTTGTTCCCGCGGGCAAGCTTGCCCCCAGATTTCATGGGCCTTGTATCATTCTCGATTTTCTTACGCCAGTTACATTGTTAGTTAGCAATCCAGCCACCGAGAGGATATTTAGGGTTCACCTGTCCCAGGTGAAACCGGTGTAACTTCTGTGTTAACTTGCTTCATATTAGTTTGAAAGGATATGAAGGTTATATTTTTTTTTAGTTTCACTTTTAAGGCATTCTGCCCCTTCTGTAATATTTTGGTTTTAGATGTAAGCCTTGTGTAAAACCTGCCCCGACCCGTTAAACGGCCATCCTGTTCTTGCCACGGCCATTACCACGCTCCCGTCTCCTGCTCCACCTTACACTGTGGCTTCATAATAGTAAATGCCATGGATATCTACACGCCGCTGGCCCCTCAACCTCTCCACAAGCCTGTACCCTCAAAGAAGATGATAGTCCAACACAATTCTGCCGCCTAGCTTTAATGTTTCAGCGCCCCCGCAGCCGCGCAGCGCCGTGCAGCGACTGGGGAGGGGGATGGGCCCCCTCCTCTCCAGCGAGGACGACATGTGCACGGCGAGCCGGAGCTCTCCTCCCGGCCAAGGCTGATGTGCGGCGCACGACCTGCTACATGCCCGCAGCCTGCATCTGTTCACCGCGGGCGCGGCGTACTTCAACACCCCTGCTCCCCTCATAGTGCGGGCGAGCGGTATCTCAGGGTACTTGAGGGGTCCGAGCGGCCCCCTTTGGACGCAAGCGGCAACGGCCGGTCTGGCCACCTCACTTCTTCAACATCAACTACATGGACAGTTACTATAAGAGATAACTACACTTGGGAATTCAACAGCAATATTTGGTGGACATTGCAAATTTTTCCTTCACTTTTAAGTATTAAAAGCTTATCTTCAGAAATTCAACTTCTATAAACATAAAGACTTTACTTCACCTGCAACAACAAAATTTTGGAACCGAATTAAGAAATTTCTCAAATACTTCTGCAAGTTATCTTAATCTCAACATCAAAACTTGGAACTTATTTTCAAACAAAAGTTTATGTTCTTCGGTGTTACCCCTTGGAGGAACTTTTGGGGGGGGAGGTCTGTACCGGGCGGTACACCTCTACACCGTTTATTTAAAAGTTGCGCCAGTTGAAACTCCTCTTCTGGAGGAAGGTTGAACTTTATCTACTCTATTAATTCTCTACTTTCTCAGAAGATGTCACCACGTGGAAAATTTTAAGTTTTTGAACTGTGTCATTTTTGATGTGTTTTTGTTTCGCCTGAAGTAAGAAGTGTGAACTTTCTCTTCTAGAGGACACTACTGAAGATCAACAATAGTGCAACCTAGTGCGGAGTCAAAGAACTATCTTGTTGGAGAAATTTTTATTTCAAGAGTTTGTTCTTTGTTAAATTTCTTTCTGTCATTGTTTAAGTTGGCTGTATACCCCTCTTTTTCCCCTTATTTTGGATCTAGCCAATCCCGAATTTCTTTAATTAATTTTCCACCAATAATGTGTTTCTTCTTCCTCTATGTAGGGGTTTCTTTTCCCTAGCCAATAAAAATTTTGTGGGAGGGTGTTTTCTTTCCCCTAACGCCTAGAATCTTCCGCGAGAGGATATAAACTGCTGATTTTAGGGTCTCGGGGCCACTTCTGTTCCATCTTTCAGTGTATTAAGTACATAGCAGGAGGCGGGAAGCGCCTCTTTCTTCGGCGGCGTCTACAACAAGGTAATGGCCAAGTAATAACTTCTTTCTTTGCTTGCTCAGCAGTTTAACCTTCGGGGCGGGTTCTAGGCCTTCCACCATGTAACTTTCCTTTAAAATGTAAAGATTACTGGTACCTATCCTATCTTCTAAGCTACATACTGGGATAGAGAGTGCTAACCCTCTCGAGCTCCCACTCATAATATTTTGAGGTGAACTTATTGTTTCTCAACCTATTCTTCCGTAATGTAATGTAAATTGCTATTAAGTCACCTCTGTAGTATGGGATTAGCCCTTGTATTATCGGCCTAGTGCCAAGTAGGTTTTAAACAAAGTGTATCAGGAGTGCGGTTAGCCTCCTCTCAAATTATTTTAGAGGTCATGTAATCAACTTTCTTTTTCATTCAATAGACCTCAGTAGGTTGGGTATTCTACCCCTGTGTATATGTCCCTTGAGGACAGCTTAAAGGTAGAGTTTGGCGTGGCCTCTGAGAGGCTTAAATTTTGAGCGCGAGTGGCTCTTTTGCAAATGGTGTGTCATATGCCTCGTGGAGGCTTTTCTATGTAATTCGGAGCCAGGAGCTCCTCGGTATGAATGGGGTTTTCTGCCCCTCTGGTAAAACTTGTGTTTGTGGTAAAACTGAGCTGATCGCTGAAGTCAGGGCGTGAAGCCCAAAACCTGTAAATATTGTAACTCCCCTTGTTTTGCTACGTTGTACCTGCCATGTTTGTTGTTTCTTTGTTTTTGAAAAGAAAATATAACCTTGTTAAATTCTAAATTAATTTTCATGCACTATAATTTCGTAGCTTGAAACCCATTCACGCCCGCACCTTCTTACACCTCTACCTGCCGCTAAAACACGGTAACAATTATTATTATTATTATTATTATTATTATTATTATCATAATAATGGAGCAAGTTAAGCGCATCAAAACCTGACAAGTAAAGGCAGAAACATCGCTGGTTCTAGTGTCATTCCTTTGCGTTGTATTGTTGAGAATACGAAGT
This sequence comes from Anabrus simplex, assembly GCF_040414725.1. Taxonomy (NCBI): domain Eukaryota; kingdom Metazoa; phylum Arthropoda; class Insecta; order Orthoptera; family Tettigoniidae; genus Anabrus; species Anabrus simplex. Next base: position 338,403,095 of record NC_090270.1, read on the forward strand.
AAAATGCAATTCTGAGCACCTTAAGATTGAAATGCACATATCCATTGAAATTACACTGACAGGTGACTGATAACCAATGTTTCAGCCGACTGGCAGCAGTGTAAATAATTCGTGTACTGAAGAACTCAACAGCCAACATATATAGCCTCCAAAAAGTAACAATACTCGTCAACGTAAACGGAGAAGATTCTAAGTAAAGAAACTCACCGTTGTATATCACACCACACCACTCCTTTCCCCAGCATCAGGTCGATAAATTCAAGGCAAGTCAAATATTTGCTCGAGAACATCCGTTATAACCGTTCTCAATTTCTGTGAAGTTCCGATGCTACATCTCTAGTTATATTCTATCTAAGCGTCCTTCCCTTACTCGACAGATGTTCCGTTGTACGTAGAGTAGTTGAATGTACAATATTCAAAACCCAACTATACAAACAAGAATTAAAAATGAAATTTAGAAATACCAAATTAATGAAACTTTGTACCTTGTTTATATTAACCCTCAATCACACGCGCCAGATCTTAGGACGCATACACACGCGTGGGGGTGCTTTCCACCCCACATATCATTGTATTGTAAAATATGAATTACTGTATGAATTGGTGATTTTAAGATAGATTATGTAAGAATGACTCTTTCTGCGGGGATCCAGCCAGAAAGTTACAAGAGCGGGGAGAGCACTGAAAAGTTATTTGTACATTTCACTAGGAAATAAAATGACCTGGGGTGGATTCCACCCCATACGCGTGTGTTTGAGGGTTAAACGTTATTCATGAGGAGACTTCTCTTTGTAGAAAAAGAAAGGAAGCGAGTAAACATCGTGTCATAGCCACAGAACTTCCAATTTTACATGGAATTCGATCAATATGAACGTGAATTTCCGTTTCAAAAATACCGCATGACTGGACGAAACGGTTTTGGAAAGAATCCAGAGACGATGATAATCGGCTATCATGCCCGTACCTTCTTGTTGTCGAAGTGACAGAAAACAAAATCGGTTTTGCACAAAAATGAGGGGACTGTTGGTACCAATTTCTTCTTCTACCGCTTTTACCACTCCTCATGGGGTCGTCAGTGTGAACTGCGTCACACGTGTGGATTTTTCTCTATTTTACTGCCGATTGCCCTTCTTGACGCCAATCCTATGTGAAGGGATGCAATCAATATTGTGTGTTCCTGTGGTGTTTTTAATGTCGTGTGTGTTCGAATAAGAAGAGAATAGAGTTGGGACAAACACTAACTAACAAGCAGCCCTCGAGTCAGAAGATTTAGTGACACGTGATTAAAATCCACGACTCGGACGGGAATTGAACCCGGGACCCTCTGAACCGAAAGCCTTCACGCTGGCCATACAGCCAAGGAGTCGGACAACTGTTTACATAGAATTGTTGCATCAATTTGTGCCAACCCTATGCTTACCGTGTATAAGAAAGAACTTCCTTTCTTAATCTGTTTAGCTTCCAGGGTCGGTTTTTACCTCGGTCTCGGCGAGGGATCCCACATCTACCGCCTCAAGGGCAGTGTCCTGGAACGTGGGACTTTGGGTCGAGGATACAACCAGAGAGGAGGACCAGTACTTCGCTCAGGTGGCCTCACCTGCTATGCTGAATAGGAGCCTTGTAGGGGATGGGAAAATTGGAAGGGATAGGTGAGGAAGAGAGAAGGAAGTGACCGTGCCCTTATGCTACGTATTTGTCTGGAGGAGAAGTGGGAAACCACGGAAAACCAATTCGAGGGTGGCTGAGAAGGGAATCGACCTCCCCTCTACTCAGTTGATCTCCCTAGGCTGAGTGGACCCCGTTCCAGTCCTCGTACCACTTTTCGAATTTCGTGGCAGTGCCGGGAATCGACCCCGGGCCTCTGGGGATGGCAGCTAATCACACTAATCAGTACACCACAGAGGCGGACGAGAGTATTCACATTACGTATATTAAATGGTGCATTTAAAATGATTAACTTTGTATTAACGAACGTAACCTTTGAAACATCTCGTTGTGATTTTAGTTTAATTGCTGTGGTCTAACTTCACGTAGATTTTACCCTGGAGTAAATTGAGAGTTAAAATAATTTTTGAAGCAGCTATTCATGCATATATCTGCAGCAAGACTGCTCTTATTCATCAGAGCATGAATGGGTTAACTTTGAACTTCCTCCCACGTTAAACGCTCGGAGAGAGAAATAATTATAGTTGGTAGGGAAAATACTATATATCACCATATCCCAAATAAATTATCTACGGTATAGGTGTTGTACGATTAGGAAATTACGTTTTAAAGGAAGAAAACATATTTTATTAATAATGTAGTCAATTTTTCTGAGCTTTTTCTTGTTAATCCCTTTCAAGAAGTGAACGACGTTTGACAGTAACAAAGTTCTGCTGAATTATTTCATGGTAGTTTCCATCAAAAGCGACTCTAAATAAATGATTTTCTATTTTATTACTTGTTTATCTAACATACATTGAACTAAACGATCTCGTTCGTGTATGACCAACCTAAAGTTGTCCAGAGCTGAGAACTGAATTTAGAAACTTCAGTCAGATTTTGTCGAAAGTTTGACCCAGAGTCTCACTGATCTTCGTCGAGAAGGGTAAGCGTATGATAATGATTACAGCACCTTTTCTCGTTCTCAGTTTCCGTGAAGGCATCACGGTTGGTGTTTGGCTGAGAAAAAATATCTCCATGGCAAGTAAGCTCATCATTACCGTGGTCGCTCACAATACGATATTCATTTTCACGAAATACTTTATTCCAGGTAAATCTTGATGCGAGCTATTGTTGATTTTGTGAAAGTGCATAAACCACACGTTTATTTCACTATGAGTTTACTGGTATACTGAAATGTATACTAATAATAATAATGTTATTTGCTTTACGTCCCACTAACTACTTTTACGGTTTTCGGAGACGCCGAGGTGCTGGAATTTAGTCCCGCAGAAGTTCTTTTACGTGCCAGTAAATCTATCGACACGAGGCTGACGTATCTGAGCACCTTCAAATACCACTGGACTGAGCTAGGATCGAACTTGCCAAGTTGGGGTCAGAAGGCTAGCGCCTCAACCATCTGAGCCACTCGGTCCGGCCTGAAATGTATAAGCTGGAAGTTATTCATAATGGATCGAGTTCGTAATATACAGGACAATTTTTGTAAAGTCACTGTTATTCAAGTGAACAGTCTATTCATAATCGTAGAGATTTGCATGAGTCATCCAGTTAGGTGAAACTGGTAGCCGAATCTTGTTCGTGGTGAGTCCGTGTAGGAAGCAATCTGTACACGTGGTCATCTCCTTGAAATGAAAAGCCATGTATTCACGCTATGGAAGCTCCGGAGTCAGTAGCAACTGGAGGGGAAGTTACAGATACTGCTCGGCCAAACGATAACACTACGATAAAGAAGTTGTCCGTGGCAGAGGATCGAACAGGGAATCTCTATGCGAGAGTGCATTACATTAACCACTCGGCTATGCTTGCATTACATTCTGCACTGAGGCTCAAGATTAATATTTCTTAGGCTAGTGCGATATCCAAATTAATAGCTACACCACTCACTCTTTAATAAAAATAAGGATTTTTGTTTGAGCTCCATAATGGCCGCATTAATTTTTGTGTAATAATGTCTGTGTTTACTTGCAGGTCCTACATGCAAGTGTCATTTGCAGAATCATAAATATTCGGCAGAGTTAGCCGGTTTAACGTTTCTGTAACGTACTGAAGAGCCCATCGAGTCATTTATATCCCTTAGTCGATTGCTAGAACAACTGAGGGTCTAGTAAATTTCCTAACGATACGGTTTCACAGGTGTTTTTCATTTACTTTAAAAATTGTATAACAGGAGACTTCGAATTGTTCTCTCAGACTCAAAAGACGCTTACAGACACTTGAAGTGAGCCTGCGCTATGATTTGGGAGTATCTTATTGGTATGTGATGGTCTGTTTCTACATTGGTTGCTCCCCGCCTCCTGTTCCTACTCCTTCCCTTCTCTTTTCCTTCTAGTGGCTTTACGTCGCATCGACTCAGATAGGCCTTTCCTAGGAGTTGGAAGGAAGCGGCCGTTGCCTTATTTAAGGTACAGCCAGGTGTGAAAATGGGAAATTACTGAAAACCATCTTCAGGGCTGCCGACAGTGGGATTTGAACAAATTATCTCTCGGATGCAAGCTCACAGCCGCGTGCCTGTAACCGCTCGGCCAACTCGCCCGGTCCTTCTCTTCTCAAGCGTAGTCTTGGTGGTTGGTTGTGTCCAGCCTTTGAGTCTCATTATTTGTCGCCCTATCTGAGTATCTACTTTGGGGTTCCTTTCGAATCCGAGGCCGCTGGGCTGCGAGCAACGGAGTGTAAGTCGTGAGTGTATGTCGAATGTGTATATTGAGCTTGTGGCAACGAATGGGCGTGTAACTGAGTAGGAGTTGTGTTTCTATGAGTGCTGTGCTGTGTGGCTCGTAACCCAGGGGCCTAGGGACCAGTTGAAGGCTGTTCCGTTCTCGTAATTTGTATTTACTTTAATGTTACCCTCTGATAATACTAGTATTACTTTAATATTGGCTTTTGGTAATAGATTTTCCGTTCTCTGTTGATGAATGTACTAGGCCAGTAGAGGTTTATTGATTTATTATTGGGAGGGTGATTAAGTTATGATATTGTGTATATTTTGTTACCTTTGAATAAATGACAGATGAATTTACAAATAAATTCGGTCCACCTCACTTCCCCCCACTGGGTAGGTTCCTTTTTCCTCGGCCCTAATGCTAGCACCTTCTCAAAACTTTCGTGTAACTTATTACTTGCTTAACATCATTTCATGGCCATTAGCTGCAATAATAGTTTATTGTTTATTACGGTAATTACACTGAAATAGATGTTTCTTTAAAATCTTGAAATATATTATAAACCATTACGAATATTGCCTTCTGAACATGTCATGGTTAAATGTTTCTCAGCATTCATTAAATAGAGACCGCAATAGGTTTAAGATATTTGAATACTGGATGCAATATGTACATTGAGATCATTTATGGAAAGGTGCATGGAGATACAGACTGACCACATTGGTAGACAGTTGTATTTGAAAATTATGGTGCAAATCGTAGATATGTCTTACTGCTATTTGAACTTTCAATAAAGACCTGAAACTGGTAAACAAGGCTGTAACACAAACACATTCTCGAAGTAAGAACCTCGGTTTTCTACTGAGTACAGGGTTGTAATGAGTATGCCTGCACGCTTCAGGTATACGAGAGTAATTCTGTAGTGTAGAGATGTTCTGATAAAGTAGACATATTGTATATAAACGCACTGCATATACCATTGTCAGCATAATGCCGAGGAAATTGAATCAAGTAATACGTATATGCTCCATTCAATTGGAATAATTACAAGTATAGCGGCCTAAGACGGGCATGATTCAATACACTATGGTGTTTGAAAATCTGTCTATACGTCGTATTTTACTGTTATTTGGCAATTTAATGTAACAATTACGTAGGATATCGAAGAGTTGGGACACCGCAAGGATGAACAATGGCTAGAGCAATGTAAACACATTCGAGTCATAATTCTTGTCCAGGCAACCACTGTGTTTAAGTTAATGAGAACGTGAAAATGATAGTAATCTACGGAGAAACAAGACTTAATGCATGAGAAGCCGGATTTTTATACCATGAACGATTACTGTACCTGCGTGTAGCTCTGGTCTCGAATTTGGGAGACGGTGGATTAATACCCACCATCGGCAGCCCTGAAGGTGTTTTTCCTGTGGTTTCTCGTTTTCACACCAGACAAATGCTGGAGTTGTACCTTAATTAAGGCCACGCCCACTCTCTTTCCCTGCCATGTTTGCGCGCCGAAAACTTCCGATATATTAGCGAGAAGTAGAACAAACCGCACATAGCACATTACCTGAATATCCATCATGCGCCTGTACTGTGCATAGCATATAACATCGCAATGAATTGTGAACGTCAAATGTGATATGTGATCAAAATAACTATTGTTCCTAATTATTGTGGTTCACGTATGATTGTAATAAATGAATTAACGTATTCTGATAATAATAGATTTGAACCTCCGAATATACGACACAATATTGACCGTTAACCAACACGGCAACGGAGAAGTCGTTCGCAGCTGTTCTTACACATTACCACGTGACTGGCACACAGTTTATGATTAACATTATTACCATATTAATTCTGATTTTTATTCAACGAATCGTTGTATTTCAAGCCATACACCTGCACATAGAACATTATTAGACGACACGGGAGATGTTTTCATATTAGATTATAAAACGCAGGTTGCATAAATCCGAGGAGTATGGGCGGTATACTGTGGCATTCTGTCAACTATTATGTGCACACTTTTTAGTGATAGATTTTTGTACTGGGCTGAGGAGTAAGGAGGGAGCACTGCCGGTTCCGGTAATTTTGCCAACTGAATGGAAATGAAATCTGAATTGAATCGATAATATGATCGATCGATATGAATTTTATAAATCTTTTTTATCTTAAGCCAACAACTGTGTCACACACACATTACACAACATTACATAACATTTCTCGATGCGAATCTTGTTCCTAGCATGAATTCTATAGTTTGGCTTTGCTGTATAAACAACAACAGTACTAGTACTTAAAGTGTACGCCAGATGTCGCACAGCGATGCTTAGTTTGTGTTTCAAAGGTACCGGTAGTCAATACGAATCACGAAGATTCCCGAGGTCCACCGATTCAGCACTAGGGTGTCCATCTGTCATTAAAAGGTGCGCGTACTGGACATGTTTTTAAGTTATTCCTTAAATTTGCATTCCTACATGTATCAGATTTAACAAGTAAATATAAATCTTCATGGTTGGCACAACACTTCTAATTTTGGATGGTATCCAAGTGGCTTCTCCAAAGTCAAATTCTGTTTCCTTAGAGGAAAACCGAGAATGATGGCTTGCAAAACCCTTGAGGCCTCGCACATAACTTACGCGAATCTACACTGGAAAGAAGCAAGCACCACGTGTGGTGTGTGTGTGTGCGTGTGAGCAGTTGAGTATGACTCTTTGTTACACCGCAATCAGACAAGGTTTTAGAGTTCTTCGTTTGAAAATGATTTGTATTAAAAAACTACGGATTCATTTTCCAGTGGCTCTACTGACAAGGTTAACGTACTGTTCGCATGCAGCACTGATGTAATTCCACTGTCTCACAGGAAACAAAGCTGGAGGTAATATCAAAGTGGAAGGAATTCCAACGGTGCGAAGCCGTGGGTACTTGCTAGTTACGAATAACTTTGTATTGACAGTATCCTCAATGCAGTGCTGAGAATGGAAGGTGTTAATTGTACTCACCACACTCGCCAGCATGCTGCACGCGCGTGTTCTCCTCGCTCTGACAGGACTTCTTGCGCAGCATGCAGTGGTTGCTGTACGTGATGCCGTCAGTCCCACACACCGGCGTGAACACGCTGGGACAATCCACGGGGCACTGGCAGTGAGCACGGCCGCTCGAATCCATCACGCAGTTGGCACCGAAGGCACAGTAGGTCTTCTCGCATGGCTCTGAAACACGACAAGACAAGAGACGATGAGTGGAAGTATACCTAACTTCAGACGAAGTTACCGCAAAGCTCTCAGGATAAATTCATCACGCGTAGAAGAAGAAAATATTTTACATGGAGGTGGACATAGAAAAGCTTCATTTCCTTGTTAGAAATCATTTTCCACAATTCTGCATTAATAATAGGCAAAACACGCAGGTACAGAACGTAGCAGCATACCACATGAAATGTTCAAAATCCCTCCCTTAGCGTTGATTCCTGTGTGTTTCCCATCATTAATACGCCAATGGAATTCTTCCACCGTTTTTAAAATCCTTTAGGAATGAGTGTGGTGCTGAATTCATTTTCGTCGACCGAGAGCTTCATAGCCATCGGAGTCATTCGGAAACCTTGAAGATACCGACAACGGCCTACAAGCCGGGAAAACACATACATTTTTATAACGCTGACCGTGGAAATCTCAATTTTCATATTCATGGAATGTAATTCGAACTGCTATTGCAGTGGGAAGCCGATGACTCCGAAACAGCACAGTCTTATGATTTAGGATTTTCTTTCCTTATTGTGTATTAGTTCGTGTTCCATCTACTTCTTTCATTCCGATGACACCTTGTACTTTTATCCATGAGAATTAATATGGTAAATCACAATTTATTTTCATTCTTTTAACGAATAGAAAAATATTTCATATCGAGTCCATTGAAAACTCCCCTGTTTACTTATTGGGATCACTGTATGTATCTAGGCGATAATAGAAGGAAAAGTTTTCCTTGGGTGAATAATGAAGGGGATCGTAAATAAAGGGTACAGATCACTTCATATGGTTATGAAGGCATTCAAGGTTTGTAGTAAGTTTCAAAGGAGACCGCGAATAATCTCTGGCAAGACTCCGATTAGAGTATGGTTCCAGTGTATGGGACCTCACCAGGATTACTTGATTCAAGAACTGGAGAAGAAATTCCAAAGGAAAGCAGCTCGATTTTTGTGGGTGATTTCCGACAAAGGATCAATGTTACGAAACTGTTGCAAATTTAGGGCTGGAAAGACTTTGGAGTAAGTGGTATGTTCCGAGATGGCGTGGAATGACATTAGTAGACGAATAAGTTTGCGTGGTGTTTTTAAAATTAGCAAGATCACAATATGAAAATATTGGAATTTATGAGGACGAATCGGGGCAAATTTTCGTTCAAAGGGCGAGGAATTAGAGATTGGAATACATTTCTGAATTGTTTGCAATTATTTAAGAAAATTCTAGGAAACGACCAGGGCGACTGCCCTAAATGCAGATCAGTGTTGATTGATTGATTGATTGATTGATTGATTGATTGATTGATTGATTGATTGATTGATTGATTGATTGATTGATTGATTGATTGATTGATTGATTGATTGATTGATTGATTGATTGATTGATTATCACGAGGAGAGATACAGAAAATCTTGAAAAATGCATCACGTAAGGGAAAGTCGAAGGTACAAGGTCTAAATGAAGGACAGTGTGCAGATTAAGTTAAGAAGCTCAACCTGTCCGGCTCCATGGCTAAATAGTTGGCGTGCTGGCCTTCGTCCAAGAGACCCTTGTTCGATTACCAGCCGGGACGGTGTTTTTTTACATGCATTAGTTAATTCCCATGGCTCAGGGGCTAGGTGTGCGTCGAATTCATCATACGCAGTGCCTCGTTCTCACTGTAGTGCAGATGGTCAACTCGAAAGACTTGCACCAGGACTCTTCAGAGGCCACACGGTATTAATACAAAAACCGGTTTAGCTGTAGAAGAGCTGAAAATTCCCTCCACGGGGAAACATCCTTAATGGTATCACGACGCTCAGAGATGAGTAAAACGACGTATGTAATGATGATGATTCATATTCATATAACAGTAGGTGTTAACAAAGGAACAGTTGTTCATAGAAGAACTTCGCCTAGACCTGCTCCTGCCAGCCACCGGCACCTACAAGGATCTACTAAGAGATCTCACTAAGAAGAAACAGGAGATATGGCCAGAGTTCTTCGCCACGGATGCGATGGTCTACAGGGACTGGACTGAAGCCAGACACGACCCACGACACATCATAACGAGAGTAGCGGTCCATGGATTTCACCACCGAATATGCCACAACAGAGAAATACCATAACCCAGAAGACAAGTGCAAGTGAACGCTGTGAGTGTCAAATTGCGACCGGTACCGTTTAAAGTGGTGCAAAAGGAGAGGAACCTCACTAACAGGCTTGTGTAAGACATAAAACGGACTAAATATAAACAACGCAATTACTCGACTTTACCTCTTGTAACATGATCTTGGTTGCAATAAAATCTATTATTATTATATAACAGTACAAGCAGGTATAATGCGTGAAAATCGTGAACACGCCTGAACACCTGTGACACACTGTACAAACGTAGATTATATCATTAATCTCTTCCACGATACATAAAATATGAGTCAAACTTCGTATGAGCTTACATGTTATTTTGCGTTGTGTACTGTGGTATCCTTAAACTGGGTGAATATAATCACACCAGCAATTCTCAAATCCAGTTCTAATTATAACTGAACTCAACTAGGACACAGTAAGAAATTGTACAATATTATTACCAGGCACAGAATATCTAGTAATTTGAGATAAATCAAATAGTGTTTAGTGTAACACGTATACCTTGAAACATGTGCTGAGATTTCTGCAACTCGTTATCTCAATGCTTCGAGCTACCAGACACCCATTGCTCTTTTAAAATACGTAGGAGTTACATACATTCCTAACAAAGCTCTGATATATGTTTTATTCCAATTAAGGATTTACACATCTTTAACTGCCAGCATAAGCGGTGTATAAAAGCTTACACATTAAATGCTCTTGGCAAGACTCTTTGTCTCTGGCTCAGCATTATTTGTACATATCCTGTAGCTAAAACACACTGTTATTAAAATTCATTTTCCATCCGTTCTTAGCAAGTAATGAACACTCTTAGAACTTTATGAGCGCTTCTAAAGGTCACCGCGTCTTCCACGGAATCCGTTAAGTCTGGAAGTTGTAGTTTAAATTTTTGTGCGTACTGATGCTAGTGATAGCGGTACATTTTTCTCTTCGCCGTATGGAACGAGACAAATGAGAAATTACCAGATAGTGTAATGTAGGTACAGCTGACGTTTTATGGCAATAAAGTATGGTTGGATGTGAGACCTGGACACTGAAACAGGCAGACAAAAGGAGGATCGACGCATTTGAGCTCTGATATTGATGAACAATCTTACGAATACCATAAAACCAAACCAAACCAAACCCCATGGCACGACAGCCCTTGAAGGGCCTTGGCCTACCAAGCGACCGCTGCTCAGCCCAAAGGCCTGCAGATTACGAGGTGTCGTGTGGTCAGCACGACGAATCCTCTCGGCCGTTATTCTTGGCTTTCTAGACCGGGGCCGCTATCTCACCGTCAGATAGCTCCTCAATTCTAATCACGTAGGCTGAGTGGACCTCGAACCAGCCCTCAGGTCCAGGTAAAAATCCCTGACCTGGCCGGGAATCGAACCTGGGGCCTCCGGGTGAGAGGCAGGCACGCTACTCCTACACCACGGGGCCGGCATTACGAATACCATGGACTGAAAAAATCGCCAATAAGGCAATTTTAGAGCGCATCAAACCCCGTACGTCATGATTATGCAAACTTTGGCCACGTTATGCGATCAGATGCATTGGAAACAGCAACTATGCTAGGAATGATCAGCGGTACAAGAAGACCAGGTCGCTAGAGGACTCGTTGGTTAGACACCATTTAAACAGACACAGCTATCACCCTGTAACACCTAAAGGAGGCAGTGTGGAACAGGACAACTTGGAGAGCGCTAATTCATAGAATTCATAGAACAGATGACATCATCATCAAGTATGGTTGGCGTAAGTAAGGGCATTTGGTAGTAAAACATGGCCAGATTTATATTCCCAAATAAGTAAAGTGGAATTTGAACCATCTTAATCTTGAAATTATTTCTTAGCCGACAAACTACGAAGAATGTGAAATGAATAAGGCGCCCCGAAAGGTTTCAAACTAAAAGAACATATTTCGAAAAATCTCTTCCGGCCGAATTGCAGTTCCGTTTCCCTTCTGATTCAAATCCTAGCCAAATTAACTTATTTACATAATTCTTTCTGTAATGTATTCCTTAGTTCAATTCCCTCAGGCTTTTTTATTTTTTGAAAAATATAAGGGCTTATAAGGGCTTAAGTGAAACTCTGCATTGACCTACACTAGCGCTCACAGTGGTAGAAAAAGGCAAACTCCTAACTTAATCCACCGTGTAACGAAGATTAAGGAAAGGATTGTAAATTTGAGGGATAAGCAAATAATATATTGTCATAATTTATTACTTTTTGTTTACCTAGAATCGTAGCTGATATCCCTTGGATTTCTTCGGGACTGGGTGGCTTGCCTGAAGGACTAGAAGTGTGATTTTTGTTCTAGTCATGTCTGCTTTGCATAAAATAAAGTCGTCCATCCTGTCTGCCTGTCTGTCTGTGAGGGCTAATCTCAAGAACTACTGGATGGATTTGGATGCGGTTTTCACCATTCTATTAAGCATTTTTAGAGAAAGGTTTAGGTAAAGAAACATTCATCTATGGAAAAAGGAAGCCGAGCAGTAACGATTTCAGTTGAGCAAGTTGAAGAGAAAACGTCCGTTCGTGCGTCCTTTTACTCTGGCTAAAAGGGGTAAACAAAGTTCGGCATGAAATGTTCTGTGAAAAGAGTCCGCGATAGCCGGTGTCTATGTTACAGTTTGCATTGAAAAATTCTTATTTAAAAACAACTTCTTTAATCAATTAGTTAATCGTTATCACAATATTTTTATTCCCCTCAAGTAACGAATGTAGATTAAAATTTAAATTAGAGAATGTTATACTTTCGGAGATATCGTAATTTCCATTATTTTACACAATATCCATTCTGGAATACGGAAATGTAAATGACTAGCTTCAGAGCGACAGCGCGCGAGCTAACAACAAATTCGACAGCATCTTTGAACCTGCTGCGGTGCAATCATTAATAGTCCTTCAATGATTTTTAGTTATCTATATAGATAATATGTATGATATTGCATCATCGCTAGACGGAAAGCGAATATACGTGCGCGTATCACGCAACAAACTGAATAACAAAGGGATTCTAGAATGTCACAGGATGGAGAAACGACAGATTCACAAAGACAATGGGAATCATCTTTCTTGAAATTCACTGTCCAGGTTAAATGTATTACTCAGTAAACACTACGTGCCGTACTGTGAATATCTAACTCCTTTCGCAGCTTCAGCGTCCACAATAATCTGTTATACAGGGTGAAGCGAAATTCGCGCACTCGGGCGTCGCAGCGCGACTCCTCACATGCCAGAAATAAAAAAAATGTCTCTCACAAAAGTTCGTCTTGCGAGTACATCCGGCAGAAAAAGAACGTTGAAGGGGGGCAATCTGGCAACGCTGTAACCACATGTAGGGTAACTACGTCTGTCAGCACATATTAGTCGTGCTATACAGTTGGTGCAGTGGATTGTGTTTTGGGTAAGCATGCCAGAGGTCGAGGTTTCGATCCTGGGTTGAGGCTCTTTTTTATTTGCTAATTTCCATCGGACATTACATACTGTAATACAGTAAGACGCCGTTACTTAGGTAACATGTATCCTACGGTTACAAAATTTAGTAACGCTGAACACGTTGTAACGCATCTAGTAGATGAAGTGGTGTGAATAAATTCACGCCCACGACGTGGAAAGGGTGTCTTTCAAAGCCGACCAATGAAAACGAATGTTCGTCCATTTCTACGATGGTAGTATGTAAGTGCGAATGGTAATCGCTGTTGACGATTAAGATGCCAGATACCATACCACCTGGACTACATTTACAAAATAAAAAACATATGCCTCAACCCAGGATCGACCCCTCGACCTCCTGCATGCTAAACCAAAACTCTACCCACTGCACCAACTGTATAGCACGACTTGCACGTGCTGACAGAGGTACTTACCCTGCATGTGATTACAGTGTTGCCAGACTACCACTCTTCAACATTCTTTATCTGCCGGATATACTCGCAGGACGAACTTTTGTGAGAGAGATTTTTTTATTGTCCGCCTCTGTGGTGTAGTGGTTAGCGTGATTAGCTGCCACCCCCGGAGGCCCGGGTTCGATTCCCGGCTCTGCCACGAAATTTGAAAAGTGGTATGGGGGCTGAAACGGGGTCCACTCAGCCTCGGAAGGTCAACTAAGTAGAGGTGGGTTCGATTCCCACCTCAGCCATCCTGAAAGTGGTTTTCCGTGTTTTCCCACTTCTCCTCCAGGCGAATGCCGGGATGGTACCTAACATAAGGCCACGGCCGCTTCCTTCCCTCTTCCTTGCCTATCCCTTCCAATCTTTGCCATCCCTCCACAAGGCCCCTGTTGAGCATAGCAGGTGAGGCCGCCTGGGCGAGGTACTGGTCATTCTCCCCGCTTGTATCCCCGACCAAGAGTCTGAAGCTCCAGGACACTGCCCTTGAGGCGGTAGAGGCGGGATCCCTAGCTGTGGCCGAGGAAAAAGCCGACCCTGGGGGGTAAACAGATAATGATGATGATTTTTTATTGCTGGCATGTGAGGAGTCGCGCTGCGACGCCCGAATGCGCGAATTTCGCTTCACCCTGTATATTACTGAAAGAATCACATATTTTAAATAAATACATAAAATAAAATTACTTTACAGAATACCAGTTTCTTCACTTTTCCAAATGTATGCATTCTGAGTAGTTTTTTATTTAGAACTTCACATTTTAGTCCGCCTCTGTGGTGTAGTGGTTAGCGTGATTAGCTGCCACCCCCGGAGGTCCGGGTTCGATTCCCGGCTCTGCCACGAAATTTGAAAAGTGGTACGAGGGCTGGAACGGCGTCCACTCAGCCTCGGGAGGTCAACTGAGTAGAGGTGGGTTCGATTCCCACCTCAGCCATCCTGGAAGTGGTTTTCCGTGGTTTACCACTTCTCCTCCAGGCGAATGCCGGGATGGTACCTAACTTAAGGCCACGGCCGCTTCCTTCCCTCTTCCTTGCCTATCCCTTCCAATCTTCCCATCCCTCCACAAGACCCCTGTTCAGCATAGCAGGTGAGGCCGCCTGGGCGAGGTACTGGTCATACTCCCCAGTTGTATCCCCCGACCAAGAGTCTGAAGCTCCGGGACACTGCCCTTGAGGTGGTAGAGGTGGGATCCCTCGCTGAGTCCGAGGGAAAAACCGAACCTGGAGGGTAAACAGTTGATGATGATGATGATGACTTCACATATTACGCCATACTTTTAAATTGAGTGTGAGTGTATTTAAAGTCTGCTTTTATGTTTCCATAACAATCTTTTCTTACCTAATCCAATATATTTCGAGGTTACTTCAGCCACATAAGCTCACTTTAGCTTTGGCCAGTGGTTTAACATCAATCTCCGTATCCGTTTACTTTGGTGTATGTATTTTCTGTCTTATTTTATGGTACCAAGACTTGGACCCTAACAGAGAACACCATCAAAACACTTCCATCTTTTGAGACGTGGTGCTACCGACGCCTGCTAAGAATATCATGGGCTGACAGAATGCGTAACGCTGAAGTAATCCAACCCCTGAACAAAGAGGTCATGCACAACATCGGAGAGAAGAAACTTGAGTTCTTCGGACATATCATTCGAAATAATAAATATAGATTCCTTCAGCTTACCTTACAAGGTAATATTGAAGGAAGAGTCCGGCTCCATGGCTAAATAGTTACCGTGCTGGCCTTTGGTCATAGTGGTCCCAGGTTCGATTCCAGGCAGGGTCAGGAATTTTAACAATCATTGGTTAATTTCCCTGGCACGGGGGATGGGTGGATGTGTTGTCTTCATCATCATTTCATACTCATCACGACGCGCAGGTAGTCTACGGGTGCCAAATCAAAAGACCTGCACCTGGCGAGCCAAATCCGTCCTGGGATCTCCCGGCACTAAAAGTCATACGCCATTTCATTTTTTCATTGAAGGAAGAAGGAAGAGGGAGAATATATTAGCTACAGAATCTATGAGAATGGTATGTGCTCAGTAGCCCCACTCTCTTCCGAGTTGCTGAGAACAAGAAACAGATCGCCGTGATGACAGCTGGCAGAATAGTAATAATAATAATAATAATAATAATAATAATAATAATAATAATAATAATAATAATAATAATATGGCGTAGGGGTGTGGCGAACCCATCGCCCAGTGGTTAACCACTGCAATCAGCCACCCGAGTATTGGCGGGAAAACCATAACTATTCGGGTAAGGAGGAAATGCCTGCCCGCAGCCGGAGAACATCTTGAGGCCCTCCAGGGCTAACAACCTTGGTTGTATGTAGAATGAGCAATTTGCTCCAAGCTAAGCTAAAGCTTCTCAAGCATGATGGTAAAACAAAGACATGAAGTTAATACCCCAGGTGGCAACTTTTCAAAGAAATCCACCGTCGCCGACAAGCGACGCATGCATCCCGTTCGGATTCTGGGGGGGGGGATGCAACATCATGCTAAAGACGAGTCGGAGCGTCTTGGAAATCCTGAACAGTCACAAAAGGTGAAACCCATATCTAAGACTTTTTTGGCAACGTTCAACATAAACAGCTTAATACAAACTGGTAAGATGAAACAGCTGACCAATGCCCTCCACGAAAATAAAATCGCAGTAATGGCTCTGCAAGAAACTCGCTTCAGTGACGAAGATACGTTTGAGTCTGAAGGGTATCGGTTCTTCAAGAGCAGATCCTTAAAAGAGTAATGAAAAACACCCCTATCTTCGGTACAGCTTTTGCTGTCAACACCAGAATTCTTAGGTCAGTCTCAACTTTTGAAGCTGTTAATGATAGGTTATGATGACTGTCCCTGCGTTGTGCAAATAAAACATATACGCTAGTCAATGCAAATGCTCCAACTAATGAACGAAACAAAAAAGACCTGGAAGGTACAGATATATTCTTTAACATCCTGGATGCCAGATTATCGAAAATCCCAAAGCACCACGTCAAGATCCTATTGAGTGATTTTAATGCACAGGTAGGACGTGAACGGAAACACAGGAAAGTTGTTGGGCTCTACCCAGCACACAAAAGAACCAACAAGAGTGGAGAACGCCTTGTTGAACTATGTGATAACCACAACCTCCAACTGATGTCAACACACTTTCGTCACTTACCAAGAAAACAGATGACAATGAGATGCCCAAACAAAACAATAGGAGAATTCCAAATAGACCATGTTGCTATATCTCGAAGATACAGTCCGGAAATCATGAACGTTACCGTAAAAAGGGAATAAACATAGACGCAGACCACTATGTATCAGTAATCAAGTTTCGGCCAATCCCTCTCAACAAAAATAAGAACGAACCTACCATAATTCGCTTTGATACAAAAAAGCTCAGAGAAAGAGAGAATTAATTCAATGAACTTGCCCAACCAGTGGAAAAAGACTTCAACAGCACAAGAAAGCAGATGATACAAGCTGCAAAAGGAGTGGCGGAAATCAAGAAGAGGAGGAAGCACACATGGTGGAACGATAACAGCGAGAAGAACTTAGGGGATCGTCTGAATGCCTGGAAAAAGTATTACACCTCGAAAAAAGAAGAAGATTGGAAGATGTACAAAACACAACAAGCACAAACAGCAAAAATAATACGCAGTGAGAAACGCAAGTATTAAAAGGAACTACTGGACAAGAATGAGCAAGACTTTCATAGAGGTGAGACCCGTGAATACTTCAGAAATTTTAAAAAGAAGGTGCAAGGATACAAGGCACCTTCCCTTTGCTTTCTAAGGAAAGATAGAACTCTTGCAACATCAAATGAAGAAAACTGCAAAATCGTAGCTAAGTTAAACTGTGAAAAACCAGCCAACCCCCTCAAAGCAAACAAACCAGTGAGCCAAAACCTGCCATCTTCTCCACCAAATCGCGATGAAATCAAACGCCATATAAAGAGACTAAAAAATAACAAGGCTCCTGGTGAAGACTCCATGATTGCGGAACTATGGAAACATGCCCCGGAAGAAGCAATTGACATCCTACACAGAAACATTGTAGATATATGGGAAAAAGAACAACTACCAGAGGACTGGAAGCTAGCCTTGATCCATCCTTTACACAAGAAAGGAAATATAAGAGATGTGAACAATGAACGTGGAATTTCTCTTCTGCCAGTAGCCTACAAGATCCTGTCACTATCCATCCTTGAAAGACTAGAACAGCAAATTGAGCACAAACTCGGGGAATACCAAGCAGGTTTTCGGAAAGGCCGATCAAGTGAAGAAGATATACTTAACCTAAAAACAATAATAAGATACCATTTGCTGAGAGGTCGAACCTATGTATCTACATTTGTAGACTTCAGGAAAGCATACGACTCCATCGACCGCGATGTGCTGCTTAACATCCTTGCAGAATTGGGAGTCGATGAGAAACTGCTGGCGATAATAAGGGCAACACTAACTAATACCAAATCCAAAGTAAAATTCCAACGATGTCTCTCTGAACCCTTTGAGATCAAGACAGGCGTTCGACAGGGAGATAATAATAATTTCGTGTGGCTATTTCTAGCCGAGTGCAGCCCTTGTAAGGCAGCCCCTCCGATGAGGGTGAAAGTAAACTCGTGTCCTCATCCTGAGGTCGTGCAGCTCTTTTCACGTACACTCCTATTGGAGGTGAGCTGCATGTACCATTTGAACCACATACCAGCCCTCCTGCCATTCTTAAATTTCTGGCAGTACCGGGAATCGAACCCGGGCCCCCGAGGACGGCAGCTAATAACACGAACCGTTACGATACGGAGACAGGGAGATGGGCTGTCACCTCTTTTGTTCAACTGCGTACTTGAGAAGGTAATACAGGAGTGGCGAAAGACGTTAAAAGAAAGAAACCTTTACAAACCCGTAAGGATTGGGACAAAGAAAAAAGGAGTGGAAATAGATTGCTTACCGTTCGCTGATGATATAGCCCTTAAGGCAGAAAATTTCGAAAGTGTAACAGAACAGATCAATGTGTTGAAGGAAGTAGCAGAAAAGACAGAAGTAATGTCAAATATCAAAGATGATACGGCACAACTAAACACCAAATATGGAACGATAAACCGTGTTAGTAAATTTAAATACCTTGAGGAATGGATTCAGCAAAATGGACTTGACAAAGAGGCCATAGCAGCAAGAATCAAGAAAATGTAAGTCACTCTCCAAACCACTCGTAACATTTACAACAAAAAGTGCTTTTCCCTGAACACAAAAATTCGTCACTGTCATCAAACCAGTATCACTGTATGCATCTGAATGCCTTATCCTGTCCGAGAAGTGTTTGCTTGCGGATTTAGAGAGGAAAGAAAGAAAGATCCTACACACCATACTTGGTCCAAACTACAAAAATGGCATCTACATTAGAAAATCCAGGCAAGAAGTATACTCTGAGATAGAGAAGATCACGGACACAATGCGTAAAGGCAGAGTTCGCTTCTACGGTCATATACGACGGATGGACGAAACGTATCTTCAGTATATTTGACGCAAAACCAAAAACGGCAATGCCATGGTACGTTAATGTCAAGAAAGATATTAAAGAACTGGGCCTACAAGCAGAAGATGCACAAGAGCGAAATCTTTTCAGAGCAGCCATCAAGACTTTTGGGACTTTTCGGGACGAAAAACGGGCAACTGGTGCTAAATGGACAGAAGAACGTCGTGCTAAACACAGTGAGCTAATGAAGACGATGTGGATCAAGCGAAAGATGAACAAATGCCAGAATGTAAAGTGAGGCTTATCGTGGTCCCTAGTTGGCCGATTAGCGAAGTTGAATAATAATAATAATAATAATAATAATAATAATAATAATAATAATAATAATAATAATAATAATAATAATAATAATAATAATAATAATAAGTGGTTCGAGGCC
This sequence comes from Anabrus simplex, assembly GCF_040414725.1. NCBI lineage: Eukaryota > Metazoa > Arthropoda > Insecta > Orthoptera > Tettigoniidae > Anabrus > Anabrus simplex. Next base: position 338,422,574 of record NC_090270.1, read on the forward strand.
GAACATCCTTTGCAAGGCCACGTAATTTCAGGTGAAAATTTCAACCCAGGATCGACCGGAATTTGAACCACGGCCTTCAGAAGGTAAAGCAAACAGCTGAGCTAAAATGGAATTCACGCCTTCCACTTTTTGAGTAAGGTATTGCAATTATGATCAACTGAACACAGCAGTGGAATACCAACAGCATGTTTACTATTGCAAATTTTAGTTATTTTTATATAAAAACATAATATGCAAAGGTGACATTAAAGAAACCAGGCGAGTTGGCCGTGCGGTTAGGAGCGCGCAGCTGTGAGCTCGCATCCGGGAGATAGTGGGCTCGAACCCCACTGTCGGAAGCCCTGAAGATGGTTTTCCGTGGTTCCCCACTTTCACACCAGCCAAATGCTGGGGCTGTACCTTAATTAAGGCCACGGCCGCTTCCTTCCAACTCCTAGGCCTTTCCTATCCCATCGTCGCCATAAGACCTATCTTTGTCGGTGCGACGTAAATCCCCTAGCAAAGAAACATAAAAAAAACGTAATACTAATTATAACTTGTGTATGTTTAAATATCACGCACAATTTGAGGTTAGTACTAACTTGGTTAAAGAACCGTCTTGGAAAATCAGACAATAATAGCTAAACAGTAATCGCTAAATCGATTCTTTTCATGAGAAAACGTTGGCTAATTTGTGAGAACAGTTGGAACTGTTCTCTCGTATTTGCTAACCTCTGTGCGTGTCACCTTCGGATGCTTTGTTTGTTGATATTGCATACCCATTACAAAATATTGTTCTCTTATAGTTCAGAAAAGTTTAGAACACCAAGTGAAGCTGAAGATCAAAAAGAAACGTGATGAAGCAAACGGTAAATAGGAAGTGCCTAAACCAGGTAGCGGGAAGGTATTTCAGTCTCTACTTACAGGTAATTCTTCTCCATATAAGGCAGACTTGCTATATTTTTTATTTATTTCTTGTGTAATGTGATTATTATTGAGCATCTAGTAGGATAAATCGTTAAACGTTCAGAAGTTCTAGTGCTGAGAAATCAACATACAGGAACTAGTTTTAGGCCCATATAAATCTGTATCGAGTGGTTATTCAAATTCTAAGTGAGGATACAATCTTGAAAATAAGTGCAATTCCCTCAATACTCCTGAAACTAAGAATCCCGATGTTCGTACCATGACTAAATCTCTGAGTCTCTCTTCACAATTCCTCCCTCCGCAGAGGAGGTCGCGTGAAATTGGATGTTTGATTAAGACGCATTTCGTCTTGTATGTTTCCGTGACTTAACGCTCAGCTGAAATCTTGGTGAAGATTTACAATGGCACGCACTAGCAGCGACAAAGGCCTTCAGGGAGCTGGGATACTATAAAAACGTCACCTCCCTAGTAGACTAGAAATTTATCGTCTTACTTGTAGTGTAAATACCGTGTGATCCTCAACAATAACACACTGAAGGTGATCTTGGTATTTAAGGTACACCTTGAACATGATAATATTATTTAAAATGAACCGTTTGACGTATTAGGGCAGCATCATCAATAATACCAACTTGTGAATGGTGGTTTAATTTTAGTAGCTTGGCACACTGTATGAATGTAGCGTACACTCGAGATGTGCTTGAACTTATTGTGACTATGGAGTGTTAATAGTACAAAGCGCGAGTCTATAAAAGACTCATACTCCTTAGTCTATGTGTTGTTATTTGAGTCATCAGTCCATAGACTGGTTTGATGCAGCTTTCCATGCCACGCTATCCTGTGGTAACCTGTTCACTTCTACGTACCTGCTACATCCTACATATACTATAATCTGCTTGTCATATATTTACCTTGGATTAACCCTGCAGTATCACTAACTACACTACCCTCAAAAACCAACTGCGCAAGTTTTGGGTGTCTTAAGATGTGTCCTGTCATTCTGTCTCTTCTACTTCTGAAATATCGCCACATCGTTCTCCTATCAACAATTCGATTCAGTACCTCTTCAGTTTGGATTCAATATAACCATCTTACCTTCCGGATTATTCTGTAACACCACATTTCAAAAGCTTATACTCCTTTTCTTTCCGAGCTCGTTATCGTCCATGTTTCACTTCCGTACAATGCCACGCTCCAGACGAAGGTCTTCAAAACATTTTTCAAATTCCTATATCAATGTTGGAAGTGAGTAAATATATTTTCCTAAGAAAGACCTTCTTTGCTTGCTTTTGCTAATCCGCATTTTATCTCCTCATTTCTGCCATAATTAGTTCGCCGTGTTGAAACACCAGATCCCGTGAGATATCCGAAGTTAAGCAACATTGGGCGTGGTCAATAATTGGATGGGTTACCACGCGCTGTTGGCGGGGGTAAGGGAATGCAGGAGCAGAAAGGAACTGGCCACCCTACCGTACGTAAACTCCGCCTCAGGAACACCTCTGCGAAGGTTTGGACCTGCCTTCGGTCAGAATACACCCTTACCTTTTATTACCCAATTACCAATATCCATCTACTTCCTTTAATACGTCATATCCTAATTTAATATTACCTGCATCACCTGACATCACTCGACTGCACTCCATTTCTTTGGTTTTGGACTTATTTTCATCTTGTACTCCTTACCCAAGACAGTGTTCTTACTATTCAGCAATTTCTGCAGACTCAGGTAAGATAACAATATTATGGACAAATCTCAGAGTATCTATTTTCTGTCCTTGGATTGTGATTCCTTTTCCAAAATTGTCTTTGATTTCCTTTATCGCCTGTACCTTGTAACACTTGAGAAAGAGAGAGGTGGCAAACTGCGGCCTTGCTTCTCTACTTTCTGGATTGCTGTCTGTTCATAAACTTCGAATCTTATCACTGCAGACTGATTTTTGTACAGATTGTAGGTAATTCTTCTTTCTCGGTATCTAATCCCGATCACCTTCAGCTTCGTCCTATCAACATTATCGAATGTTTTTTTCTAGATCTCCAAATGCCGTGTATGTAGGCTTGTCTTTCTTAATTTGATCCTCCAAGATCAAACGTAAAGTCAGGTACACTTGACGTGTTCCTACATTTCTTCTGAAGCCAAAGAGATCTTCTCCCAGCTCAGCTTCAACTTGTTTTTAGTCTCAACTCTACCATAATTCTGTATGTCCTTCACAGGGGAGACATTGCTTGGTCTCGTTTCCTTTCTCCCCTCTCGTGGTAAAACAATATTTGCTTCCCAGCTCTACTTACTAAGAACTAAAAATGAGAAATTAAGTAATTCTGCTTGGTAAATATCAAAACATGTTCTGTACGCCATAAGCTAGTGACTGAATTTTCTGTTTCATTGTAAAGGTATGGTTTTGTGTAGCTATCGTGTTTAATTCTGCCCGTATTGATTACTAACAATTCTATAATAGCAGTAATTGTTCACAAAAAGAATGAAATTAATAACATATACTGAGCATCGTTGATGGAAAAAATGGAATCGTTCCTACTGCACAAACTTGATCTCTATTGAATTTTAGAACACCCATGGTTTACAAAGTTACTGACCTGTGCTGATAAATATACAGTATTCTTTATGAATTTTATATGGAGATCGTGTAGCATTACAAATCTTTGTGTTTATATTCGTTTATTTGGGAACGAATGAAACATTATTATATTTTTCAATATACAGATAGAGCTAAACAATTGTCTGGCAGTGATAATACAGAAGTCATGTATGGTCGACGCTCAGTAAACAATTCCGTGGAAACTGCGCTGCAGGTAATTCCATCGCTCAATATAACAGTGTGTGACGTCATTAGTGGGGGTATCTTATTTATGTTAGTGAGTTCATAGCTTGCAGTCACGTATGAGTTTCGTTCTACATAAGAGTTATTACTATTACCAACCGAATTAGCTGTAAAACTACTGCCTGGTGTTAGAAATAAAAAATACAGACTTAATTATTATTTCACGGCTTCCTAGCAAGACTTACTGACAAAAAGCTAGGAAATAGTCCCTCAGAACAAATTGATTAATTAAGGTTAAATTATGTCATGCAGGAGAAATACGTGTTCAGTTCAAGATGGGTTCTGAGAATTCTTAGAGGGAGTTTCGTTTGCTGGCTGCCTAGGTGGGGGAAGGGTGCAGGGGGTATGGTTGCCATGGAAACGTGGGCGAGCCCACGGCGGTTGCCATGGAGATAAGCCTCCTGGCCGGCTCGTGTTGCCAAATCTCTCACTTCTGAGTTACGTACAACAGAACACAGCGTCTGAACGAACGAACACGTGAACTGAATGCAGAAATGTAGCAACACCGTGCAATGCTCCTCCTTCCAGTGCTATCTGTCAAAAAGGTTCTTTGAGTATTACAGGTACAATGCTGCGGACCCACCAACCCACCCGTTGAAGTTTATGTTACTTTTATAACCTAATATCTGTATCGTATGACATTGTCAACATCTCTGGCGTTGACAGCCACTACCATTAGCTGAACATTGTTAAATATTGTGTCACTCCCAGAATTCAACAGAGATATATTTCATTGCCAACTGCTGTGCAATAAAAACTCCACAAAAATGTATTTTCTGTTGGTCAATGACCTGATATGAAATAGTGCTCCCGATCAGAGGGGCACTCCCTCTGAGATGTTCCATGCTATGCACCCCGCCAAACGTTACCACCTAGTTATTGGTTTCTCCGTCATACTAACACCCCAAAATTCGTAAAAGTACGTCAAAATATTATTTAAGCTACTCCTCCACAGTATTTCTAGATACAAGTAAAAATATAATATGTTTATTTGGTGATGTCGACTGAAATATTCATACATTTGCCTCTAGCTCCACAGTTTAAGTGCTGGGATGGTCCACTATGGGATACACTGCCACAGTGACAGTTTTCTCGAGAAACGTTTCTGCTAGAGCATAGTCATGACGGCACACGCAGTAATGATTGAATTGTCGATGTAAATTTTAATACTTTCGCCTGAGGGAGACGTTTGAATTGCTAATCACACTTAAGACGATGTAATTCGAAATGAGAAATCCCATGTCCCATCCAACTGTATTTTCCAACATCTACACTAAAATTCCGTGAATGTTGACGGAAACTCCATCCAGTTGGCCAAATTGCCTCTGATTTGTTAGAGAGCAAGGTTTTGTCACTAGTCAAGACGTGCGAAATTTCCAGAATTTGATAGTTGGTAGCATTGTGCGAGGAAGCGAGTAAGGAGCAAGTTGACGGGCTATTGCCTAGTTCTATCCCATTATCTGATGTCTTTTCCTTGTAGGATATAGCTTTCATAAATAAATACTCTGTTGAGTTTCTAAATCAATCACAAAACGTTGTTGAAGGAACAATACGTCGCATGTCACAATGCACTTCCGATCCATTATTTTCAAGTGAGGTCACCCCTTCCATCCATATGTGGATGTGCAGTCCATGAGAAAAATGTTCGTTGTGCTCATTTTCCTATGCGAAGGTGTAAAGGAAAATTAACTGTAAATACATTACACTGTAGGAGAGCGTAAATACGCACGCAAACACATAATCTACAGTAAGAAAAGGTACATTTTCCTCTACAGGTCAGCATAGGAACGCATCGACAATTGTTCTGATGGACTGCATATCCACACGCGGTCTTAAGGGAAATAATGGCTTAGAAGATTGTTGTGACATAAGAGGTGTTGTTTCCTCAACAACTAAGTGTCAAATTTAGGTTAATAGTGTTTTATGGACACTTTACTCACTACTTGTGCTTTCTCTGAATGTTTTCTAACTATACTGTACGATATTAACCTTTGTAAACTTCATGTATCGAAACATAACATTAAAATATACCTTACTCTCCCCAGGATCTATTGTTTCCCAGATCATGGGAGACTAATATTATCTTATAATAAACAAACAAATAAAATATATAAATGAATAAATACAAAAATAAGTATTTTTGTATTATTAGTTTCAACGAAAGGTGCCTTCTTGAGGCAACCATAATTCTCTGTCTTCAGCTCCCGCGCTTCGTCTAAGCACAGGTGATGATGATGATGATGATGATGATGATGATGATGATGCTTGTTGTTTAAAGTGGCCTAACATTTAGGGAATCGGACCCTAATGGCACGAAATGTAATGAAAAATTAAAATTCCAAAATTCATCCACTGGCCAGAATTCAAAACTTGATGATGATGAACGAATGGATGAATATGAAAATAAAATAATCAGCGTATCAAAACTAACAATATTAAAAGTTAAAAATAATTCCAAATCAATCCATTGAATAGAATTAGTAAACATGAACAATAATTATGAAGAAACAATCAGTGGATCCGACCAGCAATGCCCACCTTCCCGTAAACTAACTTTAAACAATGGTACATACTGACAAAGCATAATCCTGAATCGATGATGCTTATTCCCTGAAGGTCCAAAGTCCAGTTCAAGGGCCTCTCATAATGGCACTTAACGCTAGTAAAGTAGAACTATGGTATTGCTCATGTAGCGGTACTAATCATAAGTAACGTAGACTCACTCGCAGATAATGTACTACGCACAAGTAACGTGACCTATGATGTTTCTCATACAATGGCGCCCCTCGTAGGAAAAGCAAACCCTGGATATTCCTCACATAGTGGTACTAATCACAGGCTACTGAGACCCACGGCGTCGCTCGTATTGTGGTACTAATCACAGGCAATGTCCAGAACCTTAAGGTTCCTCGAAACGCAGACCCATGATGTCCACAACCAGATGCTGCAACACCCCAGCGAATGCAGCCTCTTTTTTTCTCCTTGGTGTTTCAACCGAACCTGAACAGAGAGGAGCCTCCATCAACGTGGCGGATACTATACACGGGTATTGTACACCCATAGTGTTCCACCCACAGACCCATGGTAGTGGTTCCAATCGCAGGAAAAGTCGACTGATGGTGTTCCTTACCTAATGGTACTAGTCACAGGTAATCTCATGGTTCAAAATTCAGCATTCCCTAGTCACCCTTTTTAGTCGACCCTTACTATAGGCAGGGTATACCGTGGGTACATTCTCCGTCTGCGACCCCCACTCTCAGGGACAGTATACGGAAGTATTAGCATCAGAGCTTGAAGCAGTTCTACCTTGCATCTGATTCATACAATTATAAACTACTTCTTACATTAATATTAATTTCTATTACGGTTATCTTTCTTCAAAATTTGAGCAGGCAGCCATAATAGAGCATCTCTCTTATTCTGAGAACACAGTTTGACATGAATGTGTCAAATCGCCATTGTGCGGACGAGCTGAATATCTACCGTGTACAAGTTCATTGAGGCTAAGGCTAGTTAATTGCTCTGTAACGTTTGTTTTTCACACGGCAGTGAATCTACAAACGAGAAAATTACCTTCATACTACATGTAATTAATGTCGACACATATAATTTGAATTTTCTTCCACATTAAATAATTACTCACCTTTGTGTGTGCAGACGAGTGAAATAGAAGTTGCGATAACATTCAGCACGGCTGAGGATTAGCACTACGCGTACTGCGCGCTTTTAGCAAAATTCTCTGCAATTAGTGTGATTTGCTGTCTTGTAGGGTACATAAAAATATTCAAAGTATTAACGGAAACGAAGTCGCCAAAAGCTGGAGTTCTGATGAAATAGTAAATCCAAGGAATTACCGGAAATTAGGATCGTTACCTGTAGGAATGGGATATTAATACACTATGAGACTTTTATGTCATGTAAATACTTTAAATTGAACGGCAACACGGCAAAATTGTCCTATCACCTGAATATTAGAGTTCTTTATGTATATAATAATAAAAATAACCATAAGGTAGCAGGTAGGGACCCTCTTTGGAGGCAGCCCTGCCCAGGGAGTGGCGCCCCTGCCTATGCGAGTCCCGTAGCACATTGACCCGGTGTGTATCATCTGGTAAGGGTCCCAGCTCAGGTGAGGAGTGAAGACCTCATCGGGATATACAGCGGAGAAGTTGAACTTCGGAACGGTGGAGATTGCGGAAGAGGCAGCCCAGTACTCAGGGAATTGTATGAGTACACTATTATATTATCAGCAGCGTTTGTCTCCCATGTTAGAGGCGGCTGCAGGGTGCTTGGGCAACGGTCTCTAAGGCGGAAGAGGAACCTTAAATCCCAACGGCAATGAGAGCGGAAGAACCTAGTGGAGTAAACTACGAAAAAATAACCATTTCGAACTAACAATCCGATCTTACTTTGGAAGCTAGCTAATTCCTTCCTTCACAAATCACAACTTCATTCGCAAGATGGAAATGTCGCTGAAAGAAAGCACTACCCCAGGTGACAGCTCGGCAGATAAATCCACCATTGCACTATGCAATGCAATGGGACCTAGGGTTCTGGGGAGTCCCAACATCTACCAGATTGGTCGAGTCGGAGCGTCTTGAAACACCTTCCAAACTCAAATTCAAGAAGAAATATTTCTTTGGAAGAATAAACGTCAACTCACTTACCAGAGTTGGAAAGCAAAAAGAACTAGAAAAGCTTTTGGAAGGAAACCAAATCCAGATCCTAGCTGTACAAGAGACAAGATTTCTGGAAGAACACACCATAGACATCAACCAATATAGAATATGCAATAGAAAGTCGGCAATTAGAACAACTACCAAGATGCCTCTGCTCTGAACATGCTTCTACATTAAAAAGAAGATAGTAAACCATGTCATATATTTCACATCAATATCTGAAAGATTGTCTCTACTAACTATTAAATGCAAGAATAAGAGGTACACTCCTATCAACTGTAACCCACGATCAACGAAGGCAACAAGAAGAACCCACAGAAAGTTGGTGACATCTGGGATCTTCTGGAAACTGAAATCATCCGGACACCCAAGAGCAACGTAAAACTCCTGCTGGGAGACTTCCAACGCGCAGATTGCGATGGAGCGAAAGCACAGAGACGTTGTAGGGGAATAACCAGCACATAGGAGGGCAAACAAGAATGGAGAAATGCTCAGTGGACTCTGCAAAGCTTTTCAGTTGAAGCTAATGTCAACACACTTCAAGAAACTCCCGAACTTGGGGAATTTCAATTGGATCACGTAGCGATAACAAGAAAAAACTCAAAGGAGGTGATGAACGTCAAAGTGATTAGGAACGGTGAATTCGATTCAGACCACTACCGGTGTCTCTCCAAAGTTAAAAACTGTTTTCTCCCAGTGGTACAAAAGAGAGACCCACCTAAAATGATGAGATACAGCACAAAAAAATTAACATCAGTGAAGACATCATTAGGAACTTCAGGGACGAAATCCGGACCAGCAGAAAGGGGATCTGGCAAGAACTATGCACGGGAATCAATGAAGCCGCAAAGAAAACACTCGGACAGGCTAGGAGGAAAAGAGAAATATGATGGAATGAAGAGTGCGAGGAAGCTCTTAGGTAGAGGTCCGAGAAATGGAGAAAAATGGAAATGCTCCAGAGAAAAGGAACACATGGAACAATTCAGGCAACACAGGAAAGAAACATTCAGGATATTTGGAAGGACTAAACGATCATTTGAAATAGCTCAACAGGAAGAGATCCAGACTGACTTTGTCAAGAAAAATTCCAGAGACTTTTATCAGGCCTTGAAGAGCAAACTCAAAGGATACCAAGCGCCAAGTTTTGGCTTCAGAAACTAACGGGGTAAAATCGGACTGAAGAACCAATAAAACGGTGAAATATTAGACACATACTTTCACACTCTCTTGAATTGTCCTTTCCCAACCTCCAAACTAGAATTTCCAGACATATCAAAGAACTTAGAACATGACGAACCACAAACAATGGAAGAAGTCAAGGAAGACCTTGAAAACCCCAAAAACAACGGGGCAAGCGGAGAGGACTCGATAACGGTAGAAATGTTGAAATTGGCAGAACCAGAAATCGTGGGTGATCTTCACCAAATCATCAAGGAAGAAGGATACAATCCCAGAAGAATGGATAACTGCACTTATGCATCCGATGCATCAGAAATGGGACAAACAGTGTGTCAACAACTATAGGGGCGTGTCCCTTCTTCCTTTCGCCTATAAAATCCTCTAAAAACTGCTTCCTTATAGAATAGAGACGAATCTGGACCAAACTCTAGGGGAATACCAAGCAGGGTTTGGGAAAGGCCGATCCTGTGCGGATCTAATATTCAACCTGAAGTCAATATTCCGCCACAGAACGTTGACTGGTAAGAAGATTGTGCTGTCGTTTATGTATTTCAAAAAAGCCCTCGATTTGGTGGACAGAGAGACCTTGCATAAGATCATAAGGAAATATGGAGTCAAAAACAAAGTGGCAAATATAATCAAGGAGACCCTAACAGGCACAACCTGCACGGTATGATTCTCCGGACATCTCTCGCAATCATTTGAAATCAAGACAGGCGTGAGGCAAGGCGTTGGACTATCCCCGCTCCTACTCAACTGTGTCCTGGAAAAGATAGTGAGAATATGGAACTCGGAACTTGAACATCAAGGGAGAAGCCCGATTTTTCTAGGGATAAAATCAGGAGGGATTTAAGTCAACTTCCTGGCTTTGGCTAACGACTTTGCTATACTTTCTGAAAGTGCAGAGGTCGCAACTATCCAGATTAACCTCTTGGAAAGAACCGCCAGCCAACCAGGTTTGAGGATCTCAGCATAAAGACCAAATTCATGACGAACATCAAAGATGGACCAAAATTCCTCGAAACAGAGATAGGACGGATAGAAAGAGTCAAGGAATTCAAGTACCTTGGTGAGACCATATAGGAGAATGGACTAGAAAAAGCTGCAGTGGATGATCGCATCTCAAAAATGGGGGGAGCACACGGCTTGACAAAAAGCATCTACAATAAGAAGTGCTTATCCAGGAATTCCAAATTAAAACATTACAACACTGTGGTCAAAACAGAATGCCTGTATGCCAGTGAATGCCTGTCCATGAATTACAAGCTGGAGAAGCTAGAGGTCCTGGAAAGAAGAATCCTCAGAAACATTATGGGAGCTGTCCAAACTGAATGCGAATAGGAACTTCGGAGCAAAAATGAAGTTTACCAGAAGGTGGAGAGAAACTCGGAGACCGTGAAGAAAAGGACACTGTTGTTTCTCGCACATCCGTACAGAATGGACGCGAACAGACTTACCATTTAGATATTTGATTACTTCTGGAGAAAAAAGACCACTACAGCATGGATTAAGGAAACGAAGAAGGATATGGAAAGGTTAAGTATCTCGGAAGTCCAACTGTTAGCAAGGAATACATTTTGGAACACAGTGAAGAATTTGGAAGGGTTTCAAGCCCCAGAAGATCTAAGAAAACCGGAAGAGCCTGTACAGATGAACAACGGCAGCAGGCCAGTGAACGCATGAAGGAGCACTGGACACAGAGAAAACTCTGCATGAAGAGAAATAAATGAAGTTGTAGCGTGATCTTTAGTGGTCCATTCGCTTGTAAAAGAATCATAATAAAGTTGTCCTTTGTGTCATCAGTCAATGTACTGTTTTGATGCAGCTGTCCATGCCACCCTATCCTGTGCTAACCTTTTCATTTATACATAACTGCTGCATCCTACAACTGCTCTAATATGATTGTCATATTCAAAACGTGGTCTAGCCCTAACCTTATTATCCCCTGCACTTCCCTCAAAAACCAACTGAACAAGTCCTGGGGGTCTTAAGATGTGTTCTATCTTTCTATTTCTTCTTATCGACAAATTAAGCAAAAGCGATCTCCTCTCATCAATTCGTTTCTATCTTTTTATTCGATATGCCCATTTCACCTTCAGCATTCTTCTGTAACACCCTATTTCAAAAGCTTCTATTCTCTTCCTTTGTGAACTAGTTATCATCCACGTTTCTCTTCCATACAATGTCACACTCCAGACGAAAGTCTTCAAAAATATAGTTCTAATACCTATATCATTTTACGAAGTTAGCATTTTTTATTAATTAAGACCTTCCTTGCTTGTGGTAGTCTGCAATTTATGTCCTCCTTATCTCTGTCATCGTTAGTTATTTTACTACCCAAGTAAAAATGTTCATCTACTTCCTTTAAGACTTCGTTTCCTATGTGATCTAATATTACCTGCACCACATGACTTTTTCCACTGCACTCCATTACTCTTGTTTTGGACTTATTTATTTCATCTTATACTCCTTACTCATGACTCCATCCTTACCATTCAGCAATTTCTCCATATCCTCTGCTGACTCAGAGAAAATAGCAATATCATCCGCAAACCTCAGGGTTTTGATTTACTCTCTTTGGATTGTAATTCCCCTTCCAAATTCCACTTCGATTTCCTTTGTCACCTTTTATATATAAACAGTGAAAGGAGGGGGACAAGCTGCAGCCTTGCCTCGCTCCTTTCTGGTAGCTGCTTCTTTTTCATAGCCCTCGATTCTTATTACTGCAGACTGATTTATATATAGATTGTAGATAATTCTTCATTCTCGGCACCTGATCCCGATACCTTCAGAATTTTAAATAGCTTGGTCCAATCAACATTAGGCTATCGAATGCCTTTTCTAGATCTACGAACGCTATGTACCTGGGTTTGTTGTTCTTAATTCTATCCTGTAAGATCAGACCGAAAGTCAGGATTGCATTACGTGTTCCTACATTTCCTCTGAAGCCAAATTGATCTTCTCCCAACTCAGTTTCAATTTATCTTTCCATTCTTCTGTAAATAATACGTGTTAGTATTTTACAGGCATGAAAAACTAAACTAATGGTGAGGTAGTAGTCTCACTTGTCAGCACCGCCTTTCTTGGGAACAGGTATAACAACATTCTGCAGAAAATCGGATGGCATTTCACCTGCCTCATACATGTTACACACTAAATGGAATAGCCTCATCATGGTGGTTTCTCCAAAAGCAGTCAGTAATTTAGAGGGAATGTCATCAATTTCAGGCGCTATGTTTGTATTTAGTTCTCTCAATACTCTGTCCAATTCTGACCTCGAAACTGGGTCTCCAATTTCATCAGCATCTACAGCCTCTTCTTGTTCCAGAACCATATCATCTACCTCTTTACCTTGATACAAGTGTCGAATATGTTGCTGTCATCATTCTGCATTGTCTTCTTTCGCTAGAACTGGTTTTCCATCTGAGCTCTTAATATTCATACACCTAGTTTTTCTTTCTCCAAACGTTTCCTTGATTTTCCTGTATGCAGCACCTACCTTCTCTAGAACCATACAACCTTCAACATCCTTACACTTCTCCTTCAGCCATTCTTCGTTAGTTGTCCTGCACTTTCTACCCACTTCATTCTTTAATCGCGTGTATTATTTTCTGCCCCCTTCATTTTTTTTTTGCATTCTTGTATTTTCGTAGTTCATCGATCAGGTCTAGTATCTCCTGAGTTATCCATTGATACTTAGTTGATTTTTCCTTTCTTCGTAACATTTATTCAGAAGCCTTACTGATCTCATTTTTCATGACTGTTTATTCTTTCTCTACTGTCTATCCTTCAGCCTTTTCATTTAGTCTTTGTGCAACGTGTTCCTTGACAAAATAATGATACACATATGGGCTCAGCTGTCGTGACGACACTTAGGCTGCCAGTGCGTGAATTTCCACGTTCCGCTTTACTCCACTCTTGCTTGGATAATCCTAATGTGTTACCAGAGGTCATTCACCTGCCGACACTGTACGACCTGCAGTGTCGAATGGACTCTCTTCTACCCTTCAACTATCCAACTACCTCTGCCAGGTTTGAGCCCTCGATCTTGGGATTAACACGGACCAACAGAGCGAGAAGTACTTACAATAACAAAAGATCTTCAGGTAAATTTAACTAAAACAGTATATCTTTAAAAAAATTGACTCAAAACTAAGTGACAGTTGGGTAGGTTGTCGGTTTGGATCCCACTGCTGTACTTGACATCTCTTCATTACCTTTTATGCGAAAGAACACGACCAAATACTTTGAAAGACGACTGATTCAACAGATCCAGGTTACACAAAGGGAATGGGCGTCAGAAAGCAAACCTGCAGTAGAAACGCCAAGGAAATGCCTAGGAACAACAGAGTGTATGGACAAGGAATTTCGAACATCTTAATGCAATAATCAAGTAATTACAGCATGTGAATGTCTATCAAAAACCGCCGCAAACAAGAATAAATATAAACAGGAATTGTGCGTGTACGATAGAAACAAAGCCAAAAAATATAACACTGCAGATATCAAGAAGATACCATGCGTTGATCTTTGTATTTGAAGAGTCAGTTTCAGTAATAATGTATTCTAAGCTCACCGGACAAGAAAATAGTCTCCGTAGTGCGCGCACGCGAGCCCCGTGCTCAACCGCTCGAGCATAAAGCAGTAGCGTACACTGGGCGTCAACAGGGGTAGATGTAAGGAGTGACAGCGTGGCAACAAGGGGCAATCCTGTTTCACCATGCCCATTAACATACGGTGCGCGAAGTTGTTGGCTTCGTTGGTGTTTCGCGGAGGACTGTTCAACGTATCTACAAGCAGTGGAGTACTACACGTGGCTGTGAAACACGACGGCAGAGCTGTGGTCGGAGGAAGATTCTGACTGGGAGGCAACACAGCCGCGTTTCGCTTCCAAACTCAACAGGAATCGCTGCAGTCAGTGAATGAAGGTCCATCCCAACCTGCTAGCGAGTGAGTATTGCGACGGGAACTGCATGGAGTTGGTCACCTCGCAAGAGCCCATTGCTCACACAGGCACATAAAGTTTCGCGTGTTCAATGGGCTAGAAATCATTGAACATGGACAGACGCTGACTGACGAACGTAATGTGGTCTGATGAATCACGTGCTTGCCTGTATTACAATGACTAACGTCGTCGAGTGTACCGAAGGCCAAATGAAGCATTTCATTCTGAATGTGTGCAAGGTCAGGTTCAAGCCGGTCTGTGATGTGTTGGGGGTATTTTTCGTATCAGGGACTCACTAAGGTGCCCACTTACATGAACCACCATGTTTATTTAAACATTCTGGCTGATCAGGTGTTGCCTTCAGCCAACATCTGCATGATGAGTATGCTATTGATAACCCGAATTTTCAAGATGATAACAGCAAAGTTCATCGGGTTGAACGCATTTGAGACTAGGTTTTTGAAAACCCTCATCATATTACATCATATTGCAAAATCATCTGACTTGAACCGCATCGAAATTCTGTTAGTAAACCGTCGATATCAATATCCCGGCAATTTGGCAGAACTGAGAGAAAAATTCTCTTTACTTTCTTCTACTTAAAAGAAACACAGTTTTGAATATATTTAAGTATCCCAGTTCTGATCGGTTATCATTCATCCAACCTATTACGGGAACGAGAAAGTAATGCATCCGGAGTCATCCCACAGCAGCGTAATTATACCACCAGGGATCGTGATCCTCTCGAGTCAAATGGAATATGCTGGCTGATTGGTTGGAATTACGCAGAGGCACGTTTAAATCCGAGCCGTACCACTTAGCTCAAGCTGTCAAGGCTGAAATGAATACCATACGGAGAATCACTTTACCTGGACCGGTAAAATGCTAGATATTGACTTATCAGACACTCTACTCAGTATCTCCCCAAGTAGTGACAAGTGTATTTGATAAAGATGACGAAATCATTTATCTCTGCTAATAATCAGTGTAAAGCAAGAGAAATAACTGCCAATAACGATTAGAAAATGACGCTTCACTGAGGGCAGACCATTTCCATATTGTGTTGTAATCAGGAATGTATTTAACTCACTGAATTTTAATATTATTAGCTATAACATATAATACCAATTTAAAGTGGAATATGCTATGTACAATGCATCATATCATTAGTATCACAGTATAATGGGCTGAAATCTGTTATTTAGTTAATCCTCTACCCTTTTAACTTTCTCAGCTTATTACTCGCGTCGGCGGTTTCAGTATCACGAAAATGCAGAAATCTTGAAATAAGTTGACCTAACACGGCATTGTTTTATCAATAAACCACTCAATCACTACTGATTTGCATTTAGGGCAGTCGCCGACGTGGCAGATTCCGTATCTGTTGATTTCCTAGCCTTTTCTTAAATGATTGCGAATACATTGGAAATTCATTGAACTTCTCCCTTGGTAAGTTATTCCAAATTAATTCTCCTTCCTATAAACGAATATTTGCCCCAAGTTGTCGTCTTGAGAACCAATTTTATCTTCATATTGTGATCTTTTCTACTTTTAAAGACTCCAATCAAGCTTATTCGTCTGAATCGCGAAGTTTCAACAATGCTCCTCTTTGGTCAGTTCATTTTCATTGTGGCCCATAACAATGAATAGTGCAAAGTAAGCCTTAATATTTTTAGTTGTGTCAAACCATTTATTGTCATAAAGGTTTTGTTTATAAACACTGATTTGCGTCTCTGTTAGTTTCTGTGGCTAACATCGTACAGCATTCGTCGGTCAGAACACAGGAGGAAAACCTCTAAGGCACAGAGTCCATCACCCAGACTACCAGAAATGACTATCAATTCAGGAGCTCACAGTGGTTTTAAAACGAGTGAGCTTCTTGTTTTACGTGTCTGTGGATATCGTGAGCATAGCCATGTGAAATGCACTTTTACGTGGCAAGTTAACCGTAGGATTGTGACTTTCCAGTTTAAAAATCCCACAAATATTGACCGCCATTTGAGACGTGGCTATCTTTTTGACGGTGCCACAAGGTGCTTCTATATTCACAGTTCACATGACATTGTCAGTCATGGAACAATAATATTATATAGCAGAAGTGAACATTACGTGCACCCGAGGTTCAGAGGGCGCAGTTATGAACTAACTTAAATTTGAGTGAGAAGTATCGCAACTCACTGCATGCCACCGATTCGCAATTCATTTCCTTTACACAATATATTCCTGGAAAAATATTACAGTTATAGAAATCGGTCTGTTTTCAGACCAACTTTGATTTACGGGAGCGAAAGCTGGGTGGACTCAGGATATCTTATTCATAAGTTGGAAGTAACAGACATGAAAGTAGCGAGAATGATGGCTGGTACGAACAGGTGGGAACAATGGCAGGAGGTTACAGGGAATCAGCGGATGAAGCTGTACGCATGAACCGACTTCGGCGGTGGGGTCATGTGAAGCGAATGGAGGAGGATAGGTTACCTAGATGAATAATGGATCGATGGTAAGGCTCAGGTTTTAAATATTTAAAGATAAGAGTTATAGAACTAAATTAGGTAACAGCACTAGTTGTAAACAGAGAATTGTGGCGACGTTTATTAAATTCACAGAGGCTTGCAGACTGAACGCTGAAAGCCAGAACGGTCTATAATGATGTATGTGTGTATAGAAATTGTTCTTAAAATGCAGCATATTGTTTTCGATGGCCATTTCCAACATCATTCATTTTCATAAGAATATCCAAAACTTATTATTATTCTATTATGTTAATACGTCCTCGTGTATTAACCTGATGTAGAATAATAAATGTACAGTTCATAGAGCTTGAGCAATAAACAACGTGTTTGGAAACAAATTTGAAGGCAAACTTGCAATACCGGACTAAGAACGTCCCATTGCCTTTTAATGATGCATTCTTCTCTGCGAGTCTAATTTAATATCGACTGTAATAGTTAGCTGATAAAGGTATCTTTTATCGAAATATTAAGGCTTATAAATACGTTCATTTATAATGTTGGCGACAGTAAGATATGTTTTCTTTCAGAATTTTGACCAATGCACCTTATGAAGTGAGTTCATTTACCTATGAGTGTACATTTTTGTTACAATTGAATCATTGGTTCGGATGATAGTAGCATAATATTGAAAGAGGAACATCTGATATGGAGGTCGGTCAGTTTCACCTTAACTTTTACTTGCTAGCATTATGCTCGTGAACTACAAATGCAACTTATTTAGGGAGGTATCACTATTTTGCATGTACAATTGTATTCGCAAATTCCGGTCCTTGTATGAATGGTCAGTTAGATTGGAAATGAAATATCTAACAAGTATGCTCTCTTCAATGCCCTTTTGCATGCCTCTAGCAACATGACCTCCCTACGAAATATGAGAGTAGGGTAACAATCACACATCCCTATACATAGTTGAGTTTCTTATCATATTACATTAGGTAAACCAATCTCTTGTTATTTACACTATTCTTAGAAAAATTCATCAAGGCCCGCAATATCTGACTCACTTTACATTTTACACCGAATATTACATCGTTCACTAGTTCATATAATTTTTTTCTGTATTTACTCAAACTGGTTATATATTGAAGCAGGTAAGGGCTAGCTGGAGTTGGATGTTAATTAAATGCGGGGATCTTACGGAAGAAGAAATACTATCGGAATCTGAGGATTCTTCAGCATGCGAACCCACATAGCAGCACTTATGAGGTGAAGTTAATAAAGAAATGTATCGTCCAATTCGGGAACATGTACTAAAGTAATAAAGAAAGCCGAATTCTCTTCTCTTAGTTAATAAATTACTGTAAGATAAATGGTTTCGCTTCTTGACGAACACAATTAATCACTGGCTTGGTGCAATGTACCTTGGTCGGTCTCCGTGTCTATCCGCTTTAACTCTCTCTCTGTTCCCTGATCATGGCCTCCCCATTTCCCTCTCATTTCGTATGCTCGTCCATCTCTCTCTGCTTGTCTCATCTACTGTAAATTACTACAAGTGTGACAAATCTTCCATAAAGCCATTTCTCTATCTCTGAGCTGGGTCCAAACAAATGAGATACTCTGGTAACAAGCAAAGCCTCCTGGTACTGTACGGTGTTTGAGTAATGAGGCGGGAACAGATTTCAGGATGCACCGTATAGTTTACCACTCCAGGGCACTCCAGTAAGTAGCACCACTTGCAGCCATACGAGAGAGGCTGAAACGTTCAATCTGCTCGAACATGTCTCTCGGTCTGCTCGTAATTGAGACCTGGATTCACAGTTCAACATAGGATTACTCAGTGCTGTGACATCAAATGAAAATGTCTATTACTTCCAAATATTATAACTTGCAGTAGCGTAACGGTTAGCGGTAATAGCTACCGTCCTCGCAGGTTTGAGTTCGATTCCCGGTACTGCCACAGATTTATGAATGGCAGAATATGAGGAGGGCTACTATATAGTTAAAATGGTAAATTCCGCTCAGCTGCATTGGGGGTGTGCCAGAAAAAGCTGCACTACCTCGGGATTAGAACAAGAGTTGTTTATTATTGTAAGCGTAGTCGCAGTTGAGTCAGACGGGTCCCGAATTCGATTCCAGGCCAATTCATGGATTTTTATTTTAAATTATTCATCCTCTTATCTCGGAGAATGGGTATTTGAATTATTCACAACATCCTTTCTACTCACACACCACACATACGCTATCCTCCACAACAATAACACTCCATTTCCTATGCACGCCAGATACCACCCACCCTCGTCGGAGGGTCTGTCTTACAAGGACTGAACCAGGCTAGAATTAGCGACAGAAAATATGTTCTTATTCTTATTGTTATTCTTAATTCTTAATTCTTAATTCTTATTCTTATTCTTATTCTTATTCTTATTCTTATTCTTATTCTTATTCTTATTCTTATTCTTATTCTTATTCTTATTCTTATTCTTATAGCTCCTTCTGTAGATCAGTGTCGACCTCGAATCTAGAACCCGATAAAGGCAGTGGGATTTTTGAACGGTGAAACAAAGTCAATTCGTTACTCCATGTCGTAGGATGTCATCACGCAAAAAGGCCTTTGATAACAAATTTGGTGTTTACGAGACAACGTTCATTAAAATTTCACCCATATATCGACCAGGAGTGATCCGGTTTACTCTATAATCTGGTAGATAAAAATGGAACGTCAAAACTGGCATGCAGGCAGGGTAGATGCCCTCAATTCAGAATTCCTGGACATGTTAGATAAAATCATATGATCTTACTGTCATTATTTTGCATTGCTTTTTCTAGCCAATGCTGTATTACATATAGCACGTACGGGTCAAATGCTGTACTAATAAATCACTAATTGAACAGTTCGTTGGACTCCGTACTGCACTTGCTCAACTGAACTCCGCAGTAATGACATAGTATTCTGTACTCCACGGCAGTACACACACAGTACTCCGTACTACTTTATGCAGTGAAGTCATCCTTCAAGAACGAACTCAATATTTCTACGCGAATATTCATCTGCTCCGCCTCTATAAAATTCACGCAATAGAAAATTGTTGTGCCCCACCAAACGGGAAATTTTGAGGTACGACACGTCATGCTCTTGCATACCAACAATGTAACCTGTTGCTTTTTAAAATATAAATATATCTTATGGCTGAGGGACATCCGAAAATTTGTGTGACGTAACGCGAGAAAATGTGTGACGAAGATGTAACCATAGTGTGACTTGAGCCGACGTGCAGGATGCCTCACAGACGTATGCGAGAATCGTACCGTCAAATGAGTGAGTTTGAGAGAGGGAGCATTATTGGCATGAGAGAACGTGACTGCTGCTCGTGTTGGACGAAGTGTGTCGGCAGTGCAACGGGTGTGTACACGACGAGATGAGTCTGGTCGCAGCACACAGACCATCCTCCGAGGAAGTCGGCACCTCATCCGAATGGGATTGCAAGACAGATCTGTCCTCTTCGGGTCTGGCGCAATAGTGGAACAGTGTAACATATCGTACAATATCAGGTATGGCAGTCGTCGCCGGCTCGTTAGATAAACAAACCTAACGTTGACACCATAATCCACATCAGTACGTTTTTCTTCCAAAAAAAAAAAAGTTTCCTTTCCACAAGATGAACAAACAATCAACAACGAACTTGCCAGCCCTCTACGTTTATCCATTTCTTCTAACACAGATAAATAATCATTACCAAACCAATATTTAAAACTAGCATATTTACCAAGGGCTTTCAAAAGGAGTTCATTGTCTACAATAACATTACCTGATGAAAGTTTACGTACTTCGCGTAAATTTGCCAAAAGCTTCCTTGATGAGCTCGATGGAGATTCAGTTCTGTTCTCAGTTTCATGTGTACCATGAGGTGAGCTCCTGGTGATGCAGGAAAATTAACTTCTACTGAATTGGATCTGCTACAATTTTAAACAGATCTATTCTTATTCACACAAGGTAGTCGTCTTGTACAACGATTTCCTGCAAACTTACCCTTCCCAAAAGCTTTATGTCGACCCATTATGCAACAGGAGATTATAGAATTACAACATTATGACATTCGACCATTATAACCATAAACAAAGGAGCCGGAAGTTATAATGGAAACCAACATGGAGACGCACATTACAGAGCAGAACTGTACTGCATTCAGAAATATATATCTGTAAAAGTTTAGAAGTTACAGGCGTAAATATGAGGATTTATAATAGTGGGCGTGTCCTAGCAACGTGCAGCGCCGTAATTAAGGTTCATTTTTCGGATTATTTTAATGTTTTCAAGACATTCGTGCTCTCTAAATCAAAAATAAATTCTACGGAACGCTAAAATATTAATTTCGATATTTTTTACCCCGAGTTGAGTGTTTCTTACTTTACAACACTCGATTGTACAATAATGGGAAAACCCTCCTTATATAAATGAATGTCTACACGACATTCTGCATAGCTCTACGGATCAAATACGTCAGTGTCTTCTCCGTATATTTAAAGGTGTCGAAAATAATTCTAGTGGAGCACAAATTTTGCTCTTCTCCGTCCCCGAAAACCGCACAGGTCGTGGGACATCCAATAACATTAAAAATAATACTTATATCTTATCCGTTTCTGCACGTATATCGAGGATTCCTTCCTTCCAGCTCTAATGAGCAAATAGGCGTGTAGATTACACCAAACGATTAAAGTTAAGTAAATGGGATCCTCTCCCACTCATATTTCGAGATCTCTGCAATGAGAAAGGTAGAACAAGGCCATTAGGTGGGATCTTAGCGGGGACTAAGTCTAACGTAAAGGCGGAGTGATAATTGTGGTGTTATTGATAAATGCTAAGTTAGAGCTAGCAATGTTGGCACGTTATAAAGCTCGGCTTATACTCCTAACGACCTGTTAAACCCTCGTCGTTAATGTGTCGTTATGTACGACTAGATTCACTTAGTGTGCCGCTCTTAGCTCAATAACTGCCTCCTCAAGGTGCCTTACACTTTATTAAATATTTCCTCATTTGGCGAAGTCCGTTATAAGATCCAAACTTTGAAGGACACAACAGCAAAGCAAACATGAGTTGAAAGGGGACTGATGAAAAAAAAGCCAGTCTTCTTTTCTTCCGCCATATCTCTCACACCCTCATATATCGCACATGTTCATCTGGCAATGTTTTACGGCCAGCTGTATATACTATCGCCAATCGTATTTGAAGGAATCTTTTACTTTGAGTATTTCTGTATGGTTGTATGTCAATGAAGATGTGAGTATTAAGACAAACATAAATCATCAGTCAGCGAGCCAGAGGATTGACCAGGCGTGAATAACATACTCCATATCACAGGGAGTCGAATCCTCGACCCTCTAACTTGAAGGACTCGAAGCCAAGGAGCCAGACATTTACAACCTTTGAACACATAGATAAATTCCCGTGGGTTCAGTTGATAAATCTTCGATACGAGTGACGCCATGAAATACATAGGAGTTGTCGTAAGAGGTGAATAAACGGGAAAACTTCCTGAGACTGTCCTCAGGACAGCGGTTTGGTCATGAAGGAGAAATCGCTTTAATATACTTGTTTCGGGATCATCGCACTTACCTTTGATACTTGACCTCGCCTGGTTAAATCTTGCTCTCTTCCGTACCCGTTATTATCAGGTTTGCAGGATTCGGGAAAACTTTCAGTTTTACGATCCTGTTGGCCTTTCCCTTGATTTCCTTTCCCGAAACTTTATATCCTGGAAGGATCAGACATCTTCCCTTTTATAATAATCGTACCAGAGTTACACCCGCTCCGTGTATTTAAATTGAGTGGCATTTAGAAGGTAATCTGCAACTTGTACATTAAAGCATGAGGTAGAAGAAGTTTGAACTTTTTTCGAAGGAAGTCTCTACTGTCAACCTAGGTACTCCTACTGATGAGACGGTGGACAATTAAATTTCAAGAAAAATTTTGTAGTCATTAGTTGGTAAAATTAATTGTTTGTAAGTTGTTTTTGTGTTCTAAAGTTATCAACATTTGGATCTCTTCACGCCAACTTAATATTGCAGCCAATAGGGAAATTTGTACATTAATTTAATTCATCAATGACAAAATTTTGATATTTATTTGATTGTCCAATGCAAATTGGGGGTGTGTCAGGGCTTCGGCCCAGAGAAATCTGGATCCTTCCTCTCCGTTATAAAAGCTGGACCATTCGGGCCATGTAGTCTTTGATCGCTCCAGTCCAGCAGTAGTGTGTGTTAGTCCAGGAGGGAGGGGAGGGCTTGTCCCGTCCATCTCCGGAAGGTCCACTTGCTCAAGGTAATAGCAGACATTTTGTAAGCATGTAATAAGACTCAGAAAGTTAACTCGAGAGGAAGGTTCCCAAGTTCCTTCTTTATGTAATCAGACCATGTGAATCCTCAACTTGGTTAAAGATCTTAATTTAACTTAGTGAATACAGAGTGGGAACCCTCTTGTACTCCCCTTCAACTTGATCTTGAGGTGACTATGATTTCGTAAGCATAAAATTTAACTTTTCTTGGTAATTTAAACCTTCTCTCCATCTAATCACCTCCGTAGTATAGGCTTAGCCTCTGTAAATTAAGGCCATAAGGCCACATAGCGTTTTAAGTACTTTTCATGTGAACTTCAAGGGATGCAAAAGTTGATTTTCGACCAGTAACTTGAAACTTTTGTTTTAAATTAAGGCCACGTAGAATGGGTAGTTGTTGCTCTTGCTAAAGTAAACTTCTGTTATTCATTTCCTTTTAAGGTAAATCAGACTGTTGAGCAGATAAGACAGTGAGTACTGTTTGGTTTTGGTGAAATGTAGATTGTGCCTTTAGATGTTTCAAATTTTTTAATCCCCTAGAGGAGTTATTGCAAGCATCAGTGATTGCTCTTGTTACATTTCCATATTGGGAGCTTTAAGCTCAGTCTGTAAAATTGTTGTCATTTGATTATCCCATACTTTTCTAATATTGTTACTCAAGCTCTCGAGCTAAACTTTTGAACCTGATTTGTGGTTATTGTCTAACCATGTTTAAAATTTGAAAAGAAGCAAACAATCTAAGAAAGAAGTATAATCGGAAATTTTTATGTCTTAAATAACTGTTTAATCTTGTCTTTATCCACCCATTCATACCCGCACCTTATTTCACCTCTCCGTAACAATAATAATAATTATTATTATAATAATGAAATTAAAGGGCGTATGGCTTTTAGTGCCGGGAGTGTCCGAGGACAAGTTCGGCTCGCCAGGTGCATGTCTTTTGATTTGACTCCCGTAGGCGACCTGCGTGTCGTGATGCGGATGAAATGACGATGATGACGACACATACACCCAGCCCCGGTGTCAGCGAAATTAACCAATTATAGTTAAAATTCACGACCCCGGCGGAATCGAACCCATGACTCCTGTGACCAAAGGCCAGGACACTATTCATTTAGCCCTGGAGTGATAGCTAGATTATAGAGAAGAAAACATTTTGTGAAATATTCTAGGTCCAAGTGTAAAAAATGGAATGAGACGACTCAAATCTAACAAGGAATTTTATCAAAGAACTAAAGGAGTGGTGAACTGGTGAGAAAGGGAAGGCCACAATTCTGTGTACACTTGTTGAGGATGGACAGTGACAAACTGAGGAAGAGAATGTTTGTATTATTGAAGAAAAGGAAGACAGAACTGAAATGGTTTCCAGAAGTGAGGTTGGAGTTGACGACGATGGGGTTTCCAGAAGATTACACCATGGACAGAAATCGATTTAGACAACAAAACAAAACGTTCAGTGGTTTCCAGCAGACGCTAGTGTGAAAAGGGATATCCTATACAGGAGAGCAGAAGAAAGAAGTAGGAGGGGTGAGAAGATACAGGCAGAGAAGGGTCAATTTACTGCAAAAGTTGTCAAACGCGGTCCATAGACGCCGAAACGTAGGAGAAAATGCACTTTGTTAACACCCCAGTATCTTTTCTGAAGGTTCCTGGAGACGTTGAAAGCTGACATTTTGACTCGCAGCATTGCTCGTACGTGTCGGTAAATCTACCGCACGAAGATGGTGCTTCTAAGCAACTTCAAACAACATCCGAGGGAGCCGGGAGTGAAACCGCTAACTCGGGATCAGAAAGGCTGAGCCACTTAGCCCGGCGATTACAGTACAATTCTTCTATACCTCAAAGATCTAATAATAATGTATTGAATATTATTGGTCTTGTGTACTACTAATTACTTTTACGATTTTCGGAGACCCCAAGATCCCGGAATTTTGTCCAGCAGCAGTTCTCTTACGTAATAGTAAACCTACCGACACGAGGCCGGCGTGTCTGAGAACTTTCAAATACGACCGGACTGAGCGAACTTGCATTCAGAAGACCGGGGTGAGCTACTCACCTAGGTCACGTCTGTTGGTATTAATATTAATTATTTATTAACACAACTTTGCCATAAAAACCTGCTCTAAGTACATATATATATATGTCCCACTCGTTAGCTGAATGGTCAGCGTACTGCCGTTCGATTCCGAGGGTCCCGGGTTCGATTCCTATCCCGCTTGGGGAGTTCAATCGCTTCTGATAAATTCTTCTGGCTCGCGGAATGGGTGTTTGTGTATGTCCCAACGCTCTCCTCTTCATACTCAGACAACAGAAAATACTACCAACCAGCGCACAAATACGCATTGGTGATTACATCCCTTCATGTAGGGTTGCGTCAGGAAGGGCATCCGGCCGTAAAACAGGCCCCATACCCGCGTCCCCACAGGTGTGGGAAAAGCGGTAGGAAAATAAGAGGGTATATATTTATAGAGCGGGAGACTGATCCAAAAGTCCGTTAACATTTAAAGGAGAAGTACTTCACGGATTAAAGGACGAAGACGTGCATGATTTTCAGGACGTGGGGTTTTATTGACACCAAAACAAAGTATACTAAATGACCAACAGATGGCGCTTCATACGATACAAAGCAATAATTAGCATAACACTCGAGGTTTCGCAAAGACAATGATATTGATAAAGTATGCTCAGCCTGTCGGCCGTCATTCATCAACAAAACCTATAGCCGAGGGACAAGGTTGTGCACAGCACTATACAGCATATTTGAAGGTATGGTGAGAAATTGTTGTCGGACGTTGTCTTTTAGCGTCCCTAATGAGGTCAGATTTGTGACTTTCGGTTTGTCCACAACCAATAATCACACGGATTCAGCTCGGGGGACGGCGGAGGCCACGCATTGCATGCCGCGGTTGCAGGCGCATCTGACACCCTCTCTCACGAGAGCTCCTTTTACACCGTACACGGATCTCATGCGTCATCACTGACGTGTTGCTGTCCAGCGCCATCTGTTGGCCTGTTTATTCACTCGTTTGTGTCAATAAAGCCCTATGTCATGTCAAGCATATGTAGCCATTTGTACCTGGCGTGTTCCTGTCCAGGACCATCTGTTGGCCTGTTTATTTACTCGTTGTTTGTGTCAATAACGCCCTATGTAATGTCAAGCATATGTAGCCATTTGTACCTGGCGTGTTCCTGTCCAGGACCATCTGTTGGCCTGTTTATTCACTCGTTGTTTGTGTCAATAAAGCCCTATGTCATGTCAAGCATATGTAGCCATTTGTACCTGGCGTGTTCCTGTCCAGGACCATCTGTTGGCCTGTTTATGAACTCGTTGTTGGTGTCAATAAAACCCCATGTCATGTCAAGCATATGTGGCCATTTGTACCTGGCGTGTTGATATCCAGCGCCTCTACTGATCATTTTGTATACTTTCTTTTAGTGTCTATAAAACCCCATGTCATGCCACACGTGTGTCAGTTAATACCACTCCATCTCCAATATTCCGTGAAGTATTGCTCGTGAAATGTTAACGGAATTTCGGGTCACCTGTATATTTGAAATATAAATGCCAAATGCAAGGTAAGTTTCATTCAAAATGTAAATCGTACCAGGCAAAGAGCGAGATAGTGCATGGATTTGTTCAATAAAAGGGTATTAATGGTTCAATTTACCTTCTGAGATACGACTTTCCAAACCTGAATTTTAATGACACCAAGTGGGACGCATTACGCGACTGAGCTGGCGGACTAGAATGAGATATGGGAGCCTTTGTCATCCATCATGGGCTTACTGGGCGTGTCAATCAGACTCACAGACCCCTAGTCCAACCCCTAGTGCATTTTCATCCACGTCAAGCTTCCAACAAATCTCACTTCAAAAAGTTTATTCTGGCCGCTGTAGTCCAAACAGAATTAATGTTACAACTGGCCAATGTTCACTCAATCTGAGTTCTTAAAATATGGAGACTACAATGCAGTACAGTAATCAGAAGCGTACAGGGTGGTCCATGAGGTAGACGATTTTATCTTGTAAATGAATGGTTCCTGCGACAAATAATTGTCACAAGTTATGAGTAATTGTGAACTACTAATTATTAAACTCCTGGTCTCCTATTCCTCCATGTACTGCAGCTCCTAACAGTCACACTCCGAAAGGAGGTGAGCCGCATGCACATTTCTAACCGCATTAGAGCCCTTCTAACGATTTAAATCTCTCCCTGTACCAGTAATTGAACTCGGACATCCGAAGACGAGAGCTAATAACTCTTACTGCAACACTACAGATGGGGACAACTATTAATAATGACAAATACAACTAGCGCCAATGTTCACATTCGAGCAAGCCACTACACATACTTACCAAAGAGAAATAGCACTCCACGGTGGATTATACTACCTCTGTACTATTGTGTTTAGCAATGGAGTGGACAATTGTCATTTATAGTAGCCTGAAGAAGTTTTACTTAACGATGTCACATATGACAGTGGAGAGATAGCGTGGAATGATATTAATAGACAAAAAAGTTTGAGCGGAGCTATTCAATGTAAGAAGGATAAAGTTGGAATTCAAGAGGAAAAATTGGTACAAATGTTCGTTTGTATAACGAGGAGTAGGGGTTTGGTATAATTTATCAAGGGGAATGTTCGATAGAATTCCATTTTTTCAGAAATATTTAAAATAAAGGTAGGGAAATGATTGATAAGGAATCTGCCAAATGGGCAACATACTTTAATTCAGATCGCTGGTGACTGATGACATTCTCGGTTTCGGTGAAGAATCCCATAAGTGTAGACGTGTAAGAGAATTCCCAGTTACCTTGCGTGCTGGCAAGGCAACCTATTAGAAAGTAAGATTTTAATAATAATACAAATAATAATTGAACCGCGAATTTGCCCTCTCTACTTCTTCAAATCGTTCACCAGCTCTACAATCGTGTAGCCTACTGCAAATACCATGAACTATCTGGTGAAAAACATTCAACTTCAAGGGTCAGATGGTCCCTACTGGTGGATCACTATTTGTTTATGATGCCACCAACGTCCTCCAATCGTGCTGTTCCTCTCCTAAAATGTTATTCTCTAATCACGTCTCCTTCTTTTCCTTCTCGTATAATCGAATCATTAGTTTTTTAAGGACGGGTTTTTGTTGTATTCTTGGTCTTCCCTGGCGGCAGTGTAACTTTAGATGAGCATCTGAGAGGAGGGTCCCTCTGATAGGCGAATCGATGAAGGTGGGTGAAACGGTCAGAGTGAGGACGGGCTGACAAGGTAGGTACAATACTAAACATGTGATTAAACTGTGTGTGTCAGAGAAGATCTCTACGACCCCTTTCAGTGGGCAATTTTGAGGCTCGGCTCTCTTTTAAACTTTTATATAGAGTTTTCTTCGCTAAACAAACTTGTATGTAGACTACCGTTCTCCGTCATCACACATCGAATTTTACCCTGATGAGTCTTCGTGAAATATAAGGAAGCACGAGTGATGTACCCTAGTAGAACATCCTATCAAGTTATATTTGGTGACTAAGTATATTTTTCCTAACCGTTAAAATTTAATTTCTTTCCTTTGGCTTTTAAACTTTTCCATAACTTTGTCACCTGCTAGTAGGCTATGTATTTGCCTCTGCTTCGTCGGCCTTATGCCCACTCAGGTACAATGTGAATTACCTCTAGAGTGCTGTGGTTTTGCCTCCATTCATTTTGTTTTTGTCCTTTTGCAAGATTCAAAATTTATTGTTCATTCTTCTCCATTTTCTTTGCTATTTGCTTTAAGCCGCACCGACACAGATAGGTTTATGGGGACAATGGGATAGGAAAGGCCTAGAGTGGAAAGGAAGTGGCCGTGGCCTTAATTAAGGCGAAAATGGGAAACCAAAGAAAAGCATGTTCAGGGCTGCCGACAGTGAGGTTCGAACCCAATATTCCCCGCATGCAAGCTCACAGCTGCGCGCCCCTAACCACACGGCCTCTCCACTTTTGCTTTCGTGTAGTGTGGGCTTTCTGCTCCTGCTTACAATGGATGTTTAGATCCGATTTTTATTGTGTATGCCCGTGTCGTGTAGCCGTGTACATAACGCGTGAACTTGTGGTTTTTAAGCAACGGGTGGTTTCCTTTCTAATTATTTTGTAACGTTCTAGCCCGTATGCGTGCATCATTGTAGGGTTTGTTAAATGGACCTGTGGGTTCGAGACCCGACTATTTGATGGCATTATAAGTCATGGCTTCTTTTGTTTTTGGTGGTATATCTTTACTCAGCTGTACATTCTGACCTAATCTCTACAATGTATTAATCTGGTAAACGTCAGACTTCTCTGACTTTCCATTTAGAAAGTGCCTGAGCTTTTCTGCTCATACGCATGTAATTTATTCAGAGCTTCGTGGTCCTTTCAGCTTCATTAATTAAATTTGTATTCAGGGATGATGAGCTCATATTTCGGTATTTGTCCCTGAAAATCACCGAGTACTGGTGCTAAAGATTGTTGTTGCCTGAGCTTTCCACTCGGCCTCTATACAGTCTATTGTACTGTTACCGTAATATTAAAGATTTGTTCTATTGAAGGGAAAGAAAATATAAATTCCAGGAACATTATTAGGTTGTGTTGAACATTGGTCCAGTCCTTCACCCCTCACGCGTCGTTCTCTCTCTGTACAACGGAAAAGTTCATAATAATAATAATAATAATAATAATAATAATAATAATAATAATAATAATAATAATAATAATAATAATAATAATAATAATAATAATAATAATAATAATAATAGGTTAGAATACAAACTAGTTTAGTTATAAGGAGGTGTCTTCTATCCCGTTCTTCCGTAGTGTAGCAACAGCATCATAAATTTTAGGGGTTATGTTGGGCCGTACCCCTAACATTTATGCAAACCTCACAGCACAACCGTTGTTTAGGTAGACTATACTTGTTATCTGCTTCCTTATGTTTGGATTATAAGCTATTAGTGCCTTAAAATTGGGGCCCCAACAATAATAATGTTTAAAAGAGAGGATTTTGTCGACGCTTAGTTGACTCAGAAAGGCTTTAGACTGAACAATGAATGACATAACAGTCTATAATGAAGATGTGTAATACTTTTATTGACTCTACGTTTCTCTAACTACATTGAAAACTTGTCGAGACTCCGAACTACGGACTTTTCGTGAGTTCGTGGCGTGAAAACTGAAGGAATTCTTACTAAATATTCATCAAGTATGACATGGTTCGAAAATGATCATTATCGAAGCTAAAATTCATATCCCTTCAGTTGGAGATCAGTACCGAACAGATGGGGGCTCAATACTAAGTTCGGTGTGAGTGTTTTAACGCCTCACCAACGCATCGAAGGTTTCCAGTGATGGAAGTAACGGGAAGGTAGAGGCCGTGGCCATCTATTAGACCTTAACCGCACGACCAAATCGCTCGGTAATGCTTAAATGTAGATGGTCTTGAAGCTCTGATCACTATATACGGGAACAAAAAGCCTCGAGTGTCCATCCTCATCACCAATTGGTACTCAGCTGAGCACAGCTGAGCCTGGCATTGCTTTCGTTGAGCAAGACGTCGTCCACTTCACAGTAGCGCACCATACGTAGCCACTTGCCCGGAATTAACTATAAAATGAGAAGATTCATCAAATAGTAGTGGACATTATAGAGCACGGCATATGCAAACTGATTCTTACGATTCGAGTGTAACTAATTTACAAGGCATCAGTTTAAAAATAATATATGTACTGCTGTTTATTAAGATGAACAATAAAACACGTCTCATGAGAACAATACAATCCCTAAGACCTCCACCATTTTCCTTACTATATACATCATCGAATATTTCTCCGAACTTTGACGTTTACATTGACAACTCGACCATGAGTCAGCTGTTCAAAATGTGCTGCTGTTTACCTCCTCATGTCACAAGATTACAAAGAAACGCTACCGACGCAATATGCTCCCCGTCATTGAATCACCAATAATTCAACACATCTGACAATAACTGATAATTCAAACAGAATTCAATTAAATTATACAAATAATTTAAAACGACAATGCTAAGTCCGTACATCTAGCAGCCGCTTAACAGTAAATGGCGTTAGGAAGTGTTGTGTTCTGTAAAGCGAATATGAAATTCCCCAGATTGTTTCCAGTCATTTGATCGAGTCAGCAATGGAATGAATGAACCCACTTCTAGAAGTAAGGATAGGAATTATGCCGGCTAACGAAGCCTGTCGCACTCCTCTAAAATGATTAATGATTGATAGATGACACTTTCTCGGCTGACTGGAGTTACTGATTACTTCTTACGATTCACAAGCTAAATCTTCGAGAGTACTGAGGAAACTAAACCTCTTATCTCACAAAGCTCCTCCTATCCATTATTTTCCTTAAAACATGTTACGCCTCGCATCCACATATGGATACGCAGTCCATCAGAACAATGTTCATTGTCTTCCTGCATTCATGAAGAAATAGCAAGAGGTAGAAAACTAGAATTAATATCGAGTAAATCGAACATATGTGTTGTTACAATTTGTATTATATATATTTAATTAATTAATTAATTAATTAATTAATTAATTTATTTATTTATTTATTTATTTATTTATTTATTTATTTATTTATTACAGTGCATCACACAAATGCGTATAAAATGGTTTAGTTTATTTCTTATTTTTCTTTGCTATAGACCATAGCTCATCAAGGACTTAGTTCATTTTGGGAAGCTTGTAAAGTGATATCGTTTGCAGAGTTAACATTGGCATGATGAACAAGGCTCCTAGAAGCTAGCTTTTGTGCACATCTTATAATTGCTAGCCGAGTGAGAGCACTCGGTACTTGTGCTGTTCGGTTCAGTACATTCTACTGCATTCTAGTGCAAGAAGTGTTCAGAATGTCCACCATGATCCTCAATACACACCTGAACTTGTCACCTCACTTCAGGCATCGGCAGGAACGTTGTTCCACATGCTGACGAATACTGATGATGTTTGTGGTTTAAAGTGCCCTAACAGCTAGGAGATCGGCCCCTAATGCCACGAGGTGTACGAAATAACACGACAATTAAAACTTCACAATGTATCCACTGACTAGAATGTAAAACAAATGACAATGAAAAATGGCCATTTATTCAAAATGTCAGTCGATCCAACATTCACAATTCCTTATTTTCGGAGATGTTGCTTGTTATCCTAAGGGGCCAATAATCCAGGTCACTGGCCTCTAAGAATAGTACAAATGACAGGTAACGTAGACTCATGGTGTTCCTCGCATTGCGCTGCTAATCCATGGTGATGTAGATCCATGGTATGTCACACATAATGGCTCATCTCACAGGTAACACAAACCCAAGATATTTCTCACATAAGGGCACCACTCAAACGCAACAGAGACTCATGGTGTTCTTCATATAATGGTCGTGCTCTCAGGCAATGCAGACCCATGGTGTTCCTCATATACTGGTACTACTCATAAATAAAGCAGACACATGGTGTACCTCACATACTGGTACTACTCATAAGTAACGCAGACCCATGGTGTTCCTCATGTACTGGTACTACTCATAAGTAACGCAGACCCATAGTGTTCCTCATATACTGCTACTACTCATAAGTAACGCAGACCCATGGTGTACCTCATATACTGGTACTACTCATAAGTAACGCAGACCAATGGTGTTACTCATATACTGGTACTACTCATAAGTAACGCAGACCCGTGGTGTTCCTCACATACTGGTACTACTCACAAGATCCATGGTGTTCCTCATTTACTGGTACTACTCATAAGTAACGCAGCCCCATGGTGTTCCTCATATACTGGTACTAATCATAAGTAACGCAGACCCATGGTGTTCTTCATATACTGGTACTACTCATAAGTGACGCAGTCCCATGGTGTTCCACATATACTGGTACTACTCATAAGTAACGCAGAGCCATGGTGTTCCTCATATACTGGTACTACTCATAAGTAACGCAGATCCATGGTGTTCTTCATATACTGGTACTACTCATAGGTGACGCAGTCCCATGGTGTTCCTCATATACTGGTACTACTCATCAGTAACGCAGACCCATGGTGTTCTTCATATACTGGTACTACTCATAAGTAACGCAGACCCATGGTGTTCCTCATTACTGGTACTACTCCTAAGTAACGCAGACCCATGGTGTTCCTCATATACTGGTACTACTCATAAGTAACGCAGTCAAATGGTGTTCCTTATATACTGGCACTACTCATAAGTAACGCAGCCCCATGGTGTTCCTCATATACTGGTACTACTCATAAGTAACGCAGCCCCATGGTGTTCTTCATATACTGGTACTACTCATAAGTAACGCAGTCCTATGGTGTTCCTCATATACAGGTACTACTCATAAGTAACGCAGACCCATGGTGTTCTTCATATACTGGTACTACTCATAAGTAACGCAGACCCATGGTGTACCTCATATACTGGTACTACTCATAAGTAACGCAGACCAATGGTGTTACTCATATACTGGTACTACTCATAAGTAACGCAGACCCGTGGTGTTCCTCACATACTGGTACTACTCACAAGTAACGCAGATCCATGGTGTTCCTCATTTACTGGTACTACTCATAAGTAACGCAGCCCCATGGTGTTCCTCATATACTGGTACTAATCATAAGTAACGCAGACCCATGGTGTTCTTCATATACTGGTACTACTCATAAGTGACGCAGTCCCATGGTGTTCCACATATACTGGTACTACTCATAAGTAACGCAGAGCCATGGTGTTCCTCATATACTGGTACTACTCATAAGTAACGCAGATCCATGGTGTTCTTCATATACTGGTACTACTCATAGGTGACGCAGTCCCATGGTGTTCCTCATATACTGGTACTACTCATCAGTAACGCAGACCCATGGTGTTCTTCATATACTGGTACTACTCATAAGTAACGCAGACCCATGGTGTTCCTCATTACTGGTACTACTCCTAAGTAACGCAGACCCATGGTGTTCCTCATATACTGGTACTACTCATAAGTAACGCAGTCAAATGGTGTTCCTTATATACTGGCACTACTCATAAGTAACGCAGCCCCATGGTGTTCCTCATATACTGGTACTACTCATAAGTAACGCAGCCCCATGGTGTTCTTCATATACTGGTACTACTCATAAGTAACGCAGTCCTATGGTGTTCCTCATATACAGGTACTACTCATAAGTAACGCAGACCCATGGTGATCTTCATATACTGGTACTACTCATAAGTAACGCAGACCCATGGTGTTCCTCATATACTGGTACTACTCATAAGTAACGCCGACCCATGGTGTTCTTCATATACTGGTACTACTCATAAGTAACGCAGACACATGGTGTTCAACATATACTGGTACTACTCATAAGTAACGCAGACCCATGGTGTTCTTCATATACTGGTACTACTCATAAGTAACGCAGACCCATGGTGTTCCTCATTACTGGTACTACTCCTAAGTAACGCAGACCCATGGTGTTCCTCATATACTGGTACTACTCATAAGTAACGCAGTCAAATGGTGTTCCTTATATACTGGCACTACTCATAAGTAACGCAGCCCCATGGTGTTCCTCATATACTGGTACTACTCATAAGTAACGCAGCCCCATGGTGTTCTTCATATACTGGTACTACTCATAAGTAACGCAGTCCTATGGTGTTCCTCATATACAGGTACTACTCATAAGTAACGCAGACCCATGGTGATCTTCATATACTGGTACTACTCATAAGTAACGCAGACCCATGGTGTTCCTCATATACTGGTACTACTCATAAGTAACGCCGACCCATGGTGTTCTTCATATACTGGTACTACTCATAAGTAACGCAGACACATGGTGTTCAACATATACTGGTACTACTCATAAGTAACGCAGACCCATGGTGTTCTTCATATACTGGTACTGCTCATAAGTAACGCAGACCCATGGTGTTCGTCATATACTGGTACTACTCATAAGTAACGCAGACCCATGGTGTTCCTCATATACTGGTACTACTCATAAGTAACGCAGACCAATGGTGTTCCTCATATACTGGTACTACTCATAAGTAACGCAGACCCGTGGTGTTCCTCACATACTGGTACTACTCACAAGTAACGCAGATCCATGGTGTTCCTCATTTACTGGTACTACTCATAAGTAACGCAGCCCCATGGTGTTCCTCATATACTGGTACTAATCATAAGTAACGCAGACCCATGGTGTTCTTCATATACTGGTACTACTCATAGGTGACGCAGTCCCATGGTGTTCCTCATATACTGGTACTACTCATCAGTAACGCAGACCCATGGTGTTCTTCATATACTGGTACTACTCATAAGTAACGCAGACCCATGGTGTTCCTCATTACTGGTACTACTCCTAAGTAACGCAGACCCATGGTGTTCCTCATATACTGGTACTACTCATAAGTAACGCAGTCAAATGGTGTTCCTTATATACTGGCACTACTCATAAGTAACGCAGCCCCATGGTGTTCCTCATATACTGGTACTACTCATAAGTAACGCAGCCCCATGGTGTTCTTCATATACTGCTACTACTCATAAGTAACGCAGTCCTATGGTGTTCCTCATATACAGGTACTACTCATAAGTAACGCAGACCCATGGTGTTCTTCATATACTGGTACTACTCATAAGTAACGCAGACCCATGGTGTTCCTCATATACTGGTACTACTCATAAGTAACGCCGACCCATGGTGTTCTTCATATACTGGTACTACTCATAAGTAACGCAGACACATGGTTTTCAACATATACTGGTACTACTCATAAGTAACGCAGACCCATGGTGTTCTTCATATACTGGTACTGCTCATAAGTAACGCAGACCCATGGTGTTCGTCATATACTGGTACTACTCATAAGTAACGCAGACCCATGGTGTTCCTCATATACTGGTACTACTCATAAGTAACGCAGACCCATTGTGTTCCTCATATACTGGTACTACTCATGAGTAACGCAGACCCATGGTGTTCCTCATATACTGGTACTACTCATAAGTAACGCAGACCCATGCTGTTCCTCATATACTGGTACTACTCATAAGAGACGCAGTCCCATAGTGCTCCTCATATACTGGTACTACTCATAAGTAACGCAGACCAATGGTGTTCCTCATATACTGGTATTACTCATAAGTAACGCAGACACATTGTGTTCCTCATATCCTGGTACTACTCATAAGTAACGCAGACCCACAGTGTTCCTCATATACTGGTACTACTCATAAGTAACGCAGACCCATGGTGTTCCTCATATACTGGTACTACTCATAAGTAACGCAGACCCATGGTGTTCCTCACATACTGGTACTACTCATAAGTAAAGCGGACCCATGGTGCTCCTCATATACTGGTACTACTCACAAGGAACGCAGACCCCTAGTGATACTCATATACTGGTACTACTCATAAGTAACGCAGCCCCATGGCGATCCTCATATACTGGTACTACTCATAAGTGACGCAGTCCTATGGTGTTCCTCATATACTGGTACTACTCATAAGTAACGCAGCCCCATGGTGTTCCTCATATACTGGTACTACCGATAAGTAACGCAGTCCCATTGTGTTCATTATATACTGGTACTACTCATAAGTAACGCAGCCCCATGGTGTTCCTCATATACTGGTACAAGTCATAAGTAACGCAGACCCATGGTGTTCTTCATATACTGGTCCTACTCATAAGTAACGCAGACCCATGGTGTTCTTCATATACTGGTACTACTCACAAGTAACGCAGATCCATGGTGTTCCTCATATACTGGTACTACTCATAAGTAACGCAGCCCCATGGTGTTCCTCATATACTGGTACTACTCATAAGGAACGCAGACCCATGGTGTTCTTCATATACTGGCACTACTCATAAGTGACGCAGTCCCATGGTGTTCCACATATACTGGTACTACTCATAAGTAACGCAGCCCCATGGTGTTCCTCATATACTGGTACTACTCATAAGTAACGCAGACCCATGGTGTTCTTCATATACTGGTACTACTCATAAGTAACGCAGTCCCATGGTGTTCCTCATATACAGGTACTACTCATAAGTAACGCAGACCCATGATGTTCTTCATATACTGGTACTACTCATAAGTAACGCAGACCCATGGTGTTCCTCATACACTGGTACTACTCATAAGTAACGCCGACCCATGGTGTTCTTCATATACTGGTACTACTCATAAGTAACGCAGACACATGGTGTTCAACATATACTGGTACTACTCATAAGTAACGCAGACCCATGGTGTTCTTCATATACTGGTACTGCTCATAAGTAACGCAGACCCATGGTGTTCGTCATATACTTGTACTAATCATAAGTAACGCAGACCCATGGTGTTCCTCATATACTGGT
Organism: Anabrus simplex; assembly: GCF_040414725.1. Lineage (NCBI taxonomy): Eukaryota > Metazoa > Arthropoda > Insecta > Orthoptera > Tettigoniidae > Anabrus > Anabrus simplex. The sequence continues at coordinate 338,460,308 of NC_090270.1, forward strand.
ACTACTCATAAGTAACGCAGACCCATTGTGTTCCTCATATACCGTACTACTCATGAGTAACGCAGACCCATGGTGTTCCTCATATACTGGTACTACTCAGGAGTAACGCAGACCCATGCTGTTCCTCATATACTGGTACTACTCAAAAGAGACGCAGTCCCATGGTGTTCCTCATATACTGGTACTACTCATAAGTAACGCAGACCCATGGTGTTCCTCATATACTGGTACTACTCATAAGTAACGCAGACCCATTGTGTTCCTCATATCCTGGTACTACTCATAAGTAACGCAGACCCACAGTGTTCCTCATATACTGGTACTACTCATAAGTAACGCAGACCCATGGTGTTCCTCATATACTGGTACTACTCATAAGTAACGCAGACCCATGGTGTTTCTCACATACTGGTACTACTCATAAGTAAGGCGGACCCATGGTGTTCCTCATATACTGGTACAACTCATAAGTAACGCAGACCCATGGTGTTCTTCATATACTGGTACTACTCATAAGTGACGCAGTCCCATGGTGTTCCTCATATACTGGTACTACACATCAGAAACGCAGACCCCTGGTGATCCTCATATACTGGTACTACTCATAAGTAACGCAGCCCCATGGCGATCCTCATATACTGGTACTACTCATAAGTGACGCAGTCCCATGTTGTTCCTCATATACTGGTACTACTCATAAGTAACGCAGACCCATGGTGTTCCTCATATACTGGTACTACCGATAAGTAACGCAGTCCCATGGTGTTCATTATATACTGGTACTACTCATAAGTAACGCAGCCCCATGGTGTTCCTCATATACTGGTACAAGTCATAAGTAACGCAGACCCATGGTGTTCTTCATATACTGGTACTACTCATAAGTAACGCAGACCCATGGTGTTCTTCATATACTGGTACTACTCATAAGTAACGCAGACCATGGTGTTCAACATATACTGGTACTACTCATAAGTAACGCAGACCCATGGTGTACTTCATATACTGGTACCACCCATAAGTAACGCAGACCCATGGTGTTCCTCATATACTGGTACTACTCATAAGTAACGCAGACCCATGGTGTTCTACATATATTTGTACTACTCATGAGTAACGCACACCCATGGTGTTCTTCATATATTGGTACTACTCATAAGTAACGCAGACCCATGGTGTTCCTCATATACTGGTACTACTCATAAGTAACGCAGACCCATGGTGTTCTTCATATACTGGTACTGCTCATAAGTAACGCAGACCCATGGTGTTCATCATATACTGGTACAACTCATAAGTAACGCAGGCCCATGGTGTTCCTCATATACTGGTACTAGTCATAAGTAACGCAGACCCATGGTGTTCCTCATATACTGGTACTACTCATTATTAACGCAGACCCATTGTGTTCCTCATATACTGGTCCTACTCATGAGTAACGCAGACCCATGGTGTTCCTCATATACTGGTACTACTCATAAGTAACGCAGACCCATGCTGTTCATCATATACTGGTACTACTCATAAGAGTCGCAGTCCCATGGTGTTCCTCATATACTGGTACTACTCATAAGTAACGCAGACCCATGGTGTTCCTCATCTACTGGTACTACTCATAAGTAACGCAGACCCATTGTGTTCCTCATATCCTGGTACTACTCATAAGTAACGCAGACCCACAGTGTTCCTCATATACTGGTACTACTCATAAGTAACGCAGACCCATGGTGTTCCTCATATACTGGTACTACTCATAAGTAACGCAGACCCATGGTGTTCCTCACATACTGGTACTACTCATAAGTAAAGCGGACCCATGGTGTTCCTCATATACTGGTACTAGTCATAAGTAACGCAGACCCATGGTGTTCTTCATATACTGGTACTACTCATAAGTGACGCAGTCCCATGGTGTTCCTCATATACTGGTACTACACATCAGAAACGCAGACCCCTGGTGATCCTCATATACTGGTACTACTCATAAGTAACGCAGCCCCATGGCGATCCTCATATACTGGTACTACTCATAAGTGACGCAGTCCCATGGTGTTCCTCCTATACTGGTACTACTCATAAGTAACGCAGACCCATGGTGTTCCTCATATACTGGTACTACCGATAAGTAACGCAGTCCCATGGTGTTCATTATATACTGCTACTACTCATAAGTAACGCAGCCCCATGGTGTTCCTCATATACTGGTACAAGTCATAAGTAACGCAGACCCCTGGTGTTCTTCATATACTGGTACTACTCATAAGTAACGCAGACCCATGGTGTTCTTCATATACTGGTACTACTCATAAGTAACACAGACCATGGTGTTCAACATATACTGGTACTACTCATAAGTAACGCAGACCCATGGTGTTCCTCATATACTGGTACTACTCATAAATAACGCAGACCCATGGTGTTCCTCATATACTGGTACTACTCATAAGTAACGCAGACCCATGGTGTACCTCATATACTGGTACTACTCATAAGTAACGCAGACGCATGGTGTTCCACATATACTGGTACTACTCATAAGTAACGCAGACCCGTGGTGTTCCTCACATACTGGTACTACTCACAAGTAACGCAGATCCATGGTGTTCCTCATATACTAGTACTACTCATAAGTAACGCAGCCCCATGGTGTTCCTCATATACTGGTACTACTCATAAGTAACGCAGACCCATGGTGTTCTTCATATACTGGTACTACTCATAAGTGACGCAGTCCCATGGTGTTCCACATATACTTGTACTACTCATAAGTAACGCAGAGCCATGGTGTTCCTCATATACTGGTACAACTCATAAGTAACGCAGACCCATGGTGTTCTTCATATACTGGTACTACTCATAGGTGACGCAGTCATGGTGTTCCTCATATACTGGTACTACTCATCAGTAACGCAGACCCATGGTGTTCTTCATATACTGGTACTACTCATAAGTAACGCAGACCCATGGTGTCCCTCATTACTGGTACTACTCCTAAGTAACACAGACCCATGGTGTTCCTCATATACTGGTACTACTCATAAGTAACGCAGTCCCATGGTGTTCCTTATATACTGGCACTACTCATAAGTAACGCAGCCCCATGGTGTTCCTCATATACTGGTACTACTCATAAGTAACGCAGACCCATGGTGTTCTTCATATACTGGTACTACTCATAAGCAACGCAGTCCCATGGTGTTCCTCATATACAGGTACTACTCATAAGTAACGCAGACCCATGGTGTTCTTCATATACTGGTACTACTCATAAGTAACGCAGACCCATGGTGTTCCTCATATACTGGTACTACTCATAAGTAACGCCGAGCCATGGTGTTCTTCATATACTGGTACTACTCATAAGTAACGCAGACACATGGTGTTCAACATATACTGGTACTACTCATGAGTAACGCAGACCCATGGTGTTCCTCATATACTGGTACTACTCATAAGTAACGCAGACCCATGCTGTTCCTCATATACTGGTACTACTCATAAGAGGCGCAGTCCCATGGTGTTTCTCATATACTGGTACTACTCATAAGTAACGCAGACCCATGGTGTTCCTCATATACTGGTACTACTCATAAGTAACGCAGACCCATGTTTTTCCTCATATCCTGGTACTACTCATAAGTAACGCAGACCCACAGTGTTCCTCATATACTGGTACTACTCATAAGTAACGCAGACCCATGGTGTTCCTCATATACTGGTACTACTCATAAGTAACGCAGACCCATGGTGTTCCTCACATACTTGTACTACTCATAAGTAAAGCGGACCCATGGTGTCCGTCATATACTGGTACTACTCGTAAGTAACGCAGACCCATGGTGTTCTTCATGAACTGGTACTACTCATAAGTGACGCAGTCCCATGGTGTTCCTCATATACTGGTACTACACGTCAGAAACGAAGACCCCTGGTGATCCTCATATACTAGTACTACTCATAAGTAACGCAGCCCCATGGCGATCCTCATATACTGGTACTACTCATAAGTGACGCAGTCCCATGGTGTTCCTCATATACTGGTACTACTCATAAGTAACGCAGACCCATGGTGTTCCTCATATACTGGTACTACCGATAAGTAACGCAGTCCCATGGTTTTCATTATATACTGGTACTACTCATAAGTAACTCAGCCCCATTGTGTTCCTCATATACTGGTACAAGTACCGCAGACCCATTGTGTTCCTCATATACTGGTACTACTCATAAGTAACGCAGACCCATGGTGTTCTTCATATACTGGTACTACTCATAAGTAACGCAGACCATGGTGTTCAACATATACTGGTACTACTCATAAGTAACGCAGCCCCATGGTGTTCCTCATATACTGGTACTAGTCATAAGTAACGCAGACCCATGGTGTTCTTCATATACTGGTACTACTCATAAGTAACACAGACCCATGGTGTTCCTCATATACTGGTACTACTCTTAAGTAACGCAGACCCATGGTGTTCCTCATATACTGGTACTACTCATAAGTATCGCAGTCCCATGGTGTTCCTTATATACTGGTACTACTCATAAGTAACGCAGCCCCATGGTGTTCCTCATATACTAGTACTACTCATAAGTAACGCAGACCCATGTTGTTCTTCATATACTGGTACTACTCATAAGTAACGCAGCCCCATAGTGTTCCGCATATGCTGGTACTACTCATAAGTACGCAGGCCCATGGTGTTCCTCATATACTGGTACTACTCATAAGTAACGCAGACCCATGGTTTTCCTCATATACTGGTACTACTCATTAGTAACGCAGTCCCATGGTGTTCCTCATATACTGGTACTACTCATAAGTAACGCAGACCCATGGCCTTCTTCATATACTGGTACTACTCATAAGTATCGCAGACCCATGGTGTTCCTCATATACTGGTACTACTCATAAGTAACGCAGACCCATGGTGTTCCTCTTATACTGGTACTACTCATAAGTAAATCAGATCCGTGGTGTTCCTCATATACTGGTACTACTCATGAGTAACGCAGCCCCATGGTGTTCCTCATATACTGGTACTACTCATAAGTAACGCAGACCCATGGTGTTCCTCATATACTGGTACTACTCATAAGTAACGCAGCCCCATGGTGTTCCTCATATACTGGTACTATTCATAAGTAACGCAGACCCATGGTGTTCCTCATATACTGGTACTACTCATAAGTAACACAGACCCATGGTGTTCCTCATATACTGGTACTACTCATAAGTAACGCAGACCCATGGTGTTCCTCATATACTGGTACTACTCACAAGTAACGCAGACCCATGGTGTTCCTCATATACTGGTACCACTCACAAGTAGCGCAAACCCATGGTGTTCCTCATATACTGGTACTACTCATAAGTAACGCAGACCCATAGTGAAAACACAGTGGACCAACCGGTGGAATACACACGATTCTACTTATCAGAGGCAACGCCCAGAACCCTAGTGTTTCACAAGTAATGGTGCTGCTCCTACGTCCGGATCCTTGGCTAAATGGTTAGTGTGCTTTGTTCCAGAGGGTCCCGGGTTCGATTCCCGGCTCAGCCGGAGGTTTTAACCTTAAATGGTTAACTTTCTTAGCTCGGGAACTGGGCGTTTGTGCTGTCACCATCATCCCTGTAACTTACGCACCACACATAACACTATCTTCCACCGCAATAACACGCAGTTACCCACACATGGCAGATGATGCCCACCCTCATCGGAGGGTCTGCCATAAAAGGATTGCACCCGAGTAGAAATAGCCTACATAACGTAGGCGCATGGTTTTCCTAGCAAGTTGGTACTAATCGCAAGTTAACGTCGACTCATGGTGTTCCTCTCGTAATGGTATTAATCGTAAGTAGTCTCACGCTTCTAAATTCAACATTCTTTGTTTACCACTCTTAGTGGCCCCTTACGACTGGCAGGGGATACCGCGTCCCCCACCAACAATGGATTGACAAATTCTACAATGTTCGTAACGGCCTGAGTAACTCCCAACTTAATTCTTAATACGAAATATCACTAATTCTGGCCACTACATAAAACAGCGTAGCTTATAAACAACCGACCGTATAACACAATTTCACAGAGACCTTCTGTGTTTTCTAGGGGAACACCATAACAATATATTTACCAGACAATCATGACGTGCCGAAGCACAGGCGGGATTACGCCAGACGTTAGCCGGAGCCAAATTGGCGTTATGCTCGATAATAAGGCACGGTATTTCTTTGTGGCTGTGTATAAAAACTACTCTCTTGCACATTACCTATACAACCAATACGCACTTCGAAGCAACACGAGTGGGTATCAACTCTAAAATGAAGCTAGTTCACCACTGAGATTCCCATACTAAAAAAAAAAACCGTTCATTTATTAATTTCGGCTACATCGCTAATGAACGTTAGATGTATGAAGCATTATTCACGAACTGAAAGAGTAATGAAAAGGGTTCCGCAACGCTTGTTCATTTTACACTGGATTGGTTTAATGAAATGCTATTTCACCCTTTTTTAAATCTCAATGCTGTTAAAGTTTTATGAGCAATTCTTTGTTATCGATTCGCCGAGCGGTTGAGAGATCACTGTGTATAGGATATGTACAGTCAGACGAGAATTTCCTTTTGTGGATGCTGAACTCATCAACCGAGTTGATACGGGCTTATAATTACTGTTTTCTGTGTGGGGTTCCCCTAGGGTGGGGCAGTAGAATATATCCACGCTACCCACTGTCTGTCGTGAAGGCCGACTGAAAATGGTCGCTCCCCACAAGCTTGGGGGACGAATGGACCCTTAGATGAGACTGGCATTTCTTTGCCAGGCTTCTCACTTTCAACTTTCATATTTAAACTTCCTCGTTCTCTTCCTACCCCGACACAATTAGGTTTGTGTGGGCTAAGCAATCTTTCAGAGTTAACAAGGGATGTATGGCTAGTTGCTTTTACACGGCCATCGATGTCCTAACCTAGTCACCTATGTACAAGGTATGAAGCCCTAGAAGGAGGGGAAGAAAGAAGCTTGCCTATCCGTATCCATAAAATTAAGGTGGGTAGAGTGGTTAGTTTCATACTGAGATACCCTTATCTCACAACAATCAATCTGATACTCATTCTTGGCCTAGACATCAGAACCATATGCCACTCTAAAAATGTAAATCTGATTTCTAACTTTCTGCTTCATAACGGGGAATGAAACCCACGACTTTCCAGCAGAACCAATCATGCCTTTACAACTTCGGTTACCACCAAAGTTATTGAACTTCTTGACTCTTTCGGTCCGTCCTATCACTGTTTCAAGAAACGTCGGTGCGTGTTTGATATTCGTCATGAATTTGGTCCTTTCTTCTCAGATCTTCGCACATATATATATATATATATAAAGGAAATATACATTAATATATGAAATACAAAATGATCGTCTTAGTTCTCCCATGATCTCGGAAAGAAGGGTAGTGGTAGGTGCGACAAGGATATTATTTAAGAGGCAAAATTATGCTGTTTTATTTCTCCGAAACCAACTCAGAAACGAAACAATGAAGCTGACGAAAACTTACGTATCAACTAACTTGTAGTTTTATCGATAGATGGGGCAAAGTTTCGGAAACTGGGCAAACAGAACATTGGCACAGCTGAAGTTGCAATTTAGCAAAGTTAGGCTTTGCTCGGGCGGTTTTCTGTCCATTTATCCACGGTGGTCATTACACCGCTTTTATGTAACGCACTGTGCTAAGTTGACGTGAACGCACAAACGAACAATTTCCCGCCGCGGTTTTAAAAACACGACACGTTCTATTTTGTAACGGCAGCCGTGACCGCGGTGTGAAAACAGACATCTGTTAGACATTGCGATCGCGCACATGAGCGGGAAAATAGCCGCTTACCAAGAACAGAAGCATAGCGGCACTTACATAAATGAACATATTGAATTAGTAGCATGAATGCGAAATATTGATAATCTTCTTTAAAACAGCACATGGTTGTATTATAAGTCACCTTGATTTGTCTCCCAGGAGGCAAAATCCCTGTCACTTAAAAACATTCAAGCCCTTCAGGACTTTGAATTGTGAAATTACCAACGTTTCTCTCCAATGTAGTGGTGGGCTCATCAGTTGCATTGCTTTACCTTTAATAATAAGTAATAAGGCAGGCATTTATACAAGTGGAGGCACATTCCTTCCCTAGTGCACCGCCACTGCATTGACCAGCACAAGCTTGTGGTGGTGTATCAACGGCGCACGAGTACGGTATAAAAGGAGCTGTAGTGAGAGAGGGAGTCAGATTTTCCTGAAATCGCGGCATGTCATGCTTGGCCTCCGCGGTTCCCGGACCTCAATCCGCGTCATTGTTGATTTTAGTGTTACCTGAAGTCGCAAGTATACCGCGACCGTCCGACCTCCTTAAGGATGCCAGAAGACAACATCCGACGGCAATTTGTCACCATACCTACGGATATGCTGTGCAGTGCTGTTCACAACATTGTCCCTCGAATACAGGTATCGTTGATGAATGACGGCCGACATGTTGGGCGGGTGTTATAAAGAACATAGTCTTTGCTAAACCTCGATTGTTATTATTACTACTTGTTTATCGTATGAAGCGCCATCTGTCGGTCATTTTGTGTACTTTATTCGGTATCAATAAATCCCATGCAATTGCAATCATGTGTGTCAACTATATTCCGTGAAGTATTAATGGACTTTTGGTCACCCTGTACTAAGGACAAATGAACATCCACAGGCTGTTTCCAGTCATTCGAACGGATCAGGGATGGAATGAATGATGCCTCATGTAGCGGCGTAGGTAGGAATTGTGCGGACTGCCGAAGCCTGTCTCACTCCTCTGTGGCAGTGATTGGTGATTGACAGATTAAATGAAATGATAGTGGAGAGTATTGCTGGAATGGAATATGGCAGGGAGAACTGGAGTACCTGAAGGAAAACCTGTGCCACCAACGCTTTCTCCAGCACAAATCTAACATGGAGTGACTGGGACTTGAACCACGGAACTTAGTGTTATGAGGCCGACGCGCTTTCGCCTGAGCCAAGGAGGCTATAGGTAGAAATAATTTATTTTTCAGATTTTTCTCGAGCCTACAAAAATTTTTCAGCGTAGAGATGCATTTTATTAGCCAAACTAGATAGTATAAAGTTTTCTGGTGATGGCAAAAAGCTGAGGAGGGGTAGCACAAGGTGCGGCTTTGTCACCATTTATTTTCTCGTTGTACTTGAATGACCTATCAGAACCAGTGACGAATTGTCTACATCCAATTGCATATTTATACGAAGCCAAGAGACATACAAGAAGCAATCATGAAACTAAACGAAGACCTATCAAATACTAACGAATGGGCTAGTAAGCACTGCCTGAAATTAAACCCATTAAAGTCACAAGCCATCACAGCAGGATCTAACATAGGGCATGGCAAATTAAAAAGTATAAATATACGGTCAAGCAGATCGGTTACATACCTATTATACTGGTATGCTCGGCAAAGGACTTCGGAATAATTTCAATAATTTTCAATTTGGTCAGAACAGTTAACAAAAATATGTTGACGTGTATTCGGTTCGTTGCTTTCACTCCACAAAATAAGTCAATTCCAAGAAATTACTCGTTCATGGGCTTTTAGTCCCAATATTGGATTAGATTTGTGAAGTCTTTAATAACTTGAGTTATTCACTTTGGTCAAGGCCCAACGGACGCACAATGCCTATGCTCGATTGGTTTTAAATGCCCCACTGCATTACTAAATCAGCCCAGCTGGTTATAAGTTGTTGATAGACTTAAGTACCATGCTGTTTCTCTTCTCCATAAAAACAGGCAAAGCAGAAAAAACTTCAACTACCTCTCCCATTCGGATGGATCATCACACCAGTATGTACAACAAAACATTTATACCGGGGATAATTCTCAGATGAAATGGAAGACGCAACCTAAAGCTATTAAAACGAAAGTGCGGGAGGTTTTACCTACACTGAGAACAAAGAAGGTATGACACATCTTCAAAAGTGAAATCATTAAATATTATGTAAATTTGCGGTCCAATTCAAAATCGTCTAGATTGAGTTCTATCATTACAGTAACTATGTTTATCATAGCAATGTCCACGTTGGTTGTAAAGTTAATTCAAATTTCAAATAAATGAACTTTCCATTTTACATTAATTTTAATTTAGTGTATGTTTTAATTTTATAAGTTATTTAAACGAATATATTACAACATCCGACTGGAGGATTGTTGTTTGGTAGCAGGGGAGATTCTATGAAATATACCTGGAACATTTTCAAATGGTTAGATATCCCCAGAAATATACTCAGCAACAACATAATAGGCATTATCAAAGACTTCTTAATCATTCTACAGCCGCTTGTTTATATTTCATGATTGTGATTATCGCTTATGAATCTCTCGCACTTTAATTCCATAAAGTATGAGCCGAAGCAGTTATTTATGTGTTTATACGAACAACGTAATTGAACGTCTTGACTCTTGATAATGAACCGAGCTGAACAGAAGTTACAATCTAGGGAAAATCTAAATATTGTTACAATGCTGAGTGTTTTAAAAAAGAAAAATATTGTTTGAAAACATGTTGAGATCTCTTCACAACACGACTGAAACATCTCTAATTTTAAAATATCCTCGTTAAATAGCTTTGCTCATTCTCCTTAAACGTACATAATTTTCCGGATGTGTTCGATTTTATTTTTCTTTATCTTCACATTTCCTGTCCATCTCCATAGCTAAATGGTTAGCGTGTTGGCCTTTGGTCACAGGGGGACCGGGTTCAATTCCCGGTAGGGTCTGGACTTTTAACCATAATTGGTTAATTTCGTTGACACGGGGTCTGGGTATATATGTCGTATTCACCATCATTTCATCCTCATCATGACACGCAAGTCGCCTACGAGAGTCAAATCGAGTGACCTGCATCTGCGAGCCGAACTTGTCCTCGGACATCCCGGCCCTAAAAGCCATACAAGTTCTAAGGAAATTCTGGAACCGTACCTTTTTTAAAACCTGGTTAAAGGACTGATTAACGCAATCTTTTATAAGTTTATAGGCAGTTACTATTCTCGGTTTTATTCAGTCATACACGTAGTGATAAGCAGAAGCCTCGCTTCTCTTTGCTGGATATATCTTTATGTGCTGCTTCACTTGACAGTATATATTTCTTGTAATAAAAATGATATAGCCGATCTTAGTTGCCATGATGATGGAAGTTGATAAGGGTTTTTAGCATTGGAGTACAACAAACATAGTTACTTTCAACACAGGTCTTGGTCAATTTAATAATAATTCGTGAAAATACGAAAAAGTGTAAAAACGTAACTTGGTCCCTTTGGTCACCGACCGATTCAATTATAGAGTAATGTGAAGTAACTAGAATATTAAGAAGCTCAATTCATTTTGACTGCTTTTCACTTCAAGTTTCCACGACAACGTTTAAATTGATTTCACATTTGTCGTACGTCGGAGGTATCTAACCAATTTAAAAATGTAACATTAGAAACTTGTTCAGTAATTCAATATCGATGACCTGATCATGACCCCGAACTTCGTAAATGAATCCTTTTCTGTGCACACAAAGAATTTACCAGTGGCGCATTGACAGAGGTCTGTCGACATCAGACAAATACGTTACTGCCAGTGTTGAAATGATACGGGAGAACGGACATGTAAGGCAAAATCAGTTAGAAATAAACGTAGTCAAGAAACAGAAGGCCACAACTTACCATCAAGGAAGGAAAGCTCCCATATACTTACATAAGGTGATTACATACGTCACGGGAATTTCGTTGAACGCAGATGTGTAAGAAGGTCCCGGGGTGAATGGCCGGACAAGGAAGTGACCACAGCATATGTTAAAGCACTTAATTTTGAGATTTTATTCCTTTCCTTATTTTTGTAAGTTTAAAATTTCATAGGTAGAAAATCTGAATAAACTACAACAATGACTTAAAGTCAAAAATCAGGTACAAAATTAGAGAGAATTATCAAGGAGATAATATACAAGGGGATGAGCATTGTAGCCCAGAACAGGTACACTATTTATAAGAACGTGTTTGCTCCACAAATTTTTATAGCCTAGGAGTCTGAGCTCTAAAAGTTAATATATTCCAGCCTCTCAGAGAAATACGTTTCTTACAAAGTAATGCCTGACAAACTTTACAGTCACTTCTGCTCAAGATTTCGTTACACACTGGTCTATAAACAATTACAATTTAAAAAGTGGCAATAAGTGCCCATTCTAAATGGTCTTAATGAAAGAAAGCAGGGGTTTAACATAATCAGTCATGAGCAAAAGAATAGGAGGCGAAACAGTTGCTCTCCTTTTAGAAAAATTATTAAAACCCTAAGTGGTCTTATGGCAAGTTGCATACGGCATGTCTAATCTACAGGGAGGTGATTAGACGAGAAATATTAAGTGCCAAAAATGTGTTAGGAATTTAGATGTTTAGAAAATATTAGTCACCCCATACCAAGTTGAATGGGAATCAAAAAAGGATAATCACACTTTGTTCCCTTAGTTAACATGTTTCCCAGCCGGAATTTGATCAGAGTCCTCAGACTTGCCGAAAATCTACATTTAAAATGTTGAATAGAACTTTTGCATAAAATGAAGCGGATTTGAAACTTTCCTCTCAAGCTATCTGCCGGAGCTATCATACACTGACTGACAGAGCAAATGCAACACCAAGAAGGAGTGGTCAGAACTTTATGCCAATTGCAGGGTAGACTGACGTCACTGAGGTATGCTCATGATGTGAAATGCGCCGCTGTGCTGCGCACGTAGCAAACGATAAATGGGACACGGCGTTGGCGAATGGCCCACTTCGTACCGTGATTTCTCAGCCGACAGTCATTGTAGAACGTGTTGTCGTGTGCCACAGGACACGTGTATAGCTAAGAATGAGAGGCCGCCGTTAACGGAGGCATTTCCAGCAGACAGACGACTTTACGAGGGGTATGGTGATCGGGCTGAGAAGGGCAGGTTGGTCGCTTCGTCAAATCGCAGCCGATACCCATAGGGATGTGTCCACGGTGCAGCGCCTGTGCCGATGATGGTTGGCGCAGGGACATGTGGCACGTGCGAGGGGTCCAGGCGCTGCCTGAGTGACGTCAGCACGTGAGGATCGGCGCATCCTCCGCCAAGCGGTGGCAGCCCCGCACGCCACGTCAACCGCCATTCTTCAGCATGTGCAAGACACCCTGGCTGTTCCAATATCGACCAGAACAATTTCCCGTCGATTGGCTGAAAAAGGCCTGCACTCCCGGCGTCCGCTCAGAAGACTAACATTGACTCCACAGCATAGACGTGCACGCCTGGCATGGTGCCGGGCTAGAGCGACTTGGATGAGGGAATGGCGGAACGTCGTGTTCTCCGATGAATCACGCTTCTGTTCTGTCAGTGATAGTCACCGCAGACGAGTGTGGAGAAAGGTCAAATCCGGCAGTAACTGTGGAGCGCCCTACCGCTAGACAACGCGGCATCATGGTTTGGGGCGCTATTGCGTATGATTCCACGTCACCTCTAGTGCGTATTCAAGGTACGTTAAATGCCCACCGCTACGTGCAGCATGTGCTGCGGCCGGTGGCACTCCCGTACCTTCAGGGGCTGTCCAATGCTCTGTTTCAGCAGGATAGTGCCCGCCCACACACTGCTCGCATCTCCCAACAGGCTCTACGAGGTGTACAGATGCTTCCGTGGCCAGCGTACTCTCCGGATCTCTCACCAATCGAACACGTGTAGGATCTCATTGGACGCCGTTTGCAAACTCTGCCCCAGCCTCGTACGGACGACCAACTGTGGCAAATGGTTGACAGAGAATGGAGAACCATCCCTCAGGACACCATCCGCACTCTTATTGACTCTGTACTGCACCCGTCCACCTCCCGAGTCCCAGACTAGCATTTATCTCAGGGGTGTCCGTTCATTATTTAAGTCATCATATATATATATAACGGCATAATAGAACACGGGGATGAACGGAGCAATTAAAATTAAAATGGGGAAGGCTCGATTGTAAACTTGAATTTAAGGACTCCATGATAGGACTAGGAAGTGACTGTTACTTTAAAAAGGGCATCATCTAACTACAATAAAAAGATTATGAGAGTGGTTTCCTTTGAAATGATTTGCCAGAAGGAGCGGTTTATTACGCCATCTGACGTATGAAACTTTGATACACTTGGAAACGATATTTAAATTTCCACACATGTTACATACATAAATCACTCGCCATACCACAAGTGGTATCAATATCTTGCTGGGTTGCTTCTGAAATAAAATGACATTTTGGAGGTATAATTTACGGATCGATCCATTTGAATCGAACCGTTACTCAAAGATATAGCTTCCTTCTATCGGGAGCCCGAGCATAACCCATGTTACGGTCGGCTTCCCGATTTAACTATGATGACGTACTCCGGCTATATACATTTTTCCGAGACCGGTGCTCGGACTGGGTAATGTTTCTCGTGAAATGCGAAAACTGGATTCCACGGACAGTTCCTATCTTACGATATCCAGCTGATGCCATACCACTGAATCAGCGTTTATATTTTATTTACATGTGATTTGAAATGTTGCAAAGTAGCCTCAACAGACTACTGACACAGATGAGATAACGAGAAGCGGTTGGGAAATACCGTGGCAATGGCCCCCCCTCGCATCGCGAGCGAAGTAAACAAACACGCCAAGTATTACTGTAACATCGTCCCATGCGGAAACCGTACAAAAACGAGGTACCAAATGACTCTAATATTATCATTCTCATTATTCAACATACGAATAGAGGGATGTTGTCACCAAACAATTAACTCCACCGTCACAATATTCATGAAATTATTATTATTATTATTATTATTATGATTATTATTATCGACGGTTCCTGGCACTGTCACGTTTGATTCATATCGTCATTATTATGCGGGACGCAAACACAAATGGTTATTACTGTTATTATTATTAGTATATCCCTCTCGTGGTTATTATTATTATTAATGAATAGGTGACTCACGATATTATTATTATTATTCACGTGACTCAAGATGTTATTATTATTATTAATGGACCGGTCACTTCCGCCAAAATATATACAGATATCGGTCGCAATTACAAATATTTCACTGATCAACCAACGACATCATTACTGTTATTATTATGACAATTATTATTATCGGTTGCATATTATCATTTAGATTCCCGTTTAACATCTTTATCAACGCTCATTTAATTAAGGCGGTCCAATCCTTTATCTGCAATATTTATTATTATTATTATCACGACATCATGATTGTCCTCGCTCGTCATTACAATGAATACAATATACGACCATTTATGTGGCATCTGAACTCTCATTATCCTTAAATCCGTTGTATCTCAACGAATAGCTGTGCAGTCTATTTATTTCGTACATGCTGTCACGGGTTCGAATTCTACCCGCTATGTAACTCAGTCTTTCTCTGTGACACTGCCCGTACGTTTTACACTCATATCAATATCCTAAGTGTCTCTCGTACGGAATTTATTTTCCTCTCTATCTCAATATTCCTTGATTCATTTATTTATTCCTCACAGAATTATCAACTGACTTATTTATTTCACTTTTGTCGTCGTACGACCTTTTATTATCTGACTGCAAATTCTCTCACATTTTCTATCTCATTTTGATCTACGCCTTAGTTCATTCTCCACAAATAATCGTAACATATTAAAATTATATTTACCAAAATTTGACAATCATGGTTTCGTAATATTAGTCCTACGTGTTCCGGCTAATGAATCGCAACTTTTAGACACGACATTTATACGTAAAAAAATATTGGACCGTAATTTAAACCACACGTCCATAACATGTACGGATTATTAGCACCGATCTACATTTCAATATTATTAATTGATCAAATTAAATTACCACGCACTTTAATTCCGAATTAAAAACGACCTCCCATCATTAAATGATTCCCAATAAACTCAACACCTGATCACATAAATTTATTATTACGCACTGCTCACTAAATATTCCAATATCACATGAATTATTATTATATCCAAATTATATTAAAAAAATATCTTCTTCAAAAAGTAGTTATATTATTTATTTATTATTATTATTAATAAAAAAATAATTTCGTCTGTTACACGGTAGTCCACTCCTAATATGTTTGACGCATAACCCCTTTCACAAACTCGATTTATTCTGGCACTAAACACTCCAGATATGATTTACTTGGAAATTATATTAATCGCATCTCACAAATTTAACAACTTCACTATGAAATATGACCATATTAATTACAACAAAACACAACTGGTATGGCGAAGCTGGATTTTCCTTCCATGTCATTACATAGCTCGTTAAAATGATAAAACAGAAAACACATATCGGGTCTTATTTACCTATCATAACCAAATTCAAATGTAAAGAAAATTATTGACTACAAAGAAATATGAATGCATGCATGACTTAACGTACTACCCTATATATACAAATTTACATCTCCAACAAACTGAATACATAAAAGACCCGATTATTTACATTGTTATATTTACTACTGTCCGTGCTACAAATTTAGGATGGGGTCGTTAAGCGACTCATCTTGTTACAGAAGGTAACCAAGTATAATCAAATTATTCCCATTTTTCCCAACACGATAACATTTCCCAAATATTATTTACAGTTTAGTACTCATCTTAGTTATCGGTATTCCATTACAGCTTTGCAGATGAGAGGCTCCTCCGGCCCCTCTCTGCGTTTTACTCCTCCATTCTTGATGGCGTAGTTCCACAAAAGATTTCCTGGCACATTACCATTTTACACTGATATCTTGATTACCACAAACCTTCACCATTTACAACGTTAACACTGAATACTTTAACTTGGATACAACAAATTACTATCCTAGACCCAAGAATTTAATATTTACACTATTTAATCTTCGTCCAACTACCACACAATGGACCTGGACACGTACGACGAGGTGTCAACTTTTACGCCCGTCGCGATACGCTTGTTTCGTACGGCACTCTTGATATGTTCATGACATCGGTTCGATATAGCAAAGTACAGGCTACTACTTCCTTAAAGTACTGTTCGTCACACAGTCTATTATGTACGTACTTATTTGATATAATTTATACTACTCCCTTGCAGTGCAATTACTTTACATCACTGATATTTATAAATGACAAACACTGTCCTACGTTAACTATTTCTAGTTCATTTTGCTTGAGCGCGATCACATTTTACAAACACTGGCGGATGCTCGCGCCATTAAATGACTGTACATCCGTAGAATTCTAAGTTATCGGCGACCGTCACTTCAGCTCCCGAGATTCACTTCAAGTGTGTTGCGACCGTCAATTCAGCTCCCGACATTCACTTCAAGTGTGTTGGCGAGGATCCCTTGCCCCGTATATATGGATGAAGCCTTTTTCCCGCGGATTCGTTGACGTCATACCCCTGAGGGAGGGGGTGGATTTTTAATATCGGTACTTGCACTCCGAATTGGAAGTTAAAATTTACATCAAATTAATCCACTCCGCTAGCATATCTGCTGGATTAAATATGAACTCCTGGTGATCACAGATTTAGGAGATACGGGTGGATTTAGCTCCTCACATTTCGCGCCTTCGGTAGCGTCCCTTTCAACGTGGTCTTTGTCCAGCCAATGAGATTCAAGCTGTCTGGTTTCCAAGAAATCCAGCCTCCAATTTATTTAATTTGCCAATATTTATTGATTATTTTTCCATGCGTGACATCTAATAAATTCATTACATCCATCCGTGTACTCACAATAATTTATTACTGATTACTTTTGTAGTTACGAAAATATCTCGTCCATCATTCCTTAAGATGGTATCCCTGAGCCTTCCATTAAATTTTTACGATTGGCCGGCAAGCGGTCACGTCATTTAAATCTCCACCTGCTCGAACCTAGGCCAGCGAAGGTACACGCAGCCGCTGTAATTTTCCACGAGCTCCCGGAATTTCCGTCCTGCCAAAAATATCCCAAGGTATTACTCATGTGGTGAGTTTCCTTTGTATGACTCTCCCCCTTCTCTTTCTGACCAAGACTTATTTGTAGACTTGTATTTCCTTGTTCGCCAACTAATGAGATTCCCTGCTGTGAAGTAGCCAAATGTTGTCGTGTTGAGCTAATCCGTCAAGCTCCAGTCTGTCGTCCTTCCTTCGCTCCGATTTCGACATTACATAAACGAAATATTTTCAACTACACTTCTGTATTTCAATAAATGTACCATATATCATTTTATCAATCAAATCATAACTGACTATGGGCCTAAGTCACTCGGGTTCAGTACCTCGACGTGTTTCTGCGTGCATCGCCGCTCGCGGTGGTCCTACATCCTACTGAGTCGATGCCGTGCGCATTGCGTAACCTGCATATTGGTTTGAAATAAACATCAATTATTCGCCCGTGCCGTCTCTGTTTTTCCCCAACTTTCATCCCTTTCGAACCACTCCTTCTTGGTGTTGCATTTGCTCTGTCAGTCAGTGTATATTAAGAAAATTCTGCCATTACCCTCCTTGCTGGGACTTGATAACGCCGATCTACGACCCCTGCCTCCTTAATACACGCCGCACAGGATCGACCGGCGCGATGAAGATTACAATACAGCCTTAAAGCGTCCAGCTTTTATAGCATTTCGAGAAGAAGTTTCCAGATCACTTTACAGACAGTCTGGATGCCTATACACAATCCCTTATAGAATGCGCGCAGTTTAACAGGACGGAAAACGTGTAACCCCGGTACAATATAAAAAAATAGAATGTTGCCGAAGGAAAATGTTCTTTATCAAGACCTACCCCAATTCACCTACAAATAATTAGGGAATTTTACTTAGTATCCTAGCCTCTTATGTTATTTATAGACCTGTTCAGATGACAATGTATTTTTTTTTTCAATTTGCTTTACTTCGCACCGATTGATATAGGTCTTACGGTGACGATGGGGTAGGAAAGGGCTAGGAGTGGGAAGGAGCGGCCGTGGCCTTAATTAAAGTACAGCCCTAGCATTTTCCTGATGTTAAAATAGGATACAACGGAGATCCAACTTCAGGACTGCTCTCAGTGATATTCGAGCCCACTATCTCCAGAATGCAAGCTCACAATGTATTCTTAAATAATATATTCTTCGTCTTGTTGTATTATTAATTTTGAGATGTTTATCTAACGTTCCAAATCTAGACGTGGTTATTATTCTTGGACGAGGTTTTACTGTTGTATTTTTAAACGAGAGTAGAAGGAAACGAGGGACGGAAACTCGTCACTGTGAAGAAAGTTGAACCATTCACATTTAGAATAATTTCTTGTAAAAATACATAGTCGTTAGTCTTTTTACCCTACCAAGTGAGCAGCTCTGAAACGGGTCAGGTGTACGAAGAGTTATCTAAAACGTAGGAGCTGATTATTATTACAGCTCATCTGTTGCTTGATAAAATTCTCCTCCAGTTGTGCCGATCACATAATGGAACAGTAATATTAAACAAACAATTAAAGAGTAACTAGAGTATTAGGAAGCTCTGTCCGTTTGCACTTCAGCAAGTTCTCTCGACGTCGATGAAATTGACTTCACATTTCATATTATCGATTTAACAAAATAACATTAGAGACGTTTTCAATAATCGAATACCAATGACGTGATTACGGCCTCCGTACTTTGTGAATGGATTCATTTCCACGTACACAAAATATTAACAAGTAGCGCATTGACAGTTTTGTCTCTACATTTCCTGCAAATAACAGACGGTGATCACCAATAGATTTCACACCGTAGCCTAGTGGCAGCGAGCCTGTCCCTTACCCGGAGGCCCCAGTTCGATTCCCGACCACTTCGGATATTTTACATGGATGTGTGGGCTGTTTCAAGGACATAAAAAGACTAGTTAAGAACATGTGAACAGTGAGAAAGCGAATTTATCACAAATAATAATAATAATAATAATAATAATAATAATAATAATAATAATAATAATAATAATAATAATAATAATAATCGTATGGCCTCAGCTACCCTATGCAGACATTTCGATTTGATGCCATCTGGCTGTCTGCTCGTCAATTTCGACGTTCCGGTTTACTCTAGGCCCACTAGATGGCAGACAGTAAATCGGATCGCTCTTGGGCGTCTATGGCTGAGATTTAATTAATTTTGTCGGGTAAATACCAAATGTATCACCAGAGATCTTTTACATGCCGACATCGTACGGCATGGAGTGTCGAGTGGACTTTTTTCCGCCCTTCAAAAGTCCGACAACCTCTGCCGGGTTTGAACCCGCTATCTTGGGATCCGGAGGCTGACACTCTACCACTTAACCTACTGATGCGAGTCTCTTGCATTTATATGATCTTAAATTCTATCCGATTGCGTCGGGATTCGTTAGCGTAACACTAAGCATAGGAGACCTAGCTTAACTACGAGGGCGTACTCTATTGTTTTACACTAATTTTTTTACGTCCGGGTATGGTTCACATTTCATTTTTGAAGGTGGTGACGTGTAACTAGTGTCTTGTTCCACCGTTTGGTAGCAGCACGCGCACAGGGGCCAATAAATGCACTCGTCATTGCTATTTAATAACAACACTGCCAGCAGACAACATGGAAAGCAACCGTCAGGACAGCGCTATACGACTTGGTTCCTATGGGAAAGAAAGCGTGACCACCACAGAAATTCATCGACGCTTGGTGGCAGTCTGTGGAGAACATGCGGCGTCACGGAAAGCAGTTTAAAACTGGGTGGAGGTTGAAAAACGTGGAACATATCGGTGGACAAGGGAACCAGTTCTGGAAGGAATGTGACAGTGACAACACCAGCCAAGGAAAGAAATACATCACATTTACTGAAATGGAGGCAGCCACAGGAATTAGACAAAGCACCCTGCAGCGGATCGTGCATGGCCACTTACAGTTGAGGAAGGTGTCATCCACGTGGGTGCCTAGACTCTTGTCTGCAGATGTAAAGGTGTGTGGACTTGTGCAGAGAACTTCTGCAACGCCACGATCAAGCTCCAATCGACTTCATGGCTAGGCTTGTGACTGGTGATGAGACATGGCTCCATTACCATGAGCCACAAACGAACAACAATCGATGAAATGGAAGCATAGGGACATTCCACCGCCAAGGAAATGTCGAACATGAACAAACCTCTGCGTGGTCGCCGTTTTGCGGATTATGAAGAACTGGACACAGCTCTCAAGAGATGGGGACGCAGCACTCCGAAAGAATGGTTTCAGGAAGGTCTCGAGAGACTGACACGTCGATGGCAAAAGTCCATACAGTTACAAGGAGATCATGTTGAGAAGGTGGACGTAATAACTGATGTGTAATATACTTCGTTTTAAGTTTTAAGTAAGCTGTTCAAGAATCGAACTGGGCTAACCGATTTACATAACACCGAAATATTGGAAGTTTTCAAAATTAACTGACAGCACTGGAGTGCAACCTGTCTACGAACTCATACAACCAAGACGATTGAAATCACTCTTCAATGAAGGCGCATCTGTGTAACTTCGTCTAACTAAAACACCGGACAGTGACAGCCGCGAACATAATACAATTCTCCAGTTGGTTGTGTGGTTACAGTTAATATAGCTTATCCTGGACTGTTGTGACAAGAGGACATGGTTCGATTTCCGGCGTCAGATTTCGTTTGTGTCATCTACTCACACATATTACAAATCACTCCTGACTCGAATGTCAGAATCAATGTTCATCACGTTGTATATTTGCTGTCTGTCCGCACGCAGCTCACTGAACTCCTGATTCTCTGGTGTAACACATGGATGTGGGTACAATTACATTTGGTTGCGAACCTGGAGCATGGAAGCAGGGGCATACGGTAAATAAAGGCAGGCCCACCGCTGTAGCTCAAGTGGCATAGTTTTAGCTAAGTAATTTATGTGGCGCTTGCATAATTGGCTACAGCCTAAGGAATAGGTGTATATAATATCCAAAAGTTTCTGTTTAAACGTCGCAGCACACCAGTGGTCTACTTTGGTTCCTTTCATTCTAAAACTCTCGTAAATCCTATTTTTAAATCTATACACATAGCATTATAAAAATATGCCTCTTTAACGTTGAAGGAGACAAAGTAGGGGACTACGAAAAACGCAAATTTAAGCAATTTCCCCAATTCTGCAGAAGGGACCGCAAGGATTTCAAATTGTGAGTCTTGGATCGCTCTATCAAACTAAAGAGAACGAATTTCGAAAAGCACTTCCGGCTTAAATGCAGTTCCAGAAAAACCAGCCCAGAACGGTTTGTTTATTTACTCGTTTAATTTTTCATTCAAATCCTAGTCAAATTAACTTATTTACATAATTATTTCTGTAATATGTTTGCTTGTTCAATATCCTCAGCCATTAGTTTTGTGAAAAATGTCTGCACCAGATGTTGTTATAAGGGCTTAAGGAAAGCTCTGCATTGACTTACATTAGCGCTCGTAGTGGCAGCCTTCTGGCAAGCAACTCGACGATGAAAACATCCCAGGGATATAAGCTAGACATTTTAGGTAAATAAAATATAATGGATTATGAGAACATCTCATTTTCTTCAACATCGTTATCCGGTCGATTGCTCTTTTCTAGCACTTTCCTGTTTCTTTCTTTCATTACTTCTTTCTTAATCTTTTCACCTTCCAGGGTTGGTTTATCCGTGCGACGCGGCGAGGGATCCCATCACCACCGTCTCAAGGGCAGTGTGGGAAGCCACGGAAAACCACTTCGAGGATGGCTGAGATGGGAATCGAAACCCCTCTACTCAGTTGACCTCCGAGGCTGAGTGGCTCCCGTTCTAGGCCTCGTAACACTTTTCAAATTTCGTGGAAGAACCGGGATTCGAACCCGGGCCTCCAAGGGTCGCAGCTAATAGCTCTAAACAATACACCACAGAAGTGAACTTCTCTGACACTACGAGCATTAATGTGTCTCAATGCATTGTTTCTCTTAAGCCTTTCTAACTACATTCGGAGCAAACATTTTTCAAAAATCATAAAGTGCCTGAGGGTACTGAACCAAGGAACACATTACAGAAGAAATTAAGTAAATAAGATAATTTGGCTAGAATTTGAATCAAACAGAAAACGAATGAAGAAACAAGCATTTTAGGCATTTTTTTTCGGAAATGCGTTTAGGCAGAAGTGATTTTCAAAGTTTGTTCTTTTAGTTTGATAGAGCTCTCCAGGACCTACAAATTGAAACCATCGTGGGCACATTGCCCTCCACCTCTTGGCACTATTAGAGAAATTGCTTAATGTTTTTCGTAGTGTGCGGTCCCCTACTGTGTCTCCTCAGAATTGTTTTGTACATTTAAAGGTGCATCTGACACTTTATGTCGTAAGATAGCGGCAAGAAAAGATCTGCGTTGTCACACTTAGTATTTCTGCGACAAAATTAATTAATAACTCGGCTATAATAGAACCAATAGAGTTCCTATTTACTCTGAAACGTGTGAAATGGCTGCACAGGTGTCATATAAACATGTCTGTACATGGTATCTCCTTCTTCGTCTTCTTCTTCTTATTATTATTATTAGCTCTTCTCTTTTAAATTCCCGCCTTATTTCGGCGTTGTGCGATTGGAAACATGAGCACGGGACACTTTCTCATCTGGTACCAGGCTCACGCGCTCCCAACATTTCAAAGCTTCTCAAGACAAGGAGAAGGACTTTACAAATTGAAAATAACTTAGAACATTAATTCAATTATAGTATAATTAGTATGATTCATTTTATTAGTAATTATACCTGGTGCTTAATTTCACTTTTTCCAAAAATGCGTAGAAGTTGAGTTCGTAAAGTTCGGCGTTTTTTTATTTCGGTAACCACAATATGTACATTTCTGTAGAGCATATATTTTCTCGTATTTACATTAAGATGAATATTTTATTTCTACTTATGGTAATCAATATTGGCTTTCCACTGCATGATTGAAACATGCAATCCCCAAAATCATTCATGTTCTTAATACCTCAGTTCGTGGTTTCCCATTTTCACACCAGGCAAATGCTGGAGCTGCACCTTAATTAAGACCACGGCCACTTCCTCCCCACTCCTTGCTCTTTCCTGTCCCATCGTCGGCATAACACATATCTGTGTCGGTGCGACGTAAAACAACTAGCAACCAAAAAAGTCCACCTCAGTTCCTTTCATAATCAAAGCGAATGTCACGCCTTTATTGCCTGGACCAGGCAGTCCTTAATAATAATAATAATAATAATAATAATAATAATATTAATAATAATAATAATAATAATAACTGTTACGGAGTTATCCGTGGAAGGCGGAGGTGAAAGAAGGTGCAGGCTGGAATGGGTCTAACTACAAGTCTTAAATATGAAATTAAAATTTAAATTAAGGTTATATTTTCAACCGATAACAACATTTCACAATTTTCACTAAGTGAAATAACAAAGAAAATCAGGTACAATGCAACTTTACAAAAGAAAGCACAAGTTACGGGGTCTACAATTTCTGGGCTACGACCCCAAATTCGTCAATGCTTGAGCTCTCAGCTCACAACCACAAAATACCAAAGGGCAGAACGCCCCTAATTACATGGAGCACTAGCTCCCAGCAATCAAAATGTCACCCCCCCCCCCCCGAGGCACCTTTTCAAAATACCAGAAAGAGCTGACCCGTTCTCAATCTGTCAAGCCTATTAAGAGGCCATAAACAGACTTTACTGCAAACTGCCCACAAGGCACACTTATAAGTAAACAGGGGTAAGTTGTACCCAACCTACAGGGCCTTCACAATGAAGGAAAAACAACAGGGTAAGTTACTGGCCCAAAGTACAGTGAGGACTGGAGGCGTGAACTTGCACTCCTAAATACACATTTTAAAACCTAAGTGGCTCTCGGCAGATTACACAGGGGCTAATCCCAAGCTAGGGAGGTGACTGATATGAGAAAACTTTAACACATTAAGGAAGAGAAGAAACGGTTATGAAAACGTAGTCACCTCAACTTCAAAATGAAGGGGAGCTCGAGAGGATAAAGCACTCTCTATCCCCGAATTACAGTTCAAGTTATGTGAAGTTTTTACAAGGATTGAAAAGGCTTACATATTTAAAGGTATAGGTTACATATTAAAGGTTTCGAACCTTCCTCGCGAGTTAAACTGCTGAGCTAGCAAGAAATAAAGATGTTAAAAGGCCATTACCTTGTTGAAGAGCTGCTGCCTGAAGAACGAGGCGCTTCCCGAACCCTGCTACATATTTACACACTGAGAAAGATGTTATACGAATGGCCCGGAGAGAGGAAAATCAGCAGTTTTTATACCCTCGTGGAAAATTCGAGACCTTTCATGAATGATAACAACCCGCCCTCAAACTTTTATTGGCTACAGTACACAGTTACACACATAATTAAAGAAGAAAGCCCCGATTGGTCGAAAATTAATTACAGAAATTCCTGATTGGCTACATTCAAAACAGGCGGAAAGAAAGGATTAATATTGCCAACCCACAAATGACAGAACAAAATTTAGTAAAGACAAAACTTATGAATACAAAATTTCTCCAAGAAAGTTCATTCCTTCATACCAGAGCGCATTATCATGGTTTTTGGTAGAGACATCTGTTAGAGAATGTCCACACTTCTTGATCAATGAAGAACAAAAGCAAATCAAAAACACACAGTGACATCTTCTGATAAACAGTAAGTTAGTTCAGTTGTTAAAGTTCAGGGTTTCTCCAGTAGAGAGGTAATTTAGGGCGGAACATTCAAATATGCGGCGTATAGGTGTACCAACCGGTACAACAACAACAACAACAACAACAATAATAATAATAATAATAATAATAATAATAATAATAATAATAATAATAATAATGACCGGGCGAGTTAGCCGTGCCGTTAGGGGCGCGCAGGTGTGAGCTTGCATCCGGTAAATATTGGGTTCAATCTCCACTGTCGGCAGCACCGAATATGGCTTTCCGTCGTTTCCCATTCTCACACCAGACAAATTCTGTGGCTGTATCTTAATTAAGGGCATGAGCGCTTCCCTCCCATTCCTAGGCGTTTCCGATCCCATCGTCGCCACATGACCTACCTGTGTCTATATGACGTAAAGCCAATTGTAAAAGAATAATGTTTGTACTTTCCATTAACTACGTCTTGACGGTTATCTGACACTCCCTAAGCACTTCCTTTACGTCCCAGTAAATCTACCGACATGAGACTGACAAACCGGAATGAGCCCGGTTCGAGCATGCCAAGTTGGGGTCTGAAGGGCAGCGCCTCAACCGTATGAGCCACTCATCGCGGCAATAATAATAATAATAATAATAATAATAATAATAATAATAATAATAATAATAATAATAATAATAATAATAATAATAATAGACATATAATGGACGTATTCCAATATGATGCGACTCATCTCATTAGAACAATCATTTTGTTCTGATATTGAATTGTGCGACACATGAAAGCTTATAGGGACAGGCCTGTATTGGCAAGCCGTTTTTATCGATTGCTCTCATTGTTCGCGTTCGGCTGGTCGCTCTTTGTATGGGCCGAGTTATTATAAACACTGAATACCACTGACTTGCATAGAACGGCCGCTCGACCGTTCTGTTTTCAAATGAGCTTGCTCATTATGCTCAAATAAAAGGATGTAATGAGCTCAACTTGGGGCTAATGATCCATAATGAAATTTATTATAATTAATTCTAATTACATATTTATAATTTATAATCATCTTCATCATCATTATAAGGGATACCAAGTTTTAAGAATAAAAAGGGTCGGTAAATAGGTTTGAAAAAAGATGCACGTCTTAGAAGTGTTGCTTCAATAACAGACTCCAACTGTGTGTACATTTCTCTGTGATGGCGTCATATTTTAATTCAACGCTCAGTCTGCTGTAAATTGTAGTGTTAAGGCATCTGATCGTTGGAAATTTAAAGGAAATCAAGACTTTGGAAGTTCAAAAATCACTATTATTATTATTATTATTATTATTATTATTATTATTATTATTATTATTATTATTATTATTATTATTATTATTATTATTATTATTACAAAAACACATCGCAATTGGGAATTGGGTGGCAATGATTACTTACACCAGTGTGATAATAAAGTTAATTTTAACATAATTACCTAGTAACAAGAACAATCGTTGATCGACGTGGCCTCCATGCCTTTCCTCTTTGAAAAGTAAAGGCAGACACATCCGCCACTCCGCTGTACATGATGTCATTTAGCGAGCTCTGGTTTCCTCCTATTCGAGAGCCCATGGACTGTTGTCATTCAGACGGTAAAAAGCCAGACGGAATGACACTTATGCCATGGAAAAGGGGTAGACTTCTCCTGTGGAATTTTACCTGTTCCTACACGTTTACTCAGTTCAATCTTTTCCTTTCGTCAATGAGTGCTGGAGGTGCAGCCACAAATAGGGAAAATGCTAAAAGAAGAAAACACAGCGATTTGTTGGACAAATTCATCTTAGTGCCAGTGGCCAGTGAATCGAGTGATACCTGGGGTAATGGTGGCCTCAATTTTATCGAAGACGTTGGTCTACGATTATACATTCCATTTTAATGTATGTGCGAACTTGTATATGAACATGCTCTATTTAAAATTATAAGATAGTAGTCAGTAATTGCCATAGTGTATAATTATGAAATACTTAAGGTACGTGTGATTTGTATATGCCGATGTTGTAATCTAGTAAGCTCAACCTATAGTATAGTAAGCCGTAGTGTTAAGGACTGGAAACACTAAAACTGTGTGTGAATTTGTATATGATGATGCTGGATTTAGAATGTTAAACTAGTACTATTTCTTGAAATATATTACTTCCACGGAATTTCTTGTTGTACTCTTAATCATGTTGTTTCTTTGTAATTACGTTTTAAATTTACTTTATTATAACACTAACATAAGTGATCATTGTCACCAGGATATTTCCCAATGCGATGTATTTGATAATAATAATAATAATAATTATTGAGGGGTATCCCGTGGAATGCAGAGGTGAAAGAAGGTGCCGGCGTGAATGGGTCTAATTGCATTGTCAAGAATTGAAATTAAAACTTAAACTGAAAGTTATATTTTCAAAAACTTCAAAATGAACAATTGTTACAGGCACAAGTAGCAAACATCAAACAAATCTAGGAAAGGCAAGATTAGTGGTATTAACAGATCGTGAGCTTCAAGCCCTCACTTTACTTTTCCTGAGCTCCTAGCTCAAATTTACAAAAGGGCACAAATTTATATAAGGGCAGAAATCCCGTAATTCAAAGAACACTTGCTCTCAAAATTACAATATCAAGCCTCTCAGAGGCACCTTTTGCAACACTTGAAGAAGAGCCAACGTGCTCTCAGTTTCTCAAGCCTACTCAAGGCAACACCAAAACAATCTTACACTCTTTGGAATTCCATGGCCCAACTTACAAATTGAAACAGGGGCATCTCGTACCCAACCTATAGGGCCTTTGCGGAAAGAACAGGTTAAGTAAATGGCCCGAAACATAAACTCAATGGAGGCGTACAGTGCTTCAAGATAGTGAAAACTTAAAAAACCAAAAGGGCACTAGGCCGGTGAAACAGGGGCTATTCCCAAACTACTGAGGTGACTCGTATGGAAAGTAATTTACCACATTACAGAATGAAAAACAGTTATAAAAACGTAGTCACCTCGGACCAAGATGAAGGGGAGCTCGAGAGGGTACATCACTCTCTATCCCCGATTTACAGTCGAAGATTTTATGAAGCTTTTTACATTAGCCGGCAGAAGTTATATTTTAGAAAAGAAGGTTACATAGTTAACGTTTCGGACCCTTCTCTCGGGTTAAACTGCGGAGCTAGCAAGAAAGAAAGATGTTATGTGGCCATTGCCTTGTCGATGTACTGCTGCCTGAAGAAAGAGGCCGCCCGCCTCCTGCTTTGACACACACACTTAGTAATATGACGATCAATTGGCCAAGAAACGAGAAAATCCGCAGTTTATAAACCCTCTTGGAAAGTTCCTGATCATTCAATATTTAACTAGCCCCACCCTCTCACGTTTATTGGTCAATTTAAAAGTTACACTCAAAATCGAAGAAGATGACAGTGATTAATTACAGAAAATAGGGATTGGCTAGATTCAACACTGGCGGAAAATAAAAGAAAATATTAGCCACCCAAAAAAATGAACATCAATCCGTAAAAAACTTATGAATACAAAACTTCTTTTAATTATAAGTTCTTATACCTCGCACCAGGGTGCATGATCATAGTTTTTAGTAGTGACATCTCGTGAAGAATGTCCAAACTTCTTGATGAATAGCAAACAAAACTAGTAGAAATACAGTCAGTCCAGGAAACTTCACAATAACAAAATTACATCATATTTTAGTGGTGACATCTTCTGAGTAAATTTCTAAGTCGGTGTAGTTTCAGTTTCACTGTTTCACCAATAGAGGAGTTCATTTAGGCGCTATATTTAAATTCGCGGCGTTGGGGTGTACCTCCCGGTACAATAATAATAATAATAATAATAATAATAATAATAATAATAATAATAATAATAATAATAATAATAATAATAATAATAATAATAATAATAATAATAATAATAATAATAATAATAATATTACAATAGAAGTATGGAAAATAAGATCTAATGATGAAATATACAGGAACATAGAAAACATAACAGAAACCATAAGAAAAAGGAGATTGCAATTCTTCGGACATATTTACAAAATGGATGATTCCAGATTAACAAAAGTGATTTTCAAGTACCTTTCGCACAAAAAGGCTACAACTAGCTGGATTCAAAAATTAAAAAAAAAAGACTTAGAAAGAAATAATATAAGGAGAAACTTGGACAGATAAATGTTTAGAAAGAGGGTAATAAGTATGGAAGGATTCCAAGGAAGATTGAACAAGAAACCTGGTGCTAAGTGGTCCGAAGACAGAAGGAAACAGCACAGCCAAAGGATTAAAGAATATTAGAAGAAGCGGAACAGGAAAAAACGGAGTATGAAGAACTAAATTGAAATTGGCACATGGTACTTAGCAGGCCTCAACGGAAATAATAATAATAATAATAATAATAATAATAATAATAATAATCATAATAATAATAATAATAATAATAATAATAATAATTTATGAACCTCAAAATTCTTTTTTAATTTTACAATTTGCTTTACGGGACAGGAAAGGGCTAGGAGTGGGAAGGAAGCGGCCGTGGCCTGGTGTGAAAATGGGGAACCACGGAAACCCAGCTTCAGGGCTGCCGACAGTGGGGTTCGAACGCACTAACTCCCGGATGTAGGCTAACAGCTGCGCGCCCCTAACCGCATGGCCAACTCAACCGGTACAAAGTCTTGATTTAATTTAAATTTCCAACGTTTCACTGACAACTGCATTCAGCATCTTTAGGGATATTTTGTGTTTGATGTTTAATATCGGCAATGAAAGTTGCAAAACCAACACTACCGAACGAATTTGCTGCGGGGTAACTGTTAGTTTGCATTCTTTGAACCCCACTGTTTGCAGTACTAAAATTGTTTTTCCGTGGTATACGATGTTCACACCAGATTGTACCTTAATTAAGGGAATGGTTGCTTCTCTTCCAGTCCCAGCCCCGCCCTATCCTGTTGTCACCGTAAGACGTGTCTGCGATGGCGCAACGTAAAATGAAAAAGCTCGACTGATATTTAGAGATGGGAATTAGAGGCACGAATAACTTACGCAAACAAGGTGCAAGTGTCACATACCCGCACGACTATTCTGCAGTGAGATTTGCATAATATTAGGGATCTGTACTATCAGAATCCCTGAAATTTATGCAACTAACCGGCGTAACTGAAGAGCGGCTAGCTTACACTTGCGCTTTGTTCAAATATGTTTGGATGATGCCCATTTGATATCTTGAGGGACTGACCTGCTGTGTTAGTTGTCATTTTCGTTAAACGTGATCACTTGCGACGACAGGAATCTGAGACACGGTATTTCTTGAAGATTCCCCGTCACCAAGCTTAGTTACTCGGAAATCAACTTTGCCGACAATACCATGTGAGAGAATTAATACAAGATCTCATACGGAAGAAAATCTTTGATTTTACATTTTATTATGGTAATAAGGAACATAGAGAAACTTATGGATTTTCCATACATCTCGTGATGACGATCGTCTTCTAAAATGAAATTTCTACCATAATATAATTTTTAACCATCACATTTTTCTTCTTGTTTATATTTCAGTAAATTTTACAGGGTAGTTCCCATCTGAATGGATATAAATGACTTAATTTATTTATTTATTATTTCATCGTATTAGAAGTACTTAAATACTAAATAATTAAACTATAATTGTGAATCGAAACTTTAAATATCGAAAGCACATTATAACGTTCAAAAAAAACACACACACACACACACACACACACACAGAATTCACAGTAGTTAAGGCGTATGAAAATTCAAAACTCAGATTTCTAGGCATGAAAGAAGGGAACAAAACATTGTTTTGTAAAATATTCATATGTAAGAGATAATAGTTGAAGCACTTTTTGAAGTGATTCATTCAGGCTTTAGTCTTGGAGGTGCTGCCTCTGTGGATCAGTGGTAGAGTGTCGGCCGCCGGATCCCAAGATAGCGGGTTCAAACCTGGCAGTGGTAGTTGGATTTTTGAAGAGAGGAAAAATGTCCATTCGACACTCCATGTCGTACGAAGTCGGCATATAAAAGATCTCTGGTGACACATTTGGATTTTTACCCGACAAAATTCATTAAATCTCAGCCATAGACGCCCAAGAGAGTTTCGGTTTACTCGGTCTGCCATCTAGTGGGTCTAGAGTAAAAGGAAACGTCGAAATTGACGAGCAGACAGCCAGATGGCGTCAAATTGAAATGTCTGCACACGGTAGCTGAGGCCATACGATTATTATTTATTATTAGTAATGGAGGAGGTTCATGTTCTCTCTCTGTTGCAGGCAGCACCCGTCTAATTGTCATGATGGCCTTGAAAGACCACCGAAAGGGCTTTATAATAGTTCCGACGATCAGATTCGACACATCCGGAACACAACTCAGTGAGGTACACAAGGAAACGAAAACAGCATATGAACCAACCATCCCAATCTATCAAAAAAGAGTACCCGCTCTAAGATATCAAAATCATAGGATTACTGGTTGGCACTAAAGGAACCATTGCTCTCTTTTTTGTCCATTTCTGTAAACAATTTAATCTCGATCAGGCATTAATAAAAGAAATTGCATTAACTGCCATGTAATATTCCATCCAAAACGTGTAGAACCATATCTCCCAAATTCTTTATTGCAACACATACATTATGTCAAATGTGCTAAGCAACTCACAATTACTTTTAAAATTCATCTTTTCTTTTTTTACATTTTATTTTCAGGGGGAAATCTCCAGTTAGGGAAGGTTGAAATAAGTAAAGAATAGCAAATTACTTGTAATGTTTTACGGAAACTGTTCGGAGATTCGTTCACCTGCTTCAATGCACGTTCTGGAATGACGTGCTATTACCTGTCGGACACATTGTACCGCAGCGTGTAAGCAACTGCCAGCACCTCGGATTCTACTGGAACTCTTTTCTAAACCAGGGAGAATTTGTTGCGTTTTGACACAGCGCAGAGATTGCATTCTGAGATGTTGTGGCATGTTTAACAGAATATGTAACATCGATGGTTTTGAAGAACTCGAGTTTTACTTAATTTATACCTGAACGGTCTCATTTCAGATCCAGGGTTCTGTATAAAGAAACAAAAAAGAAACCTTTGTTTAGATTACACGCATCATTCGTCGAAGTGGGAGTACTGACTTTTGTTATACCTTATATATATGGATTTTGGCCTACAATTTTATTTGTTCAGAATGCTAGGCCTCTTCCTCTTTTGCATATGATTAGAGTATAAATGAACAGCCAGAAATTTAAAACATCAAACACCGTCTCTATCAACCATGCGTACATACCCATAAACAAAGTAGATAACATGATAAGCAGAAAAGAGACATGAGTTGTGACAATTACCAGGTGTTTGCATAATTTTTTTTCGGTTTTTGTGGTTAAAAACACGTAATATTCTAGGGAGATTCAATTTTTAAATTCAAAATATTGGCTTCTACACGCTCCTCCCATCTTTTAGGTAAGTTGTGAATACCATGCCAGGAAAAGTTCTTGTCTTTTGCGGCAAGCCATTCGTCAAGCCCTATTCCAACTTCCTCGAAATTGGTGAAGTTCTTCTCTGCGAGCGCGTGTCCCATTGATGCGGAGGTGACATTCAGATGGTGCCAGGTCGGAGCAGTACGGCGGGTGCAGAAGAATGTCCCATCCAAGCGATTTCAAGGAGCCTTTCACTGGTTTTGCTGTGTGAGACGGCGCATTGTCGTGTAACAAAATCATTTTACCATGTATTCTGGCTCATTCCGGTTGTTTTTCGATCAATGTGTGATTTAAATCAATAATTTGTTGGCGATACCGTTGTGCATTAACGGTTTCGCCGGAATTCAAGAGTTCATAATACACAACACCGTTACTAGAGCACGCACTGTCTTTGACATTGAAATTACCACATGATTACTTAACGATACAACACAGGCGCTAGTGTTTGGCGGACTCAACTTGTGTGTGTTGGTAGGATAATGTCAGACGAACAAACTGACATACGTGTCAAATTCATACGCTGCGTACTGTTCGCTGGCGCAACCGGAAAAGCCTTACACCTGCTATACTGTGGGAACGTTGTGTCAGAAATCACGTTTAAGATAGCCGAAAATCTGACGTCTTAAACCACTTCATGTCTAAGTTATTTCATTTGAGATTGAATATAACCACTCTTGATTTCTGGCAAACAAGGAACTGAGTTGGAGCTTACTGGAAACAATATATTGGTGTGTTTCGCTTACTTTTGTAGATATATTATATTTCATATATTATTTAATTATTAAAATATATGAAAAGTTTCGTCGTCACTGATAGTGTTCTGTTCAAAGCATGGACGTACGGATGCACTATATCTCTTTCACCGACTCGCGTATTCCCTTTCACACAAGACGTGGTAGATACAATTTTAATTGAAAAGTTAAGGGCTTAACGAATTTTTAATTCGTTGGTAATCCCAATATGTATATGTGGCTGTGAAATATAGTCCACTCATAGAAAATACATGAAATGCATTGAAAAATACCACCAGTCATGTCTATAAAGGATACTCAAATTCACATGGCAATGTAAACAAATTAATGCTAGTGTTCTATAAGAAATTAACTGAAATATCGTAGATTCTATGATCATTCAGCATCAAACGTGGCAAACTCTGCATGTGATTCGAATGTCCAAACACCATCTTCTGAAACAAACGTTGGACTAGAAACAAATAATGGCAAAACAAACATTGTTTACCACAAAATGAGTTTTAAAACCTTATTAAAGGAAAATCACAGACCGTAACATTGTTCTGAACAAATGGGAAAACTCATCTAACGATCATATTGCTTGGAGGAAAGCCATCTCTACAGAAAAGAAGCTGAACAATTCTAAAATCTCCGCCGTCAGTCTGAAGAAGGAAGCCGAGCTAGAAGGAAGCACCGGCAAATGTCGAAAGAAGGCATCACTCCAGCCAGGAAAACCTGGACGTGTGGAAGAATATGAGGTTTAAGAGTTATTATTTTCATTCATCTAAACATAAACCCTTAGAAGTATATTGCATAGGGAAACCACTATCTTATTTGTTTACAAGTGATCACCTCACGACGACGGCAATTATAAATTTTTTGTTAATGTTATGATGTGTATTTTAGAGCATGTTAATTAACAACATGTGGCGCTACTTATCAGCTCAGTATTCCCGTGAGTAAGAGTGGAAAATCCTGAGAACGACGTGTGTTTCATAATGTACCAAAATTCATACCCTTAATCTCTGTCTATTATCTGTATCGGATACTTGAACGACTACGTACGGACAAGTCATCAATAGCTCTTCTTGGAGCGAAGATGTGCAGCATAAACCAATCCTTAGTTGATTCAGGCATTTGATCAACGGGTAATGGAATTCGGTAAATTCAAATGAAGATTACAGGAATATAAGGCGCGTTTCACAAACACGGAATGTAATATCATCCGTATGTTGATGTTTACAGTTAATTTAATTACTTATTTGTATTCTACAGGGACATGAGTGGCTGTAATATAATTACATACGGAGAGGAAGTAAGTTAGACTATTGATAGAAGGTTGGAAGTATCAGTGTCATGTTCATTGTATTTGGAGAGCCCTCATTAACATGCAGGGTGTGTTTGTTCGATAGGGAGTGAGCGAGAGAGAAACTTGTCACACACAGTAGCGAACACACAACAGTGTACACATTACGGGGCTAGAAGTCGACGGACTACATTGAGAGGTGAATCAATAGTCCAATGTCCACAGCAAATGTCCTACCTTGACTTATTTACATCATTTTTCAGATACTCTTCATCAGCGATCGGAACATATCAGCTTCCTTTTACTGTTCACCTAGCACCGTTTGGTGGGGTTCTTCCAACAAGCGTTCGAAGTTGAATTGATGTTTTGCATGGTTGGTTTCAATCCTGCCACTTCCAATGCGTGAGATGAAAAACTCGTGCGCAACTTCATCCTTCTTGCGGTGTTCATGCCAATCCCAACCTATTTGTAAACAGCACAGGATATGTGAATCCGCCAGATCTTTATCAACGTTTGAAGTTTCATGGGAAAATATACAATAAAGAATTCAAATGGATCAGAAATGAATCTCAAATGTGTAATAGTGTTCGAACTTCGATGGTTAACAATAATTTAGCATACAATCGAGGATAATGTTTGAGATAACAGACAATACAATTTTGTCTGATTTCGTCAACACGTGGATGCATTAGATTCTACAATATTAACATAATGTTCATTGGTGCTGAATAGATGGCCGACTTTTAGGCCGTAACAGGTTAGAATGCAAACGACTGTGATTCATAGGAAGTGTCGTCTAGCCCGTTCTTTCGTGACGTAGCGAGAGTAAAATAAATTTGAGGGGTTCTGATAGGCCGTACCCCGAATGTTTATGCAAAACTTGTAGCATGACCGTTGCGCAGGCAGACTATTGTTACTCGCTTCAGTACGTTTGTATTATATCCTATTACTGTCTAAAATGTCCGACTAGTTGGCAGAATGGTCAGCGTACTGGCCTTCGGTCCATAGGGTCCCGGGTTCGATTCCCGGCCGGGTCGGGGATTTTAACCATCATTGTTAATTCCAATGGCTCGGGGGCTGCGTGTTTGTGCTGTCCCCAAACATTCCTGCAACTCACACACCACACATAACACTATCCTCCACCACAATAACACGCAGTTACCTACACATGGCAGATGACGCCCACCCTCATCGGAGGGTCTACCTTACAAGGGTTGCACTCGGCTAGAAATAGCCACACGAAATTATTATTATTATACTGCCTAAACTGTGTAGTCTAGTTATGAATGCGGTTATAGTGAGGTAAAAGCTTATACTATTGTATATTGTATAATATATTTTACAAAATTTATAGAGAATAGTATCCACCTCAAGTAGGTGTATAAACTTCCTTTGCCTGAACAGGCGTGCGGTGTGTGGCGTGCGGTTTTTGCTTCAGCAAGGTAAATATTTATGACCTGAACCGCTACATAATGAGAAACAAAATGACCTTGCGTTTAGTAACAATCCAAAATCCATTAGACATTCCACTGCTTCTAGGAATAAACTGTACAATATATACTTTTTCGTAGTCACTAATATAACTTGCTCAATTTTATTGCATTTAGATATCGTCTTTGTTAGTCGTGAAGTTATAATTCTGGCCCCATTGTTACACATAACCACTCTTTCAAAATTTGAATAATGCTCGAAATTAAACAATAAGAAAACAAATATAATAACTCTCAAACTAAAGCTAGAACACAATTATAAGAACTACGATAACGGACAATTGACAATATGAAAATAATCCAAATATATAAGGACACGAAATGGTGATTGGTGAATGTAAGGAAGGTATGGAAGCTAATTGGAATGCGAAGCGTTTGCTGGACTACTGTGTTAGTATGGGTTTAGCAGTTACGAATACATTCTTCAAGCATAAGCCTTTTCACAACTACACGTAGGGGGGTAGGGACAACAGATCCACAATAGATTATATCTTAACCGACTTCTAATTCAGGAAATTGGCTAGGAATGCACGGGTTTTTCAGGAATTTTTCTATGATACCCACCACTCTCTGATCTGTAGTGAACTAAGTATCTCTAGGCCTAGTATAGAGAAAGTAAAATCTGTTTGAAAACGAATAAGGGTAGAAAATCTCCAGGAGGAGGAAATTGGACTGAAGTATGCGGATATGATCAGTGAGAAGTTCCGAACAGTGGACAGTAAGCAGGTTCTGGATATGGAAAGAGAATGGGTGGCATACAGGGACGCTGTAGCAGAAAAAGCAAGGGAATGCCTAGGAACAGCTGTGTGTAAAGATGGGAAAAGGCGAACATCTTGGTGGAATGATGAAGTGAGAGCAGCTTGTAAACGTAAAAGAAGGCTTATCAGAAATGGCTCCAAACGAGGCTGATGCAGACATGGAACTTTACGTAGATGAAAGGAACAGAGCGAAACAAATAGTTGTTGAATCCAAAAATAAGTCGTGGTAAGATTTTGTTAATAGTCTGGGAAGGCTAGGTCAAGCTGCATGGAAACATTCCTGGACACCAAAATAGAATCTTAGGAAGGGAGGGATAAAGGAAAGAACAGTATTTTGGGTAATTCAGGTGAACTGATAATATATCTCCGGGAATAACTGGACGGGTGAAGGAAATATTTTGAAAATCTTCTCAACGTAAATCTTCCTGGTGGTATCGTGAACAACTGAGCTCATGGGGAGGAGGAATATCGTGTTAGTTAAATTACGGTTGAAGAAGTGGAAAATGGTGTTAAATAAACTCCATTTTATATAGTAGCAGGATTAGATGAAATTATACCAGAAATTGTGAAGTATAGTAAGAAGGTAGGGATGAAATGGCTTCACACAGTAATACAATTAGCATGGAGTGTTGGTAAGGTACCTTCAGATTGGGAAAAAGCAGTAATTGCACCTATCTATAAGCAAGGGAACAGGAAGGATTGCAATAACTATCGAGGTATCTCATTGATTAGTATACCATGCACAGTATTTACTAACATCTTGAAAGGAAGGGTGCGATCAGTGGTTGGGAGGAAGTTGGATGAAAACCAATGTGGTTTCAGACCACAGAGGAGCTGTTAGGATCAGATTTTTAGTGTGCGCCAGGTAATTGAAAAATGCTACGAGACGAATAGGCAGTTGTGTCTAAGTTTCGTAGATCTAGAGAAAGCATATCACAGGATACCAAAGGAAAATATTTTTGCCATCCTAGGGGACTATGGGATTGAGGATAGATTATTAAAATCAATCAAAAGCATTTAAGTGAACAATTGGTCTGCAGTGAGAGTTGATGGTAGAATGAGTTCTTGGTTCAGGGTATTTACAGCGGT
Source organism: Anabrus simplex (assembly GCF_040414725.1). NCBI lineage: Eukaryota > Metazoa > Arthropoda > Insecta > Orthoptera > Tettigoniidae > Anabrus > Anabrus simplex. The sequence goes on from NC_090270.1 coordinate 338,498,852, forward strand.
TAGACAAGGTTGTAATCTTTCACCTTTGCTGTTTGTAGTTTACATGGATCATCTGCTGAAAGTCATAACATAGCAAGGAGGGATTCAGTCAGGTGAAAATTTAGTGAGCAGTATGGCCTATGCTGATGACTTGGTCTTAATTGCAGATTGTGCGGAAGCCTGCTGTCTAATATCTTGGAACTTGAAAGAAGGTGCACTGAGTATGGTATGAAAATTAGACTTTCGAAGACCAAATTGTTGTCAGTAGGTAAGAAATCGAAGAGAATTGGTGACACAAAGCTAGAACAGGTAGACAATTTTAAGTCTTTGGGATGTGTGATCTCCCAGAATGGTAGTGTACTATGTGTGATTGAATCAATGTGCACTGAAGCTAATGCAGTGAGCTTGTATTTGCGATCGACAGTATTATTTAAGAAGGAAGTCAGCTCCAGGACGAAACTATCTTTATATCGGTCTCTTTTCAGACCAACTTTCCTTTACGGGAGCGATAGCTGGGTGTGTTCAAGATATCTTATTCATAAGTTAGAAGTAACAGACATGAAAGTAGCGAGAATGATTGCTGTTATGAACAGGCTGGAGCAATGGCAAAGCGGTACTCGGAATGGGTAGATAAAAGCTAAGTTAAGAATGGACTCGATGAAGATGTACGCATAAACCGGCTTCGGTTGTGGGGTCATGTGAGGCGAATGGAGGAGGATAGGTTACATAGGAGAATAATTGTCTCTGTTATGGAGGATATGAGAAGTAGAGGGAGACCAAGACGACGATGGCTAGACTCAGTTTCTAACGATTTAAATATAAGAGGTATAGAACTAAATGAGCCCACAGCACTAGTTGCAAGTAGAGGATTGTAGCGACGTTTAGTAAACAACATTCACAGGCGATTGCAGACTGAATGTATAATTATAATATAATTACAATAATATCTGAAAATTTACGATAGTTCACATAGTCCTCTCGAGATGACACAAAGTTATCTCGCCGTAAACCAAGTATATTGAGGAGAAAGGAGGTTATTATTATTATTATTATTATTATTATTATTATTATTATTATTATTATTATTATTATTATTATTATTAGAAGAAGAAGAAGAAGAAGAAGAAGAAAAAGAAGAAGAAGAAGACGAAGGAGAAGAATGTGGCATCAGGTGGCTTGTGCAGCCATCAAAGCTGCCTTTCTGAGTGTCAAGAAATACAATGAGAGATTCAAAAAGGGATGACTATCGATCTTAAATAAGTATGACGGTATTCAACGCAATTCCAACCCGTATACAGTAGCCTATACGAAGGCAGATATATGAATGTACCACACCATTATCATCAACGTTTGGAGATGTATGAGAAAAAATTCAATGCGAAATTCAATAGATAAGATAATGGACATTAAATTGATCTTATATAAAAGAAATAGTGGCCAATCATCGATGGTTATCAATAATGTGGCATACAATGGAGGACAATGTTCGAGGTAACAGATATTTTCTGATATAGACAACAAGTGTTGGTATTCAATGCTCATTGGCGACGAATGCGTTTATAGTAAGGGAAACAACTTTTACTACTAGTCAGTTTGAGTACGTATAATAGATTCGAGAACATTTATTGAGTAAAGTATCCATTTAATTTCAACTCTCAGTAGGCGTATAAACTTTCTTTGCAAGAGCAGGTGTGCGGTGTGCGGCGTGCGGTTTTTGTTTTACCAGCGTAAATATTTATTATCTGAACCACTACACAGTGAGAAATAAAATAACCTTGCGTTTAATAACAGGGTAAAATCTATTGAATATCCCACTAGCTCTAGCAATAAACTGAATAATACTATTCCTTTTTGTTGTCGTAGTCACATTAATAAGAATGTTTATTGCATTTAGATGTAGCTTTTTTGGGAAGTTAGTGTTATGGGCCTTTTATTACAGTTCATCCCTGTTTCATAATTAAAAACCAACAAATAATAATACTAATCATTCAAACAATTCACAGATATTTACAGTAACATTAGAAATCGGAGTTTAAGATGCTACGGACCTATTAAAATAATTCATTATTTGGGAGATAGTAGGTTCAAATCCCACTGTCGGTAGCCCTGAAAATGGTTTTCCGTGGTTTCCCGTTTTCACACCAGGCAAATGCTGGGGCTGTACCTTAATTAAGGCCACGGCCGCTTCCTTCCCACTCCTAGCCGTTTCCTGTCCCATCGTCGCCGTATGAGCTATCTGTGTCGGTGCGACGTAAAAAAACTAGCAAAAAAATCATGCAGACAGACTTACAAGACAAATAGTCGTCTTCTACAAAAACAGGAGTACATACAAAACAGACTCAATGAAATGGATTGGCGAAATCAAAACCGATTTGAAACAAAGGCAGGAATTACACCAGAATACTTCCAAAACAGGAAAATATTCAGATATATAATTCACAAATAGCAAGTTGACCAAGAGAAAAGACCAAAGAAGAAGACGGAAAAATATCTGGTCGGAAGTCAGAAAGGAAGCACACAAAGGAATGAAAGAAATGTAGGCTCAAAAGAAGGCATATATGAACGTGTCTAAGTACTTTGCGTAGTCCTAATAGGCTTACTCGCAAATAATAATAACAATAATAGAAAAATCCCTGAAACTAACCCTAGTACATAACTATATTAATAGATCATTTACAATAAATATAAAACAAACAGGTACGTATTCTTACTTTAAGTACGATAACATTTGAACATTTACGATATCTGACATCGTCCAGAAAAGTTAAAGAAAAAGCTCTGTTTCCAACGACCACTGAAGTCTATGGAGGAGTAACGGGTGAAGTATTTCATTTTTTTTTTTATTTTTTTTTGCCGGGATGATTGGTTCCGACGGTTGACCCCAACTTGGCAGGTGCGGCCTGGTTCAATCCAGTGGTATTTGGAGGTGCTCAAATAGGTCAGCTTCGTATCGGTAGATTTACTGCCACATAAAATAACTCTTGAGGGACTAAATTCTGGCACCTCAGCGTGTCCGAAACCCGTAAAAATAGTTAGTGGGACGTAAAGAGAATAACATTACAATTATTTCCAAGTTCAGCAATAATTATCATCATAATCATATGACTTGCCTGCTGCCATTTCTTGATGGATACAGTACTTTTGTATCCATCTCTTGGCACAGGCCAGAATAAAGTGTAGCTTTCACCAAAGTCCCAGTCTCATCCATGGCTGTGACAATATGGAAGCTGCTGGGGTATGGGTGGTGCTAAGTAATGACATTCAGAGCACGGCTAGTGCATCTGAGTGTTATGAAAGGTGTTGCTCATAGGGTCAGTCGTGCTGCAATAGCACTTTCTGACCCAGTGAGGAAAGCAATGGCAAACTACCTCACTCCTCGTCTTGCCTAGTACGCTTCATTTTGGTGCTGCCATTGGTTTTTGCGGTTTCCTTATAACAGCATAACCTTTGGTGGTGCTATTTGGGGATCCAACCAGCCTCTGGGCTGATGACCTAACAGACAGACAATCATATGACCTCAAATACCGAGTCCAGCGTTACAATTCGAAGCCATCAAAGGTGCCTGCGAATGAATTTTGACGTTTCCTTTGACTGCACCATGTGGCAGAGTGAACCTGATCTCTATTGGACGATGTACGGATGAGTTTTAATTAATTTTGTCGAGGACGAGAGATCTTCTGCATACGCGCATTGTGCGATAAGGAGTTTTCATTATTATTTAGTAACTTATAAAATAATAATAATAATAATAATAATAATAATAATAATAATAATAATAATAATAATAATAATAATAATAATAATAATAATAATAATAATAATAATAATATGGCCTCCGCTATTGAGTGCAGCATTTCAATTTCATGCCATCAAGCCTGCTCATGTATCAATTAGGATACTTCGTTTTTTCTGCACCAGGAGGCAGACCAAACCACATCCCTGTTGGATGTCTGATGGCTGAGTTTTAATAAATATTGTCGGGAAAACATTAACGAGAGATCCTTTACATCCCCACATTGTACAGCAAGGACTTTTCGCTCCTTCAAATAAACGACTACCTCTGGCAGGCTTGTACCCGCGCTCCTGGGATCGGGGGACCGACACTCTAGCTCTGAGACCTAATTTCAACTGTAAACAGGACAGAGTAATTAGTTGTATACCCAGCCGCCTTTACCCACAGGAATTAACCTGGTTCTCATTTGTTTTGTAGCCTGAGTGTACCAGAGGATAAGTTAAGTACGTCTTAAAAAGTAGACTACTGGTCAATTTAAATGCTGAATAAGCTTTGCGTCTTCAACGAACACAAAACTCATGCATACGATATGCCTACCAACTGCGACACGACGCTCATGTTACACCATATTTCAAAACGAAGGAATTTCCACCCTATGAGACTTGTTTACCATCTGAACACTCCTACTTATCTATCTTCTAATATTCGTTTCCTTTCCTCATTCCCTGAAATTAGTAGCCGTTCTTCTTCCCTACTTGAAATTCTACTAAATGAACAGATTCCTACAATCATTCCTTTTTAGTTACTGCATCGAGACTCTGGAATACACTTCCAATGGGCATTCGGCAATTAACATCCTCTGATAAATTCAAATCTGCAAGACGAAAATTTTTGAGAGTTCTGTGACTCATCGTGTGTATGATGTGTGAATGGGCATTATTTTATCCATTGTGCACTTAAGTTAGTATTATTATTAATGCCTTACTAGTTTTTAATCTGGTCTTCCAGTATATGCCTCTACTGTTACTTCTTGTAGAATTAACATGTCTTACTTACTTTGCTTTTCAAATTTCATTTCTGAAAGGGGTTAAGTGTAAGAGAGGGTCATGAGCCCTAACATCGCCACAAATTTACGTCAGGAATAAATGATATTCGGTGTATAGACAAAAAGTGCGTTTTACCACAATGTCTGATGGCTGGAAACTAATCATGTACTAGCTGATGATGGCCGTTAAGGGCCGAAACCGGTACTAGTGTGATCTATTTACAATAAATCGTGTATTGAAACACATTTCTCGTATATACATTGAATCTATCAATACGGAAAATGAAATTTATAAACAATAAAATAATATTCGTTTCTAAAACTATCGAATTAGTAATGGGAAATGAAACTTTCGACTGTCATTGTGAACAGATAGAAAAAGAGTCATCGACCTTGGTAATAATAATTTCGTGTGCCTATTTCTAGCCGAGTGCAGCCCTTGTAAGGCAGACCTTCCGATGAGGGTGGGCGGCATCTGCCATTTGTAGGTAACTGCGTGTTCTTTGTGGTGGAGGATAGTGTGTTATGTGTGGTGTGTGATTTGCAGGGATGTTGGGGACAGCACAAATACCCAGCCCCCCGGCCATTGGAATTAACCAATTAAGGTTACAATCCCCGACCCGGCCGCGAATCGAACCCGGGACCCTCTGAACCGAAGGCCAGTACGCGGACCATTCAGCCAACGAGTCGGACATCGACCTTGGTGGCAACTGCATACACACCAACTCCTATCCAACCTTTGTTTGGCGACAGCTGGCCTTAAGAAGCCGGATTCCGATACATACTCGAGTATTCAAACTTCACCTTCACTACCCTCCACCTTATACCTGTGTAACTATACAAGTACAACCCGTTACTTTTACAGTGAATATGTATGTGTAGATGCCTCGTCCTTAGGCATATTCATGGATACAACTCTACGAATACAATTAAAAAGTGTATCAATCTGAAATTCACTTTATAAAGACACTATGTTAATAACTCGCCTTTATGTTCATATTTCGATCCCTGAAACCCACTTTGTGATTTGTGGAAGTAATGGCGAGGTTGTTTTTAACTCAGGCTGTACAGGAGAGCTCGGTTCACATGAAAGACCGTCGGTTTAATTCCACGTCAGAAAGTCGAAACACTTAAGAAACGAGGTGCATGTAGCCCTCAGGTTCACTGAGCCTACAATAAAAATGAGCACTAGGTAAATTGCTGTGGGTAAAGGTCGGAAGCGGTGAGGAATTACAACTCTATTCCACTTAGTGCTGAAGTTACGAATAATTAGGCTATAAATTATAATTATTTTCCACTTCTCCGAGAGCCTTTGTGGCCTCTATGGAGATGGATTTGTTCTCTGACATTTTAGAAATAATGATGCTCTTACCATACGTATAGGAAATTTCACAATATTTGCATAAATAATAACATGTCTGGAGTAAATGTCATTCCGACACTTTCGGAGAGTGATGGCTTTTGTTTCGATTTCCAATCATGGTCATATTTCACACTCGACTGGTGAGTATAGTCAAGCAGAACCTCATTTTATGCGGGTACTTCATCGCTTAAAGTAGGCGGAAATTAAAGCCTAGTATACAGGAGCAGCCTTTGTGGCTCAGACGGCAGCACATCGGCCTCACACCGCTGGGTTCCGTGGTTAAAATCCAGGTCACTCCCTGTGAGATTTGTGCTGGATCAAGCGGAGGCAGGACAGCTTTTTATCCGGGTACTCCGGTTTTCCATGTCATCTTTCGTTCCAGCAAAACTCTCCACTATCATTTCATCTGTCAGCTATTAATCATTGCCCCAGAGAAGTTTGACAGGCCTCGGGAGCCGGCACAATTCCTATCCTCGCCGCAGGATGGGGGCTTCATTCATTTCATCCCACCGAGCTCGATAGCTGCAGTCGCTTAAGTGCGGCCAGTATCCAGTAATCGGGAGATAGTGGATTCGATCCCCACTGTCGGCAGCCCTGATGATGGTTTTCCGTGGTTTACCATTTTCACACCAGGCAAATGACCTTAATTAATTCCACGGCCGCTTCCTTCCAATTCCTAGGCCTTTCCTACCCCATCGTCGCTGTAAGACATACAGTATCTGTGTCGGTGCGACGTAAAGCAAATAGCATTCCATCCCTGACTCGGTCATTGACTGGAAAAGAGGTTGTAGGTTTTCTTTCATAACTATATATACAGGATGTCTAAAAATAAGTTACAGGAAATTTACGGGCATAATAAACCCAGTAATGGCAGACACAGGGTCCGTCATCCCTGGTTTCCTCCATCGTTCGGCTCATCTCCAGGGATAACTGGTTCATATTTCGTATGTCCTGCGACGTAGTGCACTGAATTCGATAGAGAACGTTTGTGGCATTCCAAATTCCTAATAAAAATGCGTGAGGTACGCAGAAATGATCAGCACCTTTACGGTGAAGTGAGTAGAAACTTGAGCGCGTGACTGAGGACCATGTGCTGTGCATTTAGCAAATAATACAGTGGCCTGCATTGCGTGACTCAACACATATAGGGGAGGGAGTGGACAAGCGGGGAATCGGCCGTGAGAAATTTCAAGCATTATTTCCTGAAAATTTTCGCGTTTGTGCCCTGTATGTGGTGAAACACACTACAAAAATGAAATAAAAATAACGTTCACAGTATGTAAGATAAATAAACAATTAACAGATTTTAAGTAACACTAAACGTATATCCTCAATGGCCTATGTGACTCTAAATTCGAGCTGTAAAGCCCCGGTCACTTACGCCAGGAAATCTAAATAACGTAACGAAGATGTTTGACATTAATAATGCTGTACACTTCTGATTAACACCTATCAAAACACAATAATAACGTACGGAAATACTTTGGACTTAATTTTATTAGCCCATAGGATACTCGGTTCTAAACTTAGGCCGCGTGCACACCGAGCGCGCTTCGCATAGTGTGTAGCGTGTGGCGTGAAATGCTATGCATAGCGCAAAGCGTGCTTGCTGTTCACACCGAAAACTCTACGCCGTGCTCTCAGCTTAGATTGGCGCGAGGCGTTTTAGGGTCGTCACAAACTAATGCCGTTATCCAAGTACACTAGAAACAGTTTACTGATGGATAACAGTTACCTAAAATTAAAAATTAGAAAGAAGAATCGAAAGTGGATTCATGAATTTAATGAAGAACGAATTACTTTCGTAGAATTCCATCGTTTGTACAGAGATGCAAGACTTTATCGCGATAAATTTTATGATTATTTAAGAATGACAAAAAATACCTTTGACCTACCAAACCCTACAACTGAAATGTGGCGACAAGTAGCAGAGAAGTATTGGGAGAAATTCGATTTTCCCAATTGTCCAGGAGCACCGTACAGCAAACACGTGGAAATTAAATTTCCGGCTAAATCACGCTCTTTATATAATAATTATAAATAGTATTTTACAATACTGTTACAATTAGCATACACAATTTATCATCGTTACAAACGTGAAGTAAATGTGTGACAAATATCATATTTACTTCCAAACCCACTCCTGGCCTGCAGAGTGATATTCTTCATGTTACCACCCTCCATTTGCAAAATTATAGATTCTGTGCACTTTGTAACAAAGTGTCCGGCTACATGGCTAAATGGTTACCGTACTGGCCTTTGGTCACAGGAGTCCCGGGTTCGAATCCCGGCAGAGTCGGAATTGTAACCATAATTAGTAAATTCCATTGGCACGGGGGCTGGGTGTATGTGTGTATTCATAATAATTTCATCCTCATCACGATGCAGGTCACCTACGGGCGTCAACTCAAAAGACCTGCACCTGGCAAGCCGAACTTCTCCTCGGACACTTATGACCTAAAATACATACGCAATTTCAACCTGTCACAATGTTAAGCCCAGTAAAGTGTGACAGTAGAAGTAATATTACTGTATATGTTTACTGTAGGAATGCGATACAATTGTTGTAGATACCTAAGTCCACTTATTTTGCAAAACAGTTACATTGTTATAGTTTTTGTGTCTTGGGTTCCATATTTCTTCTCTTTGAAACACTGCATGAATAATTTCTTCTTCCATAGCTTCAGAACAAGCTAGGTAACGCTAAGCAATTGACCAACACTGCGCGTTGTCTGGCGCTTCGCTTAGCTGTAAGGTAGGCGTTCAGCGCAGCAGAGCGCGGGCTGTGTGAACACCTGGCTTAGGAACAAAGCACTGGTTATGCTTAGCGTGACGCTTAGCGTTGAGCAACACGCGACACACTATGCGAAGCGCGCTCGGTGTGCACGCGGCCTTAGACTGAGCTTACGATGTTTACTTTTATTACATAACTTTTGTTACGTGGATATGTCATTTCAGTAATTATTTTGTAGTGCAGCGAAATTTTACATGTAAGAAATGTTCTTTGTATACCGATTTGTATGTTCAGTCCTCATCCTGAAGGTTGGTTGGATCCTCAACCGCTGCACCATTAGCTGGAATAGATGGCCTAGGTATCACTAAAGAGACGTCCCCGGGAAATGAGAAGAGAGGTTGTTATGCTCACCGGAAATCCAGCGGAATTTTACTACTAGTGTTTAAATTTTGTACGCCAGCCGGTTCAGGATCAGAATCAGAATAAAGGTGCTACATTACCGGGACATGGGGATCAGATGCTTTTCTGTGATAGGCCGCCATTACTTGTGGGCCAGGGACACGTCAGTGTGTTGCGGTAGCGCACCGCCCAAGGTTATCAAGTAAGGCAGATTGAGCGGCCACACGCTGACACAGAAGTTGTTTTCGATTGAACTTCGATTTTTGTTTCAGATTATTATGTCGTATTACAATTTCGGTAACATATTTTCAGGCACCCTGTGTATCTCACATAAGTAAGGATTTTTTTTTGCTAGTTTCTTTACGTCGCACCGACACAGATAGGTCTTATGGCGATTATGGGACAAGTAAGGGCGAGGAGTGGGAAGGAAGCGGCCGTGGCCTTAATTAAGGTACAGCCACAGCATTTGCTTGGTGTGAAAATGGGAAACCACGGAAAACCATTTTCAGGGCTGCCGACAGTGGGGTTCGAACCTACTATCTCCCAAATGCTGGATACTGGCCGCACTTAAGCGACTGCAGCTATCGAGCTTGGTAAGGAATGTTTAATTGATCTGTAATGGCTAAAATAGTGTTCCATGTGTTATTTATGAACTCTTACGTTGTTAATATTGAACTGTTGATATGATGAGAGACAGAGTGACGTAACGAGAGAGTAAGTTTACAAACATCGTGAATTTTGTGGTAGAGCTGGGATGGGGAGGTTGCCGAGTCCTTGAATCCAGCAAGAGTGAGTTCATGCAAGTCAGATGAGAAGAGGACATACACACCACATTGTGTATGGAAGAAGCCCCATGGTGACAGATACACCAATCGATATGTTAGTTAGCCATGCCCACTTCAAGCGAACTCTAAAAAACTGTACTATTCAAACGAGTGTGGTCCATTTCTATTAGCATAATTGGTCAGTAGAGTTCAATGCAATACTTGCAAATCTGGCTTCCACAAACAGTGATTTTAAATTAGTGTCCACTCAAATCGTTCCACTGACCACAATGACTGTTTCCACTTACAACAACAATCCTATCACGGTAAGTATTTGGCATACATTATCTACAGCGGTCACTGCGAATTCATTTTGAACCACAATATTCAGCCTGATTCCCTGTATCGTCCAACACCCTGCCACTATATAACTACAAAGCAACTAATTCGGGAAATTTAATATTAAAGATTACCAGGATTATATCGTGACAAATAAGAAAAAGTAGAGCAAAGGTATATTCAATTACACGATAAGTTGGAAGGGGAAGTTCGAGGTATTTACAGGCTGTAATTATAAGGTACTGTTCAAATTTCAGGACTCCTTCCTCAAACTTAAAAACAATCCACAATTCTAACCCTTAAGGCAAGCAAATCAATGCTGAATACATTCTAGGGGTATGAGTTACGAATATTAGGTAAATAAAATATAACGAAGTATGGGAATATTATTCTGTATTTTTTCCTATTTTTTTTCTTAATCGTAGTTATCCGGTCGATTACAATAACAGTTTGCCTTTTTCTACCACTATGAGCGCTAATGTGTGTCAACGCAGAGTTTTACATAAGCGCTTATAACTATATTCGGTGTAAACATATTTAAAAAAATGACGAACACCCCAGATTATTGAACGAAGGAACACATTACAGAAATAATTATCTAAATAAATTAATTTGACTAGGATCTGAATAAAAAAGAAAACAAGTAAAGGAACGAGAGGTTTTAAGCTGTTTTTCCGGAACTGCATTTAGGCCCGAAATGATTTTCGAAATTTAATTTTTTAGTTTGATAGAATTATCGAAGGTTCAGAATTTGAAAATTTTTCGGGCACTTTATCCCTTCAACTTTCTGCACAATTGAGGAAAATGCTTAATTTTACGTCTTTTCAGTGTATGGACGCCTACTTTGTGTTTTGAGAAGCGTTTTCAATATTATAAAGCGAAGTCATCTCCGAACAGGCCATGAAGGCCCTGGAAGGAGTTGAAGCTAAAGGTATCACCACTCCGAACCCATTTCCTTCCGAGTGAACCTAGCACGGGTTTTACTGCCTAAGGCAGGCAGCCTCTTTTCTTACATATAGAAGCAGAAAATATATCACGTGGACTCTTAATTTCCATGTTACAACTCTTTCTTTCTACACTCCTACACAGTACATTAATCACGACAAACACAGTAACAGACCGTACCAGAAAACCACATTAAACCCTTGCTTATATAAAATATCAAAATGCCTTACGTTACCATTGACACACGCATATCCAATATTGCAGGGATTCATCAGCGCTTCCGGGATTAAATGCGATGGCGGATTGATGCATGTGTCCTTGCTAACTGAGGGAATTTTAAATACTTCCTGTGTTATGCTGGTTTGTACTGTTCCTGTGTGTTCTCATGATCAATGTACAGTGAGTTTCTCTCATCGCTTGGCCGCCAGGCGCGCCCAGCTTATCTGCTTCCCGTTGACTCATCACTTCCCGCTACACAGCGCAGCGACAGCACGCGAATTCCCGCATTTCGCAGTTCAGGTCCGTGCTTAGAGCGTGTACTAAATGTTGATCTGTCGCTCCAACTGTTCTCGAGTTGTGAAGTGTTACTTCGGGGTATAATTCTCGCAATGATTCCACATGTGAACACGGGAGAGGAAATGGTATTTATGAATTATAATTATGTGAAAACAGAGTCTTACAGGGAAGTCGTTACGCTATTTGTATCCCAACCTTTTTTTTTTTGCTATTTGCTTTACGTGCCACCGACACAGATAGGTTTTATGGCGACGATGGGACAGGGAAGGGCTAGGAGTGGGAAGGAAGCGGCCGTCGCCTTAATTAAGGTATAGCCCCAGCATTTGTCTGGTGTGAAAATGGGAAACCACGGAAAATCATCTTCACGGCTGCCGAAAGTGGGGCTCGAACCTACTATCTCCCGAATACTGGATACTGGCCGCACTTAAGCGACTGCAGCTATCGAGCTCGGTATCTCAATTTCTAGTTGTACTCCATCCATATAGAGAGACCATGCGTAAATTCCTAAACTATTTGAGAGGAAGTGGTTCTTTACTCGATAAGAAGCGAAGTGTTAAAAAACGTGTACTTAACGAGGTAAAAGCAAGTGAAATCGCAAAAAGATTAGAACATGCGCCTACAAAATCCTTAAGACGACGTGGACAAGAAGCTGAGGTTTCAAAAATGTTTAAATGTTAAACCATACGATCCCAGAAATGCGTGGAAGCAGGAGGAGAACGTTTGCAACATGTCATAAAGTACGAGCTTATTTAAGAAATTACTAATTTGCTTAATTCTTATTTTCTTAATTTTTAATTGTTACGCCCACCGCCGTCTCAATCTCTATATACTGCTTGCTCTGTGCTGCGTGAATTGCGTTTACAGCTACATTACAGATGGCAACACTTACCGCACCCAGAATGTATATTAGTTGAATGAGTATTCGTCCGTAAGATCAATATAAAATGAGAAATAATCCTTAACATGCTACTAATTGGGAAGATAATATAAATACTGAAGCTAACATTTCACTTTTGAGTCCGATTTAAGATATAGAAACGTAAAGTATACGGAAAAACTTACTAGTTACAGTAGGTGTATAAGCATCACCCCACTGGAAGTAAGCAGCAGGAATAGTGAACATTCTGAAGGTTCTTTTACAACAAAACACAACTGTTTAATCACGAGAGCAGGAGATTTTTCCAATATCTATGCCGTATACACCCTCAGCATAGACCACGCCTACAAACTTGTCAGTGGTTCGGTCGTAGAGGAGCCATTCCAGTAATATCACCGGCAAACACTATTACAATCCTCTCTGTTGCTCGGAGAGTTTAGATTTTCGCATCCAGATTTTAGTCTTTCCTACACTAACTGGGAAATCTCAACACCACACTCAACATTTACTTCGCGTTGGACCTGACACTAGATTGGAAGTCCTACCATATCTGTAACCTTTTGTGGATACTATTCTTCACACCACACAGTACCTTATGGTTTGTTCTGACCACGCGAGTATTGCCTTACGAAAATTGATTATCTTTCTGGGTTGTCTTCGAATTTCCTCTGTAGTCTTTTATGTTAATTGTCCTTCTTCACTTGCTTTCCTAGCAATCTTAGAATTCTCGATCGGCGCCTCTTATTTATGATCTTCTGACGACTGCTATCATTATTACTCGTTGGAATATCGACTAGGATTGAGACATCATTTTTCACATGGATTTCGTGCTCGATACACTACCCAATGTATTTCCTGTGGTTGAAGAGCTTGTTACCTCAAGGAATTGTTCTGAAGAAATCGCTCTCTGCTCTTTCGTGGAGCTATTTTTCTGCTTTGGAGGTAATGGGAATAATTCGGAAACTGGCTAGGTACAACATCTGGCTTCAGTACCTTTCTCTCACAGTTTTCTCGGTAAGCCCCATCACTAAAATGCAGGCTACGAACACGAGAACAATCGGATAGAATCAATTCAATACCCTTGTTTGATTCTTGCCTTGATATAGCGTTCAGCCATTTTCTCCGAAGTTCTTTATTTGAGAGGATTTCATGAAACCTCACACCTGAAGAATTTGGATTCCCTTGCTTTGATTTGCGGAGAGGAACACAACAATTCACCATTTTACAGCCAGAAGCACACACATAAATATTCGAAGTAAACGCGCGGGAACCCAATAACGTCGGTACGGAGATAAGCTGCGTGCGTTAGCTGGCGCCCCTAGCGGAGGTTTGCGATACTGAACGCACACACTAAGGTGCATGTTAACCGCATAGCATAGAGCAGGCAGCCTATAAAGATTGAGACGGCGGTGGTTACGTCAAGTCGTCCGACTCATTGGCTGAATGGTCAGCGTTGAGGCCTTCGGTTCAGCGGGTTCCGGCTTGGGTTCCAGGCCGGCTCGAGGATTTTAATCGTGTTTGATTAATTCTTTTGGCTTGGGGATTGCGTCTTTGTGTTTGTTCCAACAATTTCCTCTTCATATTCAGACAACACACTGCACTACCTACCACCACAGAAACAGGCAATAGTGATTACATCGTCAATATATGGTTGGCGTCAGGAAGGGCATCCGGCGTTAAAACAGGGACATATCCATATGAGCGACACATTTCGCACCCGCGACCCCACATCTGTGGGAAAAACGGTAGAAGAAGAATAATTTTTATCTCATGTCATGCACGGATAAAGGGAGTGAAGTGCTGTGTTTTGCTATGCCGCGGAGCGGGGAGTGATGAGTCAACGGGCGGCAAGTAAGCTGCTACACTCTGTATAAGCTTGTGTTTCATGAGGGCCGAGGTCAGTAATCAAGGGTCCCTCAATGAATGATCCATTTTAACGTAGACTTACGTTGTTCAACAACGCGTAAATGGAAATAAAATTTTAAAATTCTTTTAGTGTTTGGGTGGAACGCGTACATCGCCTAGAGTATTTGACTTGCGACTATGTTTAATGTCTAAATTGACCTATAAATGAGGAGGCCACCTGTTGCCAAAAAAGTAAATAAACCTGAAACACAGTTTTCATGAAATAGCGCTTCAAAGTAAGACAAAATATGTGCTAAATATGTGCCGCCACACGAATACTCTGTTACAAGATGGCGCTGTGTTGACTCGCGCAATCAGTTGGATGTTAGCTGTCGTTGTGAATACATTGTGGTCAGTTGTAAAGAATAAAAATTTTAATAATGGAAAAGAAACATTGACGTCACACGCATACTCGGTTACAAGATGGCGCTGTGTTGACTCGCGCGTTCAGTTGGAGGTTAGCTGCCGGTGTGATAGAGATATGCCAACCATCATGATTGCCGATTTTAATAGAAACATCCAAATAAATGGAAGGGCATTTGATTTTCTCAAACATCACTTTAATTTGAATGTTGTGCCGAGCAATTCTCCCAGCATATTGGGCAATTCATTTATTGATCTTACTTGTACTCGTAATATTACTCCCGAACTCTTACATTATGTCTCTTATTTCTCAAATCACATATCAGTACTACACGGAGTTATTACCCACATTCCAAGAATACCCCGTTCCATTCAATAACATTTCTTATCCGCATACGAAGTATATTGACCCACAACTGAATACCAGCATGTGTCTTACAACTGGCAGCATCAGATTAACTCCAGTCCACTGACTGCCACTCTTGTCTGGAATAATGCCACCTGTCTTACGAAGATCCAGTGCTCTTGTTCGAGAGTACAAGATCTGCGACAATTCTCTGCTACCTGTTCTAGACGACATACCAGCTCGTAGTCTCCAAAGACTGAAATCAAGACATCCACCCCTTTGTGATGCTGCTCTGAAGACGTCCACCAACGTCAATGTTTTGGAGGATCGGAAAGGCCGCTGGATTAACTCACTTGACTTGCCACTGCATAACATATTCAGAGGGGTAAAAATTGCTAACGTATCCAAACTGTCTCGTGGAATACGGTCCAGACTGAACAGGATCAGGACAGGTCATGGAAAGTGCAGGGTTCCTCTCTACAAGTGGAACTTTGTACATCTCCAGAATGTGATTCCCCACAATGCAAGCAAGTGTTAACTACTGGCTTATCCAGGTACATTGAAAGACTTCCTATCACCAAACAGAGGAAGCACTACAGTGGATTCAAAAGTCGGGCATTTAGATAAGAAGATTGGGTCAAAAGTCATGGCAACTATTTTTTCTTGTAGATATGTGAACGGATCACAAACGTATATGCGTCGTGTGAAAGTTATGCAGGCATAGTGTGTTTTCAGAACAACAGATGGGTATGTGATAGCTGGTAGTAGCGCAGCGAGGGCTGTGAAATCAGTCAGTTGGTGAGTGTCGTGCGAGATGGAAGTAACCCCAGTTGAGCAGCGCGCTTACATCAAAAGAGCCGTTCTCCGAGGTAGAAATGCGATGGAATGTCACAGTGAATTAGTGGAAGCCCTTGGGGATAACGCCTACCATATCGTACAGTAGCACGGTGGGTAGGAACGTTTCAGTAACGACGTGTGTCAACAAGTAATGAGCAACGTTCGGGAACCTGTCAGTGTGCGAACCGACGTGCCACGTGCCGTCATCGAGCAGACGCTACTGGAGTTAGAGAGGGCAAGTGACATCGAGAACCGAACCGTCCACAGGATATTGCGTAATGAGCTGCAACTGCGCAAAATCGCATCGCGCTTGGTACCGCTTGCACTGACGGAAGTTCAAAGGTGGGTGCGATATGCAATGTGCTCCGACCATCTTGCACGCTGGCAACAGGACGGCGATCAATTCTTGTCACGAATAATCGCCGTCGATGAAGCTTGGTCAGCTATTACTGGAATACCTCGTGCAGTCCTTTCTATGAAAATCTCCGCAAGAAGAAAAAAACTTCTGTTTTTAACCCTCTCGTATCATATTTGCCACATAAATGATCAGAACTTCAAGAAACCAACTTTATTAACTATTAGCGTACAATCCGCTGAGGAACATATGTCACACAGGTAATTAAATGATCACAAATTTCTTGATAGCCCAGCCGATATTTACTGTGAGAACAGTATAATATTTATAGTTTTAGACATCAACCCACACAGAATTTTGAAAGTATTTAACACATATAGTTAAAATGTTAAACTACAATACAAATACTCACGCCTACGGTTTTATGACTGGGCCACGGAAAGTAAAGAGAGGTATTTTCGTGATATAGGTAAGTTCGTGATATGTAGTATTTCCGCCAGGGTACGATGATGACCAATGCAAGTAGCGAGAGACATCTGTTGAGAACTACGGAAAGTACTAGTAAAAGTGAACTGATGAGCCTGCACGATAATTAGGCCTGTTCAAACATTTATCACGAACATACGTGTAACACCCTACTTCAATATTCGCAATGAAATGAAATGTCGTATGGATTTTAGTGCCGGGATATCCCAGGACGGTTTCGGCTCGCCAGGTGCAGGTCTTTCTATTTGATTCCCGTAGGTGACCTGCTCGTCGTGATGAGGATGAAATGATGATGAAGACAACACATACACCCAGCCCCCGTGTCGTAGGAATTAACCAATTAAGGTTAAAATCCCCGACCCGGCCGGGAATCGAACCCGGGACCCTCTGAACCGAAGGCCAGTACGCTGACCGTTCAGCCAACGAGTCGGACAATATTCGCAATAATAACCTCGAAACAAATTTGTCAATGAAAAACCTTTGTGAATTTAGCTGTTCTAGAATTAATCTTCTCTTCAATAAATGTATTACTGTACTTCTCATTACGTATTGTTAGGGTTATGTCTCTAAAAATAAAATCTTGAAACAACTGAAAAACTATAAAATAGACACGGAGTTATCAGAGTTTAGAGAGTAGTTTTGATGAAAATGGATGTTTATATACAGTGTAATAAGTCTTGAGTATTACCGGGTTAACTTTGTAATGAAGTTGGTTGAATTACGTGTACTGTGTAGTAGATATTGTTGTTTAAGAAGTATATGATTGCTTTCAGGGACACCACAATATCCCGTTAATCATGGGACGGAACAACGCAGCCTTTATCGGACCACAGAATTGGATAGAGAACATGGAATGTTTTTCACACACAGAAGTCATATAATACATTCGGTGAGTTCCGTAGCAGGGAAATGATTCTCCTTTTAGAAAGACCCAGGTCTGTAATAAGTGGAATACCGAAAAATGCTGGTCGATAAAAGGAAAAGAAAGGAGGAGGAAGAGGGACAGACGATCCGTTCTCTCTTTGTGGTCTGTTGTCTGTGTATCTCTGTCTCACCGTACTGGGGTTACGACCCGACTTCCAAGTGGCCAATTTCCGCCTCCTGTCTCTACACCCATTTCCCTACTACCTCAACCCACAGCGCTCTGCGAGCACAATGGAAGTGGCTTCTGATGGCATGGGGCGATGCTCCCGGGACCTTAGGGACTGCGTGAGCCTAATTTGAAGAGGACTCTCGTTTAAATGGGAGCAAGTCACACACAAGGTACTTTTATGATTGGAGTGTGGAAGTCAAAATATGGAGAATGATTGTGCAAAACATCATGAAAAATAATTATTGAGGACTTGCTTTGCCATGTTGATTGCTGCCCAACTACATGACCCAAAGATATTGACATTTGTTGTCATCAGAGTGAAGACTTTCTCAGTTGTAATATATCAGCCATATCTTCAATATTGAGCTTACGAGCCTTAGAAAACCATACTCAAGTCCTCAGTCCAGAATTAAAATCGTTGGAAAAGCCAGGAGTCGATAACGAAACCTTAAGAAACAATTATTTCAGCCAGAGAAGAGCTCGCGTACTTGGTATCATAAATCGGACACACTTATCACCTATCCTCCGTCCACCGAAGAATGTAACTAGAGCTTACAGTCAAGAACTAGAATTATTGTAATAACGCTGATCAAAGCAATGGGTTCAACATTCTTCTTGAATCCCCACGGAAAGCTTTAGCATGGTTTCAAATTTCACTTCGGTGAAGTAAATTCCGGTGGTAATTTTCAAGGACTTATTGGATTTTCTTTTCATTGGAAATTCTCAGTCCACGAGCCGAATTTATACAACACCAGTCTGCTGTCAACAATGTAATAATAATAATAATAATAATAATAATAATAATAATAATAATAATAATAATAATAATAATGGCTGTATGTTCTAGTAACTACTTTTGCAGTTTTCTGGGTCTCTGAAGTGCGGGAAGTTTTCCCCATACGAGTTCCTTTACGTGCCGGTAAATCTACAGAGACGGCGTAATTAATTATCTTCAAATAACAACCTTCCTTTCAATTTGCATTATGTCGCACCGACGCAGATAGGTCTTATGGTGACGATGGGGTATGGAAGGGATAGGAGTGACAAGGAAGGAAGAGGCCGTGCACTTAATGAAAGTACAGCCCAAGAATTTTCCTGGGGTTAAAAAGGGAAACCACGTTAACCCATCTTCAAGGCTGCCGACAGTGGGGTTTGATCCTATCTCACAGCTCCACAAATAACAACCGACTGAGCTGGATCGAACTCGCTAACCAGAGCTCAGAAGGCCAGCGTTCTACCGTCTGAGCCACTAAGCAAGGATGCGGTAAAAAGAAGGGCGTCATGGAAGGATGGAATTTCCCAGGATGTTAACGTTAAAATTAGAGTGAGTTGGCCGTGCGGTTGGTAGCCATGAATATGTTTTTCCGTGTTTTGGAATTTTCAAGGTTCATGTTTGTTGGTTACTGTAGTCACGTCCTAGTTCGTGAACCATGGGCAACGGCTGAGTGGCCTAGTAAGTGGTCCTGAGAGTCGGGATACCAGTTACTATGGAATGGGAGTGGGCATCTCGGACATATTCTGAGTCGTGGCCCTCCTTGTGCTCAGGCGGCTAGGACTATACAATTCACCGGTGGTCCATAACCCGTTAGAGGAGAGATCCTCACTTGGACTATGTGCAAGTAGGGCAGCATCCTGCTTCATGAATTTACCGAGCTCAGAACACTTTAAGCAAGCCTCGGACCTATGGGAGTAATGGAGTCCCACTCCCATTTGACAGGCGAGGGACTCCTTGGAAACAACTTGGCGAACGAAATGGAATTCGATGGGGAGCTATCAATATTAATGGAGCTTATGGAAGAAAGAAGGTAGAACTGGCTGAGTCAGCAAAGAGGATGCATCTGGATGTGCTAGGAGTAAGTGATATTCGGGTAAGGGGAGATAATGAGGAAGAGATAGGAGATTATAAAGTGTACTTGACGGGTGTTAGAAAGGGAAGGGCTCTTTATCAAGAATACCATTGCACGCAACATAGTTTCTGTTAGGCACGTAAGTGAGCGAATGATGTGGGTAGATTTGTCAGTGGGAGGAATTAGGGCAATAATTGTGTCCGTGTATTCACAATGTGAGGGTGCAGATGAGGATGAAGTTGACAAGTTTTATGAAGCATTGAGTAACATCGTGGTCAGGGTCAACAGCAAAGATAGAATAGTGCTAATGGGCGATTTCAATGCGAGGGTTGGGAATAGAACTGAAGGATACGAAAGCGTGATTGGTAAATGTGGGGAAGATATGGAAGCTAATGGGAACGGGAAGCGTTTGCTGGACTTCTGTGCTAGTATGGGTTTAGCTGTTACGAATACATTCTTCAAGCAAAAGGCTATTCACCGCTACACATGGGAGGCTAGGGGTACCAGATCCATAATAGACTATATCTTAACAGACTTTGAATTCAGGAAATCTGTTAGGAATGTACGAGTTTTCGCGGATTTTTCGACGATACAGACCACTATCTGATCTGTAGTGAACTAAGTATCTCTAGGCCTAGGGTAGAGAAAGTGAAATCTGTCTGCAAACGAATAAGGGTAGAAAGTCTCCAGGACGAGTAAATTAGACAGAAGTACATGGATATGATTAGTGAGAAGTTTCAAACAGTAGACAGTAAGCAGGTTCAGGATATATAAAGTGAATGGGTGGCATACAGGGATGCTGTAATAGAAACAGCAAGGGAATGCCTAGGAACAACTGTGTGTAAAGATGGGAAAATGCGAACATCTTGGTGGAATGATGAAGTGAGAGCAGCCTGCAATAGTTGTTGAATCCAAAAAGAAGTCATGGGAAGATTTTGGTAATAACCTGGAAAGGCTAGGTCAAGCTGCAGGGAAACCTTTCTGGACAGTAATAAACAATCTTAGGAAGGGAGGGAAAAAGGAAATGAACAGTGTTTTGAGTAATTCAGGTGAACTCATAATAGATCCCAGGAAATCACTGGAGAGGTGGAGGGAATATTTTGAACATCTTCTCAATGTAAAAGGAAATCATCATGGTGGTGTGGCGAACAGCCAAGCTCATGGGGAGGAGGAAAAGGATGTTGGTGATATTATGCTTGAGGAAGTGGAAAGGATAGTAAATAAACTCCATTGTCATAAGGAAGCAGGAATAGATGAAATTAGACCAGAAATGGTGAAGTATAGTGGGAAGGCAGGGATGAAATGGCTTCATAGAGTAGTAAAATTAGCGTGGAGTGTTGGTAAGGTACCTTCAGATTGGACAAAAGCAGTAATCGCACCTATCTATAAGCAAGGGAACAGGAAGGATTGCAACAACTATCGAGGTATCTCATTGATTAGTATACCAGGCGAAGTATTCACTGGCATCCTGGAAGGTAGGGTGCGATCAGTCGTTGAGAGAAAGTTGGATGAAAACCAGTGTGGTTTCAGACCACAGAGAGGCTGTCAGGATCAGATTTTCAGTATGCGCTAGGTAATTGAAAAATGCTACGAGAAGAATAGGCAGTTGTGTTTATGTTTCGTAGATCTAGAGAAAGCATATGACAGGGTACCGAGGGAAAAGATGATCGCCATACTGGGGGACTATGGAATTAAAGGTAGATTATTAGAATCAATCAAGGGCATTTATGTTGACAATTGGGCTTCAGTGAGAATTGATGGTAGAATGAGTTCTTGGTTCAGGGTACTTACAGGAGTTAGACAAGGCTGTAATCTTTCACCTTTGCTGTTCGTAGTTTACATGGATCATCTGCTGAAAGTATAAAATGGCAGGGAGGAATTCAGTTAGATGGAAATATAGAAATCAATCTAGCCTATGCTGACGTCTTGGTCTTAATGGCAGACTGTGCCGAAAGCCTCCAGTCTAACATCTTGGAACTTGAAAATAGGTGCAATGAGTATGGTATGAAAATTAGCCTCTCGAAGACTAAATTGATGTCAGTAGGTAAGAAATTCAACAGAATTGAATGTAAGATTGGTGATACAAAGCTAGAACAGGTCGATAATTTCAAGTATTTAGGTTGTGTGTTCTCCCAGGGCGGTAATATAGTAAGTGGGATTGAATCAAGGTGTAGTAAAGCTAATGCAGTGAGCTCGCAGTTGCGATCAGCAGTATTCTGTAAGAAGGAAGTCAGCTCCCAGACGAAACTATCTTTACATCGGTCTGTTTTCAGACCAACTTTGCTTTACGGGAGCGAAATCTGGGCGGACTCAGGATATATTATTCATAAGTTAGAAGTAACAGACATGAAAGTGGCAAGAATGATTGCTGGTACAAACAGGTGGGAACAATGGCAGGAGGGTACTCGGAATGAGGAGATAAAGGCTAATTTAGGAATGAACTCGATGGATGAAGCTGTACGCATAAACCGGCTTCGGTGGTGGGGTCATGTGAGGCGAATGGAGGAGGATAGGTTACCTAGGAGAATAATGGACTCTGTTATGGAGGGTAAGAGAAGTAGAGGGAGACCAAGACGACGATGGTTAGACTCTGTTTCTAACGATTTAAAGATAAGAGGTATAGAACTAAATGAGGCCACAACACTAGTTGCAAATCGAGGATTGTGGCGACGTTTAGTAAATTCTCAGAGGCTTGCAGACTGAACGCTGAAAGGCATAACAGTCTATAATGATAATGTAATGTAATGTAATGTAATGATAAATTAAGGGCAGCTTCAGAAACCTAGGTATTTTCCGTCCTTGCGTCACTGAAATTCTTCGACTAGCAAAAGAAAAAAAGAAAAACAGAAAAATGAAAAGTGTAGAACTTACAGATTCTTATCATTGAAATTTCTGCACTTATAACTTCCTCGATTTCTCGACCTGTTTCAGGTATCTCTTGGAAGGGAATGAGTATTAGGGTTAGAATAAGATTTCCGAGTGTTCATGATCATGATAGGTACAATACAGAAAATGAGAAGAATTTAAGTAGGCGTTCTGGTTCAGTGGACCTTTCAAAATTGGTTTGAAGAAACGGGATTAAAAGTGAACATTATCCGTTGAATAGTTTATAAGATACAGTTAGATTACAAGGAAAATGTGCAATGTTAAAAGCCGAAATCAAATGTTATGAAATTTAATACAACGAAGTACGCAACCGTACACTAAAATATGAGCAGTGTTCTTGTTATGACTACACTAGCAATATTTGTAAGGAATCTTTTTCGCCCTACAAATTAGTGAAAAGCAAATCCTTCAGTATCAGTTAGTTTAGGAAATTGAGACATTTGAATACAGCAACGTGAAAAGAGAATAAGTTTTCACTATAACTGTGTAAGCATAAGAAACCTGTTCCTAGAATATCTAAAGATACACCAAATTAAGTAAAAAAATATTCAATTTATTGGAAGCAAATTTAAAAAGATCTGTTTTCTATTCCTAAAACCCAACTCACCAGAATGAAAACATAATAAAAAATTTGTCCGTAAAATATCTACGAAGAAATTTCCATAGTTGAGCTATTACCATTAAAGCATTCCTTTTACGAATATTAAATTACTGGCAACAACACGGGATTTTCTTACATTTCTACCAAGTAATCTTATTTCTTTCTTGGATATTTTAAAAGGTTTCTCTCTTGTTTGGAAGAGAAGAGAACAGCTCTTCGCTTCAACAAGGGTCACGAATTAATTCACCTCTAGTGAAGCCACAAATTGAAAAGTTGGATGAGCCTGAGAAAAAGCACCGTCTTATTTTGCTCTCTGGCCAGCTGATACTTTCTCACGACGTCTAACCAGAGACAAATGTGGACCAATCAAAAATAAAAGGATTTGATTCGTCGCCGAAGAACTCATCGCACTATGGATTTGCCCACTCAGACTTGATTTATTTCCCTAAAAGTAGAAGAAATTATTTTTACATAATTTCAGTTGGTAAATAAATGGGGAGTTTTTGAAAGGACACGAGGTCCAGGCACTATATTTTTGGGTAAATGGGGAAACTGTTTGGTATTATTTCTAAATATTAATCATTTCTGTTTATGGTCTACAATTACTTAACTCTATAAATTATTAATTTTAGTGTGAAAATATAATTTAAATTCAATTTTGATTTTCATTTATTTTAAAAACTTACTAAAAGTTGTTCAATATGGTCAAAACTGACCATTTTATTTAGTAACTGCGTACAGCATTTCACATTACAACGAATTAGATATTTTAAAGGATCTCACAACATACATTTTTATTATTATTACTTATTAATTAATTATTTTTTATTTATTTATCCCGTTTACGCTTCAGGGTTGGCTTTTTCCTCGGACTTAGAGAGGGATCCCACCTCCACCGCCTCAAAGGCAGTGTCACGGAGTGAGAGATATTTGGTCCGGGATACAACTTGGAAGTGGACCAGTACCTCTCCCAAATGGCCTCAACTGCTATGCTGAAAACGGGCCTTATAGGGGGTGGATGACTGAAAGGGATAGGCAATGAAGAGGGAAAGAAGCAGCTGTGGTCGTAAGTTAAGTACTATTCCGGCATTTGCCTCAAGAAGATGTGGGAAATCGCGGAAAACCACTTCGATGATAGCTGAATTGGGAATCGAACCCCTCAACTCAGATGATCTTCGGAGGCTGAGTTGCACCGTTTCAGTCCTCGTACAATTTTCAAATTTCGTGTCAGAGCCAGGAATTGAACCTCGGGCCTCCGAGGAGTGGCAGATAATCATAATAACAACTACACCACAGAGGCTGACACATACAAATTTACTAGTGAAAAATGTTTTCCTAAACTTAAATCACTCTTCAAAAATGTTCCGTTTACAGTTTGATGCGTTCAATAATCCCTTCGTTCAGGGGTTACAGGCCACTCAATGATGTTCCTATAAAAGTCTTTGTGTTCATCTGGAACATATTATATTAACTTTGCAATGCTATTGATTGTGTTTCTTTAGACTGGAATTTTACAATAGATGTAAAATTTATATTGTGTTAAAATTATACCCCGACTAAGGTGAAATCTCATGTCGAAGGTGTGCTCAGTGAATCCGTTGGCGTACGATTTTCCATGATATACCCCTTCCTTCTTGTATCGAAAAGAAAATTATTGAAGGTATTTTTCGAGTAATACATTTCATCGTGGTGGAGTTTTCTCTTTGTTTCAAAAGACTGCTAACTTATTCTAGTATTTCTTTCACCACTGTTTGTAGTCCAGAATATTTTACGCTCGCACTGGAAAATTTGAAAATATCAACCGAAAGTACCCACAATACTGTACTAATTTGTGAAATCATATAAACAAACCGCCGATTAAAATTTTGAGATAAATCTGTAGCGCTGATCAAGGCGGGCTCGGATAAAGTCTCACATAGGACCTCCTGGTAACCAGCGTGTAGGTACGTTGGCTAAACCGGCCTCCTTTAGCAGTCGACTGGATTGCAAATAAAGTTCTCTCAGATGATCACGATCTAGAGAACGCCAGTACTACAAAGTCCATCCTGCGGTTCCTTCTACTCACTGTTACAAGAGACACTTCTGTTCCAGAAAGTTTATAGTTACTCTAGCGCGCCTCATGTTCAATCATGGACGATTCGCACATCTTCAACGCATACGAATTCTACAGCACAGTCACCTCTTTGTCCCTACTGACAGACCGCAGAAGGTTATACGGATCATATTCGCTTCAACTGCATGCACCATCTTAATCAGTCCATAGCTTTACTCATGAAGCCCGTCTCGCTAGATTACACATTACCAACAAGACTTACAACTTTACCAGCTGGATTAAACAAGCACACGTATGAAATTGTATGCATGTTCCTACAATATTTTCATTTACCAATTTGAATGGCTCCTATAATGCTGTATTTTTGATTAATTTCGTTTAGAGGTTAAGCTTAAAATGAGGGGCTCAGTTATATTTATAATACTTAAAGTCTTTCATGAACTTATGTTTTAACTTTTGTCACAGGATCATACATCACAATCAGACTATTGAACTGTGCCTTCATTCAATAGTTTGAACAGTTTTACATTTCTTGTGTTTGTTAACAGATTTATCTTAACAGGAAGGGATCAACTACTCTTATAATAATCTAAGTATTCGATGCTCTTGCAATTTAGTTTCACAGGTAACAGTCTTGGCTGCTTGGGTGTAGTTTGGTAGCCCAATAAAAAAACTTGATGCTCGAACTTCTTGAACAATCGATTTACCCGGATTGTTGGTTATGGTCACAAGAAGCTGAACATCAAGGAGTGACTGTTCCTACCCTTATTATAGTTGTTGAACAGCTGTTGGAAGTTCCGCATCGACGATAATCTTTTTCACTCACATTCATGTTTTTTCTTCTGCCTTGCCCTCCATGACCAGTTGAATCACGCCCTATTTGTCATTTCAGAAATGTGTAGGATATACAGTATTTCCTTTTTGATTTTTCATAATTAATGTCGGAGAAACGTACAAGGAACCTGCTATTTCACCGGCCCATTTCATAGGACTTGCCTTTCGGTAAGTCCTTAAAAGAGTACATAAAAAGTACTTAAAGTCTGCACATATGAATCAAGTACTCTCATCACTAGTTAAACGTAAGGTTTTTCAGGCGTTTCACCAGCATACACATCAGCGCCGGTGAGTAGGGCCTGGCACACCCCACTCTAATGAGTCTACTGTCAAGGAAACGGCCTTACATCTAATTTTTGAATTGATGTATTGGTGGAAACATTATTTTTAAGCCCCTCGTCGGGAACGTAGACTTTCTGCACTCTAGTCATGTTCTGTCTTGCAAGTCTTAAGTCCACAGCCCAGTTGGGTTCTCAAAAAATCATCACCAAAAGTTATGCAGTTTTAAGATAACCGCAAAAACCGATGCCGGTGATATAATGAGGTGTATAAGGCACGATGTGGAGGGAGGTAATGTAGTTTTCCATTACTTTCCTCAGTGGAGGACGACTGGCTCTATGAATAGTAACTTACATAATATTCAGAAGCACTAGTCGGGCTCCGAACGTAACTGTAGATTCTGGAATTTTAAGTATTAATAGGTTAGAATGCACACTTATTTGGTTAGCAGGATGTAATGCAACCCGCTAATCCATATTGTTGCAAGAGTAACATAAATTCCAGGGGTTCTGATAGACTGTACATCTAATGTTTATGCAAACCTTGTTGTATACCCGTTGTGCAGCCTAGCATATACTTGTTACTCGCTTCAGTAAGTTTGCATTCTAACCTACTACTACCACCTGAATATCCGGACATTACTCGGCGCCACTCATACCACAGCTACATTTTACTCTGACATGTCAAGAAAGTATGCAAAAACGAGAAACTAGAGATCGGCTGAATACAATATATGAAATATTAATGTTACCTGAGCTGCATAGAACAAGAGAAAGAAGTTGTCAAACTGAATTTGGGCTGATGATCCTTTAATAATCTGAAATAAACGATGAGCCAGGATTATGTGTGAAGCACATAAGCGTCAGTAAGTAAGAGGCGGGGTCAGCTTCTTAATGCTCTCTCCATGTTGGTCAGTGCCTCAGCTTACCGCGCAATATATTAGCTTGATGGAACACCTGCTCTGGCCTCCAACACTGTTGCTCTACGATAAAGCAAAGTATTTGCTCCGGCACCTTCTATTAATCTGAAACTAGTTTGAGAGGTTATTTACGAGAAGCTTGTAGTTTATTGCCACGTTGCTGCGATACTGCACAGAACTTGGCTAATATTTACTAAGTAACACTTTATGTCATCATCCATCAATTTTGTTACTTTATTGCATTTAAAAATTATACTTCGTGAGTCAATCGTTCCTATAATTTTCCAATGACGGGTAAGCTGATAATACAATGTTGCTCATAGTATTACAAAGGCTGGCGTTCTAACAAGTAAAACATTCAATTAATAACTTGATTACCTTATTTCGATCTTGATGATTCTCATTCAAAACTTGCCGGGGTAATTTACATTAAAATGTATACTATATATATTATATGTCTTGATAAATATTTAATGTAGCTGCCAGCTTCACTTCTAATTTGAGGTTCATTTTACAAATACACGAACACCTTTTAAATTTTTGTCAGTCTTCATTTTTCTAAGGTTAAACATAATATTTCAAAATATGTAATTTGCGTTCCAGCTTCTCTATCTGTTAATGGCAACAAGTATTTTCATGAGTATTTTCATCAGACAGAGTAAGTACTTCTTTCTCACATTGCTTATATTTGGACATAATTATGTTTTTACATTCGTCATGGTTTGTGCACCAGAAGATATTCATTTTCTAGTTCCATGGTCTATACATTTGCCCGCTAGCCCTGTGATCTAGGGGTAGCGTGCTTGTCTCTTACTCGCTGGCCCCGGGTTCGATTTTCGGCCAAGCTGGTGTACTACGTGATTACAATCGAGGAGCTATGGCAGCCGCGGTCTAGAAAGCCAAGAATAACCGGCGGGAGGATTCATCGCCATGTTCATGCCTCACCTCGCAATCTCTTGGCCTTCAGACTGAGCAGCGGTTGCTTGGTGGGCCAAGGTCCATCAAGGCTCTACTGCCTTGATGTTTTTTTATTTATTTTATAAAACAGCCCATACGGTGGAGGAACGTTGAACATAGAATGAAAGTACATTGACACAATTTACTCCCCAGCCGCATTACAGAGGCACATCCAGTTTACATCTAATTTTTGAAAATCTCTGTTCGTGGAAAAATATCAAAGTCCCTCGTCGGTAACATAGAATTTCCATTAGGAATTGGTAGGTGGGCAGTAATTCCATTGTGGAGATTTATATCCCGTATGCAGTTATCAGTTGTGCCCCTACTAAAGGGCTTCCGATAAATTCACCTGCGGCATTCAGAATGAAGAACTCTACAGGTCACACCTGGTGTCTATGTATGGAGACTTCGCTGACGAATCCTCTCGGTAGTTATTCTTGGCTTTGTAGACCAGGCCCGCCAATCTCAACGTCAGATAGCTTCTTAACTGTAATCACGTAGGACCTCTAAGCAGCCCTCAGATCCAGGTAAAAGTCCCTGACCGGGCCGGGAATAGAACCCGGGGCCTCCGGGTAAGAAGCAGGCTCGCTATGCCTATACCGCGTGGTCGGCTCTCGGAGAAGGAACCAATGAAACATTTCTAATCAGTACTATGTTAAACTTTTGAACTTAATACATGAATGTAAAAAATATAAATTCATTGATGTTCATATCCCAAATACTGGCACAACTGTAGAAATCTGATATATCTGAAGAGATAAACCTTATTGTAAATAATAATAAAATAAAATTGCTAACCCGTTAGCGAAGCGGTTAATCCTACTCCTTCACATCCTTTACCCACCTCCTTCCTCTATCACATTTCCTCAAACCGTCCGCATCTCTTGGCCAGAGAAAGTGTGTAACGCTCTAGGTGGTCCGGCCCCCTTCTGGGTGTAAAATGAAACCAGCGTTTGTGGATATGGGCTGACACATTCAAATGTGATGAGTCTAGTGTCAGCCTTAAGACGAAACGCTGACAAATACTTCTCTCGTGAGCCGGTATCGAACCCGCCAACCTGGGCTCAGTCGTTTCCACTCCTCCGTCCCAATCGGCCCGGCTCTAGATTATTTCTTGTCCTACTGATTGAAGGAAACAGGGTGGAAATTTTCGGTCAAGAACAGGTGAAAGCATTCCCCGTCCAGAGTTTTGAACGAAATCTCTGTAAACCTTAGCCTTGAAGACGTGAGGGACGGGATCAATAATGGCTCAAAGAAAGAAGAAAGAGCAGTAACATCTTGTGGGTCCTCACAACACCAAACTTCACGTCTCGGTGACACAAACTGATGCTGAAGGAGAGAACTTGATAGATTAAAGTGTGTGAAAGGTAATCAATAAGATAGGAGTAGCAGTTCTGCGATGTAACTTTTGCTTCCATGGAAAGTTCTGAAATGTGTTTGACGAAATTAATGGCATTAGTCTCAGATTTTCGTGTCCTACCTAAAAGAAAACCGCAAATCTACAGCTTGATGCCCTGTGAATAAGTGAAGGATACCTCAAGTAACTCAGACAACTTGCCTGGAACGTCTATGTGTAGATACAAGATCAGTTACATTTATTCGTATCATACCACGTAAAACCAAACAAGACTTCCTCTGTAAAATGTAATATCGAATTTTCTATTCTTTTCTTCCTTAAACTTCAGTCAATCCAAAATAAAATTTCAATATTTTTTTAAAAAATAACAATGGAATGACACAAATATGTAAATATTTTTCTGATAATATTTTATTACCCGAAGTTTCACACTCCTTTTTAGAAGAACTTTCATTTGTCACAAGTATCAACTACACGGATGTTACTTTCTTACTAATTATATTTAACTACAATATTTATAATGTTTTGCCGGCACCGTGGTGTAGGGGTAGCGTGCCTGCCTCTTACACAGAGGCCCCGGGTTCGATTCCTGGCCAGGTCAGGGATTTTTACCTGGATCTGAGGGCTGGTTCGAGGTCCACTCAGCCTACGTGATTAGAATTGAGGAGCTATCTGACTGTGAGATAGCGGCCCCGATCTCGAAAGCAAAGAATAACGACCGAGAGAATTCGTCGTGCTGACCACACTACACCTCGTAATCTGCAGGACTTCGGGCTGAGCAGCGGTCGTTTGGTAGGCCAAGGCCCTTCAAGGGCTGTAGTGCCACAGGGTTTGGTTTAGGTTTTTTGGTTTATATACAATGTTTGTGTTTTATATTCACTGGGATAATTATGCCTTCCCTCCCCCTCCCAGGCTAACTACAGTATGAAGAAACCAAAACATAGTTTATTGAATACTTGTTCAGATCACCATAACAAGCATATGAATAAAGAATTGGTCTTTATCTGAAGACTAGCACTTTGCTGAGGTGACGGGTTATGTCCTGTAATGAACGTCATCGCCACTCCACAATAAACGGACAGCGTGTGTGATATCCTCACTCCCTGCAGCAATGAGCATGTGGCAAGCCACCAAGGAAAGTAATGGATTTATTTAAGGGAACAAAACCTTGGTGGACAGAAAATACGAGAAACAAAAATTCCTTTTGACAAGCCGAGAAGAAGTCTTTAATTATCGTGCCGTCACTCTCAGTGCGTTAACCACGGGTGAAGAGCAGACGGGCGCTCTGTCATTCTAGACCGGACGAGCCCCCAGCAAATTAAACTGCTGGCGCGCATGCCCGCGTCAATGTGCGATCTCATCGCACTCTTCTTCAATACTGAGTCCATCCACCATTTCAATTGTGGACGGTTCCAACATTCAGTGGGCTGTCCTAATGATAGCTTTTATTCTGAAACTAAAGGTTAAAAATTATAGTAAATCACACTAGGAATTGAATCTTCCGTTCTCCGAACTTTTAGGATAACTTCCTCTCCTTCTTCTTCATGGCATTCTTTTCCAATGTATATTTTTCTGTACTTGATGTGTACTTGGTCAGTTTTACGGATGGATTCCCTACCTGACGCTAACTTTGCGTGGGGGTTTATTAGTATTCATTATTGCTTGTTTGTGCGGTGACGGATGGTGTGTAGTGCTGTATATAGATAACGAAATATTTTAAGATGAACACAAATACTCACTTCCTAAGGCAGAGGAACTAACCATACGCAATTAAAATCCTCGGTCCGGCCGGGAATCGAACGTGGGTCCCACAGAACTGAAGGCTAGGACACTGATCATTCAGGAAGGGACAAAGCTGGTATGTTAACCCATACACACAGCATTATTTCACTTGAATAATTCCCGGATATGAAGGGTCTTTTGCGACCAAATGTATTTGTGTCACATGTTATACGCCTAGCTATGAGTGAAGAGTTGTAATACCTGATGCTTTCACGGCCCGTGTTGGGCTTTTGGCTTGTCAGAAAACAAGGCGAACTTCTTTACGTTTCGCAGACAACTCTGCTCCTCGTCTTCAAAAGGAAATTACGACTGTTCACAAGCAAGAGTGCAATTGGACTAGACAGGAGGGTGACTGAATGAGTCGCTATGTTTCTAGGAAATAGATCTCAGAGAAATAGAGCAGGCGATTCTTAATCTGACCCTGAAATAATTAAGAGGAGACTTCCTCAAGGCAGTATTATTGGAACTTTGATTTCTTATATATCTAAATGCCTCCCCTGCGAACCACGTGACCTCGCCGCGGTCGGGAGGCTTGCGTGTCCCAATGAAGCAGATAGCCGAGCCGCAGGTGCAACCATATCGGATGGGTATCTGTTGAGAGACCAGACTAAGGAATGGTTAATCGAAAGTGGGGTAGCAGCCTTTCGGAAGTTGCAAGGGCGGCAGTCTAGATGATTGACTGATACGGCCTTGTAATAACACTCAACATGGCTTAGCTATGTTGATACTGCTACGTGGCTGAAAGCAACGGGAAACTACAGCCGTAACTAACTCCCGAGGACATGAAGCTCTCTCTGTATGAATGATGCACTGATGATGGCTTCCTCGCGGGTAAAATATTCCGGAGGTAAACTAGTCCCCCATTCGGATCTCCGGGTGGGGACTACACGAGAGAGGGAGATCATCAGGAAGATGGATACTGACATTCTGCGAGCGCGAGCATAGATTGTTAGAAGTTTCAATCGTTGTAGTAGATTAGATAATGTGAAAAGGGAGATGGATAGACTAAAGCTAGATGTATTTGGTATAAGTGAAGTACGTTGGCAGGAAGAACAGGATTTTTGGTCAGGCGACTACCGAATTATCAACACAAAATCAAACAGAGGAAATGCAGGAATTGGTTTAATAATGAATAAGAAAGTAGGGCAGCGGGTAAGCTACTACGACCTGCATAGTGAACGAATTATTGTCGTCAAGAGAGACACCAAACCAATGCCGACCACAATAGTGCAGGTCTATATGCCTACTAGCTGAGCGGGTGATGAGGAAGTCGAAAAAATATATGAAGAGATAGAAGATTTAATACAATATGTAAAATGTGACGAGAATCTAGTGGCGATGGGAGACTGGAATGCAGTGGTAGGCCAAGGAAGAGAAGGTAATACAGTAGGAGAATTCGGATTGGGACAAAGGAACGGAAGAGGAAGTCGGCTGGTTGAATTCTGCACTGATCATAATTTAGTCCTTGCCAATACTTGGTTCAAACACCACAAACGACGGCTGTATACATGGACGAGATATGGAGACACTGGAAGGTACCAAATAGACTACATTATTATTAGGCAGAGATTCAAAAAGTAGGTGTAGGGTTGCAAAACTTTCCCAGGAGCAGACGTAGACTCCGACCACAACTTGTTGGCCCTGAAATGCATTCTGAAACTGAAGAAATTGAAGAAAAGAAACAATGAAAAAAGATGGGATCTAGACAAATTGAAAGAAAAGAGTGTGAGGGATTGTTTCAAGGAATATTTTGCACAAGAACTAAATAAAAAGGCTGAAGGAAACACAATTGAGGAAGTGTGGATAGTCATGAAAAATGAAGTCAGTAGGGCTGCTGAAGAAATGTTAAGAAGAAAGAAACGATTAACTAAGAATCTGTGGAAAACTCAGGAGATACTAGGCCTGACTGATGAACGATGAAAATAGAAGATTGGTAGATATAAAGAGTGCAGAAAAGAATACAGGCGATTAGAGAATGAAGTGGATAGAAAGTGCAAGGTGGCTAAGGAAGAATGACTGAAGGAGAAGTGCAAGGATGTAGAAGGTTTTATGTTCCTGGGAAAGGTGGATGCTGCATACAGTAAAATTAAGGAAATATTTGGAGAAAGGAAATCTAGGTGTATGAATATTAAGAGCTCAGATGGAAAGCCACTTCTAAGGAAAGAAGACAATGCAGAATGATGGCAGGTACATATTTAACAGTTGTTTCAACGTAAAGATGTAGATAATTTGGTTCTGGAACAAGAAGAGGCTGTTGATCCTGATGAATTGGGGGACCCAATTTTGACAGAGCTGTGAGTGACTTGCATATGAACAAGGCACCTGGAATTGATGATATTCCCTCTGAATTCCTGACTGCCTTAGGAGAAACCAGCATGGCAAGGTTATTTCATTTAGTGTGCAAGATATATGAGACAAGAGAAGTCCCATCCGATTTTCGTTAGAATGTTGTTACACCTATTCCCAAGAAAGCCGGTGCTGACAGGTGTGGAAACTATCGCACCATTAGTTTAGTTTCTCATGCCTGCAAAATTTTAACACGTATTATTTACAGAAGAATGGAAAGACAAGTTGAAGCTGAGTTGGGAGAAGATCAATTTGGTTTCAGAAGAAATGTAGGACCACGTGAAGCAATCCTGACTTTACGTCTGATCTTAGAGGATCGATTCAAGGAGGACAAGCCCACGTACATGGCATTCGTAGATTTAGGAAAGGCATTCTATAATGCTGATTGGGCCAAGCTATTTAAGATTCTGAAGGTGATTGGGATCAGATACCGAGAACGAAGAATTATCTATAATCTGTATAAAAATCAGTCTGCAGTAATAAGAATCGAGGGCTTTGGAAAAGAAGAAGCTATCCAGAAAGGAGTGAGGCAAGGCTGCAGTTTGTCCCCCCTCCTTTTCAATGTTTACATAGAACAGGCAGTGAAGAAAATGAAAGAGAAATTGGGAAAGGGAATCACAATCCAAGGAGAGGAAATCAAAACCTTGAGATTTGCCGATGATATTGTTATTTTACCAGAAACTGCAGAAGATCTTGAGAAGCTGCTGAATGGTATTGACGAAGTCTTGGGTAAGGAGTACAAGATGAAAATAAATAAGTCCAAAACAAAAGTAATGGAGTGCAGTCGAACAAAGACAGATGATGCAGGAAATATTAAATTAGGAAATGAAGTCTTAAAGGAAGTAGATGAATATTGTTACTTGGGTAGTAAAATAACTAACGATGGCAGAAGCAAGGGGGACATAAAATGCAGATTAGCGCAAACAAGGAAGAGCTTTATTAAGAAAAGAATTTTGCTGACTTCAAACACTGATGTCGGAATTAGAAGGATGTTTTTGAAGACTTTCGTGTAGAGCGTGGCATTGTATGGAAGTGAAACGTGGAAGATAACTAGCTCAGAAAGAAAGTGAGTAGAAGCTTTTGAAATGTGGTGCTGAAGGTGAGATGGCTAGATAGAATCACGAATGAAGAGATACTGAATCGAATTGGTGAGAGGAGATCGATTTGGCTAAATTTGACAAGAATAAGAGATAGAATGATAGGACACATATTAAGACATCCAGGACTTGTTCAGTTGGTTTTTGAAGGAAGTATAGGTGGTAGGAACAGTCGGGGTAGACCAGGGTATGAATATGACAGGCAGATTAGAGCAGGATTTAGATGCAATAATTACGTAGAAATGAAAAGGTTAGCACAGGATAGGATGGCATGGAGAGCTGCTTCAAACCAGGCTATGGACTGATGACTCAAACGACATATATAAATGATATGAGTAAGGAAGTGAAATCAGAGATAAGGCTCTTTCCGGATGATGTTGCTCTGTATAGCGTAATGAGTATGTTACAAGATTGTGAGCGACTGCAGAATGAGCTCGATAATGTAATGAGGTGGACAGTAGGCAATGGTATGATGATGAATGGGGTTAAGAGTCTGGTTGTGAGTTTCAAAAATTGGAAAGGTCCTCTCAGTTTTAATTACTACGTTGATGGGGTGAAAGTTCTTTATGGGTATCACTGTAAGTATGTAGGTGTTAATATAAGGAAACATCGTCCTTGGAGTAATCACATAAATAGGATTGTAAGTAAAGTTTACAGGTCACTGCATATGTTTATGAGGGTATTTAGGGGTTGTAGTAAGGATGTAAGAGAGAGGGACTATAAGTCGCTGGTAAGACCCCAAATAGAGTATGGTTCCAGTGTATGGGACCTCACCAGAATTACTGAGTCAAGAACTGGAAAAAATCCAAAGAAAAGCAGCTCGATTTGTTCTGGGTGATTTCCGACAAAAGAGTAGCGTTACAAAAATGTTGCAAAGTTTGGGCTCGAAAAACTTGGGAGAAAGGAGACGAGCCGCTCGATTAAGTGGCATGCTCCGAGCTGTGGAGAGATGGCGTGGGTGGACATCAGTAGACGAATAAGTTTGAGTGGTGCCTTAGAAAGTAGGAAAGATTAAAATATGAAATTAAAGCTGGAATTCAAGAGAACAAATTGAGCCAAATATTCGTTTATGGGAAGAGGAATAACTTACCTAGGAAGATGTAAAAAAAAAATTCCAGTTTCTTTGCAATAATTTAAGAAAAGTCTAGGAAAACAAGAAATAGGGAATCCGCTACGTAGGTGACTGCCCTCAATGCAGGTCTGTGCTGATTGATTGATTGATTGACTGATTGATTGATTGATTGATTGATTGATTGATTGATTGATTGATTTATTGATTGATTGATTGATTGATTGATTGATTGATTGATTGATTGATTGATTGATTGATTGATTGATTGATTGATTGATTGATTGATTGATTGATTGATTGATTGATTGATTGATTGATTGATTGATTGATTGAGGTTTTGAGAGGAGAAGGGAAGAAAATCCAAGAAGACCTTTAAGTTCTATGCGGTCCATTGTTGCCTAAATTCAGACAGGATAAGAATAAAAAGGCGGACAATTGTGGATAATGCCGAATGAGGTGATGTACAGAGAATTAGAGCCAATCGCAGATACTATTCGGAAGAAGAGAATCTCTCCGTTTTGGTCACATTAAGAGGACACCAGAAACCAGATTACCAAGATAAAAAAGATAGATTAATCCTGTAATATGAAGTAGGATGGATTAAGGAAATTACAAAGGATATGGAAGAAATAACGCTTGGCGATTTGCAAAACCAAACAGGAAATTAAAAGAAAGTGAAAAACGTAAAAATGTTTAAATGAAAAATGGACAAGTGATATAAAATGAGAAGGGTATTTACAGATGACTAACGACAGAAAAGATGGGATTGAGTGGAACGATACCGGGCAATTCCGAAAGAAAATTTATCGAAGATGACCGTAAAGTGTTTGGATGAAGTGGTCCAATGAGCGGAAGAAGAAGAAGAATACAGTAATATACATTCCTCAGGCAATTCGTCCTTTTAAAAGGACATCGAATTTCAAAATTCGAAACTCTAGCATAACTAAAGACCACTAACTAAGTGATTGTATTAAAATAGTTGAGAAATCCGTTTA
Organism: Anabrus simplex; assembly: GCF_040414725.1. Lineage (NCBI taxonomy): Eukaryota > Metazoa > Arthropoda > Insecta > Orthoptera > Tettigoniidae > Anabrus > Anabrus simplex. The sequence goes on from NC_090270.1 coordinate 338,535,956, forward strand.
CATTGGTCTAGCTAGATTGTCATTTCACAGTCTTCCGGTAAGGCACAGGTATAGAGATACAAACCAGTCGGAAGGCCAGAGATTAAGAAGTTCAATGACAAACTCTTCAGTGAGTTTATTTATCTGCTTAACATCTAATGTTGAAATGGTTGCGGTAAAGGCTAGAAATGTTAGTTAAAATTAGATAATACATTCGTGTGTGCACTCCAGTTTAGGAAATATCAGAATATTGTGGTAAATAATCTTGCACATATTATACTGACATCAGTAAAATAATACAGATTCAGAGGACAATATTTTTCTTTCTAATCATTTGTAAAGAATAGTGCCTTGTATAGTTCATGGAATTTGAATAATCAGGAATATTCTGGACCACAGTAGAAAATAAAGAAATTCCACTGAATACTTACATTTATTTCAATTTTGCTTTGACAAATATTTCACTCACTCCGGTAAGTAATATTGTTAATGCGTGCATGTTTATAATCCAGACTAAATACACCGCATTTTAAGCTTCAAAATAATGTTATAAATTGTTATATCAGTTTTACTTTATGTGAATGCAGGAGTAACCCGATGTCACAATACCTTCACTAATTATTCATACTTACTTGCCAAACATACTGAATATTTTACTGTAAACGATAGGGTTTATCTATGTATGTATTTTAGTCTGAATTACACGCTACCATAGTCGATATTTGAGTGCATAATATAATGATATAAATAAATAATAATTATTTGAACCTTTCCTCTCTAAATGCATGTATGAATAATAATAACAATCGGTATCCATGTCAGAGGATGCAAATATTGCATAATTATGATGAGGAATGTGATGCTAAATACAATAGTCACGTATTAAATAATTTAGTCATCCGAGAGTGCGAACCTCACATGCACATATAAATACCTAAAGTAACGTTGTGCCTTTCAAATATTATATAAATGTATTTGTTTTTGAAGTTTTAAAATCATTCCAAAATTTAAATAACAATATACGTATTAATTATAAACTGTTATACTTTTCACCGTTCAGCCTGCAAGCCTTTCTGAATTTGCTAAACGCCTACAGAATCCTATATTTGTATAAGGGTCGATCAAAATTTTTCCGTTAGCTGGCCGTACAGTCCAGAATCAGGGTGCCAATCAGCCAAAATCGCCCTGAGCATTAAGCAATCGTCCCACGAACGCTCCAGGTAGAAGATCCCCATATGTTAAAACATCTTGTCCTGCTGCGTGAGGAAGTCCGTAACTGCCTGCTGCACATCCTCGTCCCGCAGGAAGCGTCGACCCTTCAAGCCCTTTTTGTGGGGACCAAAGACGTGATAATAGCATGGGGAGCAACCAGGACAGTAGGTCGTGTGTTCGAGTGTCTCCCGCTTGAGTTGTTGTTGCCCGTAATGCATGAGGCTGACTTCTCAGAATGACTGGCGTCTTATGTAGAAACGCGGCCCGCACGGAACTTGATACACCATTCCATATCTGTGGTTTTCGAAAGACATGGTGCCCCATACGCAATCTTCATTCTCCGATGGATGACTACCCGCGTTTGTTTTTGGGCAGCCAAGAACAGAATAACAACACATTGGTCCTGTTTGGACGCATTTGGTAATAACGTCACCATAGTTCACGTGGCCGCATTTAACCCACGCACCTCGGCACGACACTACTGTCACTATAATCCCTTTGCCTGCAGGTCCGTGCTTCGGAGTCGCGCTGCGTTACATGATCGCAGCAGAAACGCCCTCAAACAGAAATTCTTTTACTGTATCACGGCTTAGAGCTATCTCCGAGGTATCGTTTATTTCTGAGCATAACAATTGTCGTCTTGGACTCACTGTGTTCCTATTATCTTCCATGACAGAATCCATTATCATCCTAGGTAACCCCACATAACGGCACCGCCAAAGCCTGTTTATGCTTACCGTTTCATCAATCGCGTTATTTCCTAACTCTTCACCTCCTCACTCCGAGCAACTTCCTGCCATTGTTCCCATCCGTTTGTACCCCGGTTTCTACCAGCTATTATTATCGCTACTTTCATGTCTGTTACTTCTGGCTTATGAATCAGATATCCTGATTTGATCCAGCTTTCACTTCCCCACAGCAATATTGGTCTGAAAACAGGCCGGTGTAAATGCTGCTTCGTCCTGGAGCTGACTTGTTTCTGACAGAACTGCATGTTCACTTCACTTCTGCACCGTGATTTTAAATAATAATAATAATAATAATAATAATAATAATAATAATAATAATAATAATAATAATAATAATAATAATGCCGTGCTGAGAGGCTCAGGTGGCAGAACGGTGAATTTCAGATAATGTGGTGGATTCCATCCCGACTCATTCCGATGGTACTTGAAGGTGATCGAATACGCGAACCTAGTAAAAATAAAATTTACTGACGCGTTAAATATTGAAGAGAAATTTGGGCACATCGCGTCTCCGATATCAATGATTTCAATATTATTTTTACAATTTGCTTTATATCTCACCAACACATGTATGTCTTACGGCGACGATGGAATAGGAAAGGGCTAGGTGTGGGAAGGTAATGGGTGTGGCCTTAATAAATCCAATGAATATAATAATACTGACAAGAACAATAATGAAATATAACAGAAACCTTAAAATTAAGGGAGAGGTGTTTCATAGAGACGGTTTTTCTTCAATTACGTTTTAGAGAAGGTTGTTAGGAAATTGGAGGTGGGGGGGGAGAGGTGAGGGGGAAGAATTTGGTCGGTACAAGACTCCGAACTGTATCACGATAAGGAATAGGAGGAATTAGATTAAATTGAGTGTCTTACCTATGCAGATAATATTATGCTCTTTGCAGAGATTGTGGTGATTGCGATTAAAAAGGTGGAAATCCTGAAGGAAGCGAGATATATCTCGAAAATACAGAGTCCATGAACACTGATGCCAAAAGTCCTTTTTTAGACTGTGAAGTCTAAGTGTGGTGACATGAAAGCAATCGACAAACTTTAGTACCATAGTGAGATTCTGATCCCGAGCATTAACGAGAGGAAGATGTAGTGCGGTTGGAGTAGTGGTAGGAATTGTTGCTCGAAGAGGGAGTAAAAATGGACAAAATAGGCGTCAGAAACAATGTCTACGTAGGGACTGTCGGAAAATGGAAAAGCACGCGAGGAGGTTTCCAAGGAATATACTGGAACACATAATAATAATAATAGCAGATGAATTCATATTCCGTACGAGAAATCTCGGATCTCAAAGTTACATCAAAGATAAAACAGTATTTTTATGGATAAGTTTAAAGAATGGGCCTAGCAAAGATAGCAAACAAAATCTTCACATTCCAGTAGGAAAGGTAAACACAGGTGTTATAACGGAATTATATCCATAACAACATATAGAAGGATAAGGTCAAACGGCAGACTTAAAAAATTGGAGAACGTTGAGAAAAAAATACGGGGATTTGAAGGACTGGCTTTGTCCGAGGAGAAATTAGCGAGAACAACAGGAAAACAAATCCACAGGCTACTTCCATATCCAACCGGGTCAGGAATTGAATGAATGAGCTCCCAACTAGCGGCGAGGACAGAAACTGTGCCGGCTGCCGAAGCCTATCGCACTTCTCTTGGCAATAATTAATGACTGGCAGATGAAATGAAATGATATTGGAGAGTGTTGATGGAATGAAAGATGACAGAGAAAACCGGAATACCCGGAGAGAAACTTGTCCCTCCTCAACTTTGTCCAGCACAAATCTCAAATGAAATGACCGGACTTTGAATCACGGATCCCAGGGAGACCGGCCGCCGCGCTGCCGCCTGAGCCACGGAGGCTTCTGCTGCTAACGAGGGCAGAAATAATCTTCTTAAAAGAGCAATAAATAAGGGTGAATATTTGTGAGAGAAGGTACTACGAAATTAACTTGATTAACTTGATTAAATGAAATGGATTGATGTCTGCAATCCTAGCTCATAGGTGGCTCAAATGAGTTCCAATAATAATAATAATAATAATAATAATAATAATAATAATAATAATAATAATAATAATAATAATAATAATAATAATAATAATACTCTACCGCTCTTCCCACACCATGTGAGATCGCGGGTACGATCTGTGCCGCACATGTGGATTTGGACCTGTTTTACGACCGGATGCCCTTCGTGACGCCTAGGCTATGTGGAGGGACATACGTAATCAATATTGCATGTTTATGTGGTGGTTGGTAGTGTGGAGTGTTGTGGTGTATTGTCTGAATATGGAGTCCGAGAACCAGAAGTACTATCCACGCGCGATTGAAATCCTCGACGTGATCGGCAATCGAACAAGGGCACGTCTGAACCGAAGACCTTGACATTCACCTTTAAGCCGAGGAGTCCGATAATAATTATATCGGATGTGTCGCATAATGAATGCATTAATTTCGCATTGAGATAATCTGGTAATTATATTATTACTATCCTGATCATTACCAAGACTATAAAATACTGAATTAGCCTTTGTCTGCCTGTGATGTAAAAGCTCATGTGTGGGAGAGACATCATGTGGGTACGTCATGAACGGAGTATGCTTCATTAGTCTCCAGATGAGGTAATGACGTCAAACCTGCGACGTAGAAATTCTCAAATCGGAGGACTATGACAACACAGATGAGTGGCAGATGGGGCTTGTGTAGTAACACAATCCATAAGCGAGCACGGCTCAACTTCTAAACTCGTTGATTTTACATGGGTTATATCTGTTCGATATAATCTTTACATTTTTAATCCGTAACTCTGTTTTGTTCCCGACTTATGCTTACAACACTTGGTACGTATACCACAATGAAACTAACCATTACCCTGCAGGTACACAACAGTTCGTTTTAACACTTAATTTTTCTTCTATTATATTGATTTCAATGAAATTTGGAAGTCACGATTACCATTTAGTTGTATAGCAGTTCGCAATTTTTGAAGACTATAAATATATTGGTTCTTGAGTTTTAAATGTGTTTTAAATTGTATTTTTTTAAACCAACTTTGGCTATTCAGACCTTAATTTTTACATTCCATATTTCTTAGGTACATTAACAATACGCAGTGCAAGAGCCCTATGCATTTATTTCATGATAAATTGTATTAGTTTATTTTTCGTATACTTTTAACAATTTTAACCTTAAATGTTCTTTATTTTTACCAAGTGACTTCGACGTGCGGTAAGGAGCGCGCAGCTGAGAGCTCGCATACGGCATATAATGGGTTCAAACTCCACTGTCGGCAGCCCTGAAGATTATATTCCGAGGTTTCCCGTTTTCACACCAGGGACGGCCATGTCCGCGTTCGTCCCTCTCCAACCTATTCCCTATACCATCATTACCATAAGACCCATTTGTGTCGGTGTGATGTGAATCAACTTGTAAAAAAAGGATCTTAAATTATCTGGAGACCAACATTATGAAAGCTATCCTAATAAAGTAGGGGAACTGTATTTCCCAATACATAGAAGAATGTATAACGGACTAGAGTAGATGTATTCAAGAACTGGACAAAATCCAAAGAAAAGCAGCTCGATTTGTTCTGGGTGATTTCCAATAAAAGAGCAGAGTTACAAAAATGTTGCAAAGTTTGGGCTGGGAAAACTTGGGAGAAAGGAGATGAGCTGCTCGACTAAGTGGTATGTTGCGAGCTGTCAGTGGAGAGATGGCGTGAAATGACATCACTAGACGAATAAATTTGAGTTTTGTCTTTAGAAGGAGGAAAGATCACAATATGAAGATAAAGTTGGAATTCAAGAGAACAAATTGGGGCAAATCTTCGTTTATAGGGAGGGGAGTTGGGGCTTGGAATAACTTACCGAGGGAGGTGTTCAATTGATTTCCGAATTCTTTGCAGTTGTTTAAGAAAGTACAGAACAACATATAGGTAATCTGTCACCTGAGCAGTGGCCCTAAATACAGATCAGTGGTAATTGATTGATACCAAAAAACAATTTGGATGGGGTATAGGGGAGATAAGTATAGTAACGTGCTCCAGTAAGAAGGAGAAGAAGGGAGAAGGGGAAATCAAATCGGTCATTTCGGAGGACATACCTCCCTCAAATCCCCTGTGTACAATGACGGCGAGAATAAGCTGCAATAAATCGATTCTTCTCGCTCGTGTGTTACAACGTGATGTCGTAAATAGATTATATTGTCGAGATTAGAAGAAGAAGATTCCAAGGGCAATTATTCAGTTGATGACAGAAATTCCTATTCAGACGCTCCATATATTGGGCCTAGAAACGATCCACATCTGTCTTATCTCACTTAAAGAAAACTTAATTCCGATCAGACCATGTCAGATAAAATCTATCACGGGAGCTATGGCGTGACAAAAATATACGTAAGTGACCGCGGGTTAAGATAACTCCAGAAACAGCATAAATATATCTCAAGAATCAGCATGTTTCACATCATCGATAACAAACGTTTTATTGGAATATAAAATACTAAATTTTGGTAATCTAATGCAGTACAAGGTGATGAAAATTGTCAAATAATAGGCAAAATAATTCTTCTTCGTTATTATTATTATTATTATTATTATTATTATTATTATTATTATTATTATTATTATTATTATTATTATTATTATTATTATTATTATTATTATTATTATTATTATTATTATTATTATTAATGGAATGATATTTTAGGTCAGGTAATGAACAGCTGGTTTGAGTCCTGTATGGCTTCTATCAAGTCATTACACTGTGGCAACAGAGGTGGTACATTGTTAGTGAATTGTTAAGTGGCTTTACAACGAAGCCAATTACCCGTTCTCAATGCTTATTGTTAACACGCGTGCTTAGTGTCGGACAGGGATTACACACTGCCATGTCAGTGGGGGTTTATCATAAAGGGGACGGCTCTCTCCTTTCAGGGGGGAACATCCACACTACGTGCGTGAGAGAAGCTGCACTGCGGCACAGTGTCCAAACCCCTGCAGCAAAAGGCGCACGTTCCGCTACCAGCACCACAAGAATCTACTGAAACTTTCCACGAGAGATGGCCCAAAATACGCAAAGTTGTGTTCCAAAAACTAGTTTATTTATTGCAAATTACTTCAACGAATATTTTCGTGGAACATTAACCCAATACGTGTCATGTGTTGTGCTCTGTATTGCCAAGTACTTAATGATATCCTGTGGACTCCGGAGAGGACTGATGCAGGTATTTCTGGTTGACGCAATTGGTTTAATAGAGCGTTTGCAGGAATGAGGCCCAACCTATGGTGGAATATAATTTTGGAAACGATGAAAACACCCAGACCGAGGGTCATAGTAAATTAAGGTTCAAATCGCCGACCCAGCGAGGAATAAAACCTGGGACATCCTGGATCTCAGGCCAGCATTGCAACCAACTAGTCACGAACCCGTTACTGCCTGATGAAGAGCATAGAAACTGACCTACTCATGTAACACCTATTTTTTTACGTCACTGGTAGCATCCTTGATGGATCAGAAGTAGAGTGCCTCAACTCATTAGCACAATCAATACTGGCTGAGGTAGTAGACTTTTGGAGTGTGGTCGAAATAAAAATAATACTGATTTAACATGGCACTAACTACATGGTTTTAGGAAATGGCTTGTGACGGAATTTTGTCCAACAGGAGTTCTCCACGTGCCACTAAATCAACTGATACGAAGCTGAATTATTTGAGCCCCTTCAAATGCCACGGCACTGAATCAGGATCGAACCTTCCAAGTTGGGTTCAGAAGGCCAGTGGCCTACCATCTTAGCCCGATAGCGGTGAAACGCTGGGCACTTTTATCATCATTCATGACATGTTAAAGCTCTCAGTGTCCCCCGATAAAAGCCAGCCGCAGGAACCGTTCAGTAGATTCCTGTTTTCCTTGATAGAAAGCAGCAGAATGAGGATGTAGGAACTGGTAGGCAGGGAAGATACTAAGAATTTCACGCCTGAAACCTACGATTGTTAATTAATGTATTTATTTATTTCACTGGTAATAGTACTGGCATTCAATACATTCATTTAAAGAAGAATAAACGAACTCTATGTTTAGAAATTAAATAATGTCCGTCTCCTTGCTTGAGTGATGTGCGTAGTAGCCATCGACTCCCAGCCGAACTGGGGATATTAGCCGCACCTACTTAACTCCCATGGCATTATTATTATTATTATTATTATTATTATTATTATTATTATTATTATTATTATTGTTATTCTTATTATTGTTATTCTTATTATTATTATTATTATTATTATTATTATTATTATTATTATTATTATTATTATTATTGAGTATGTGGAAACGTTTGCTCAAACAGAACAACATTTCTTTCCACGGCGGCAATGTGCGGCTGATAAGACGAACTGTTCAGCAAGTCATCCAGCGTACTTTACATGCTTACCGAGGAGATCAGAAAGACTGCAAACAACTCAACCAATTGAATATGTCAAGACTTTAAATTTCAAATTATAGTAACTTTATTTTATTCGGTATTGAATGAAATGAAATTTCAAACGACCGTTAACAATAATCGATCAGCTTCCCTATGCAATTATGAATTTATGGAAAAAAAAATTGCCTTGAAAGTTTTCACGTGGTCCCAGGAATGGCTTCATCGAATTCGTACACCTTCTGTTTAAGAAGCTAAAGTCTAGCGGCACACAAATTTCTTCAAATGAGCCCGAAACTGCTTCCTTTTAATTGTGGAACATGCGACTTCTCTTGGTAAATTTCTCTTTCTTCGACCGGGCGAGTTGGCCGTGCGGTTAGGGGCACGCGGCTGTAAGCTTGCATCCGGGAGACAGTGGGTTCGAACCTAACTATCGGCAGCCCTGAAAATGGTTTTCCATGGTTTCCCAGTTTCACACCAGGCAAATGTTAGGGCTGTACCTTACATAAGGCCACGGCCGCTTGGTTTCCACTCCTAGACCTTTCCTATCCCATTGTCGCCATAAGACGTAAATAAACTTGAACTTAAAGTTGAACTCTTTTCCTTCGTAGCACCTTTTTGGATTGTTGTGTGCGGGGCGTTATTCTTCGTATTAGGCCAGGCTTAGGTGGTATAGCGCTGATATTTGCAGTCAAAGTTGAAGCTTAGATGGTGAAAACGGTGTTATTAGAAGGTGCCTAAATAGGTCATCCTTATGTCGGTAATTTTATCAGAAAGTAAGAAGAACCTTTGAGGTGGGACAGCCTTTTTCTGCAATTGCTTGTCTCCGAAAACCGTAAAGCTAGTTATTGGAACGAAATTGTTACTTAGATAACAGCCACACAAGTGATCTTTTACGATACTAGTGAGACGTTTACGACCGAATTTCGAAAGGATTAACATAAACTTATTACTTTAGTGGTTCTTGTGTACAATATATATATATTTTTCTTACTGTGGTACATTTATTTTAAACGAATTTAATTTTAAGCCATTTTGATTCGTCAGGACGAAAATCTTCCATGTTCGATCTATACATTGACGTGTTCTTGTTTTGTTGTTAGTGTCTTGTTATGAAAGATATACGTGGTGTGAACATGAGGTAATGTTGTAATTTCATTCTATCCTAAAGGCAAGGCCTAGTCGCTGCAACCACATTTGTCTGTCCTCTTCTGAGCGTTTAAGGTCAACATAATTTTTTCAAATGCAGCCTGTCCATCACGGAGTCCAGATGTATTCTTCCTTGGCCTTCTTTTTCCCTTCTTACTCAGAACTTTTCCTTCCAATATAGTCGTGAGGAACGTGTTATGTCGAAGTGTGTGGCCAAGGATTTTGATTTTCCTATTTTCTACAGTGTTGATCAATTCCCTTGTTTCGTATATTTCCTCAAGGACCCTATTGCTTGACTTCATGTTGTAATAAAACATATAAATTGACGTTACTTGAAGCAATGAACAATCCACTAAGCTATCAGAGTCATCAACATGGTGGTATAGTCCTGTATTAATGAAGGTAATACGAACTTTATTACACACGGTGATACTCGTATGTGCGATATTTGTCTCTTAGAAATGACTTAACATATACATTTTTTTAAAATGCTATTTGTTCGGGGCGTCGACCTGTAGAGATACTTGGCCTCTACTTGCGCCATATCATATGAACCTGCGTGTAAATGGAATTGTGAAAGTGTAGAGTGTCGAATGTGCGGAAAGGAGCGTTAAGGATGGCACAAACACCCATTCCCCAGGAAGGGATATTAATCATTTACAATTAAGAATCCCTATCCCGGTCAGGAATCGAACCCGGGGCTCCGGGTGACAGGTGGACGCGTTGCCACCTGCACCGCGGGGCCAGCATCGTGATGGTGACAGTTTACTTGAGGTGGAAATCTAGAGACGTCGTTTCTTGTGCGGATCAGTACGGAAACACGGTGACACAATCAGGCGGAGAAGCAATTCAACACGGTAAGTTTGGTCTTCCTTGACTCATGATCTCTCTGACTATCTGTACCTACATTACTCTGAAGCGGAGATCAACTGATCAGAAACGATATGTAATAAATGTAATTACTATACGGTAAAGTGTTATTTTCCGTTCCATTCGGAGTACGGGAAGAAGACAATTACTTCATAATATGAAATAAATTACATGAAAGCTGCTGTTCTTCTGTCATTTCAGCCCGCTATGGACCACGTTATTTCAAACGTGTTCTGCCTTGAGCTTTAACACTCCCCCAGTCTTCCCGTATCCTTCTTTGGTGAGTTTCCTTCCGTTCTTCCGTGCACGTGTTGCCTGTCTTCATTTTAGGTTTTGTTCCAAAATTCTGTAAACCTTCAAGTTTCTTCTTTGAATGGTCACGTTGCCGGACGTCATCACGTAAGGTCCCCAATTCCTTTAAATCCTGTTCCACCTCGGTGAACCAGACCCATTTATTTGTCTGAATAAATGGGTTGTCCTGTTATTTTGTACGAAGAGGACTACAAACATGACTTTATACGCTAGGACCTACACATTATTTCAGTATGAGAGTCCTAATTCTATTGTTTCAGCTGCTGATATTTCTTAATGGATGTTAATGGATGCAGGTGTGAAAATATTTAGCTACCATTGAAGTCCCAGAATCCTCCCTGATTACTTCAGCATGGGAACTGAAATGAAAATGGCGTATGGCTTTTATTGCCGGGAGTGTCCGAGGACAAGTTCGGCTCGCCAGGTGCAGGTCTTTTGATTTGACTCCCGTAGGCGCCCTGCGCGTCATGATGAGGATGAAATGACAATGAAGACGACACATAAACTCAACCCCAATGCCAGCGAAATTAATCAATGATGGTTGAAATTCCCGACCCCGCCTGGAATCGCACCCGGGACCCCTCTGACGAAAGGCCAGCACGGTAACCATTGAGATGGGAACTGATGAGGTGGGAGCACGACCTGTCCGTGTGAGTGTTACCTAGCGGGATACTGTCAGAATCAGTTTTGCTGAAATACTATTTCCTGACCCAGTGAGAAAAGCAATTGAAAACTGTCTCACTGCTCACAGTGCGACAGGCTTCGGCAGCCGACACAATTCCTATCCTCACCGCTAGATGTGGGTTTCATTCATTCCATTCCTGACCCGGTAGAATGACTGTAAACAGGCTGTGTATGTTCATATTCTCACTCCTCATCTTGCCCAGTACCCGTGGTTTTAGCATCACTACCGGTTTCCTGAACTTTACTTTTAACTGTAAGAACGTCGATGGTGTTACTTGAGGATCAAATCAACTTCCCGGTGGAAGTTGTAAATTATTTCAAAAAAGAGTCACATTCTCTACAGAAGCATAGTTCAGCCTCTCTGATACCACTTTTACAAATATTTAATCGTATTGTGAATGATATACGAGAACAAAGGGAAATATGTGTAGGTATACTGGACAACTTATCCACATGCACACAAAAATATTCTTTACAAGTTATTTTAATGCATCAAAATTTTCTAATAAATATATTATCACTAATGAGAATGTTCGGGCAGTAATAGGTAAACAACCCTTCAATTGTAATCAGGACAGTCACTTTTAACGGTGGAACACAAACTCTGAAAATATAGGAGCTGGTATAGTACATATTATTAGCACATATTTATTGCAGTTCGTTCCTGCTATAAACTGTGTTCACATTCTCTTATCAAATTCATACTGAAAAAAGTTTCTATGCAAACATGGAAGTTAAATCACTTTCATAGTCCCATTTGTGTGAGATCTTATTTAAACAAATAGTTGTTGCATAACATGGACTTCAATTATAAAGAGTTTCTTATAGTTCATCCTAAGAATATATATTATTCTTAGTAAGTATAGTTGGGGATCTGATATTTTAGTTTCCTACTTTGTCTATATACGATGCATGAAATATGGCAAGAAGGGAAGGCATCTTCGGAACTTCTAGAAGATATCCGTTACTTCATCTTGTTATCAGGTATGACTAATATATTCGATCGATGCCCAGTCCAAAGAATCCTTAGCGTCTTTAAGGAATATCACATTTCAAAAGCATCAGTGCGGAGTCGGTTGGCCATTCTTAAAGACGATCAGACCATATTTCTATCGACACGGGAAGGTTGAGAAATGTTGTAACCAAGATGATCGTTGTGCCGTCAGTAACACTGACTGACATCAGATGATCTGTAACGCAGCTAATCATATTTCTAGCATTTTCAAGCAGTGTTAATTCATGGAACAACTAGTTTCTATGAAGAGGAAACATCCGAACTATACTGCTTAAAATTATATAGCTGGTGAGATGACACAGGCTATAAAAAGAACAAGGTGCCAGTTATGTGTGAACATTCCAATCTGAACTCTGTAAAATGAGCGAGTGGCTCTGCGGTTTAAGTCACGGACGTGTGAGCTTGCATTTAGGCGATAGTGGGTTGGAGTCCCACTGTCGGTAGCCCTGAACATAGTTCCTCGTGGTTTCCCATTTTCGCACCCGGAAAATCCTGAGGCTGTTTCTTAATTAAGGCCACCGCCGCTTTCATCCCACTCCTGGCCCGTTCCTATCCTATCGTTGCCATAAGACCTATCTGCCATGCAAAGCAAAATGGTAATAAACTGAACTCTGAAAATGTTGAATTCTGTAAAACGTCGGAGTGTGTCTTTGTGGGGGAAGAGTGAGTGTGTTATTCCTTTATGTTTCAAAAGTTTAAATATTCAACCTACATCAGAAATAGTCCAGGATTGAGGTCGTAAAAATAGAAAAGTTTTACTTACCAAATTATCTCCTGTCGAAATACTCCACTTGGCTATCTATGCACAGTTGCCAGCATTTCAGGATCTCTTGGAAGCAAGCACGAAAACTGTCAATTGCAATGCTTGTAAACTCATGTGTCACAGCCCGTTGTATGTCTGCGATGTCTTGATGAAGCTTTCTTTTCAGTCACAATTTCACTCGCGGAAACAAAAAATAATTCGCAAATTGAGAGGTCGGGCGAGTATGGTGGATGTGGGACGACAGAGAGAGAATGTCTGACTAGATAATCGGTAACAAATAAAGCAGCGTGAGGTCTTTTTCCTGTTTTCTTAGAATCGGCTTTACGTCGTAACGACACAGGTAGGTCTTATGGCGACGATGAGATAGAAAAGGCCTAAGAGTGAGAAGGAAGCAGCCGTAGACTTACTTAAGCTCCAGTCCCAGAATTTGCCTGGTGTGAAAATTGGAAACCGTGGACAACCATCCTCAGGGCTGCCGACAGTGAGGCTCGAGCCCACTATCTCCCGGATGCAAGCTCACAGCTGCGCGCCCCTAACAGCACGGCCTGTGTGTGATGTTTTGCATTGTCGTGCAGTTACATGCACTCTTTTTTGTAAAATGGGACGAGTGTTGAGGTCATTAGGCCATGAACTGACCTGGAGTAACTCCCAATGCCTTTCTAATTTGTGTTAAATTTAACTCAAAAGCTCTTCATCCTGTCGAAAACACAGGTTCAACATAAATACAGTATTTTTTTTTTGCTATTGTATTTACGTAGCACCGACACAGATAGGTCTTATGGGGACGAGGGGACAGGAAAGGGCTAGGACTGGGAAAGAAGCGGCCGTGGCCTTGATCAAGGTACAGCCCAAGCATTTGCCTGGTGTGAAAATGGGATACCACGGAAAACCATCTTCAGGCCTGCCGACAGGGGGGTTCGAACCCACTATCTCCCGAATACTGGATACTGGCCGCACTTAAGCGGCTGCAGTTATCCAGCTCGGTAAATACAGTATTACACTACAACATGCATGAAAAAACACATTATTAGAGAAGGAATAAAAAATACACGCTATCCCTTGTTTAATGATGTGTCATTTTACAGTTATAGTTTTATGCTTTTATTGCAGTTGTGTTTTCGACAAACTGAAGAGATTTTAATTTAGATTTAACTGAGTCGGCACTGGAAAGCATGGCTTCCTTCTTAACAAAAGAAGAAAAATATGTGTTAATTCTCCATCTGTAAGTAACTACTGTACCCTACTACACATGTACTCTAGTTTCTCACCCGTCTCCTAACAATTTCTCCCACCAAACTGTATCATTCTAAACTTCAAGTGAAAGAGCAATGGGCATCTTAAGATATGACATGCCAGTCCAATCATTTCTTATGAAACTGTTCCCCTCAGTTACTCCATTCAGTTAGCTAATTCTGGTAAAATAGTTTCCAAAGATTCTCTCAGAGAATGATTTTGGACAGAATACTGTTATAATTCGCAACGAAGGCATGCTTGCTTCATTTAATGAGAACAAGTGTACCTTTTTCATTGCCCCAAAACACGCTGCAGCTAGAATATACATCAACCAAAATTCTAATAGAATACTTCCGAAAAATAATATTTCGTTAATCCTCTGGATAAAAAGGCGGGCCTCTCGCAGTAGAAGTGGCGTACCTGCCTCTTACCCGATGACCTCACGTTTGATTCCTTGCCATGGCAGGGATTTTTACCTGGATCTGAGGGCTGACAGTGACATGGGCTGCTCGGTCTAGAACAACGGCCGAGAGGATTCGTCGCGCCGACCACCTGTCACTTCGTAATCTACAGGCTTTCGGTCTGAGCAACAGTTGCTTTGAAAAAACAATGACCATCACGGCTATTGTACCATTGGCTTTGTTTGATTTTGAATATCATGAATACAAAAATGATTTTCAGTTTGTACTGAAACATTCAGTACAGGTGTATTCAGCTCGTTTGCAGTTGTACATGTCAAAGCAGCAGGTGTAAACTCCTGCATTCATTAGGAATACAATCGGCTGGCAGTTCATGCTTGAACCAGGGGAACATATTCTCCTTCAAAGAGGGCGAGTGATAGCCAGGCGACATTGTTACTAGGCCGCCTCCTGCGCATGTAAGGATTTTGAAATCAAAAGTCACGTCCTCGTTTTTCGAATTCCACGTTAAACTGTAGATCACAACTCTATGACCACGATACTAACCGTCGGGTGAAACTTGATAATCTCTTCAGTCTTTAAACGTGATAAATAATAAACACATGAAATCAGTATATTAGGCACAGTTTGGTAGATACTTTGCAGTTCACCTCGTTAACAAAAATTCGACGGGAATAAAGGTATTCAAAAGTTCTGTGAGATAAATAAATGAAATACCAAATTATGGCCCAGATTCTATGTTAACTAGAACAGCCCGTTATTTAAGTGTTATGAAACCTTCATGGGAAGCATTTCTTCATCAAACAACTACCTCAATTAAATTACATGTTTGCTTTCTAAAAGGTTTCGGAATTTTCAAAGAAGGAATTCTCAGTAGCATAAATCTTAACCTAGTAAATGATGAAGAACCGGGCTTCAAGTAAACGGGAAAAACTATGAATGTTCAGGAATGTAAATCCTGGAAGAGCTTACCTCATCGTGGGAGAGGAGACTTTTCTCGGAATGGAAAAATTACGAAAGTTCGATAATCACAAGAATAGACTAGATTCATCTGAATGGATGCGCGTTATGAAGATGAACCGCAAAGTTGTCGAAGTTCGAAGTGTTCTCGGTACAAAACAAGATCCTCGTTGCCGTGATTGAGGCCCTTCCTCGAGCACAGGGGATCTCTTGAGAAACAACAGCCACCACCGGTTCAGAAGAAGGATAGATGACTACTTTAGAAAAACAAGACACTTCTAAGTATATGATGAAATAACATATCAACTGAATGTTCAACTTGACGAACGAACATTGCATGAAATTCAACAAAGGCATCATTATCGACCCCTCAGTCAGATTTAAGCTCGATTAAAAGTAGTTCAAAGAGATTGAAAATCCACAGCGTGTTTTCAGTCATTCGTCCGAGTCAGGAATGGAATGAATGAAGCCCCATCTAGCGGCGAGGACAGGAATTGTGCCGGCTGCCGAAGCCTGTCGCACTCCTCTGGGGCAATGATTAATGAATGACAGATGGAATGATATTGGAGAGTGTTGCTGGAATGAAATATGACAGGGAAAACCGGAGTACCCGGAGAAAAACCTGTCCCGCCTCCGCTTTGTCCAGCACAAACCTCACATGGAGTGACCGGGATTTGAACTACGGAATGCAGAGGTGAGAGGCCGGCGCGCTGCCGCCTGAGCTGCGGAGGCTCAGTGCAAGGAGGTTAATGCAGAAAATAAGAGGCACTATGAGCCGTACGTTCATGACTTAGGACACAAGTTAATTTAAAGCTAATGACCGGGAAGGTACTGGCATATCGTTTGCTGCATGTAGGATATTTAAACATTTCTCGAACGATTTGGAAGATATGTTAATTGCTGTTTTTGGAGATCGTACAAAATCTCTTACGTGACGAAGTAATTGCCACTGATATAAACAGAAATCCATATGTGGGATTTATGTATTTATTCGTATCATAAGCAATTCATCATATACCGGTACATTATTAATTAAGAATGAGAGATCTCGGCCATTTGGTGTGGCCTTCACCAAATCTTGCGTGGTGCAAACGAGAGGGCAGGAGGTGAAATTAATTAGCTTCCCAATAATACTGTAGCAAAGTTAAACAAAAAATAATTCAATTTATTTTAATTCTTATTGGACTATTGTCTACTTTGATTGACCAGTAGGATGAGCGTTAATTGTTTCCCCCGTATAAGAGCAGCTACCTGCAGTGGACTCCCTCTCTCTCAAGGTTTCCATTCTAGGAAGTACGAGATTTTATCTGCGTCCAATATGAACACAAGGTGATTAAGATTATGAAAAGGGCTCTAAACATTGTTTGAGAGAATTTAGACGGTAGTGCCGCTTGTGGGCAATGTCTGATAAGGCAGACGTCGCTGCACTTTCTGAGAGTGACTGTACGCTGAGGGACGGACGAGGTGGTCTAGTCTGGACGCAGCAGGTGACGGCTGCAACTTACAAGGCTCATCACGTCTCCAGGAAACGAGTGCTGAGTTTAAGCCCGTAAGCGGAAAGCAGATAGCGCATATAATGGGTTTTCTATTTTAGAAACTCTCTCTCTGTCTCGCTCGTCGCTTTGTCTGATTGTTTCATGTTGTCTTGTGCTAGGGAGATGAGCGTGCGCGGCTCTGTAGCACGCATGCCGCCCGCCTTCTGGGGTACTGCGGCGAAACCAGATCACAGCTGGATGAATTAATGAAGGAATTCTGTTGTATCTGCGTGATACTGTTTAACCATCGGAAAAGCTGATACGGAAAGGGAAATGCTAACAGATTAGAACAAGCACACATATGACGGAATAATTAATTAAATGTCCGCCTATGTGATATAGTGGTTAGTGTAAATAGCTGCCACCCCCGGAGGTCTGGACTCGATTCCCGGCTCTGCCACGAAATTTGAAAAGTGGATCTCGGGAGATCAACTGAGTAGAGGGGCGTCCGATTACCACCTCAATCTATCTCGAAATTGTTCTCCGTGGTTTCACACTTCTGAACGCAAATGCCGGGATGATACAAAACTTAAGGTCATGGCCGCTTCCGTCTCTCCTCCTTGCGTACCTCTTTCTATCCCCCACAAGGCCTCTGCTCAGAAAATTTGTTCAGGCTGCCTGAGTGAGGTACAGGTCGTCCTTCCCAGTTGTATGCGCGATTAAATATCTTACGCACTAGAACACTGAGCTTGAAGTGGTATAGGTAGGAAAAGCCAACCCTGGATGTTAAGCAGGTGATGAAATAAAATTAATTAAATAATTGATATATAACTTATGTAAAGGAAATAATTCAAATTCTTTCAAAATTGCCTTCTTGTATGGGAACAAAGGAGAAAGTTCTTGGCGGCGCAGAGATGGCTAGAATTTGGGAAGACTGTTTCCATGGCCTGAATTAAGATATAAACCTAGCATGTGTCCTGCGTGGAAACGGTAAAGTGCTGAAAATGATATCCAGGTGTAATTCGAACCAACAATCTCCTGAATTCAAGGTAACAGCTACACGTCCTGATGAAATTATTATTATTATTATTATTATTATTATTATTATTATTATTATTATTATTATTATTATTATTATTATTATTATTATTATTTCTTTCTCCGTTTGGGTCTTCTAGGCACTACGTTCCAGTTTCAATGCGTCTTCCTTTGTTGTCCCGTATTCTTCCTCCAATACTGTTCGGAACTGTTTGAGCCTCTTTTCTTTACCTTCCAACCTTGGAATCCTTTCTTTTTTTAACACTTTCTTTTCAAACACCTCTCTCTCTCTCTGTGTTGCCACTTCTCCTCCTGTACTGTTTCTTTCAAAATATTTATTGATTTCTGGAATCCAGGGTGCTGTTGACTTCTTGTTCCAAAGATAGTTGAGGATCTGTTTGGTTAATCTGTTGTCATCCATTCTGTATAAATGTCAAAAAAAAATTCAATCGCCTCTCCCGTATTGTTTCTGTTATATTTTCATTGTTCCGATATATTTAGTGATTCCCTCTTTATTTCCAAAGTTCTGTAGTCCTTCGCGGACCGTGTATTTTCCGTATAAATGTCCTTTCCAGTGTTTCTAATTTATTCATATTGTAATTCAGCTGTGTATAGGCATTCTGGTTTCACTACTGTATTTTTAGTATTTTATTATTACTATTATTATTTATTTCTGTATATGTACAGACTGTAGGCCAACAAATACCAGGAAGGGCAAATAAGGATGTTGAATTTCTTTTTAAAAATCTGTTTTGAACAGAAGTGTACAAATAAGCGTACCATTTACCCGCCTGAGCGTGTTAATTTCCGCCCTATGCCAGGAAACAGGATACTGCTGATGCGATAGCGCAGTAGGAAAGCAGGCAGGAAATGTTCTTTCTCGTAAAATAAATAGTCCGGGAGAGGTAAAGCCTCTCAATATTTAGTTCGTTCCACAACAAACTCACTGCGGTGTTGATAATTTACAAAAATATGTGTGAAACTTAATTTCTGGGTTCATAGAAACAGTATGGGCATGTCATTTTAAATTTTTGGAACAATAACGATTTGTGTTAAATAAATAAAGAATGGTCATAATGGTACGTACATGACGTATTCCTTTTAGAATCTGACCTATACAGTAATACAGAATATTTGCAAAGTATTGAGCAGTCATGTCACTCCTTGCTATATTCCACTAAAGACATGGTTATGTGATAAGTTCCGCATACATTGTTACATAGTTCTCACACACAATTTTTGTCTGGGTTATGAAACACTTTTCGGGAGCAAATCCTGTCGTGGAAACCATGAACTGAAGTCTTGGTCACGATTTGCCTTATTTTACAGAGTGGCTGCGTCCATATTCTGTCCAGCATCGCATTTGTTGTGTAGAATTCCATCGAACATCTTGTTGTAACTTTCCGTAGACGGTAGTAGTAATGTTATCCTCTATCAGGAACGTTTCTCTTGCTAACTCGCATACCCGTCTGGATGTGGTTGTCTTCAGTACTCCGAGGGCTCTTTTGAGAAATGTAGAGTTTGTCCTTTATATCTCCTCCAATTGCCTGTCGTTAAGAAATCCCCATATCAGCACAAGTAAATATGTCAGAACAGATAGTACCTTCGTTTGAAAAAGTTCCATTGATGTTTCGATTGATATGAGATTTATATGTCCAATGTCTTTTATAGCTTTTATTGCGGCAACTGTTTTTGATCTTGTGTGTAGTTTTAAGCTTCTTCCTGTAACTTGTTGGGTAGTGGCTTTTCATTCAAAGATCATGGGGAACATATTATATCTCGTTGATTATATTGGTTATCTTGGTTTTATCAGTCTTCTATTATTAAATGGCGCTGGCTTATAGAATAAAGTGTGGTTATTCAAAGTTTTTCAAGGTGTTGTTGGGCAAATCGGTGTGGGATGATATATAGTGAACGGTTTGTGGGTGAATGGTTTGCGTGATGTTATGCATGAAGAAAACCGTAGCTGTAGTTACACGTGAATAGTACTCTAAGATTATTTTAATGTAATATTTGCTTTTACGAAATGCCCTTTTCTACTGATTGTTAACCCAGCCAAACCCTCTCGTATTGATGAGCATGTTCAAACCCTGAGGACAAGAGCTACTACTTATTGCATTTCAAAGGGCAGTGCTATTGTTACAATACAGCACAGTGTCCATGATCCAGCGTGGTTAATTATGTTTCACACTATTTTTGTGAGTGGAAATTATAATTACGGTAGTGAGTAGAGGGAATTGTTGTGGTCTAATTCATTCCATTTAAAGGAATACGACTTTATACCTGTTTTCCTAGCGCAATATCACGTCAGGAATGTCTTGTTTTCTGGCATTCAGGGCGGAAATTAACAAGTTTCGGGTGAAAATATGTATGTGGATATTGATATTGCAAATATTTAACAAAATAGAAATTCAGCATTTTTATTTACCTCCTTTCCTCACTTTCCTTAAACCTAATAGAGCAGGTAGACACAATTTCCTTTCCTACTGAGAATACCAGTGATACAAAACGTGGAAATACACTGCAAGTAGTTGATTTGGGGGATCGTAGGTTGAATTTACATACATTAGAAAAGGACATATTTTACTTTCGTAGTAGGTCTAGTTAGAGCCTCAGTGGCTCAGACGGCAGCGCGTCGGCCACTCACCGCTGGATACCGTGGTTCAAATCCCGGTCACTCCATGTGAGATTTGTGCTGGACAAAGCGGAGGCGGGGCAGGTTTTTCTCCGGGTACTCCGGTTTTCCCTGTCATCTTTCATTCCAGCAACACTCTCCATTATCATTCATTGCATCTATCACTCATTAATAATCACCTTGGGAGTGGCGACCCCATTGTAATACTAGCCTATATATGTTTCATTCATTACATTCCTAACCCGGTCAAAGACTGGAAAATAGGTTGTAGGTTTTCATTTTCAGTGGGTCTAGTTACGATCGTAGATCACTTTCAGCGACTCTCTTACCACATCCTTCCACGAAACAACAGTGCATGGGACAGATATCCATATACAGCAGAGAACGCGGCACATTTGTAAACAGAAGCTATTATTTTGAAACATTATTATGTGAAACGAGAAATTCAGTGGCATTCTAATAATCCGATTTCTGACGCTACGCTCTACCATCGGAAATGAGTCCAACAAAACTGTTGATCCATAGCAACAGTTTCAGTTCCAAAAAAGTATCTATGTAATGCTACCGAGAGAATATTAACTTCACAACATGAGACGGCGATAATGCAGATCACACGGCCTAGCGCAAGCTGATTGACTGATAATTGTCATGTCATGGGACTTAGCGTCACTGGACAACCGATAAGCGCATAGATCTGGGAGCATTAGTTCTTCATGCTATGCGACACCGAGAACAAACAGAGCGGACTATTAAAACTGATTGTTTAGTTTACCTTCTCCAAAGAACATAACGTCAATAATACATAGTGGATGTTGAATTATTTCATTTTTCAAAAATTGTAAATATGGACCTATGAACACAATACTTACATTGTTTTAAGGTCTATTAGCTTTTCTTTAAGCTCAGAACATTTCTTGAGTAAAATCCTAGGGAAGTTATTTATGGACACAATAGACCAGGGCCTCTCAGGGTGCATGCACTGTGCGCGGTGCAAAAGACGACTTCGCTGGGTTGCACAGAGTACAGGCCCAACTCCTGGATTTGGAGCAATAGCGCTGTCTCTCTCTTTCCCCACGCCTGTCTCGCTCGCTCCCCCTGTGTCCCTCTTCCTCTCTTGCTCCGTAGCGCTACAAATCCGAGCCGAGTTGAGCCGAGTTGAGCCGAGCTTATCCGAGTAGCCCAGAGACGAAGCGTTTAGTCCAAGTCGAGCCGAATGGAACCGATGCACTGTGCACAGGAACTCTGCGCCGCTGTTTGCACGCGTCAGATTTTGGGCGTTTGATAGGCCCTGCAATAGAGTATAATATTCTTCATGAAAGAATATAAAGAAATAGTTTATCCTCTGAGAACCGACGTTCTATTAAACGTACATATCCCTTGGACACACGCAGTGATGTTTTCTGAACTGAGATTACACATACACGTAACATCTACCTCGTAACGAACATTTCTTGCTATTATTTCAATTTTTTAATAATTAGAAAAGTGTTCTGGTGAAGTGGTTAGTGTGATTTGCTCCCAACCCTGCAGGCCAGGGTTCGATTATCAGCTCCCCCAAGAAATTTGGAAAGTGATTCGAGAAATGAAACGGGGTCCACTGAGCCTCGGGAGATCAACTGAGTAGAGAGGTTTCGATTCCCACCGCATCCATCCTCGATGTGGTTTTCCATGGTTTCCCACTTCTTCTCAAGGCAAACTACAGGATGCTACCTAGCTTAAGGTCCCTCACGCTTCCTTCCCTCTTCCTTGCCTATCCATTCCAATCTTCCCATCCTTCCAGTTGTATCCCAGACCAATAATGTTCCAGAACGCTGCCCTTGAGGCTGTAGAGGTGGGATCCCTCACTGAGCTTGGAGGAAAACCAACGATGTAAACTCTGGCTCCTTGTCTCTTTTGTACCTCTATAACAGTGTTTGGACAGGAGAGAGTGTCGTGATAATAGTGCCGCACTAATGTGAATACATTTCTGAACAACTGAAACACCACACTTTACACATTATGAGTATTTGTGAGATGTCTGAAATGTTAAACTTACTAGAGACACCTCGCACGTGTCACTTGGAATTCGGTGCATTTTTGTCGCGGATATAAAGCACGGTGAGAAAAGCTGCAGGGCAAAATAATAAGAAGCAACCCGCACATATACCCCATCACAATTTTTGAGAAATATCCCTTTTAAAAACTTCGCTTTTGTTTAAACGGACTAAACGTTACACGCATGTATTGTTAGCGCTTGTCGCAGTTCGTCGGTTCCCCATTCTGGCGACCTGGGTTCAAGTCCAATCATCGACATTTTGGTAGCTGTGCTTAGACGGATATGGTAGCACGCAAGGCAGCATATAAAGTGATTTACACATTCGGCTAGTTTATCTCCCGCTTAACAACCAATAGATGGTAGGATCGGCCTTTAGTACAATGGTCTTCCCGTCAACTTCATAATCTGCACGAAGATAACTATATTTTGTCTCATGGCTGGGGGTCATCCCGAAATTTGTGTAACGTGATGCGACAAGCAGTGATGTAAGGTGTGGATTCGTGGTCAGACAATGCTACCTAACAACCGTGCAGGCAGTGATGTAAGGTGTAGATGTGTGGTCAGACAATGTTATCTAGTAACCGTGCAGGCTGTGATGTAAGGTGTGGATGGGTGGTGAGACAATGTTATCTAGTAACCGTGCAGGCAGTGATGTAAAGTGTGGATGGGTGGTGAGACAATGTTATCTAGTAACCGTGCAGGCAGTGATGTAAGGTGTGGATGGGTGGTGAGACAATGTTATCTAGTAACCGTGCAGGCAGTGATGTAAAGTGTGGATGGGTGGTGAGACAATGTTATCTAGTAACCGTGCAGGCAGTGATGTAAGGTGTGGATGGGTGGTGAGACAATGTTATCTAACAACCGTGCAGGCAGTGATGTAAGGAGTGGATGGGTGGTGAGACAATGCTATCTAGTAACCGTGCAGGCAGTGATGTAAAGTGTGGATGGGTGGTGAGACAATGTTATCTAGTAACCGTGCAGGCAGTGATGTAAGGTGTGGATGGGTGGTGAGACAATGTTACCTAGTAACCGTGCAGGCAGTGATGTAAGGTGTGGATGGGTGGTGAGACAATGTTATCTAGTAACCGTGCAGGCAGTGATGTAAAGTGTGGATGGGTGGTGAGACAATGTTATCTAGTAACCGTGCAGGCAGTGATGTAAGGTGTGGATGTGTTGTCAGACAATGTTATATAACAACCATGCAGGCAGTGATGTAAGGAATGGATGGATGGTCAGACAATGTTATCTAATAACCGTGCAGGCTGTCCTTATGGATGGCTATGACCGGGAGACATATCTTTGATCATTTGATGCTCGCAAAGGGAAAACTGGTTTATGTTTTTGTCTTTTTTGTGTCTACAGATTCATACCCGCCTCAATATTTTCTGCTGACTAAAGAAATAATCATATTGGTTCGACAGGAAACAAATTCAGTTTCTTAATCTATGTAACATATATCGCCTATTATATTGACATCAGAGTTACGCTTTTGTAATTTGTAACATTCTTTTGCAGTGTTACTTCAACTTTACGAATA
Source organism: Anabrus simplex (assembly GCF_040414725.1). Taxonomy (NCBI): domain Eukaryota; kingdom Metazoa; phylum Arthropoda; class Insecta; order Orthoptera; family Tettigoniidae; genus Anabrus; species Anabrus simplex. The sequence continues at coordinate 338,560,450 of NC_090270.1, forward strand.
TCGTCCTCATCCCAAAACAGCAGATACGCTGCGGGACTAGTTGTATAATTTTGTGGAGGAGGTCCATGTTATCGGCAATTGTTTCCCCATGGAATGCTGGGTAACTTCCTCTGCTGGATGGCTTATCTGTGTGAGGAATCTCGTATAGTCTAGCATCCTAATTTCCCTTGTAAATCCCATCTCTCTGGTTCAATATATGTTTCCATTATGCCTTGTTGCTCGTCTCTGCCAGACTGAGGCTGTACCAGATGTTAGAACAGGATAGCATATGAGCCCTGACTACTGTGGAGCCATCTGTGAACCGCATCGGGTAACAGTCTGAACATTCAAACTAAGGATACTTTCTGAAATCTATATCAGCAGGTAGCAGGCATTCATCCTTCAGACAAAGTAGAATGCTCGGTTTTTAAGTTTTGTTATACGCGCGAGTTATGACGAAGCCACGTACAGTATGTACAAAAGCACGTGTGTGTACATAATAATAATAATAATAATAATAATAATAATAATAATAATAATAATAATAATTCCGGAGTCATCAGTCCGTAGAATGTATGATGCAGCTTTCTACGCCACCCTACCCTGTGCTAAACTTTTTATTTCTACGTAACTGCTACATCCTACATCTGCCCTCATCTGCTTGTCATATTCATACCTTGCTCAACGCCTACCGTTCTTAACGCCTGCAATTCTCTCAAAAACCAATTGAACATGTCTTGTTTGTCTTAAGATGTGTCTTATCGTATCTATTCTTCCCGTCAAATTTAGCCAAATTGATCTCCTCTCACCATTTCGATTCAGTATCACTTAATTCGTGATTTGATCAATCCATCTCACTTCCAGCGTTCTTCTGCAATACCACATTTTGAGAGCTTCTACTCTCTTTCTTTCGGGGCTAGTTATCGTCCATGTTTTACTTCCGTACAATGCCACGCTCCAGACGAATGTCTTCAGAAACATATTTCTAATTCTTTTATCAATGTTCGAAGGGAGCAAATTTATTTTCTGAAGAAAGGCTTTCCTTGCTTTGGTAGTCTGAATTTTATATCCTCCTTACTTCTGCCATCATTAGATATTATACTACCCAAAAAAATATTAATTTACTTTCTTTAAGACTTCATTTCCTAATCTAATATTTAATTCATCAACTGACTTCGTTCGAATGCACCCGATTACTTTCACTTCACTTTGGACTTATTTATCTTGTACTCCTTCCCCAAGACTCTGGCCATACCATTCAGCAATTTCTGCAGGTCATCCGCAGACTCAGATAAAATAACAATAACATTGGCAAATATCAGTGTTTTGATTTCCTCTCTTTGGATTGTGATTGCCTTTCCAAATTCCTCTTTGATTTCCTTTACCGTCTATTTTTTATAAACACTACAAAGGAGCCTTGCCACACTCCTCTTTGGATTGCAGCTTCGTTTCAAAGCTCTCGATTCATATCACCACAGACTGATTTTTGTACATACTTTAGACAATGGTTCTTCCTCGGTGTCTGATGCCCATCACCTTCAGAATCTCAAATCTCAAAATGATTTTAAAAACGAAAATAATAATAAATTTGTATTTAATTATTTATTTAACACATGGTTTTTGAGCCGTTAGTGTCGAGGACATTCTGTTTGACTCCCACGGGTAACTTGCGCGTATGATGGGGTAGGAAAAGTGTAAAACCCGGTTTCAACACAAAGCCTTCTCCTGTATAATAATACCAAGAAGTCTAATCAAGGCTTAAGGACACCATCAACAGCAGTGATAAGAATCGAGGGCTGTTAAAAAGAAGCAGCAATCCAGAAAGGAATGTGGCTTTTCAGTGTTTTATAGAACAGGCGGTAAATTAAATCAAAGAGGAATTTGGAAAGAGAATCTCAAGCCGAGGAGAGTAAATCAAAACTCTGAGATTTACCGCTGATATTGTTACTTTATCTGAGTCCGCGGATGATCTGGAGAAGTTGCTGAACGGTATGGACAGAGTACAAGGTGAGAATAAATAAATACAAAACAAAAGAAATGGAGTGCTGTCGGATAAAGACTGGTAATGGTAAATTAGGAAATGAAGTAGGTCAATACCGTAACTTTGGCGATATATGAAATAAGGAAGTAATAACAAGCAAACTAGCACAATCGCGGAAGGCATTTCTTCACAAAATAAATTTTATCACTTTAACGTTGATACAGCAATTAGAAAGAGATATTTAACACTTTCGGCTGGAATCTGGCATTGTATGGAAGTGAAACGTGGACCATAATTAGTTCCGACTAACGAAAAACCGGCCGTGCGGTTAGGGTTGCGAAGCTGCGAGTTTGCATTCGGGAAAGAGTGGGTTCAATCCAAAATGACGGCAGCCCGTGCTTTCCTTTATCACACCATACAAATGCTGATTAAGCTTAATTAAGGCCATGGCCGCTTATTTCCCATTCCTAGCCCTTTCCTGCCCCATCGTCGCCATAAGACCTATGTAAGTCGGAGCGACGTAAAGGGAATAGCAAAAAAAAAAAAAAAATTATTGCCTCTAACGCAGTTCATAAACATGTGATAATATGTAAATACTCTTTGTGTACACGAATGGAAGTGAAAGGGAGTGTAAGTGTTGTCGAGTGAATGGACTACACGTACAAATATGTGAATAAGGTAATTGTTTGTAAATTAGTAGGTCTGTGAAGCAACTAATGTACATGGGGCCTGCACTTATTCACTAGAAAATCCATAAAATCTGTGTGATCTGTGGTAAATAAGTACATAGTAATAATAATAATAACAATAATAATTCTGTTTAACTTAGTTTTAGTGAAAGTCATCGGAGTGTGGTGAGAGGATATCTCAGGCATATTCATCGGGACTGGTGGGAACAAAATCAAAGTGAAATGGTCGGCTTTCGCAGATGATTTAACTGTCATCACGAAGAACAACTTGGATTGGGACATTAAACAGAATATCATTACAGTCAGGCCTTCAGACATCATTCGAGAAAACCAAGTATATGCAGAATTTTCAGCAAAAGTGCAAGAAAGATAAAATTGAAATGGAATACGGGAACATTTCATAGAAAACCTTTTTTAAATAGACTGACATGGAATCACTACAGTAAATGAGTATTGTAACGTAATGCTAAATTAAAACATTACAAAACAGCTATTCTACCGGAAGCTCTTTATATATCAGAAACATTAACTTTAGAAGGTCATTCTATAATTGAATATACTGAAAATCAAGAACGTAAAATTCTTAGAAAATTTTCGGACCCATACAAGAAAATGGAATTTGGATCAAAAGGCGAACTGTAGACCTCTATAGTCACACAGAGAGTTTCATCAGCACTGTACGTACGAAATGTTTGAAATCTTTTGGACACATTTTAGAATGGATAACAATAGACTCACGGAAAGGTTATTCAATGTAATAAATTCCCAAAACAGGAGAATACATTGGATGGAAGAAACAAGAGGGGACGTGAATTAATTTAACAACAGAGAAGTCATCAAGAAAAATCGCAAAGTCTTCAGGACCTCAGTAAATAAACACACATTTACTGTCAAAACTAGCAGCAGTGGTCAGAAGAACGGAAGAGGCAACACAGTGAGTTCATGAAGAGATTTTGGAAGAATAGGAAGGCGAAGGTCATCGAACCAATGAATAAGTTCCAACGCGTACTATGAATGGGGACAACGAAACAACAATAACAATAATAATAATAATAATAATAATAATAATAATAATAATAATAATAATAATAATAATAATAATAATAATAATAATAATAATAATAATGGCATCTACATTAGAAAATCCAGGCAAGAAGTATACTCTGAGATAGAGAAGATCACGGACACAATGCGTAAAGGCAGAGTTCGCTTCTACGGTCATATACGACGGATGATCGACTCTCGATGGACGAAACGTATCTTCAGTATATTTGACGCAAAACCAAAAACGGCAGTGCCATGGTACGTTAATGTCAAGAAAGATCTTAAAGAACTGGGCCTACAAGCAGAATATGCACAAGACCGAAATCTTTTCAGAGCAGCCATCAAGACTTTTGGGACATTCCGGGACGAAAAACGGGCAACTGGTCCTAAGTGGACAGAAGAACGTCGTGCTAAACACAGTGAGCTAATGAAGACGATGTGGATCAAGCGAAAGATGAACAAATGCCAGAAAGTAAAGTGAGGCTTATCGTGGTCCCTAGTTGGCCGATTAGCGAAGTTGAATGAATGAATGAATGAATAATTTGTACTATCCTTGATTTACGACATATATGGACGATATCAAGCTATGAGTTGAAGTGAATTATTTTTTGTATTAAACGACCTGTTTCCAGTACACTCGGAGCAAAAGGTAAATCAATGTTTATTTTTCGTTTAGGCTGTCTCGGTCTTGGCACTGAGAATGCTGACGAGGTAGGAGACATCTGCCTCCATATCAAGACTGCTTCCTCCTCTAAATCTGCTGAGTAAGGCATGGATTATGGCTCCACAACTTCTATGAAGCACAGCCTTCCAACCGGAATCAGGTCGGATGTTGCTAACATGCGTACCTCAGAACAGAGAAAATCAAATATTCTGAATTTAAGGGAGAAAGTAATGTCACATTCCTTCCGTATTGGAGATGATGAACACTTCGATTACATCCTGAGATTTTTTCACGGTTTATGAACTGAAGCTCAGAGTGAATTTGAAATAATCTTGGAGAAAGGAAGAGAGTTTCTTGCATTTCTATCCAGTAAAGGGCCATTGATTCGTATTTTTCGAACGTGTCAATTACAGCGCATTTAAATAGACAATGGGCAATTTATATATTTTAGGAAATGATTATATTATGCAAGAAAGTGAGAATACGGCCAAATAACTTGTTTTGTTTTTGAGAAGTTGCTTTACGTCGCATCAGCATAGATAGATAGGACGATGGCATAGGAAAGGGCTAGGAGTGGGAAATAAGTGGATTTAATTAAGATACAGCCCCAGCATTTGAATGGTGTGGAAATGGGAAAGCACGGAAAGCCATATTCAGGGCTGCGGGCAATGGGATTCGAGCTCACTATCTCCCGTATGAATGCCCACAGCTGTGCGACCCTAACCATACGGCTAATTCGCTCGATAAACAACGTCTCAACATGTAGGCTATTTAATGCCGTCTCGACGTTTGTAAGTTCGTTTCTCAAACTGTAGACTAGTTATCTTATTAAGAATTATTTTATCTATTCAAATACAGGTAAGAACCTGTATCAACACAGGGAAAAAATAAAATTATGCAACCCGTCTTCACAATATGAAGTATAGTCAAACCGAAATTAATGCACATACTTTGTAAAACGGAAAACATTCTCGAACATCTCCTAAACATTCTGATTTAATTTACATCCGTTATCACATATTTTGCCTTCTCTAAAGCCAGATCATCTTCAAACCACAGCTGGTTAGCAACTAACCTTCCAACCTGAACGTTGCAAGATCGAAACCCAGCAGAGAGTTTAAGAATATGTAACTGCGAGAAATCTGTATGAATAGATCTACCATTGTATTAAATGTCACGTCCACTTTTCACGTTACTTGTGTAATAATAATTCATTCGTAAACAATAACAGATACCAGCAAATTATATGTGAAGACGAGTTATTAGATCCGGGTAATTTCTTAGCGATTTAGCGGGGTGTATATTATTGTTTCCTTCTTAATTCCTTTATCGTCCTGGGTTCGTTTTTCCTCGGACTCGGCGAGGGATCCCACCTCTACCCCATCAAGGGCAGCGTCGTGTAGTGTGAGAATTTGGTTCGGGGGATACAACTAGGGAGGAGGAGCAGTACCACGCCCAGGCGGCCTCAACTCCTCTGCTGAATAGGGGCTCTGTTGGGAATGAGAAGGTTGGAAGGGGTGGACAAGTAAGAGGGAAGGAAGTGGCTGTGGGCTTAAATTAGGTAACATCCCGGCATTTGTCTGGAAGGAATAGAGAAACGACGGAAAACCACTTCTAGGATGACTGAAGGGGAAATCGAACTCCACTTTACTCAGTTGATCTCCCGAGGCTGAGTGGACCCCATTCCAGAGTCCTCGTACCACTTTCTAAATATCATGGCAGAGCCGGGAAACGAATTAGGGTCCCCGGGGATGGCATCTATTCATACTAACCACTACAACACAGGGGCACACCGTCTATAGTATTATCCAGCGAAATGATAAGACAGATCTCAACGTAATTTATTGAAATAAATGATTAATAGAGAAATAAATCTTAGGGATAAGTGTGCACTCAATAGTAACGACATAGTTAAATAAAATTTTAATTACATATAAGATTCTCTGGCAAAGATCTGAACAACTAGTTTATTTAAATCTTACATTAAACGACACTTCTTATCAATTTCATCAGTCCCATTACATTCAATCCCACATTCCTTCAATTTCACACATTTTACGGTGGTTCGATCCTTCGAAGAATGAACGGGGAGGGTAATGAAGAGTGTGTAAATGATAGTCTCCGAAGACATCGCTAACTTAAAAGGCCTATTCGTTGGATCCAAAGGGAACAAGAATTTAGGTCAGATACAAAATATGACAGCGGCGAGATTGACAAAATTTAGTGGAAATAATTATTTCAGAATCACCGAGTGATTTGGCCGCGCCTTTAGGGTGGCGTACCTTTGATGTTGTATTCGGGATATCCCACCGTTGGCAGTCCTGAAGATGAATTTTCATGATTCCGCATTTTCACAAAGGCTACTTCTGGGAGCTGTATTTTAGTTATTCGGGTTTAGCACAACGTTAAGCAATAATAGTAAAAATTATTATTATTATTATTATTATTATTATTATTATTATTATTATTATTATTATTATTATTATCATCATTATTATTATTTTGACGAGGCAATCACCTAGCACGACCACCCTTCATATTGTTCCTCAGATTGTGAGGCACTTTATTGATATTTATTTAAGCTCTTCTCTCTGGTGTAACAGAAATCTAAGGGAAAAAAATAGAAACCACATTTCCCTTTGCAAAAAGCAAATGATCACAATAAATATGTCACCCGTTCACGGCCACCCTTCAATGTTGCCAATTTCAAATGGAAATCAGCCATAAGACATAGCCTGCACCATTCATCCATAACTTAAATCACTGCCTGCATGGTTGCTATAGTTACACTTACGTCACACATTCTCCGCGTCACAATTCACAAATTTTCGAATGGCTCCCAGTCACAAGACACATTTTTGTCAAAATAAGTCATTATAGTTTAAGCACATCAATTACGCTATTCCATACTGGCAAGTTCAGAGGATCTAGGGGTCTTCTGATTTAATACCTTTTAAACGACAGAAATAAGTTAGTTTGCTCCTTGTCCTACCATCCTGCTTGGGCGTGAAAATACTGTTAATATTACAGACTTATCACTAATATCCACTAAATGTAAGCTTTATTTACGGCACTGTGTGGTTTTCACCGCAATGGCGCCTTGCTTTTCGTGGCAGTTGTACAATGAACGAACGTTATTACAACCATTGATATTATATTCCTGCCTTCTTCATTAAAATGACTTAAAAGTTATCGTCCAATGAAACGTTCCCTTTTACCATTAACTTTTGCACAAAGGAGACTACGCCCAATAACAGCGAGATTATCAAATTCCTGAGTTACCCGTTTCTGACGAAGAGCTTTACAATAAGCTAGTTATGATCAAATGGTGGAGAGGGTTTCAATTAAAAACTGTAATTTCACCTCCTGCTGTTAGCTCTTACCCTCAACAGGGGGCGCGCGCCACTCGTCTCGACCTACGTAAGTAAGTGTACACAGTGTTGCCTACATGGTAGACGCCAGACCACGAACTTGTTGAGTGTGGTACGCAAGTGTACCCAGTGTTGCCTACACTGTAGGTGCCAGTACATGAACTACTTGACTCTCAAGTAAGCGTACACATTGCTCCCTACACTGTAGGTTCCAGTCCACGAACTTCTTTAATACAGTAGTATAACGTCATACCAAAGGAGAGAAAGATATGAGGGCATGAGGAAGATTCGAAAAATTTAGATGGTAAATTAATAATAATACAAATGGCGTATGGCCCTTGGAGAGGCCTAGATAACGTCCTATAGGCGACTTGAACGTCTGTGAGTATGGGGCCCTACCTAAGGTGAATTCTAATGCTGAAAACGGCAAAACACCCAGCCCTCGAACCATAAAAATAAACCAATGAAGGTTTAAATCCCCGACCCGGCAGGGAATCAAAACCGAGACCCGTTGGACCAAAGGGCAGCCGGATAGATGGCGAATAAGAAACAAATGTGGATTTAGATCTGAATTGCGTTTTTAATTTTCCTTGGCTTGTATGTGCTTTAAGGACGACGACGAAGGAATGCGGGAATTCTGCCCCGATGGGGTTTCGCAGAGTAAAAATTGACCAAAGTTGGTTTCTCATATTTAAATGTCAACAGATTGAACTGAGATTCGATCCGCAACTTTGAGCTAGTATGTGCTGTACCTAATCATTGGTCGTATATAGTGAAACGGGCTAGTGAGATGTTCATACTGAAATAATCCGAAGTGACTTTCTAGCCAAAGCCGACATGAATAATGTGACGCAAACTTCTGTTTGAAGGGAATCCAATCAAATGGAGGGATACATGAATTAATATAAGAAAAGATTACATTCAATTAAGCAATGGATTTCAACACAATCACTTTTTCAAAACCACATCGTGGAAGTCCTTCCACAATATTAACTGCATAGTTAGTGTTCAATTATCGACAATGTGTATTTAAAATTTAAAAAATTACAAGAGATGAAGTGCTCCATTCACCAGTACATTCACACCTCTTCATTATAGACTCTACAGCCTTACAGCGGTCAGTCTGCAAGCCTCTGTGAATCAAGTAAGCGCCTCGTTTTGTCCCACAACTTTTTTATTATTAAAATCTCCGAGCGAGTTGGCCGCGCGGTTAGGGCCTTGCAACTGTGAGCTTCCGTTCGGGAGCACTGACAGTTTTGACACGAGAAATGAGCTCAGCCAATCTCGTCTTATCAGTGACAATGAGTGCAGTATCGTCTGCAGAAAATACTAGACTGAATGGTTTCTTCCCACCAACAGGAAATTTGCCGTCCAATTCCTCAAGCGCACCTCTCGTGATGTAGACACCATGGATATTGAAGTGCAAGTATAACAGTATAGAGCCTTTAGGGGAAATGGAATCACCTATCTTCACAATGTTCAATTGTGCGTAATACAGAGAATATTTTCCTATAAAACTCTGGAACTAAAAATATAAATTTTTGACATTGAATGCACACATATATTTTGTCTGTAAGGAAAATCATTTTTATGAGTGCTATTCCTGAGTGAGATATTAAATTTTTTGTGTGTATGATTTTTTCAACACTTTTGTGAACACTTCCCCCCCCCCTAAAGCTCTCATTATGCTAGATTTTGAAATAAATCTATTTCAGTACATCTGAAGAACTGCAAAGCACATATCAATAAAGGCTTTCACGGTCGCAGATCTTACAATCACGGGAATAGAACCAGCTTTTGGGTGGTTAGGCCGTGTGCATTTGCAGAGTTTCGCCCAGACTTGCCATTTGAGCTCATCAGCTGGTCTGTCACTGCTAAGCAGAGTCCTGGAGCGGCGTGCCAATCCAGCTGATGAGCCCAAATGGCACGTCTGGGTGAAAATCTGCAAATTTACACGGCCTAACCACCCAAAAGCTGGTTCTATTCCCGTAATTATGCAATGCACATGCTTTGAATTTTCAGAAGAATGGAGACAGTGTTATCTGAGGAAATATTTATTGAATATGAAAATTTTAAATTTACGGAAAACTGAGCTCAAAGTTGAAGCTTACCTGCTGCAAAATTTCCACTTCCATCGTCATCTCCAAAGGCATCCTCCAGGCTTCACTTGGAACTTCTCCTAACTTGTCTTGCTTTTCTAGCTAAAATATTGATTGCACTGTCTGCATTTCTGAGTCTGAGCTTTTGGAACCAACATGCAACCCTAAATTTTCAAGAACCTGACACTTGGTAGCATTCCGTTAGTTGTATGTTGTCACTGCCTTGAAAATTGATTTCCTTTCTCTTCTGCCAATTCACACACCTTTTAAAAACTTTAGCACAAAATACATGCATTTTCACACAGAGACAGAGAGAGAGAGAGAGAGATCACTAAACTACTACTGGTACCGTTGCAAAACGAATTCAAAACAATCACATTGTTTACCTACACACCAAAGATAGGAACATACAAGGAATATATGTACAAAAGCAGAATAACTTCTCATGCACGGCATCAACTATTAAATCAACCTTTCTATTACCACATTTTAAAATCCCATTGAAACTTAGGAGCTTTGAATTATTCATGAATTAAATTTGACAGCTATGGATTCAGCCAGGACGCCACGCTACCGTCTCAGATGAATGGAAAATTAAACTAGTTACAATTTTTCTAAAGTCATGTTAAATGCTGTTTTAAAGATGAAGGCTGGTAGAACAAATTAAGACAAAAAATACGAAATTTGAATTTTTTCACCCAAAATCCAATTCCACTTCCCCTTAACAGACAACTTTCTGGATCTGGAAATAATATTATACTTTCTATATAAAGAAAGGAGAAATTCAAACGACATGCATGCTAAAATAACAATCTAATAGCTGTAAAGTTACGAATTAAAAATAGATCCTACACTGATACAGATATTTAGAAGATACAGAAATATCTTCTACAATACAGAGTTCATAAAGCGAAGGAAATTAATGAAAGGAGAAAGGAATCAATCCTCAAACTGAAAGGACGACGAGGATACGGGAGAAGAATAAAGGGAGGATTTTGAAATGTGGACTAACAGATGTTTCCTGCATGATACAAAATATTTCTCCAGGAAATACATTCCTCTGTACACTCGTCTTCATATGTGAATGTAATTACTAGCATTTCTGCATTTCGTCTCTCTATGAGATGCAATGCTGCCTGTAGAAGTGTGTATGTGTATGCGCCGTAGATTTCAGAGCAGGACAAGCTCGACACGGAAGGCCAGTGCTGGGCTTATGTGTGCCTTGGTAATTACATCACACAGTCCCGAAACAGTTGTCACAAAGTGCAGCCAGAAGTACAACTCGCCGAAAAAGGGAGATCACATGCTATTTAGAACCACCTATTACTCTCTCGACTGATTTGGGTTACATCCCTACGATTGAATAGTACTTTCCTGAAGTGTGTGTTCGTAATTTTATACTCCAGTTTAAGTGAGAATCTTTTCACCTGTGCTGTCTGGGCGCCATTGTTTATATAACAAATCAACTTAATAAAGAGCGAAACTCAGAAACAAGAGCGAATTCATGATAACATAAACGGATGTGAATTTTAAAAAAATATAAATATGTGTTTCACGTGACAGATTGCCTGCCATATAAAACTAATAAATTGCTAGAAAATTGGTTTTGATCTGTTTCCAGCGAAAAGTATTCTTAACCTTTATACGAAGATTAAGAACACACACGGATTATCGAACGGGATACAAATGTACCCAAACAGAACATTGTATATATTGTACCCAAAAAAGAATCAAATATTGTCAACTTAGGACAGACAAAATGAATCATGTCTATGATATTGAATACTTTCACAACCATCATGAGACCTAAGACACCCTTAAAAATCACTAAATCACTTGTTTGTGAGGAATATTCAGACACAAAGTTTAAACATCATCCAAGTCCTATTCAGGAGTATTTGAATAACATGGTAACTGAATTGAAGGGAGTTATGAAAACCCAAATTGTAGAGGAAAGTATGGTGTAAGCAAAACCATTCTTCTCCTGCCATATCGTCCTAGAAGGTCGGCTACCATCATAGAGATTCTTGCTTTAGATGACGCAGCGCGAAACAGCCCAATTGTGGAGCAGCTGAAATAATATTTCAGATTATCAGTGCAAGAAATGCGTCTTCTTCCTGGTCTTCTTTTGTATTATATCTTCCCTTGAATGACCAGCTGCAGTAGATGATATTTCTCTTCTCGCATCATCCCTTTTTCCATTCACTTCTTCGTTTGTGACCTTATGTGTCCAACTGAACCGCAGTATCCTTCTGTATGTTCATAACAAAAATGTCTCTAATCTGTCCATTTTGCTTCATGGTCCGGGTATCAACTCCATAGAGCAAGGCGGAGAAGACGTTACATCTCAGAAGTCTAATTTTTAGATACAGAACACTCTCCTCATTTTATTGTATTTATTTTTGGCTTGACCAATCCTGAACTTTATTTTCTCAATACAGTCAATGTTGTAGTTCATATTTGCTCCCAAATACTTGAATTTTGTCACTTGCTGTACTGTCTCTCCAATGAATCATCAAGTTTCCTTGGAGTTGTATTCGAGATACTACCATGAAACGTGTTTTACTTACATGAAGTGTTAAGTCCGAGTGCTCATTTGTCTCCATTACTGGGTAGGTCAGACCTGTAAATCGTGTAGGCTTTCTGCCAACAACAATGTGTCATCTGCAAATCTTAAGTTGATTTTCCCTTAACTTCAATTTCTGCTGTTTCTTCCGCTAAAAGCCGTTTGTATTCTTTCATCCCAGCAATGGTTAAACAACATAGGAGACAGGGCCCAATCCTCGCTTTATTACTCCCTACCTTCCTTTTTGATAGCAGTCTGATTGTACTAAATATTGTTAACGATTGAAATCCATCACTTCCAAGCGGATTATGAGGATTTTATTTTCAGGCTAACAATGTACAATTTCTGTGTCATTTTATTGAATTACACATTGTTTTCAGAGAAACACACATTGCATTGTTGATACACAAAAGCAATAATAGCAGGCGGTGGTGGGAAGAGACACAGAGTAAAATAAACAATGTACGTACTTTACCAAGCTGTGTACAAATATACCTCACATCATTTTTCTGACGCATAATTATAACAATATGCCACTTCGTTTTTACTTTTAGCTGTGTAATGATATTCAACAATATATATTTAACCATATTACTGTGTATGAAAAGCTTACAAAAATTTGAATGCATATAATAATTAAGAAATGAAACTGGGGTACATTTGTACCCCCGCTTGGTATACTGAAGTTTAATTTGCTTTAAAAGTGAAAACATGAAGAATCCCATTTCTAAATTTACTAGCAAGGGATTGAATAATTTTAGAAGTTGTGGAACTGAATACCATTGTATAGGCTGTTGTATTTCTATAGAAGACATTACAGCGGTTTATTTAATCACCTGGGTTGACAACAGCTCCCCATCTGTCACGACACATTCTCCAACTTGTACTGTGAATTGTCCCAGCCAAAATATCGAAAAAGCACCACGTATAATACCCTGCTGAATGACGCCTGTCATAACGAACAGATGCTCGGAAATGGCATTGCACTGAATTTCATTTCCCCCGTTTTGTGTTTTGAATAATGTCACGATTAGATTTTATCTACTGCAGAGTTTTTATACCCTAGCTGTCAATGGTAATTGATTTAGACAGTTTGTGTAAAGCCCGTTTCTGTAAAACGAATCAGCAATTTGGACAGGCAATAATAAACATTCCATGAAACATCCATTCGCTTCTAAAACGATTAAATATTTATTAAATGTACCGCAGGAAATTAGACGGCTCTAGATGGAATTCTTTCGAGAATTTGATACATCATAATACAAAGCAAGTGAATAAGGGAAGGAGAAAGTGAAACTAGATGCAACTATGGCTAATAATACAAAGCAAGTGAATAAGTGAAGCAGAAAGTGAAACTAGATGTAACTATAGCTAAGGAATTAGGGAGAAACTTTCAATAAAATAACCAGCAATTAAATAATAATAAACAATGACAATCTCGTCTTCTCTCAGCTACTCCTGTGGAGAACTATTGAATATAATAACTTAATACTGTACTGTGAATAGTATTACGGTTTGGATCAGGTAGGGGACTCCCGACTAAGTTTTCATGACCACTTTGTGAGAGTTAATAATATTCGGACGTGTCGTCTTTGAAGTAGGCGTAACACGGATTAGCTCTCATTAGCTTCATCAAAGAATAAAATAAACACGGAAGAGAAACTCTTTCTAACGTCACTCAGAGAAACGGAATCGATAAAACCCTAAAATTAGACTGAAGAATGGCTAAGATATGCATAAATAAAACGTGATGGACAGTGGTGGATAATGGCAAATGATGATGTGGTATCCAAATAATTGGAGCCCATTTCACAGATACTATACGGAAGAAGAGGATTTCTTTTTTTTTTTTTGGGATCACATTATGAGGACATCAGAAGTGAGATTACCAAGAAATATTACAGAAATTTCTGAAATCTGAGGGAACAAGTAAGGTGGATTAAGGAAATTAGAAAAGATATGGAAGAATTAGAAGCAAATCTGGACAATCAAAACAAAATAACAGAAAATTTAAATGAACTGAGAACGTAAAGGTAAGTTTTAAACCAAAAGTAGACAAACGACATCCAATGGAAAAGTATATTTACAGATAAGGAACGACAGCAAGTTCGGAATGAATGAGAAAGCTACAGAGCAATTCAGAAGGAAAACTTATCGAAGATTTTGCTAGTTGTTTTGCCTCGCACCGACACAGATAGGTTTATGGCGACGATGGGACAGGGAGGGGCTAGGAGTGGGAAGGAAGCGGCCGAGGCCTTAATTAAGGTACAGCCCCAGCATTTGCCTGGTGTGAAAATGGGAAACCACGGAAAACCATCTTCAGGGCTGCCGACAGTGGGGTTCGAACCTACAATCTCCCGAATACTGGATACTGGCCGCACTTAAACGAACTTATCGAAGATGATGACCACAAAACGATTGACTCAAGTGGTCCTACGAGGCCGTAAAATCATTATCATAATTATTATTACAATGATCATTACACACTTTTATGCCTTTTAGCATAAATTCTACAAGCCTCTGTGAATTTACTGAGCACCTCCACAGTCCTTTATTTGTAACTAGCTCATTATAAGGGTTTATTCTGCCCGAAGTCAGGTCCGAACCTCCACAGAGGTGTGCCTGAGCCGGAGATTACGTACGGTAGGGTGGCCAGTTCCTTTCCGCTCCTCCATTCCCTTTCCCCCCACCAACAGCGCGTGGCAACCCATCCACTTCTTGACCACGCCCAATGTTGCTTAACTTCGGAGATCTCACGGGATCCGGTGTTTCAACACGGCTACGGCCGTTAGCACTAACTCAGTGATCCCATATAATTCCATACCTATTATTTTTCAAAGTTTATATAAACTAAATCTAACTATCGTCTCCTCGGTTCCCTCTACTTCTCTTACCCTCCATGACCAATTCAATTATATTCCCCATTCTTTTTACAATTTTTCACGTTGCACCGATACAGAGAGGTCTTGTAGAGACAATGGGATAGGAAAGGCCTAGGAGTGGGAGGGAACCAGCCGTGGACTTTGTATAGTCACAGCATTTGCCTGGTGTGAAAGTGGGAAACCACGGGAAATTCAACTTCAGGTCTGCCAACAGTGGGGTTCGAACCCACTATCCCCCGAATACGAGCTCACAGCTGCGCGACACTAAATGCGCGGCCAACTCGCTCCGTTAATTACGTTAACATATTCTCCGCCATTCACCTCACATTACCCCACCACCGAAGCCGGTTTATGTGTAAAGCTTCATCAGCCGAGTTCATTCCTAACTCTCCTCATTCGTAACACCCTAGTGCCCCAAATTGGTGATTTTGGAAAGTCGTTTCTGCCATGATTGTCTCATGCAATGTTACCATTATGTTAGGCGTAAGGTTCTCTATTCACATTGTGGGTTACGACTTGTATTTAGAAGTCGATATGAAGAAAAAATCTTTTACTCGTATACAACTTCTCCCTAAGGGTCGTAGGACAGACATTCCTTGTTGAACCATTATCTCGGACCATGAGAGGGCATTTTAACTATAACCCTCGCCACCTCGCAAAAGGCATTGGAACTGATATTTGAACGGTCCATATTTCAACACATTTTTCAACTTCAAATTTTGGGCTCCCCCTTGTCACGTTATTCTTTTGGGATGCGGATCATTTCGAAATTACAACGTAAAAGGTTTTACCCAAATTTTAAACATGGATGTGGCTTTGGTCTATCTGGAATTAGTGTGATTAGTTTCTCGATATTATTGTAACCATGACAACAGTGTTCATCTATGTATACTAGGTCAGTGGCGTCATCATCTTACTGTGCGTTTTCCTCCGGTAACTACGAACTTAAGATTACTTCGTTTCAATCGGCTGCGTTCAGCTCCCCGGTACAGGATAAAAATCGTTTAACTGGCCGGAAAACGAACCGAGGGCCTTGTAGTAAGGAACAGGAACGCAACATCTACACCACAGAGCTGGCTAACAATAATAATAAATATCCATATATATTTACAGATTTTACTAAAAGCAGCTACATTCTACGGGACCGATTTGCTTCACTTTTGTTTTATTCTCTCCGTAATTAGCTGCTGCTGAATCATGGGTCATTGACAGATCTCTAAGTTCAGCCAACTTTGAGAAATCATAAAGTAAAGTAATTACTGCAATAATTGCAGGCGAAGGCTTACCGTAACTCGCAATACACGTTGCTAAGCGACTAACACTTCCATTAATATTCTGAGATGTAATTTTCATCCTTAGTAATGTCATTGCACGCTGCCATGTTCGATTACTACCTGTCAAGGCAGAGAGTATACACTCTTTCTGATCACGGAAGATAACTGCTGGATACTCTTGGATTCTCTAACCTTTCCCAGCTTCCAAATATATTTAACAGATGGCAGAGCGTTCATGTAAACTTCCATGTTGCTAAGAGAATAACGACTACGTACAAACAGACTCCGTCATGACATACGCCTTAGACATTACCTGGGTACACCTATCGAAGGATAATCTAGCTGCACTAGAAAGAGTTAAGGTCATGTATCTTAAAAAAGTTCTCTGCAGGCAAAAAACGCTTCTTCCAGACTAACTTATGAGTTCACAAGAAAACCGTTCTATACAGAAGAAGCGCGATTAAAAATACCATTGCCTTCTACGACGCAATACCAAGCTGAGAACTGCAGGATATATTTTTACCAAACAGACGGCATGATGACGTCGGACTAAGAACTGTGACTTACAATAACTCTTCACATAATGAAAAGGGTATGCAAAACAATGACTACGACAGGCATATCAAGACGAGTTATCTGACCTGTGGGGCAGTGCGGGTCCTCTAGTTACTATTATTACATTTACACGTTCTAGAATGTATTTCATTTTATCACAATTATTTTGTGGGTACACTCATATTTCTTCCAATTTATCGGAACTCTTTTTCTCCCTTGTGGTTCGGCTCTGTGGCTAAATGGTTTGCGGGCTGGTCTTTGGTCACAGGGATCCTGGTTTCGATTCTCGGCAGGGTCGGGAATTTTAACCATCATTAGTTAATTCCGCTGGCACGGGGACTGGCTGTATGTGTCGTCCTCATGATCATTTCATCCTCATCAGACGCGCAGGTTGCCTACGGGTGTCAAATCGAAAGACCTACACCTGGCGAGCCGAACACGTCCTCGGACACTGCTGGCACTAAAAGCCATACGTATTTCAATTCTCCCCTATGGATGGAGTCAAAGGATGCGTTATCTGTACCCGCTGCCTCACGTAAATGGCTACTAAGAGGTCAGAAGTCTGATCTTGCTTTCTTGTCTTGTAAGCCCAAAAACATATCCATGATGTCCATGTGTAGCGGAGAAAAATTTACTCGCACGATTTTATATAAATGTTTCTGAGTTACTAATTGCAAAACAAAGCATATGCTGTAGCTCAAAATCGGCAGTTTCTTTAAATCCCTCTCTCGCCTTGAAGAACTCATCGAGTGTCATATTTTCTCTCATATTTCTCACATTCAATTGAACTGCACCTCAACCATTTCAACTGGATCTTTAGTTCCAGAGCAATTAGCTCTAACGTGAGGGCGTAACTTCGTTAAATGAAGGTTTGAATGTATGTAACCTGATTTTATATACGTTTTCACTCCAAAATATATTTACAGTATATTATAAATATTTTCTCTCTATCCACACTGCCATCTAAGACTGTTATGGCTTCACATTTCCTTTTTGTTTTAGGTGCCTTTCTTTTGATTTTTACCCCAAATCAATTATGCTGTCAATGCATTCAGAGAGGGCTTTAATTCATAGGTAATGATTGTACAATATCATCATAGCGAAGTCTAATTCTTATGACGACGATAATGATGCTTGTTGTTTATAGGAGCCTAACATCTAGGTCATCGGCCCCCGTGTAATTCTAGTTGTGATCTAATGTAGATTACTTTTACAGCCGTTATAGCGTGAAAATATCATTGGTATAGACCCCACGTTTAACAGCCATGTAATACAGTGTGTCGCATGGCTTTATAAAAATTTAGGGTGCATTTGTTTCCCGGTCTACTGTGCAACATTCGTTTTAAAGTGCTGGATATTTGACCGAATTTGACAATTTCCTGCTAATGCTTCTTTCAATACCCACAAAATATATTATAGAATATTCAAAATAACGAGAGAACTGAAGGTAATTTCGTCAAGCACTTTCGCATTTACGAAATTTGAATGTACTGTGAACGAAATGTAACCATTCAATACTGTCATCTTTTAAATATCCACCATCGGTATTGAAATATGTTTACGTTTATACATTTATTGATTTCTCATTCAGTTCTGATCTTCTTTGTGTGCCCATCACCATGTGTGACCCAAACGTGCACCCCTCTGTAATCTCATGAACACTGAGCTTAAAACATTGGTTTTAAAAATATATCTAGTGATCTTTTTATAACATATGAACTCGAAAACTGATGAAATAAAATTTTGAATACTAATGATTCAAACGACGATGTGGATTTTTATGAAATGGACGGTTTCAAACCAAGTACACTCTATCAAGTTAGTTCTCACACCCTTTTCATAGAGCAGACAATGAAAGGAGATGTGGTGATGACAGTGACCACCCTCCACACACAAGTGTATGTTTGACGTAGTTGTTAAGGTGCTACCGTTCTTCACTTCTGGTCGAGGGTACTCTCATGTCTGTCCTGTCGTTTCTCATTTACGAGGTTCAACTGTGAGAGATGGGAGTGCCGTGCTTATTAAACCTGAGTGACACGGTGTTTTGTTTCACTTTGAAACTGTATCCTATTTGAATTATTTTATTTTAACACATTCTGGGGTATTTACTGAAATCTTCACTGCGGTATTGATTGACACAGTAGAATGAACATACACATTGATAACGAATTCCATTAGAGGTAGCTACTGGACGAGTTCGCTACGCGGTTAGGGGCGCGCAGCTGTGAGCTCGCATCCGGGAGAAAGTGGGTCCGAACCCCACTGTCGCCAGCCCTAAAGATGGTGAAATTATTAATATGTCCGACGCCATGGCTAAATTTTCAGCGTGCTGGTCTTTGGTCCAGGGGTTCCCGGATTCAATTCCCGGTCGGCTCGGAGTTTTTAACTTACAATGGTTAATTCCAATAGCTCAGGGAGTGGAAGCGTGCACTTTTTATCATTAGATTTCATACCATGTAGGAGCCGATGCTCACAGATGCGTAGGTGCCGGCGTCAAATCGGAAGACTTGCAACAGGACTCCTTGGAGGGCACACAACATTGGTAAAATTAAAACCCAAATCATGGTGAAACAGCCCCGAAGGCCTGCAGATTACGAGGTGTCGTGTGGTCGGCACGACGAATCTTCTCAGTTGTTATTCTTGGCTTTCAAAACCGGGGCGCTATCTCACTGCCAGATAGCACCTCAATTGTAATCGCGTAAGCTCGGTGGATCTCGAACCAGGCCTCAGATCCCTGACCTGACCATGAACAGAACACGGTGCCTCATATAAACTCAGACCGAACGTATGGTGTTTGTACTCTGCGCGTGCGCGGCCGTCCTGCTTATATGAAATCTTAACTTATAAAGGATGCTGGAAGTGTCGTTCTTCCTTAGTTATACAGGTATTATATTTGGTAAAGAGATTCTGGCGAGTAAGTTCTTCCACTATAATGTTTCTGATTTCGTTCCTAATGTTTTCTTTCAATTCCTCCAACGTGTGGTGATTTGTTCGATACACGTTTCGTTTCAGATTACCCCACAGGTAAAATTCACACGATGTTAGATCTTGATAAAGAGGGGGAATAGAACAGCACTGATCAATCTGTGTGAAAACACTTCCAAGAATCTTCTGCTATATGAGCGGGGCTGAATCTTATTGAAACCATCGACGCGATTTTTGTTCTTCATTTAAATGATGGAAGAATTATGTCAAAATGTCATATTGGTACCTCTGTGCATTTACTTTCGTCTCGAAATAATAGCCCCATTTATTCGTCTTGCACTAACAGCACACCAAACACCAATCTTCCTATCACAATGACTGTTGGCACGACCACTAAGATGAAACTAGAAGTTTTACGTACGGTGTTGCAATGTTACCCGCTGAGATTCAAACTGGTGACTGTTGCTTGAAAGGACGAACACGTGCAGACTGCTTGCGCGATCAAGAACTATGCGCGCGCCTCCCGTAATGCATTTGGCGTAGCCCACAGTATAAACACCGTGCTTGCGGTATGGGTTTATATGGGAGACCTTTCAGTACTACTGATGAGTGAGTGAGTTGGCTACGCTGACTGGATCACGTAGCTGTCAGCTTTCAATAGGGAAATAGTGGGTTTAGACCCCACTGTCGGCAGCCATGAAGATGTTTTCCAGTGGTTTCCCACTTTCACACCAGGCAAAGGCTGGACTGTGCCTTAATTAGGGCCACGATCACTTTCCTCCTATTCCATCGTCACCGCGAGTCCTGTCTGTGTCAGTGCGACGCCAAATGATATATATAATTATTATTCTTAGCTGCTTATGAACCTTCTTGTGATAATTCTGTGGTAATTTTTATTTTATTAAACACACTCCACCGAACATGCGGCTACATTACATTTTTCACAGGAAGTAAACTGATTATGTTACTTTATCATCACTGACACCATCTTTTCACTTGAGAAGCTAATTGCTCTGGGTGAGCTCTGGTTACAAAGTAACCGAGCACGCTTTAGCTAATTACCCTAGCAAGTACGAAGCTGTCAGAGAGATTTAACTTTCTTTCAAGAAATTTTGTGAAAATTATAGTTTGGTAATGCTACAGCCAACAGTACCACCACACCGTTAAAAAACGTACGTGCCACGCGAACTAGGGGGGTGAGACTACATCCTTACCCGGAGGACGCAGGTTTGATTCCCGGGGAGGCCAGGAAATTTTACCTGGACCTGTCCTCTCATTCGAGGTCCACTCTGTCTGCGTAATAAAGATTGAAGAGCTACCTGATGGTGAGATAGCAGTCCCGGTCTAAAATGCCAAGAAAAATAGTCAGGAAGATGCGTTGCGATTACCACCTCTCACCTAGTAAAGTGAAATCCCTCGAGCTGAACAGTGGTCAGTTGTGCCAATTCCCAACAGAACTGAAGCACTATGGGTTTACCGAATATTTTTTTTGCATGAAATATAACTGGTTATGGAAAAGAACGGAATTTTACAGTTTTAGAATGGGAAATTTCTGTAACTGTCACTATATACAGTATTCGCCTGCGTAGCGCAAGAGTTAGGACTACTAGCTGCCGTCCCCAGTGGCCCGGATTTCATTTCGGGTACTGCCAGAGTTTTACGAATGGTAGATGGGCTGGAATGTGGTTGAAATGACATATGCAGCTTACCACCATTAGGTGTGTGCCTGAAAAGAGCTGCACAACACAGTGTAGGCTTACTGATTGACACGTTCGCCATTTGTCTAATGATTCCCAGGTTCGTTTCCCGGTGGGTGGGAGTTATTAACCTTCGTTAGTTAATTCCTCCTGTTCTGGGATTGGGTGTTAGATTTCATCTTACACTAGGTAGCGCTCCACCACGTGCAGGTCATATATGTGCGCCAGCTTTAATGATCTCCACCAGACCTCTCGAGTTCATACGTAATAATAATAATAATAATAATAATAATAATAATAATAATAATAATAATAATAATAATAATAATAATAATAATAATAATAATAATAATAATAATATTTATTATTATTATTAATAATTATTATTAATATTAATAATAATAATAATAATAATAATAATAATAATAATAATAATAATAATAATATTAATAATATTTATTATTATTATTAATAATTATTATTAATATTAATAATATTTATTATTATTATTATTATTATTATTATGATTATTATTATTATTATTATTATTATTATTATTATTATTATTATAGACCATAGGTAAGACTCGTTGGCTGAATGGTCAGTGTACTGGCCTTCGGTTCAGAGTGTCCCGGGTTCGATTCCCTGTCTGGTCGGGCATTCTAATCGCCTCTGATTAATTCTCCTGGCTCGGGAACTGGGTATATGTGTTCATCCCAATACTCTTCTCATCATATTCAGACAGCATACCACACTACCACTCACCAAAGAAATACCCAATAGTGATTACATCCCTCCATATAGGGTTGCCTTCAGGAAGGGCATCCGGCATTAAAGCAGGGCCAAATCCACATGTGCTACTCAGTTCGCACCCGCGACCGCACAGGTGAGGGAAAAGCGGTAGGAAAAGAAGAAGAAGATTATTATAGTGCACAGCTTCAGTATAACAGCTCTCTTGTTTGTCGACCTTGGAGTCCAGGGATATCGCCAGGCCATGGCCCATTCCCGAGAGAGAAACCGAAGTTGTGCTAAATAGAATTTGTATTTATTACGTATCTTGGTTAAATTAGAGCCCACATAATTGTTTAATTGTGATTTAAATGGTTTCTTCGTAGTTTAATGTGTGTCAATATAATTATTTTTCCTAACTTCGTCAAATGAGATCAAATTAAATAATCGTGCACTTAGTTTCAGTTTTAATAATTATCATTAGAGATTGCCTTCTGTGGGCAAGAAGTTCTGAGGCTGTTAATATTCAGCTTTTGTCTGTATGCGGAGAGGTTGTCTATACATCAAGAGAGGAAATGCTGCTGCGATTTATAGAGAATCGAACCACCATCCACCAGACAGCACAAATTTGGCTCCTCAAAATTTCTGTTTAAGATAATGAACGAACATCCATGAGGTACAAGATTTTCGAGTGATGATAAAGTAAAAGGTGAAATGACTCGATGAGCAAGATGATAATTATAAAAAATGAAGGAGTGGTATCAGAATATAACAGTGCTGTTCATCTTTATTTGTCTTTAACGAGTCACCAATTAAGTATAGAGAAAATTACTTTCTCCCACTCACCGCCGTATAATAATAATAATAATAATAATAATAATAATAATAATAATAATAATAATAATAATAATAATAATAATAATAATAATAATAATAATAATAATAAGTACTGATTTTTAGGAGGTAATAGGTTGGAATACAAACTTACGGAAGCGAGTAACAGTCATACGTTATCATACACAACGGTTATGCTATGAGAATTTTGCATAAATGTTAAATGTGTAAAGCTATACGACTCCCTAGAATATATGTTACTCTTTCATCACTGTGGAAGAGCGAGTTGCATGACACGTCTTCCTAACCAAAAAGAGTTTACATTATAACCTATTAACCCTCTGGCACTCAGCGCGTCGATCTATCGGCGCGAGACGTTATAGTAAGAACGCTCACGGCGCCTAGACATCGACTCTGTCCTATTTAAGGATATTGGTCATTTTCGTGGCTGTTAATTGGTAACATATGATCTTAACAGTATCGTAACGCGGTGAATTTGCATTTTACTCAACAGATATATCCACCAGCCCTATGAAATATTTTTCTTTTCGACAAATGAAATCATTTGACTGTGAATGTTTATATTGTAGTTGTTCGAAGTTGTTTTGGCATGGATCTGTTTTTGGTTGGCTGACGAATAGAACAGCTTGATCTAGCTATAAGTTTAGTTTAGATTTTATTTCGTATCATGAGTATATCGTGTGTTCGCTGCACTTTCCGAACTATAATTATACATCTTCTCAGTATTCCTTTGTTGCACGCGCTTGCGTCATCCTTGTCTCGTAATGGCTGGACCATGTTCAAGGCCGAATGATTCCGATATACTTGAATTTGCAGATGATTCAGACAGTAATAGTGACTTTTATTTTGTCGAAAGTGATTCCCGTTATGTGGGAAGTGACGACATTATCCCTGAAGAATTTTGCACAGTGACAGCTGCTCGCCATGCATCGGACCGTGAAGAACCTGACATCGATGACAGTTACATGTATAGTGAATAATTTTGTGCCATTCTTCATGAGTGAATTGCGGCACATACATTTTATTGATATCAAATTATTCAGGATTAAATATTCTTTCTTTCAGAAGGAAGGCCAAACATTCTCCCACACCACTGCACCAAAAATCAGAATACGTTCATGATAATGAAAAGCGATAATTCATGAACACTTGTGGCCATATAACGGAAGTATTTCCCATCGGTTTACGGCAATCGTTCGCAGCCTCTATTTCTGAGCTCTCCACACTACGGAATTATATTTTCTCCTTTGTCCATCACACTTGATGCATAAAAAACTTACCGTATTTATCTCAATTAGTTCTCTGACAGCTATGTGGTGTAGGATGATACCTTAACCCTCCGGAAATACGCGATCTCATATTAGCGGATGACGGGCGTTGTGTTCGCAGGTCGGAAGTCTAACAACATAGAACTGAGTCACTTAATTGCAAGCTTTCAGCAACTCTTAGGGAATATCACTTGTATAATGCAGTAGTGTCCGGTATTTAGAACAGATATTTCTTGTCAAGGCGAGGAGCCACTGAACGGAAAACCGCACTTCATCTGTCTGCACACTGAGAATATTACAGCGGACCATGATCAGTTTAGTAAGATAAGACAAAGGGAGTTCGATAAATTTCCAACTTTCAGATTAATTAAGAAAATAATTATTAAACAAAGGATAGGGAATCTGCTATCTGGGAGAATGTTCTCAATGCGGATTAGTGGTGATTGATTGATTCATTACCGAGAGAGTTGACAATGCAGTTAGTGCCGCGTACCTGTGAGTTTTCATCCAGGAGATGGTGAGTTCGAATCCCTCTGTCGGCAGCCCTGAAAATGATTTTCCGTGGTTTCCTATTTCCACACCAGGAATATGCTGAGGCTATACCCTAGTCAAGGATGCGGCCACTTTCTTCCAACTCCTAGCCCTTTCCTATACGATCGACGCCGTAAGACCTATCTGAGTCGGCGTAACTTTACGGTAAGTCGTAAAAAATTATGTAGGCCTACGTATTAATACGTTAAAATTTCTAAATTGCAGTCATGCCATGGGTTTGCTATACTTATGATGTTAGCTTATTCTTTTAAGAATGAGGAACACTTTCAGAAAATTCTAGCGCTTGATATTTCTACGCCTGTATTTTAAATTAAATTCCTCTATGTACTGCCTAAGCTTTTCGTGTGCGGAATTAGATTTGAGAGGTGTTTGTTCAGTAGGTGCTATTTCCACGCTAATACCAGGCACATGGAACGTACCGATGATCGCGTATGGCACAACTTTTAAAGGAACCACGTCCATCTAGTCTGGATTGCTCATGACATTGGATAGTATTAAATTGCCGTAATGCATGTGGATGAATTACTTTGTTGAAGCAGAAACAGCAAATTTGAACGGAGACTCCTCATTTGTAAGTACCTATATCACTAGCTTTGCCTTCGTTTGAATGATATCGTCAATAAAGTGGAATATATTGGGATGTGCACCGTTAAAATTAAGCCAGAATTCCATACATAATGCTTCACAAGCATTGGTTATTCCATCAGATTTGATTGTTCCTGAAGGCAAAATTTCAGTAGTAAACCCAGGATATGAATTTATGAAATGTGTTGTCAAATAATCAGAAAAAATCGTATCATTAGGATTGTGGGTTGTGTTCTATCTAGAAAAGTAACTCCTAATTCCTCGCGAGAGGGAAATATTAAACCAAATGCAGCCATTTCAGTTGTATTTTCTTTATATTTCAAAGAAAGCCGCAAACCCGGAATTTTTCTCCAACATGCCTAAGTCAAAAGAAATCTACAACCTATGCATGATGAAGAATACCACACTTGATCACAAGTGCTTATAATTTTTGTGAACAACTTCCTATTTGGCTGCTGTTTTGTTTGGCAGTAGTGTAATACTAGCGCAACGTATCGGCACTTTTGAGAAACGTGAGTTGTAAGGAACTGACTAAACATCTATAACTGTAATGGAAGGTACCTTCAACAAAAAGTATTAGGTGACAAAGCACTCGTAGATTACTTTCATTTACAAATGAAAAATGAAATGGCGTATGGCTTTTAGTGCCGGGAGTGTCCGAGGACAATTGCAGGTCTTTTGATTTTTCGTCCCTAGGCGACCCGGGACCCCTATGCCCAATTGACAGCACGCTAACCATTTAGCCACGGAGCCGAACACTTAAAAATCAAACAATATTTAATGTACTGTCGTTGATTTGAATCACGTTTTCAGTCCTCGTACATAGTAATTTTGAGTGTAGCATCATACAACTTTTGCATGTCTCAGGACATCTCTTCCTGTTCTTTTTATCTTCGTGGTTAAGTCCCTGCAATAAAATCTGTGTTACTGCCATTATCGGTATTTTCTCTCGACCTTTTATCTTTATCCAATTTAAAAAATTAACTAAAAACTTCCATAGGAAAGAGACGTCAGCTTGTAGGCTGTATCCACAACAATCACCTCAGAAAAATTGGCGAGGCAGGAAAACAATTGCAAGCAGAACTTCACAGCTGAATCTCTACACTATGCAGTGCACCTAACCTATCTACAACATAAATAAGCGTTTTGTCATTATTTTCTTTGACAAGGAGGAATGCAATGCTGGTCTAGTGGAAAGGAAAGTAGCAGGTTTTGCAACTCTGCCCGAAGGACGGCCATGTTTGTTAATAGACATATAACAGATTTTATTAACGTAGACATTAGCGTGTGAATTTAGCAAGCCATGCATATAGCAGGTATTGCAACTGTTTAAAAATATTATTATACCATATTCTGGAATCTGAAACGTAGCTAAATTATAGAGCAACATGGGATTCCATTACCTCATTTTCGTATTTTATGCACATAGTTGGTTTTGCAAATGGGCTACTCAATATTTCGTTAACGAGGGTGACATCTACGTTCTGGTACGATACATCTGATAATACAGGTAACTTCCCTATACGATACTTTAACTCCCCCAGAAATAACTTATTTTAGAATTAATTTTAAAGCTGTTTCAGATAATTCACATATTACTTTGGGCTTTACGCCATTTGAAATGACTTCTTCTTGTAAATTACAATCAGTTTCATGATTATTTCCGACTTCGTCACTAAATGTATTATTTAAATACATTCGTGAATTTAGTGATTTAGCAGTGTACCTCAAAGCGGTTCCACGTTGTGTTTCTCTTTCTTTTCTAAATGTGTAACCATCTACAACAACCAAACATTGGCCTTCTTGACTTATCATATGTTTGATAGAATTGTCCTTTTCAATTAGTGTGTGAGTCCATGAACAGAACTACACAACTCGCCTATTTTATACACTCGAGACAACTGACTATCTATTTTATCAGTGTTACCACACGTTGCAATAATTTCACGTCACCAAGCGCATTAAACTGCTTTCATCTTGTTTTTCCTTATATGCCATATGCACCTTACGCGCAGTGAGTGTTCTGTAGTACATCTGCCTGATAAAATGTTCATGTCAATGCACGCAGTGAATACCCACCCTCAGGAATATGGTACAAATATTTTACTTAGTGTATGTGCTTTGTTCATATGTGGTAGTAATTAGTGCTGCTTGCTAAACGACTGCATTATAACATGGCGTTCAATCAAGATTTAACACCAGATATAGTCTAATCCTGGTATTACCGCACTGGATATTCTAAAATGCGATGTTAATTTGCCTCTGCTCGTTATTATCGCACACACTATCGATCTGATGCTCTGATAATCATCTCTAACAAACCAGACAGATATTTTACATTGGAATCCCTTTATATTTTGGCTACTGTTGTATATTATTGAAATGGTGTTTATTTTCGTTATAAAACTAGTAGGTAGTTTCATTTTGTAGGTGGATTTGAGGGGTGCTTTCAGTTATTCATCGTGCTTCTGATCTCACGATAGTGGGTTAGATCCCGGCTGAGGGATTTCCAAATACGGTAGCTCTGTGCTGATGTTTTCCACCACATTAAAGTATGCCTGCAGGACACATTCCAAAAAGTAATGTTTATTTTAAAACTATTTCCCATGGAACTCCTCAGTATAATGGGCCGATGGCTAACAGGAATTTCATCTCTTTTAGCAGGATGCTATTTATTTCACCGTGGTGAATGGAGGCCGAGCTCTCGAATACTGAACTACTGACGATGTTTAGTATTCCGTGAAACTGACCTGCACTTATAAGAATATAAACAGAGGTAAGCTATTCGTTCCATGTATACATACATACATACATTATAGACTGTTTTGTCTTTCAGCGTTCAGTCTGTGAATTTACTAAACGTCGCCACAATCCTCGATTTGCAACTAGTGTTGTGGCCTCATTTAGTTCTATACCTCTTATCTTTAAATCGTTAGAAACCGAGTCTAAGCATCGTCGTCTTGGTCTACCTCTACTTCTCTTACCCTCCATAGCAGTGTCCATTATTCTCCTAGGTAATCTATCCTCCTCCATTCGCCTCACATGACCCCACCACCGAAGCCTGTTTATGCGTACAGCTTCATCCATCGAGTTCATTCCTAAATTAGCCTTTATCTCCTCATTTCGAGTGCCCTCCTGCCATTGTTCCCACCTGTTTGGACCAGCAATCATTCTTGCCACTTTCATGTCTGTTACTTCTAATTTATGAATAAGATATCCTGAGTCCACCCAGCTTTCGCTCCCGTAAAGCAAAGTTGGTCTGAAAACAGACCGATGTAAAGATAGTTTGGTCTGGGAGCTGACTTCCTTCTTACAGAATACTGTTGATCGCAACTGCGAGCTCACTGCATTAGCTTTACGACACCTTGATTCAATCTCACTTACTGTATTACCATCCTGGGAGAACACACAACCTAAATACTTGAAATTATCGACCTGTTCTAGCTTTGCATCACCAATCTCACATTCAATTCTGTTGAATTTCTTACCTACTGACATCAATTTAGTCTTCGAGAGGGTAATTTTCATACCATACTCATTGCACCTATTTTCAAGTTCCAAGATATTAGACTGCAGGCTTTCGGCACAATCTGGCATTAAGACCAAGTCGTCAGCATAGGCCAAACTGCTTACTACATTTCCACCTAACTGAATCCCTCCCTGCCATTTTATACCTTTCATCAGATGATCCATGTAAACTACGAACAGCAAAGGTGAAAGATTACAGCCTTGTCTAACCCCTGTATGTACCCTGAACCAAGAACTCATTCTACCATCAATTCTCACTGAAGCCCAATTGTCAACATAAACGACTTTGATTGATTTTAATAATCTACCTTTAATTCCATAGTCCCCCAGTATAGTGAACATCTTTTCCCTCGGTACCCTGTCATATGCTTTCTCTAGATCTACAAAATATAAACACAACTGCCTATTCTTCCCGTAGCATTTTTCAATTACCTGGCGCATGCTGAAAATCTGATCCTGACAGCCTCTCTGTGGTCTGAAACCACACTGGATTTCATCCAACTTCCTCTCAACGACTGATCGCACCCTCCCTTCCAAGAAGCCATTGAATACTTTGCCTGGTATACTAATCAATGAGATACCTCGATAGTTGTTGCAATCCTTCCTGTTCCCTTGCTTATAGATAGGTGCAATTACTGCTTTTGTCCAATCTGAAGGTACCTTATCGAGAAATGTTGTCATTTCTCCCATGAAGGCGGAGGCGGGCCTCCTAGATGGTGACGCTGTCTCTCAGGTCAAGAGATTTGTATCGGAGAAGGAGATGTCGGGAAGGTGAGAGGGTTCGCGGCCGTGGCCAATACTAAGAACTGTCCCGGCATTCGCCTTAGTGCAGGAGAATGGAAAACCACGGAAAACCATTTTCAGGACAGCTGACGGTGGGGACCAGCCCTTCTCCATCTCCCAAATACAGAGGCGTAGAGCCACGGTAGAGCCGTGGCCACCCCTCCTCTGGTCTGTTGGACGTCCGCAGTGCAAAGAAATGATATTATGGCACTTATACAAAACTACTTCAGTATTTTCGAAGGAAATCTGTAGACCTATGGAATTAGATACTTCTTGTAGACTAATGATTAACTTTGAGTCGGTCGACAGTGAGATTATTATTATAATTATTGTGCCATGAGTAAGACGTCCAGGAGAATTTTAAACTGTTTATTCTCCAACTGAGTATCGATCTCTAGAAAAAACCGTAAACTTGATGAAATCATAGTAGCTTTTCCATTTAAGGACTAGATGTCTCAGACATCAAAATGTTACCTAATCTAGAGATCAGATGACATTACTTGTTATATGTTATTCATACTGTTGAGCTTCCATTTTTATATTTTGGTTGTCTGAAGTTACATATACAGCAATTTATTTAATCCGCCCCTCTACAAGCGGGATATCAAGTTAATTAACTAATCAGAATATCTGATATGAGCTTCTTTTAACCCCACCATAGGATTTCTTACTAAAACGTCTAGATGATTCTGCCAAAATCTCTATATAAGAAGCGAGTTCTGATGAGAGTCTGTTTAATCTTGCGGCGGCTTTACTGTGTGCACTGCGAAGTAAGGAGAGTATTTCAGGCGGGGTTTCCGGTATCATGACATCATAATTAACAAGATATGACAGTCAATTTTATTAAGTGAACTACTCGTGTGAGGCTAGGGAAGATGTCTACGTCCCCATTAGTATGTAACTGCTAGGTCACCGGCTTCGTTCTCAAATTAAATGTAGGGCGTTCTTTTCCTAGAACAAATGCAACTTTAAAAGCAAGATCCCTAAGCGGGCGTCCATCCCTAAGACAAGGAGGCTAATCCCATACTACCAGGTGAATAAATATTAGAAAAGGAAAAGAAAAGGAATTTAGGAGGTTGAAGAAAACTTAGTCACCTTACATAAATTTTGAGGGAGGTTAACGAGGGTAAACAATCGTGCTTCCTTAAATTTCAAATGTTCCCACAGAGGAAAGTAAAATACAAAAATCTGGAGGCGAAAAGTGGAGCACTTGGATTTCCTCCTCCATTTCTCTGTGTACTTTCGGCCTTGAAATTTAAACTGTATTTTATCTTCCTTCGGTCGAATAGTGTGGTCCGTATTCGGCTGTAAATCTTCTCCGCATTTGGAGGCTAGTATTCATATTAGTTGTATAGAGGTAATTGTACATCAGTGTGTTACTGCTTTCTACTGTGATGATGGTCGACGCGGGAAAACTGTACACAGATGTATATAAATCGAACTCTCAGGGGTTAGGAACACTGTGTATTGTAAATGTTAGAGAAGCGAAGGGTTTAGTCTGTCTGTGTAAATTCCAGAAGGAGTTACATCCCCCTTGGTATCTTCTGTAGACCTGCGGGTCGAAGATTTTGACTGCGCTGTATTATAGCGGTGTAAACATTTTGAGCCTGTTGTAATGTTTCTGGTGAATAATTTAAGGTGCCTTGCCATCTGCGACATTTCTTAGTTGTTCCATATAACGAAGGAAAATAATTGAATTTCCAATGTGATTTGTTAGTTATATTTAAACTGTGGTTAATCCTTGTCCAAGCATGCACCCCTTACGCTTCATTCCCCTCTCTGCTCCGTGGAAATAAACACCATATGTAACAATTATCTATATATTAAGAGTTTAATGAAAACAGCTTTAGGAAATCCGTACGTCCGTTCTACAGGACCGATTTGTTTAATTTTTTACGTATTCTCTCTGGAATTACCTCCGATGAATAATGAGACATTGGTAGGTCTCTAAGTTCAGCCAACTTTGAGTAATCATAAAATAAAATGATTAAATGACCACTCCAGTAATTGCAGGCGAAGGCTGTAACTCAGTAGGTTGCTAAGCGACTAACACTTTCATTAATATTCAGATGTATGTGATTGTCATCCTTAGTAATGTCATTGCCTGCAGCCATGTTTGATTTTTACCTGTGAAGCCGGACAGTATACACTTTCTCTGATGATGGAATATTACTATTCTCTGCTAGATATGGATTTACTCAACAGATGGAAGAATATTCTTAATAAGTTTTATGCAACTGTGACAAAACATTCGATGTACTCACAGACGGGAATGTATCTAATTGACTAGCCTTCTGTATGACCATTAATAAAGCGCAGGGACAAACTCTTGAAAAAGTGGGTGTCTCCTTACCCTAACCAGTATTCAGCGACGGCCAATTGTACGTTGCACTATCGTTTGAAAATGTTAAGATCCCGATACACCCAATGGTAGAAGCACAGAGAATATTGTAAGGAATCATGTGTTATAAACCACATTCATAAAACTATTGAAAAGTGCAGGGAAAATAATATGAATGCGACAGGGATATTAAGAGGGGTTATCTGACTTATTAATAAGGAATTCTGCGGAACAGTTCGGGTCCAATAGTTATTATGATTATTATTATTAATTCACTCATCGATACGGTCATCTGTGGGCGACGTTTACACAATATTCCTGCCCTTCTGCCACACAGGTGAATGCCCTTCTCTTTGTACTCTCGTCAAACACTTTTTAGTCTTTCGCTCCTTCTTTCTCTTTCATTCCGCCGAGATGTTTCGTGGTTCGGCCTGTGGCTTTTCTTATGCATTTCACACTCCCGCCAAATTTTTCCTAAATATTCTTCTGTCCTCTATTTCTTCCTCCTCTGTTATTATTATTATTATTATTATTATTATTATTATTATTATTATTATTATTATTATTATTTTATTATTATTATTATTATTAAGGCACAGCCTCCGGGGCTCAGGCGGCATCCCGCCTGCCTCTCAACGATGGGTTCCGTGGTTCAAATCCCGGTCACCTCACATGATATTTGTGATGGACAAAGTGGAGACGGGACAGATATTTCTCCGGATACTCCCGTTTCCCCTGTCGTCTTTCACTCCAGCTACACTCACCAGTATCATTTAATTTCATCCGTCAGTCATTCATCATTGCCCCAGAGAAATGTGACAGCCTTAAACAACCGACACAATTCCTATCCAAGCCGCAAGATGCGGGCTTCTTTCATTACATTCCTGACGCAGTCGAATGACTGGAAGCAGGCTGAAGATTTTACGTATTATTTCGAATAGTCAACCATGAATGACCACGGCCAACAATAGTGGTAATATTGAAAGGAGCGTTCTGACAGCTAACACAGGAGGAAGGGCCTACTGTGGTGCCGCTAAGTGGTGTGGCCACAATCCTAGATTCCTTTCTCCTTCTCGCTCTCGTGTTCGTTCAGACCGCTGTATTCTGTTGTAGCGTGCAACAAGAACTAAATGAGAAATGAAAGCTTTGGCAACTCCAGACGGACAGCTGGCACGTCTCCTTGTCGACCGCAATGGTTCCTCTCATATTTCCATGGCAACGATACCCCACTCCCTTGTGTCCAGCCAGGCGGGCAGTAAACGGACGCTCCATGCGCTAGCTGTCAGAACGCTTCTTTTAATATTACGGCTATTGCTCTCTATTTATAAAGTCTCTCTTCTCGTCACAGTAGGTAGTACGACTCGCCGGTATTATCTGGATGGCGACAACCCTGCTTGACAACGAACCTTACTTTCACTTCGTCTCTCAAGTCCAGTCACCCCGCACAGCAGTTGCATGCAGACACCTCAACACACGGCAGCTGTTCCTCGGCTCAACTACGGAGAATTTTCGCCCCTCACGCGGTCAACAGTGACTATTAACGTTGCCGCTCCACACAGTGAACTACTTAACACTCACGACTAAAGAGCGACAGCTCAATAGTACTAACAAGCACTACAGTATTATATAGCTGTTAATGGATCTTACGTTCATTAGCATGAAAAATACAGATAAAGTACATAGCAAAATTATAACACACAGAAATTAGTGCGAACGTGACAAGTCGCATGAAACAGATTGCTCACTGTTGATGGACGCTGATAATTTCTCCCTTCCTGTCCCTTTTCAAAATCACAGATTCACGTGTCAGTGGATCCGTCCTTCGCATAAAGCTGTTGTGTGAATGTACAGTATATCGGGGTTCAAGATCGAAACTACATGCTGTATAGAACACCAGTTTAGGCTGTAATAGGCTAGAATGCAAATATAGCAAAGCAAATAACAAGTATACTCCACCCGGACAAGAGTTCTGCTCTGAATTTGCATAAGCATTAGGGTCCTGGCCTATTACAAGCCCTAAAAGTTATGTTACTCTCACTACATTACGGAGGAGCGGGTGGACGGCAGTTCGTAACAGGTGATTTGCATTCTAACCTACTACTGGCTACACATTCCGGCTCTAATCATAAAAAATAAAGAGACTTAAACTACAATGCAACTGAATTCAGAACAGGCAGGTAGCAAGAGATTTCTGTGGACACCTTGAGAGTTCTGTTCCCCAAGTCTTAACAAGGAAGTTCTTTTCAAACAATTAGGTTAACGTTTTCACTAATCCTTTCAGTTCTCACTTAGGTCTGATTTTTGTTCAAAGATCAGTGTTTTTGTGCCAGTAAGACACTAGTTCATCAAGGGGATTGTGTGGCCTAAAAAAATTAAACAGATCATGTTGACATTACATGAGAAAATACACTGTTGAAAACTACATGAGTAAGCTCTTGATTGTAGATTCTATATATTCCCATTATAAATCCTATGGACATGGTGTACCAATTGTAAAATTAGTGTCGGAATATACTGTGATATACAAGTGCCTAATTATTATCGCAGCCTACTCCTCATAGCGCATCGTCTGAGGTAGAGCCAGTCATGTTTTAGAATGGTAATAGCTCTTTGTTTAGAGAAACAAAGTCCCACTCCACTTTGTATCAACACTGCGACGTATACGGTAAGTGTCGCCTTCTGACGTTTGGAATTTAATTATCACGTTCTCTGTGGCCCCCCACCCCTACCCTCACCTCACGCACTTTCCTTTCGGTAATGTATTCATTGTCGATTAATTCACTCGTAATGTCATCGCCCTGCCCTCTCCCTTCTCATCCAGTTGGTTGCAGGGTAAAACATTTTCTGTGCTCAGCAGTAGTCAGAGATATTTCAATAATTAAAAGGGAAATAAACCTTGGTCAGGAAAATAATTAGCGATTTTGTGATCTGAAGAAGTTAGCTGATTATTTGGAATGTCGTTTGTTAGTTTTGTTGTTCATTTACATGGTTGTATGGTTGCATGCTTAATTACTGGATTGGCTGCTTTCATGGCTTTTTTATTGTTGGTTGGTTGGTTGGTTGGTCGGTCGGTCGGTCGGTCGGTCGGTCGGTCGGTCGGTCGGTCGGTCGGTCGGTCGGTCGGTCGGTCGGTCGGTCGGTCGGTCGGTCGGTCGGTCGGTCGGTCGGTCGGTCGGTCGGTCGGTCGGTCGGTCGGTCGGTCGGTCGGTCGGTCGGTCGGTCGGTCGGTCGGTCGGTCGGTCGGTCGGTCGGTCGGTCGGTCGGTCGGTCGGTCGGTCGGTCGGTCGGTCGGTCGGTCGGTCGGTCGGTCGGTCGGTTGGTCGGTTGGTCGGTCGGTCTTGTGTGTACGGTTACTGTCTGTCTCTTGATCGCTTATTTCTTGGAAGCTAGCTTCCTAGTTGATTTAAATGTGGTTATGTCATGTCTTCGCACATTAACAGAAGTTGAGTACAATAACTAGTTTTTCAGTTACGTAAGAACCTCGTTTACCCGGATTAAGTGGGACCGGAACAGATCCGGATTATCGAAAATCCGGATAATATGTAAAACTAAGAAAATAAGTTCTGTACATGTTATTTATTAACGTAAGTTGTACAGTAATATCTTCCTCAACTGTACAAAAAATATAATGACACTTTTCTTTCATTTACGACTCTGTTTTATGCACTAAAATAATATATAAGTTTTTGTTTTACATTTGTATATCGTTTGCGTACAGCACAATCACGAAGACATTTTACCAACACCCTCAATACATAGCTGACACTTTTGGACTAGATGGGAATTAAACTGGGATCCACAAGGTGAAAAGCGGCAATTTTTCTATTTGACGTAGTCAGAAACAATTTCTGACCTCATTCACCTCAGAAAGGATATCGGTTTTTCGGATGTATTTATAGAAGTAATTACAATGTTATTGATATACTGAAAAGTCAATTTCCAACAATGTAGTACATGAAAATGTAATTACTGTTATTCGCTGAATGTCCCACTTTCTTTTGTTTTTTTTTTGTTTTGTTTTGTTTTGTTTAGGGGACGCTGATATTCTGTGCCGCGGGAGTTCCCCATATGCATCGGAATATCTACCAATACGAGGCTTAATGACAGAAAAGGAAGACAAGAAAAGAGACAAAATGTAAGTTGGCAGATCTTCAAATCTTCTCATCACTCCTTAGGATGTGAAGGTCAGTCGATATTGTATAAACTTAGGAATAGAAATGAGGATGATCGGAATAAAACGGTTAGAAATAAATGAGGAAATAAAGCACCATTGAAGAAATAGATAGATTACTTTTGACTTGTTTTTGACATGTTGAACGAATGGATGCAGGTCCAGGAAGTAAGACTAGATGAATGGTCAGAGGGAGACTCAAGTGTTTTATGTATTATTGAAATAGGTTAAGTGTTTCCTGAGAATGCCCTACATATATAAAGATCTCACGAACTTCAGTAGACTCTCGCTATTCCGACTATTCGTCCAACAGGAGCATACTGAAATAAAGAAAGGGCCGGATTATTAAGTGTGTCTGGGAAGTTTAGTTGAATACCTTCTTTCTCAAATACCTTGTTGCAAGGCTTGAGTGGCCCAGACAGTTGAGGCGCTGGCCTTCTGACACCAGCTTGGCAGGTTCCATAGTGGTTCCGTCCGATGGTATTTGAAGGTGCTGAAATACGTCAGCGTGGCTGTAGATTTACTGGCACGTAAAATAGCTCCTGTGGGACAACATTCCGTGACCTCAGTGTTTCCTAAAAAATGCAGTTAGTGGGACTTAAAAACAATAATATCTGCAGTTTCGGCACCAGAAAAGTGAGACATTCTGTCTACTTCTGCCATGTCCTCTACATCATCACTTTCATCTTTACTTTCCTGCAAACCATTCATTAATTCTTCCTCAGTTAAAATATGGTCCATTTCGCAATTGAATGTATTGGTGTAAAAACCAGATAAGTCCACTTTTCTTCATAAACGAGATAGTGGATGCATAATATATTTAAAATGATGTGCAGATTTGGTGCATGAACCGGACTTGTATGGGCTTACCTGAAGGATAAACACCTATTTATAAACATAGCCGTAGTTGTGTTTGGGACAAGAATCTGGTAGGACAAGAAATTGTCTTGTTTTATTTTCAACTGTTTGTTTTTATGCACCTTATACACTAGACCATATTGAAAATATCTTGTGAAGTGAGTGATTGTTTAGATAATCACTATTTATCCCGCCTGAATCTTACAGATATAAAACATAAATTTTAGATTATTAGTGCAAAACAGAATAAGTCCAATTCCAAATACAATATACTGTATTTCTTATAGAAAATGAATACTTATTTCTGGTTCCATTCCTAGTATAAGCCGCAAGACGTATAGAAATCAATCAGTGCAATTGGTTTTCAAAAATTCCAAGATGTTTGCTACTGACCCTCTTTTATTAATTTTCTCACGAAGTGTTAATTTGGACTTGACTTGTTTTAGCATCAATGCCCTAATTGTCCTCGCTTAGCTACGTAGTAACACATTATCTTCAGCTATATCTCCTCCTGAAAGGCTAGAGTTACTGACAAGTACGTTTCAGGAATTAATCATTACTAATATCCGACTTGTTGGTTGAACGGTCAGCGTACTGGCCTTCGGTTCAAAGGGTCCCGGGTTCGATTCCCGCTCGGGTCGGGGATTTTAACCTTAATTGGTTAATTCCAACAGCACGGGGGCTGGGTGTATGTGTTGTGTTCATCATCATTTCATCCTCACCACGACGGGCAGGTCGCCTACGGGAGTCAAATCAAAAGACCTGCACCTGGCGAGCCGAACCCGGCACTAAAAACCATACGACATTCCATTTCATCATTCCTAATTACATTAATTGGCCCATCACCGTCGCTTTGACTCCAACTTGTCTAAAATTTTCACTTTATGCTTCGGATTATAGGTAACTTGCGGTCTGTGTGGAGGCGTGATGTTACACTGTAACGGAAGCCATAATTTCAACATTCGTTGACAGATTATTGGCGTACCTGCAGCACAGATTTTTATAGTGATTTGTAACAGTATAGTTCATCTCTAACATAGGCCTTCTTACTGGGAGACTGGACTCTTGAAGGTCGGAGTAGAGAGAGTTTAGTCCATTCATATAGATAAACCATACAATAAACCGACTGGAAATTAGGTAGAGGCATGAAAACCTGAACAGACACGAAAGAAGCCGTGAAAAATAGAGGTAATGGATCGAAGAAAGAACATCATGAGGGGACTGGAAAATAAGGAGAAACTTACAGAGAAACTTATTTCTCCCAAGTTTTTGAATTCTAATCCTTTCTTGGTAACTAGATAATGATGCTTTCCCAGATGATGCTTACTTCCTGGAAACTTTTAAAGCCTTACTTTTTCACCCCTTAACAACGAAGCCAAGAGTTACCAATTCTCGGGATAGGTAGTGTGACCGTTCACAACGTCACCTATGGTATGTTATGATATCCAGGAGATGGAAAATGCCGTTTTCCGCGTCATTCTACGATAAAAACTGCCCAAGTTAGAATTTTTCTGCCCGCTCCAGGACTCGATTTGCAGTATTCAGAGTCGCGCGACCCAGCTCTAGTTGCTGGTAATTAGCAGCAAGGCGGTGCAAGAGCGCTTGTACGGGAAGTTTTCTTACTCCAACCGCGAGCGAGATGAAAAGATACGCGTTATCACGTGACAAAGAATCTAGGCCACTAGCTGAGCCCAGAGAGTATATCCAACGTGAAAACTAACATTATACCCTGTTTTCCTCGCTCATCCACCACTGCCAACTTATCGCATTCAGCTGTTTTATTTCTGTTAATTTTTATAAATCGCAAAATACCCAATGGATAATTAAGCGCAAACATTCATTTGAATCAAGGAATTTTACGCATAATTATGAGACCGAGAAGTGCTTTACTTAACTGACAGAGCGGTAACTACGCTGTAAACAAGGGCGCGTCTTAATGACTAACAGATGTTGGACCCTAACCGTGACAGCGAACACAAGGAATCCCCTGTGCTCGCCATCATTCACCGCCAGAGACAAAAGGACGCTTTTGAGATTGCTTGAGAATCTACGAAGCTATTTCAAAAACATTCACTCAGAAGAAATGAGAATGCAAGAGCTACAATTTGATATCCTGTTCGTCACGCTACGTTGCGTATTAACGGACCATCGTGTGAGAAAGTGTTGCATTTTCCCCCCGTCTCTCAGCATCCCGACAGCTCGCCTATATAGGAACGATTGAAGAACAGTCACCACCCAGTGCATTTTCTGTGTAACGCCAGTACGGTAGTATTTCGTCGTGGTTTGTGTGTGAGTCGTTTGTGAAGAAATAATCTTGTAATTTGAGCAGTGTAATGCAGTGATTCATTAAAATCTGTGAGCATGTGGAAATAATCACAATCTGAGTGAGATGTCAGCGCGTACAGTGTGCCGCTAATTAAGAAAATAGGAACGGTACGAAACCGTAACAACCGATGTCCGTGTGTAGAAAAGGTCGTACATCAAGCCTCCTATGTGTCTAAGCTAATACGGCTCAGTTAACATATATAGGAACGTACTTGGCGAAGTGTGTGGAGCGAACGTGCTCGATATAAAATGTGAATTACCAAGAAAGTCAGTGAACGGCTCACTGTCGACCTAATTGAGGACAGTGCCACGTTAAAGTAATCCGTAGTTCAGTTGAGAGCTCGACTCACGGCTAAGTGCATTAGAACAGGCCTGAACTAGTATCATGAAATGCGAGAATGCTA